>NC_062216.1:46664631-47295798 GCF_902686445.1 Sciurus carolinensis | reverse complement strand
TTATAGAACCCAACAACTAAAACCAAAGCAATTCTCTATGTCTAGGTTAAATAATATTAGGACCAAGCAAAAATAACCGAGCTGCTTGCTCCAGGAAATGCATGGTTCTAGAGGAAAACCAACCAAAAAGAGTAATCTCTACACTCATGGTTTATGTATCAACAATGGCTTCAAGACCCTTATTTCACCATGCCCATACAACCAAAGCTATTACAGCAAACGCTGCCCAATTCTGATTTCACCTTGCAAGAGTCTCCTTAAAATCGCCCAGCTTTGGCCCTGATGTCATAGAAATATCCTAATTTCTTCTTTTAAGGCACTACTGAGAAATGATGTTTCCCTAAATACAACACATATAATACATTTAGCTTTGTTTAATGGACACATGTTGATGGTGAGCAGTCAACACTCTCAGTACAAAATTTTGCAATTATTTATGTGTGTAGCAGATTTCTCCCCACTGCCGTGCCACTGACCCATCCTGGGTGCGCACACACACACACACACACATATTGTGCCCGCAGTTTTGGAGGCCCTGCCTAAACCAAAATAAAAATAATTATAAAGCAGCCTTCGAAAGCAAACTGAATGAATAAAGAGACAGCTTTGTAGTCTATATTGCAAAGAAGCAATAAGTATTGCAGGAAAAAAGTTTAATTGCTTTGTAGCTGCTCCACTCCCTAAGGCCAAACCAAGAAGTGGCTTCTCTTCACACCCTTTCTTCCTCCTGTGCGGCTCAACATTGCCCTAATGACTCTGCTGCCCCAAACCCAAATGCACACCATAGACTCACACACAAAACAACAGAATTCAATGAATGAAAACCAGAACTGGATGCAAGAAGAGAAGAAGAACAGCAAAGAGACCAAAGGGCCAGAGAGGTCCTGGGCCCAAGGAGAGACACATCCAATGTCAGGAGAGGAACAGTCCCGTGCTCAAGCACCTCCTGCCCTTGCTCATCCTTTCTTCACACCCTGCTACCCCAGGAGCTGAGGACAACTGCATTGATTCACTAGAGAAACAGTTATCTCTGCAGAAGGCTCTGCAGAGTTTTGAGGAGTTTTGAGGATGGAATGTAAAACTTGAACTAAAGGGTAAGGACTATTTTGTACATTCTGCATATATCTAGAGACTTATTGTTTGTACTGGGTTGCTCCATGTCGATATAAATATTTATGATATATAAGCATGGTGTATACATAATGCCACCTTGGCTTCATTAGTTTGAATCTGTTTCCATTCCTCCAGTGTTTATGTGGTCTTACATTCCATAATTCCTTGAGAGTTTTCAAACAAAACTTGGGTAAAAATTAGATAATAAAATACCAAGAATGTCTCAAATTAAAAAGTTGTTATAATGTACAGCAAGATGTGAAAAAACTTGCACATCCAGTAGTGGCAGATACCACAAACTCACATGGCAAAGGACCTAGAAAGGGGGAGTCATGGCTAAATCAATCTGTAATACTAAGTAATGACCCAGAAATTCCAGGGCTAGTGTAGACCAGATGAAAGTTCAGTGCTACTAGAAGATATGTCTGTGTACCACAACCTGCCCAGCAACAACAAAAGATCATGAGGAGGGGTGACAGGAGATTCAGAAAAATACAGAGACATTTTTAAGTAAAGCTGGAGCCATGTGGGACACTGTCCTTTGATGGAGGAACAGTGACCCAGAACAGGCTCCGCATGTTTATTATATAGGGTCTCATGATCAGTAAGTTTAACTACAGAAACTCTGCAAGTTGTTCAAGGCCTGTAGAATTATCAAGAGGCTTCTTTGTGTACTACAAAGTCACAGTATTCAGAACATCTAACAGCTATTCTGTTGTACCCAGAAAACCTACTGTACTGGTTAAGAATGTCTGAAAACTGCTGGCATCAGAGCTGAGTGTCAAGGCTGTTCACATAGCTTTGTCTTTTGGCAAGGAATGTTTCCCAGACTTGGCTTTTGCCGACACCACAGGATCAGCTGATGACGGGGGCTCATTCAACCTTTGTATCTTCCCCTTCTTTATTTTTTAACCATAACTGATATATTTCTGCTGGAGTGCTGGAACTGGGATCACACAAGCTTGCAGCTGACTATGAGAAAATAACACAGAATTAAGAGCAAGAAAACAAGTCCTATGAGATACCATGTAGTATGTTTTAGCACATGTTAAGGATTGAAGCCATTTAGGTTATTCAAACAACCCATTTTGTCAGTGTTTTGACACAAAATACTTCCAGAGCCCTCTGAGATCAGGAGGCTATTGACAATAAACTTGAAGCTAAGTTGAATGCTTTAGAGGTTACTGAGATCAGATACAAAGTCTTAAGGTCAGGCACATGTCACTTATCAATTTATTTATGTAACACCTATTCCATTCAATAGTTCCCAATGGGATTGGGAAAAGATAAAGATGCAACTATTAGAAATTTGGAATCATAAGTGTTGGTTTAGATCTCTTGCAGCTGCACCACTACATCCAAGCCATACAGGAATCAGATTCCCATGCTATCTCCTGCCAGTTTTTCAGAAAAGTTGTTGGATAACCTACATGGCTTCAGTTAACAGGAATTGTTAATATCACCAAAACGGACAGCAATCATTATTCTGTGCAGTGTACTAATTGTAATTTCACTAATTTCACTTCTGCAATCACTGCCTCTGTCACCCTGCAGAAGTAATTATTGAAATTCGGGTAAAAGTACCAAAGATTATAAGTCCTGCTGCACAGCATGACCAAGTCAATCGATAAAGTTCTTAAAGAACTTGCAGTCCTGCATCTTGCCTGTAATGTTAGTGGGAAGCATAAGAAAGGAAGGCTGGTGTAAAATCAAAATATCTTGAATTCTGTTATACCTAGTTACACAATTAGTGAAATTACAATTAGTACATTGCACAGAATAATGATTGCTGTCCATTTTGGTGATATTAACATTTCCTGTTAATAAAACACGGAGACTGCACACATGCTCCCAAATTATAATATGGGCTAGTGGTACAACCACTGGCTAGATCTATAAGTAATTGACTCGTGAAGTTGACAAAATCCAAAGCAGCAGTCAGACACTATAAATCCTTCAGTGTGCCTCCTGAACTTGTGGTTTAAATATTACAACAAACCCTCCAGAAGACATGAATTCATGATGAGGATGCACTAGATCAAGCCTAAGAGACCAGTCCAGGACATATGACTCAGAATGGGAAATATTATCTCACAGGGACTAGGTTAGCACAATCTAGCCACTTGGGAAAAATCCCCAGTTCTAAGGTGGTGGAATTAGGGCAAGGAAGTGGAGGGTGTTTGGCAGGGTTCGCATGACTAGATTTAGGAAACGACACTTGAGTGATGATTTGTATATATTTTCCCAAATCCAAAGGACCAGAAATACTGTCAACATGGGTGCTACCATAAGATGTCTTATTTTTCTGGGAGATTTGTAAGCACCATATTCTAATGAATAGATAAGCAAACAGAGGCCTCAACACTGTACCCAGAATAAGTATAATTAGAGTAATGAGAGGGAGTAATATGGCAGTCAGATTGACCCCCACCATGGGAGAGTGATTTGTGAACATGGGAATAGACCCCCCATGCCCAGGAGGTGGGATTAGTAAAGGAGGGTCTAGAAAACATGTCCAATAAGTCTCTCCTGCCACCATACGTACCTGGCAACTTACAATAGCCAGCATCGTCATAAACATGAGAGCTGGCGTCACAGTGGCTCCTTGACTCTCAATCACATCCCAAGCTCTCCTCGTCAGTCCTTTAATCTGAGCCCAAGTTGGGGGATCTACATTTAGTGCATCTTTCAATGGCTGCTTCCTTTTCCTGGTTCTTTTTCTCCACTGGGGTTTGAGGGCAGCTGTTGCTTCAGCACCACCGCTTATGAAGTGATCCTCTATCTTCTGAACTGGGGTTTGAGTCTCACTGTTGAATCCATCGTGATGACACACTGCTTTCTCAGGTACCCAAATTGGCATCTCAGCATCTTCTGGAAAGATACAAACATGGATGGTTTATTACCCACATTATTACTGGATCCAGTACCTTCCATTTCCCTGACTGCAAGTCCTTTCACCATACCGTTCCTGCTACACGAACAGGGCCAGAGACTTGATGCCTCTAGGCTGCCTGTGGTGCAGGCCTCCTCATGATAATTTTAAAAATTTAAGGTAAAAAGAGCATGATGCAATTGGTTCTGTGGGGAGGGGTAGTACCTATCTCCCCCTTTTTGTCTTTGAAGTTGAATCTTTAAGTAGTCTATTGGCATGTTCTACTATTGCTTTGCCCGTGAGTACTGTACGGTATCCCTATCTTGTGAAAGGAAGCACAAAAGTGTTGAAAGGAAGAACTGGCATAAGTCAGTCCACTATTGGTTTTAAATTCCTTTTTTTTTTTTTTAAACATATTTAACAATCTCTAATTCAAATGTAAAAGTTCAATACAAGTCATTTGTAGGGCATGGGATTTGTTGTTCTTTTAAAAACAAGAATGAGAAAATGCAACAAAATGATCTTTCTACTTTTTTCAAAAACTTTCGAGGAAAGGATTGATCATAGGGCCACTTTCTCCACTTACCAAGTCTTGCACCCATTCCATAATCTTAATGCAGATTTCTGAATAAAGATTTACAGTTCAGTTTTGCTTACATAACCATTTAAAAATACTTAGCACCAGCTTGCTTCCTATAATGCCAAACAAATCATGAACTACTTCCATCTGAATTTCTTCTTTTTAAAACAAGGGGGCAGTTACTTGTAGAAAGCAATATTTAGCCTCCACATACATTTCCCAGAAATGGCATATGCCTGCCATTCAAAGGCCGCAATACTTTCATGCTTTCAAATTAGAACAACTAGCCTAATGTGCATAGAAGCATGAATGGCAAAGTTGAAGATCAGTATTATAACTATTTGTCTATTTATTTGAAGCACAGTGAAAAAAAAATCAGTGCATTCTGGAAATCTGGTGGTACAAGATACACTGCCATTAGACAGATATTATACAGTAAAGAGAGAGACAAAAGAAAAAGGAAGTAAAAAGAAAAAAAAACCAACTTTTTCTCCTGTTGTAAACATTGCATTATATAATTTTACTTGCCCAAACAAACCATTTACAAATATTAGGTCAATAAACTGCTAACATTCATAAAAAGGAAGCTTTCTTATTAAAATGCAAGAATTTAAAAGTGGTATCTAAACAAGAAAAGACAAAAACAAACTGGATAAACTAGTTATCACATCTAAAATCGGAGGTTTTGGGGGGGGGGGGCCTTCGTATTCTTCTCTCACTCTACCATATCCTTCTGGTGTTCCAGGGCCCATTCCTCTAGGACCCTGTTGACTCATAGGCCCCTCACCTTCCTGCCCAAAGGGCTCAGTACTCTTGTCGCTTCCCATCATGGAACCACTCATGGTTGCTGGTGGAACTCTAGGATTAGCTTCATAACCAATGCTACCACCACCACCACCACCACTTAGAGGTGGACATTTTTGGCTTCCTGAACCATGGGCATCTCCCATGTTCATTGCTCCTCCGCCACCCATTCTCATGTCTCTTTCTCTTGTGTCCATGTAGCCCATCTGGCTGTAACTTTCTTCTCTTTGGTGTCTCATTTGTTCTTCCATTTTACGCTGGCGAATCATCATCTCTTCCTCCCTTTTGCATCGTTTCTCCTCTTGCCTCAATTGCATTTGTTTACATTTCTGCACTTTTTGATTGTGAAATTCTTCCATATGTCTCGTTTCTTCCTGGTATTTCATCCGACCTTGATGCAAATAATTTGCTTGATGCTCACGATAGGCATCTTCCATTTCACTTTCAAACTTTTCTTTTGCATCCTTCATGTTTTTTTCAACTTGTTCTCTTTGCTGTTTTTCCATTTCATCCAAGGACTTCCACCTCTGAGAATATTCATACTCAAATGTGCCATGCTGAGCAAAACGAGGTGGTGTTTCTCTCTCCTTTTGATACATTGGATTCTTCTGTGCAAGTTTTTCAGGAAGACCATCTTCATCATTTAATTGTTCAAATGGTTCCACAATAACTGGACGTGGAGTTGTCGTCAGTAGGAAAACACCTTCGCTGCATCGCTGAAATGCCTTTCTTGCTGCTGGTTTAGAAGCAAATTCAACAATACCTTTCCCTGTAGATCTTCCACGATCATCTACAATTACAACAGCCCTTTCAATAGGACCAAACTGGCTAAAGGCTTCTTCCAAAAGTTCATTGGACACGTAAGGTGAAAGATTACGAACAGAGAGGGCAGCAGCATGTGTGGCAAAGCGAACCAGAAGCTGCCTACCTCTCATGGGTGTATTATCAAGTTCGGCTTTGGCAATTTTAGCCAAGGCTCTCGATTCAAGTTTAATAAGTCCGAATCCTTTGCCTTTATTGATAAAAACTTCTCCTGGTTCTCCGTATTTTGCAAATAGCCTTTTGAATTCATCCTCTGTGATATCAGCAGGTAGATTCCCAACAAACAACCGACTACGCTGTGTGTAAGTTTTCTCTCCAGGCCTCCTCAAGAGAGCCATCTCTCCGCCGCGGCCGCCGGGCCCGCCGGCCGGGGCACCCTGAGGCTGCTGCCAGTGGTACAGCGGATGGTGCTGGCGGCCCCCGCGGGACTCCCTGCCTCCGCCGTGCAGTGGCTCGGGGTGGCCGCCAGGAGCGCTCGGGCCCGGGCCGCCGCCGGGCTTCCGCTCTGCAGGCAGCGTGCCGCCTTTGGGTTGCTCGCGAAGGGAGGCGGCGTGCCGCGGGCCCCGGGGGGAGTGGTCGGGACGCCGCTGATCGGCAGCGCGGGCAGAGGCGCCCCCGGGGGACCCCCGGTAGTCGCAGGAATGGCGGGCGGAGCCGAGCCGAGCCGGAAGCCGGCGGCGCGCTGCCTACCCTGGGAGCGGGGCCGGGCTTTAAGGAACCGCGGATTTGGACGAGTCTGGCGGCGGATGCTGCTGCTGCTGCTGCTGCTGCTGCTGCTGGTCCGAGGGCGGCGGCGGGATCGGAGGCTGAGGGCAGCCTGGGCTGGGGCGTGGGCTCAGTGGGCCCCGGCTCAGATTGAAGCCCATGCCAGGCTGCGGAGAGCGGAAATCGTAGAGGCCGACAGGGGCCGTAATTTTTCAGCCTCATTCGCGCAGGCGGAGAGCGCCCCCGGCCCGCCGCAACTCCGGAACCAATCCCGAGACATGTCTGTGGTGTAGCGAGGGAAGCAGAAACGGAGACGCTAGGGGAGTGTGGAGGCCACCTTGCTTCGCCCAAGATGGCGGATGACACAGGCCTCGGTTTTGAAGCCTTGAGGTTTGCGTATGACCGCGAAAGCCAGGCAGTGATTAATCACGTGATTAGCAGTTTTTTCCCATTTGCACCGTAGCAAAAATGAAACGAGAATAGGTGTTGATAGACACATGTACCCACCCGTTTTCTTCTAAATTATACGTGGGTAACATCCATCTGCCAAATGTGATTTGGTGTAGGCCCCCCAGGATTTACCCCAGTTGAAGACCGGGAGGTGAATAACACATTGGGGACATTATTTAACAATGGTCCAGACCTGTTCCCTAGTAACATGAAATTCTTTGTGCAAACTGGAGGCATTTTGGTGATGTAGGGCATGTGATGTTTGGGCTAAAGAATAAGGTGATACAGGTTCTACTGGGAACTATATGGTCTACTGGTCTGAGGCATCATTTGTTTCCACTAAGGGCCCCGTATTGAACGTATTGAACTCGGGGCCTTGTACATGCTAGGGAAGTGCTCTACCCCTGAACTACATCCCAGCCCTTTTTATTTTTAAAGTTTTTATTTCCCGAGACAGGGTCTCCCTAAGTTGTTCAGAGTGGGTTCGAACTTGCAATCCCCCTGCCTCAGCCTCCTGAGAAGTTGAGATTATAGCTATGTACCTCTGTGCCTGGTTATTTAATAAAAATTTTGAATGTTCTGTTTATAGCTAAATTCTCTACAATATATGCAGTGATTGAATAAATACATGTCTAAAATTAAAAATTATATAATAAAGACAAAAGGAATTTCTGGACTTGTGGTAGAAGAATAGGAGTAAGAAAAAAGGCAAGTTGTGTTAGCTCTCTGTCACTATGACAGAACACCTGATATAAAACAACTTTAAAAGAGTTTAGGCTCAGGTTCTGAGGTTTCAGTCCATGGCCACTTGGCTCTGTTATTTGAGCCTGAGGTGAGGCAGTGTATCATATTAGAAGGCATGGTGGAACAAAGCCGCTCCCCTCATGGCAGCCAGGAAGCAGTGAGAGAACAAGGGTCTGGGGACAAAATATTCCTATGGTAGTCAGTCCCAGTGACCCCCCTTTTCCAACTAGGCCCCACCTCTAAAAGGTTCCATTACTTCCCAATATTAGCACCAGCTGGCTACCAAGTCTTCAACACAAGAGTCCTTAGGGAATGGACAATACAGATCCAAACTATAACACAAATCACTCGGTTTCTATCACTTTAGGATAAAAAGAATCTGCTTGAATTTACAAAATTATCTTTTCAACCCAAATATGAAAATATTGTAATGTAATTTTTTAGCAATGGCATTATTTATTGCTACATGACAAATTACCCTCAAAATTTATTGATTTAAAACCCCAAATATTTGTTTTCTCACAGTGTAAGGATTGGGAATCTAAAAATGACGTAGTGGGATGGGTCTGACTGTATCTCATGAGGTTGCTTGCCCTCAAGATGTCATTGGCACTGTGGGCACCTGCAGGCCTGATTGGGCTGGAGGGGCTGCTTCTAAGAACACTAAGTAGCTTAGCTGGTGACTGGTGGCCTAGTTCCTTAGCAGACCTCTACATAGATTGCTTCCATGTTTGTTCTTACAACATACCATTGGTTTCTCCCACAGTAAGTGATTCAAGATCAGTGAGCAAGTAACCATGGAAACCATGATGCCTTTTATGACTTAGTCTCAAATGTGACATTTCACTATCTCTGCTCTGTTCTACTGGTAATACAGAATAACCCTGATGTGCTATGATAGAGGATTTGGCAAAAGGATGAATCCAGGAACTCACGGAGGTCACAATGGAGCCAGGCAAGCATACCTGGTAATAATGAGTCAGGGACAGAAGAAGCTGGACCCAGGAGCACCATCAGAGTCTGTAGATTCTGGCAATGTTTGACACTCTTCATGTGAACTTGATAAAGCAACAAAATTTCTAGGAACCCTGAAAATGGAAATAATAATTGTTTCTATCAGACGGATGATGATTGAATGATAATCAACTGATGAATTGAGAGAATTTGAGTGAATATAGCCCACAGAAATGTAGGCAATGTGGATTTTTCTGAGAGGGCACTTTGAAGTCACATAAGCCAAGCAATTGTAAATCTTAATCCCATGAGTGTCATCTTGGAAAAATTACTAGCTTTCTCTAAGCCTTGGCTTCCTCAATTTCGAAAAAGAACATAATAATCGTTGCTTTGGTAAGTTTTTATGGGTATTCAAGATTTTACATATTTTATATACACACATTTTTATTATATATATCAAACAATTATTAAGCAATTGATTAGTAATCTTGTAAAGCTTACCTCATATTTTGTGATATTGTAGGATGGTCCTCTGGGTTGACAGAGGTCTCCGGTTTGAGAAGGAATTTTGAAACTAATCAAAAAGCTCAATCTCTCTCACTTACTAATATAACCATATTTCAGAAAGTTAAGAAAACAAAAAAAGGAAGAAAAAAAAATGTTATCCCAGAACTCTAACACAATTTCATTCCCATCTGTCCTTCCAGCCTTCTTTTCTTTATTGAAGTGAGAGTGTACATAACATTTGCTTTTTGCTTCTTTTATATTATATCTTAATATAACTTCTTATAGAATTTGACACTCGCTTGTTCCAGTGTGTCATGCTCCGGGCAGTGGCCCCAGGGTAGTAGTAATGCGAGATGAGCGTGGAAGAAAGTACCCTGGGTCAGCAGGCCTGTGTCAGGATCAGCTCAAGTTCTGAGACAAATCTGGAGGATCAAAGACCACTGAGGGAAACAGGGGGAGGTGCTTTAGGAAATCTGGAAGTTGAGGAGGGCTGAAGGCTGCTTAACCTCTCTCGTTCCTTATCTATAAATGATACCTGTTACATGCACCTGCCTTTATCGGGCTGCTGTGAAGATGAATCCAGTTCGTACCGTGCCATCTTTACTAGATGTCGGTACTAAAATGCTAAGATTGAATGAGTCGGGCATGAGGAGTTCTCAAAATTGTTTATCAGTGATGGAATTCTTTTTATTTTTCTATTTGTTCTTTTTAGATATACATGACAGTAGAGTATAATTTGACATATGTTTGTAAACATAGGCAACAGAGGAATTCTTAATAGACTTCTTAAACATTCATACCCTAAAATTTCATAACTCATTTCTTGGATATAGGAAATCCCATCTGGATGTGAGGTCGATATGGGATTGATCACTAACCCTAAACATGGCTAGCAAGGCCCAAAGCCTAACGGAAAAAAGACCAGGTGGGTAACATGAGGATGGATGGCATGCTGAGAGGACAGGAGTGCGCCTCTAGGAGAGACCTGCCCACAAGGGGGCAGCAGCTACAGCGGTCATTGCTGCTCTGGAACTGAGCTCAGCTGCTGTTTGACAACTGCAGCTCATTTTAAAAATATTCACCAGAATTAATGTGCCATGCCATGTAAATAAGCTGATGCTACTCAGGCATTTTTGGAAATTTGCATGCACAAAAATCTGTTAAAATCGGCTAGGCCACAGGATTCCAAGCACTGGGAGAAGGGTTACATTTTCTGCCTTATTCCCAGCTACTAAGTTTCTTTGAATTGTTTGACCTAGACTTGCCCAGCATTTAATTATATTTTAAAATAAGGTTAACATATAAAGTAAATAAAAAGTACATGTTAACAGGTGAAAGGTTTCCAGAAGTCTCACGCTAGAGAAAAGAAGTCCATTTAACTTTATTCAGGTCTGTGTCCCATACTTTTAGACCTGGAAGATTTGTTTTCCACATAAAATGCATTAGCACACTTTGGAAAAGGCTTTGCAGCTTTGAAAGAAGAACCCAAATAAAGCAATCATCCAAAACAAAGTGGATGCCATTGTGCCATGCCTAAGCACCTGCAGTGATGCTGACGGTCCCTTGCCACCTGCCAGGCTTGCATCAGCATCTGGGAATGGCAGTCACCCTGAGGGCCACTCTGCACCTCTCCTCACGACTGAACCCACAGGCAAGAGGTGAATGAAAGGAACAGCTCTGGCCAGGGCATCTCGTAGAGCTTTAAAAATGTTCATTTCTCTCTGGGAAAAAAAAAAAAAAAAAAAGTTTTTTCCAGATAAACTCTAACAATTGCCTTATGCAGCAACTTTCTTGGTGTGGGAAAGAGAGAGAGGAAGCTTCTCTGATGCAGCTTAAATACTGTCCATTTCCTATTGTCAGAATGTAACAAACTACACCATGCTCTGTACTGTAAATGGTGTTCTAAATTGAAAGGCATCAGTCTGTGTCTTGTTTGTTTTCTCTTTTATCTTCTTTGCAAGTTTGCAAACATGGACAGCAGGGTGTGACAAGCCTTGGATTCCTTATCTATAAAATGAGCATAGTGATATTTATCTTGCAGGTTTTTGTAAACCAGAATTTTAGAAATACTAAATAGAAAATAAAATGTGTGTAAACTGTCTAAAATAATGGCAGTGACATGGCAGGACCCAATACATGACAATGACTGGTATTATGTCCACATCTTTGGTTAACACTAAACTCTGGGAGGATGTAACACACATGGATAAAGTATGTTTTGTTTTGTTTTTGGCTTTGATACCAGGGATTGAACCCATGGATGTTCAACCACTGAGTCACATCTCCAGCCCTTTTTTACTTTGAGACTGTGTCTCACTAAATTGGTTAGGGCCTCGATAAATTGTGAAGGTTGGCCTCGAACTTGCAATCCTCCTGCCTTAGCCTCCTGAGCTGCTGGAATTACCAGCATGCTCCAGGCCTGAAGTATGTTTAAGTTCTAGAGTAAATCATAGAACTGTATCATTTTGGAATGGTTGAAAATTTTTAAAAGTTGGAAGAATTCTCAGAAATATTTTACAGATGAGCAGAGAAACTGAGGTTGATTAAAAACTAACTTTTCAATGTTTTGCACAGGAGCATGAATTACCTACCATCAGACAATGATCCCACCCTAAGAACACAAAAATCTCACTGAAAAGTTAAAATCCAAACATGACTCATATCTTAAAGTGCATGGACCCATAAATCTTCATTTTGCATGGTCCCAGGGATTCTGTAACTTACACAAATTTGCATGTTTAATAACAAATTTGAACTTTCAGGATACTAAGTGATCGGCTGCAAATGTTCCCAGTATTTTGTTTAAATCCCTATTTGCCTGCATTTCACAGCTGACAGGTTTTCTTCATCAAGCTCTGTGTGAATCCAGACACAAAACATCAGTTCATCCCATCACTAGATGGCACTAAACCCACTTGTGGAGGATTCAAGGAATCCATCAGTGTGGGACAGCTGAAGAGTTTGCAAAGGAAGTTTCATGTCCTGGTTCCATTTTAAATGTTCATACTCGGACATAACAGCAGATGAATTAAATATACCATTCTTCTGCATATTTAAAGTTAATTGGATTTTTAAAAAATAGATCAGAACTAGAGAAGTGGCTGCCAGACTCAGCATCTCTGGGCCACCTCAATGACCTCGGGAGGATCCTGTTGAAATCCAATCTCAAAGCTCCAGCCACCCCAAAAACAAAACAGGAAGCAAGCACATTCTAGACCTTTTTTCCTGATAAAGTCGACCATTTGTAATATTTTTGTAGAGATAATGGGAGCTGAATAGTAAGAGCTGATGGAGAAGGAGCATTTCTAGAACTTGTACTGTAGAAATAACAAAGGCAAATGCAGGAAGACAAAGAATGAATGGAAAATAGAATTAGAAAAAAAAAAAAAAAAGGTGTTTCAGAACAGCAAAGTCTAGTAAATTGGAAAGTGAAGCTTCGTGTAGCAACCAGAGTTACAAAGTTTCAGTGCTGGAAGGAACCTTTTAATGGAAGCAGAAAAGGGCTCAAAAGCTAAATAATTTGTCAAAAAACATGCAGGTAATTAGTGGTAGACAACTGAAGGACCCTCAGTTTTGCTAACGTGCATTCTCTATTCAAGCATATAACCCTCGCTGTGTCGTACTGAAAATCCTTCACAGAATCCAAGTAAATGCACATAGAAACGTCCTCCTCTCCGCCCACACGTGCACATGCGCACCGGCGTCCACCATTATCACAGTACAGGAAATTGAAGGAAGCCATCTGAAACTTCAGCAGCGGGCACAGCAGCCACAGATAACATATCAAACGAAAGGCTGGAAATGAGCACAGCTCTCATTCACACAGGAAGCCCAGCTCAAGCTGTTTGACCCTATTTAGTAATCAGTTCCATGCTCACAAAAGAATGCCAGAACAAAAACAGAAGCAGGGAGAAAAGAAACCAACAACCCTTTTTCTTAATAAGAGGAATGATTCCAAGAAGTTTAAAGAGAGGGCCAGCTGCTTTATAGAGTTTTGCAGGAAATTTGGTAATTCTTTTTTCTGATGCCATTGTTTTTCCCAGCCCAGGGAAGCAACATAGCAAGGCAGGTATTGGGACAACTCCAATAAACCAAAGTCAGATTTCACTTCAGTTGTGCTGATCTTTCAGGCGAAAGTATTTTGGATGTAGACATTCGTGATAATCATTCATGTTGGTCTGACAAGAAGTGCTGAAAAGAACAGGGGTACAGTCGCCATTTCGCTGTGTGATATTAGGCAAGGTACCTCATTCTTCTATCAGAAGGGGATGAGTTAATTTTGCCTCACCCAATGGTTTTTCCTCAAGGAGAAAGTTAGAGACAATGGCCTGTGGCACAAAGGTGTAACAGTAAATATCAGCCTTTTCCCCTCAGTTTGATGATTTGTTTTTGCCTCATTGGTGTGAACCTGGCCTCAGTAGAGGAGGAAAGTGAGAAGGAAGGGCTTCATTTGCTTGTGTTCAATTTGGAATCCTCTTAGGCCTAATGTAGTCTTCAAACATTTTGATCTTAGAACTCACTATACTCTTAAAAATTGAAGATTCCAAATAACTTTGTAATGTGGGTTAATGGCACAGTTGTCCCCCATTATCCACATGAAAACATGTTCCAAGACCACCAGTAGATGCCTGAAACCAGAAACAGTGCCAAACCTTGTATATACTGCTTTTTCCTGTACATATGTGCCTAGTAAATTTTAATATTACCACATAAGTATAAAACAAAGACTAAAAATTAATTTCCCATTTCAAATGTTTCAGAAGGAAAACTCCAAAATTATAATACTATGATAAATTATTATAATTAAAAATATAAAAAATTGATATGCGAAAACACATTTTGTTCTCACTAGCCAAACTTCTAAACCATAAATTCATAAGAATTCTTTTAAGATAATTCCTTGTAATTCTGATTCTACATAAACTAAAAATTTTAACAAATACTTTGTCAAGTTGATTACCAAGGAATGCCAATTTTGGCAAATTGTGTTTTCTTCAGGTCCAATTTAGGCTTCAGTTATCGCAGTACTTAAAAATGACCAAGATTTGAGTTTTTCCCAAATTATAAATCCTAGGTATGAAGTATTTTTCTTTATAATATGTTATAAACCACTTCTCTGTGAATTCTATTAAAATTTTCCATTTCATATTGTTGGACCATGGTTGAACCAGCAACTGAAACCCTGGAAGGCAAAACCACAGAAAAGGAGACTACTGAATCGAACCTATCATAAATCAACACTGAGAAATCTTCATCTATTCATTTAAAAGAAACAGCAATGCATTACATGTTAACATAAGTATCATAGTTTATGAAAAATAACTTTTTTCCAAAACAAAACTTCAATGAGAAAAGCAGTTATTTATAGTTTTCAAATCTCTTCAAAGTCTAGCTTAATAGAAAACAGCTGGATTCTCATATCTGCTGTACACTCAGACTTTTGTAGTATCTTGTTTTAGTTGAAGCTTATGAAGAAAAATCAATTTGTGAGTTTGGAAAAAAAATATTCGAATAGCTTTTAAAGATAATTGTGTATATTGTTTGATAATGTACACAAAGTCGATGAAACTCCAGTTTCTTAAAAGTTAATACAATGTGGAATCTGTAAAATTATCAGTGGGAGTTTTTAGGCTCTTTTATCAGAAATGCATTGACCTATTTTGTACTTCAAAAGATTTTACCCAGGCATGATTTTGTAATATTTTGAAATCATTGGTTCACTGAGTTAAAAAGTGTTTTAGTCAGCTTTTTTGATGCTGTGACTAAAAGATCTGAAAAGAACAATTTTAGAGAAGGAAAAGTTATTTTGGGGCTCACAGTTCCAGAGGTCTCAGTCCATAAGAAGCCAGCCCCATTCCTCGGGGCTCCAGATGAGGCAGAACATCATGGTGGAAAGGTGTGGTGGAGGAAAACACCTCAAGACATGACAATTAGGAAGCAGAGAGAGACTCCCCTTATGGACAAAATATATATATACACCCAAGGTATGCCCCCAATGACCCACCTTCTCCAGCCACACCCTACCTGCCTACAGTCACCACCTAATTAATCTCTATTAGTGGATTAACACACTGATTATGTTAAAACTCTCATAACTCAGTCTTCCACTTCTTGTTATTGCATTGTCTCACACATGAGTTTTGGAGGACTCCTAATATCTAAACCATAACAGATATTCCAAATTTTGGAATATTACACAACATTTAAAAATCATATTAATATCACCAACAATGTTATCAGAATTATCTCTGTAAGGAAGTTGTCAAGAGGAGGTCAGTTTTCTGATGCTGAGGTTTGGATGAGTATCCCTCAAAAACCCAAGTGTTAGAGGCTTGGTCCCCAGCCTATCATGCAGTTGGGAGGTGGTGAAACATGTAAGAGGTGGAACTTAAGTTGGAAGTCTTCTAGTCATATGGGGGTGTGCCCTTGAAGGGGATATTAGGACCCTAGCTACTCCTCTTCTCCTTTGCTTTCTGGCTGCCATGAAGTGAGCAGCTTGTTCTATCATGTGCTCTCACCATGATATCATACCTTGCTACAGGCCCAAAAGCAAGGGGGCCAACCAACATGGACTGAAACCTCCAAAACTGTGAACCAAAATCAGCCTTCCCTCTTTGTAAGTTGCTTTATCTCAAATATTTGTTACAGTAAGAGAAAGCTTACTAATGCCTTGTATTTCTAATTTTCTCTTGATTTCAGATTTATTTTTCAGATAGGTTTTGCTAGAGGTGATAAGTTCAGCTTATTCACTTTTGATACACTATCTGTGAAATATCTAAGTTTTAACAACTATAGTTTTTTTTTCATTCCCTGCACAAAAATTGTGTTTTTAATGAGAAATAAATGGTTAGTTTAGCTAAAAATGCAATTGCCTAGGGTTTTTCCTCAAGAAAACCAATGCATTTCACTATTCAGCAGAAATGCTTTCTGTGTATTTCTGTCACAGAATATTAAGTGGACATGTACTCAAAGACTGAGAGTTTATAAAATTAAATTTTATTGATTTATTAAGAACATTCTTAAATGAAACCAGCATTTGTTTTGCAATAAGTATATGGTGACTGTTGGGTACCACTGTCTGGATACGTGCTAAGCTGAGGGCAGTTTTACCTGCTTTTATTTTAATGCCATTAGTGGAATTATAAATACAGCAGAAAAAGCAATTAACACCTTACAATTATGATGAAAATAGTTTCTCCTTATAGATTCCTTGAACATGTCTCAAGGACACCACCTGCAGTGGTCCACATAACACACTTCCCCAAGCCCCTTTGCATACCTCATGCCTCTCTTTCCTTAGCCCTCCAGGTCCCCCAGTGACTCCTAGGTCCTCTAAATCCCCCTACTGCATCACTTAATAAGAATGCCCTATTTCCCCAAGTTCTCTGATTCAACATTCATTATACCCTATGTCTTCAACAATAAAAGGAAATTGTTGTGTACCTTCTACATGTCAAACACTGTTCTGAGCACTGAAAATACAGAAGTCCACAAGGCAAGCAAGGTCCTTGCTCTCATGAACCTTAGATGCTAGAGGGAGAAAAAGAGACAATAAATTCGTAAATAAATCAGTGTACCACATGCTTTCAAACAATTTTAAGTGCTATGATAACCATAAGGAGATGTGACTGAGAATGATGAAGTGATCTATATGAGATAGCCCTCAAATGATTAGTGTCATGTTTGTATAGCCAACGCAGATAAATAGTACTTCAGGGGTAGAGGTGAGAGAGGAGAAGATTCCAGTGAGAATCCGGCTAGGGTAGAAATGCAATACCCCTGGAAAGCTGGGAGGAGGAAGAGGTAAGAAAGACAGTATGGGGGTTTGAACTGAAAAGAGTGCTACCTCACCCTTCTGGGAAGAATGAGACCTCAGTGTTCCCTCAGAGGGGAGAGCAAGGCACTGGAAGGGAATGTCTAAATGGCCTCTGGAGTGGGCCAAGAAGCCACCTTGCCCCATGAGGGTCTTAATGGGAATGCTAATGTTCCTAATTGCTAATTGTTCTGCCTAAAGCTGGAGATAGAAGAGGCAAGGGTGTGGAAGTGGGATAATTATTAATATGAAGTTTCCATTACTTTGATAGCAATACTCAGCTTATGTTGCCATTCAGGTCCTGGTTGTTCCTTCTGCTTTGGGTTGTGAGAGAACCATTTCTGGAATACACTAACATTTTTTAAAAATTTTCTGCCAGTGTTCACCTCAACCAGGTATCTAGGCAAAAACCAGACAAATACAGGTAAAAATAATAAACAGGAAAAAAAAAACTACCATTATGGTTTGGAGATAAGGTATTCTCCCAAAGTTCCTGTGTTAATGCAGGAATAATCAGAGGTGCAATGATTAGATTATGAGAGCTGTAACCTGGTCAGTTCATCCTAGTTTGAATGGAATGACTGTAGGCAGCTGGGGTGTGGTTAGAGAAGGAAGGTCACTGGGGGTGTGCCCTGGAAGGGTTCAACTTCCTCAAGGCTCCTTCCTGCTCTCTCTCCCTGTTTCCATATTGCCATGTCCTGAGCTGCTTTCCTCTACTACACCCTTCTGCCATCATGTTCTGCCTCACCTTAGACCCAGAGCAATGGAGTTGGCCAACCATGAACTAAATTTCTGAAACTATGAGCCAAAACAAACTTTCCCTCCTCTAAGTTTTTTGTATTGGTTATTTTGGGCACTGTGATATAAAAGCAAACACACACACTTAACTCAAAAGAATGGCTTGGAGATCCTATTGGGAACAACATTTTGCCACGGAGGAAATATTATGCCATTCACTTGAGAAAGTTTCTCTAGAATTAATTTTTGGTGTGTTTTCCTCTCCCAATGACCCCACCAGACGTTGCTGTTGTTCAATTGAAGGGACATGGCCTGCAGTGGGGCAGCATCTCCCAGGCAAGTGTCTGGTGTTCTGGGGAAGGGGGGCTGCACTCCCTCCTTGCCAGGAGTGGTCTGCTTGCTCCCTGAGTTCAACCTTGCTCCTGCCTTCTCCGTGATCTCCTCCCCTGGACTGAACGCACCTTCCTCCCTGCTTCATTGAAGAGCCAGGGTTTTGTTTCATGAGTTTCAAGCTTTTCCTTTTTCCTCTGAATTCTGCAACCCAAACAAACGTATTTAATCTTGCACAGGTCATTTCTCCTTTAGCCACTTTGCATTTTTCAGAAAGTACATACTGGAGTACTTGCAGATCTCTCAAAATATGCTCTAAGTAGATTGAGTGCATTCTACTTTCTTTCTCCCTCCCCACCTTTGGTATCAGGGATTGAACCAAGGGGTGCTTAACCACTGAGCCACATCCCCAGTCCTTTGCCCCCTTTTTTAAAAAAAATTAAGATAGAGTCTCACTAAGTTGTATAGGATCTCTCTGTTATGGTTTGAATGTGAGGTGTCCCCCAAAAGCTCACATCTGAGACAATGCAGGAAAGTTCAGAGAAAATATGATTGGGTTGTAAGAGTTTTAACCCAATCAATGATTTAATCCCTGATGGGATTAACTGAAGTGGTAGGGTGTGACTGGAGGAGATAGGAATTGGGGCATGGCTATGGGGTATATATTTTGTATCTGGAGAGTAGAGTCTCTCTCTCTCTCTGTCTCTCTCTGTCTGTCTCTCTCTCTCCCTCCCTCCCTCCCTCCCTCCCCCCCCCCTCCTTCCCTCTCTCTCTCTCTCTCTCTCTCTTTCTCTCTGCTTCCTGATGATGCAAGCTGCTTCCCTCACCACCCTCTCCCACCATGATGTTTAGCCACACCTTGAGCCCTGAGAAATGGAGCTAGTCTTCTATGGACTAAGACCTCTGAAATCATAAGCCCTCAAATAAAACTTCCCTCCTCTATAATTGTGCTGGTCAGATCATTTAGTCACAGCAGTGAAATAGCTAAGACACTCCCTAAGTTGCTGAGGCTGGCTTTGAACTTGCAATCCTCCTGCCTCAGCCTCCCAAACTGCTGGGAGAGTGTATTCTACTTTCAATGTGAGAAATCTCTCTGCTACACAAATGCTCATTCGAAGCCATCTACCCAACTTCTAACCATTAAGTCCTAAAATATTCCCCTCCTCATTATATCACCAAA
Organism: Sciurus carolinensis; assembly: GCF_902686445.1. NCBI lineage: Eukaryota > Metazoa > Chordata > Mammalia > Rodentia > Sciuridae > Sciurus > Sciurus carolinensis. The sequence goes on along the minus strand of NC_062216.1, from coordinate 47,276,186 downwards.
TCTTTGAGAGTGAAGCTATTGCTTCTTATTGAGTTATTATAGTCCTGGCCCTGGGAAATTGTTTTTAATGTAAGGATGTTAGAAAATTTGTTCAGAAAAATTACACCAGCTTCTTCACTCTGTCCTCAGAAATAATTGAATGTGGAGTCAGTAATAAGGGTAATGACATGACTTTTTCTCTCATCTCCATTTCAAGGGCAATAGGACTTCCCACTGTAACTGTCCCTTCTCCAGTCATATAACTTAGTACCTGATCCCCTTTGAGGTTGACTTCTAATTTATACCCCACATTTAGTAACTCTATAGAATGTGGGGTTGGAGTCATGGCTCAGGGATAGAGCACTTGCCTAGCATGTGTGAAGCATTGGGTTCAGGTCTCAGCACCACATATAAATAAATAAAATAAAGTTTATTGACAACTAAGCAAATATTAGGGAAAAAAAAAAAAGAATAAACACATGAGCCAGGCATGGTGTCATGCACCTATAATCCTAGCAACTCAGGAGGTGAGGACAGGAGAATCACAAGTTCAAAACCAACCTCAGCAACTTAGCAAGACCCTAAACAATTTAGCAAGTCTCTCTCTCAAATATAAAAAAAGGATTGGGGATATAGCTCAGTTGGTAGGGTGCTTGCCTCACAAGTACAAGGACGTGAGTTCAATCCACAGCACTGCAAAATAAGTAAACAAATAAAAAGAATAAATGCTTTGTAAATGGGCTGGGGTTGTAGCTCAGTGGTAGAGCACTTGCCTAGCATGTGAGAGGCACTGGGTTCAATTCTCAGCATTGCATGTAATAAATGAATAAAATAAAGGTCCATCAACAACTAATATCTATCTATCTATCTATCTATCTATCTATATATGTATGTATGTGTGTGTATTGTATGTACATATGTATATAATGTCCCCTATCTTAAAAATATATATATATAAATATGTATAAAGGGCTGGGATGTCTGGGGATGTGGCTCAGTGATTAAGCATTCCTAGGTTCAATCCCTGGTATTACACCCCCGGAAAAAAAAAAAAGAGAGAGAGAGAGAGAGAGAGAGAGAGAGAATAGACACATGAGGCACTCTCCCTTATTTTCCTCAGTTTCAATGTCCTTTTGTCCCAACTACCCCACCTCCTTCATTACTGTTTTCTTCCCTTTTGAACTTTTTACGTGTGTTTTGGATATATTTTTGTCTTCTAAAAATAGAGCCAAAGTAAACTTCAACAAGTTGGTCCTACATTTCTATCACAGGGACATTTTTCACATTTAAAAGGCTCATAGATCTTAGCAAGGCTTCATTTCGGGCTCTGGGGAACCATGCTGGGAAACAACACATTTTAATAAGGAAAAGCCAACTCAGAGTCACAAGGGAGCCTCTTGGTTTTCACAGCTGCCTAACCCGGTCTAACATCATTGGCATGCACTATAAGTGATGCCAGAGTCATTAGCCTCGCCAGGCTAGTGACAGCATTATGATGGGTGTGGGTGGTAGCTGAGGGTGGAGGAGTAGCAGGAAATCATGGAGAAGGCAAGGAGAGATGAATGAGACACCCAGCTGGCCTTCATCTGTCTGTCAGCAAGCCTCCACTTTACAGTAGACTTAGGCACTGTCAAGCAAAGCTGGGAGGGCCAGGGTGCATTGCAGCAGGTCACCTTATTCTGTTCACCCAGTTTCTTCCCTTTGTGTCCATGCTTCAATGCCAGCCTCCAGCTCCCTGGTTTCTGCAAGGGTCTGATTCACCTCTTACCTTCTTGCAACGGAGTTTGCTTTCCATTTCACTGAGCCTGCTCAATCCCTTAGCTTGAGTGTCCCTTTTACCTTAGTGAACCCTGTTTAACCACTGGCCCCATTACCCCTGGCTGAACCAGTAGATAGAGGTAGATATAGAAGAGGAAAAGAGGACTGGCATCAGAAGTGTCTGATGGAAAACAAGCTGTTTAAAATCACCATTAAGTGGGTCTGGGGCTGTGACTCAGTGGCAGAGCATTTGCGTAGCTCTGTTGTTAGATCCTTAGCACCATGTACAAAAATAAGCAAATAAAGGCATGCTGTCCATCTATAACAACAACAACAACAACAACAACAAAACTTTAAGAAAATAAAATCACCGTTAAGTGAATGCAATGCAAGATGCCTGTGTAGTCCAAACTAACTGTTGACATATTCTCCTTCAACTTTCCCATTTCTTTTCCAATATAAGAAAGCTCACATAGAAGAGAAATAAAAGGAGCTGCAAAACTAATGTAAAATTTCCACTAGGTAATGCCAGCTCATTTATATCTAGTTGAAAATTCATCCTGTTTTATAGCCATCCATATAGGACCTCCATGAAAGGTAATGCTTTAGTCAAATTTTTTGTTGCTGCAATCAAAAGACCTGAGAACAACTGTAGAAAAGGAAAAGTTTATTTGAGGGCTCACAGTTTCAGAGGACTCAGTCTATAGACTCCATTCCTTGGGACTCGAGGTGAGGCTGAACATCATGGCAGAAGGTTGGTGGAGGGAAGCAGCTCATATGATGATCAGTAAGTGTACAGAGACTCCACTCACCAGATACAAAATATACGCCCCAAAGGCACACTCCCAATGACCCACCTCCTCCAGTCACACCCTACCTGCCTTCAGTTACCACTCAGTTAATCCCTGTCAGAGGATTAATTCATCGATTGGCTTAAGGCTCTCATAACCCAATCATTTCTCCTCTAAATCTTCTTGCATTGTTTCACACATGAGCTTTTGGGGGACACTTCACATTCAAACCATAACAAGTAGTAACAACGGAAAATGATAGGAAAAAGCTGAGCTTGCAAATCTCAGTTATTTTCCTTTGGCTCTGTCAGCCAATAAAGGAAGCATTAGGAAAGCTTGACTGAGAAGACCCAGAGTGCATTATGTTGCTTACCAAAGCATGCACACACGCTGTGGCAGTGGCCAGAGAGAAAGAGGACTCCTCCTCAATCTCAGTCCAGAATGCACAACCTGAGTGTGGGGGCAAATCTGAGTGGACCAACACATAACACTCTCATTGTGAGGACAACAGGTGGATCACTTCAGCTATGCACTGCTTAGGTGTAGTGAGAAGACTTCCTCTCTAAGAGGAAGAGTGCAGCAGGGTCTGAAGAACAGCAAATTCAGAGAACTGAGTTTTGTTTTTGACGTCTACAATTCTGAGTGCTGAATGTGGCAGGAAAATCACTTATTTGCCAGCAATGTTATGAATTCCATGGCTGAAACAAAACACCTGCTTTGCCTTCTAGTCTGCTAACTGGCCCCCAAACTAGTCAAGTACCTGGAATTCAAGTCTCAATCACCTACACACCCCACGAGCTCTTTCTATAGTGTATAAGTAAGGGTTCTCCAAAGAAACAGCCAAGAGGGAGATTTATTTTGAGAAATCTGTTTATGAGATTGTGGGGACTGGCAAATCCAAACTCTGTGAGCTGGAAGTTCTAGCAAGAGTTTCTCTTTTGGTCTTCAGTCTGAAGGTAGGGCCCTCAGGCTCTTATCATCTGATCGAATGAGGCCCATCCACGCTATGGAGGGTAATTTGCTTTATTCCAAGACTACTGATTTAAACCTTAATCATATCTTAAAAATCTCTTCATGGCAGCAATTCACCTTGACCAAACAACAGAATATCATAATCTAGGAAAGATGAGAGATAAAAGTAATCATTTCATGTAGTAAGTGCCCTATAAATTGATTTGGTTTGATACAAATTCCCAGACAATACATATTTCTAGGCTAATAGTTCTTTAGCTAAGCAATGTAAGGATTAAATTTTATTTTCCCAATTCTCCTAATCCAAATGCAAAATTTTAATTCTTGAGAATATGAGAAAACCTGAGGTCTTCAAATAATTTAGGAGAAGTTGGCTTTATTTTTTTGATAGAATTTTTTGAGAGTGGTAAAACATACATAAAATTGATCCTTTGAACCTACAGTTTAGTGTCACTAGGTATACTCACATAGTTGTGTAACCATTCACACCATCTATCTCCAGAGCTTTTTCATCTTCCCAAACTGAGACACTGAACCTATTCGACAATAACTGTTTTTCTTATACCTCAGCTCCTAGGAACTACCATTCTATTTTCTGTCTCTATGAATTTGACTAAATACCTCATATAAGTGAGATCATGCAGCATTTGAATTTTTATTTCACTTAGCATAGTGGCTTCAAGGCCCACCCGTGTGGTACCATGTGTTAGAATTTCATTCAGTCCGAAGCCTGAATAATATGCCATTGTATGTATATGTCACATTTCATCATTCACTCACCTATCAACGGACATTTGAATTCTTTCAACCTTCCACTCTCAAGAATAAAGCTGCTAGGAATATGGGTATATGAAAATTTGGTAGAGTCCTTGCTTTCCATACTTCGAGGTATATACCAAGAAGTGTAACTGCTGGATCACGTGGAAGCTCTGTTTAACTTTTTGAAGACCCATCAGACTATTTTCCAGAATGGCTGCACCATTTTAGCAGTACAGAAATTTTCTGATTTCTCCACATCCTTACAGGCACTTTTTTTTTCTAATGATGGTCATTCTAAAGGGTGAGAACTATAAGTATCTTATAGTTTTGATTTGTACTTACGTAATGATTAGTAATGTTGAACATTTTTTCATGTACTTATTATCCATTTGAATATCCTCTTTGGAGAAATGTCTAGTGAAATCTTTGCCTATTTTGTGTTAGGGTTGTTGAATAGTATTTTATATTCAGAAATGTCTCTAAAATGTTTTAGCCAGTCCATAGATAATAAGTGTCACTAATTTATACAATGAAAACACATTTCTCACATTTTTTAGGATTATTATTACACTATAATTTTACAAAGCATTTCTAAACTTCATTGTGTACAATAGTTCAAGTCTTAAGTGTCTCCAAAGGGCCCAAAGAGGCCTCCAGAAAAACAACTTCTCATTTCAGTCTTTATTCATCATCCTTTTTTTCTTTTAAACTTATCCCCCAAAAGAAATCATAATAATAAAGTCTAGTATCCTTGGAATATTTTCAGAAGAGGACTAGAGTGAACCTGTATTCATATTTTTCTCCCCAATTAGCTATTGAAATATTCTTACCCTCATTTGTGGTATTAGTTTTTTAGAGTTACCATGACAAACTACCACCAGGTCAGGCAATAAAAATTATTGTTTCATAGTTTTGAAGGCAAAAATCTAAAATTAAGGTATGCTACAGTTTGAATCTAAAGTGTCCTTCAAACGCCCGGGTATTACTTGATCCCCAGAGTGATTGGTTCCTACTGAAGGCAGCAAAAGAAGGATCTGCTGCTGGCCCGTCTTCCTGGCTCATAGATGGTAGCCTTCATGTTCACCTAGTGTCCTCGCTGTGTATGAGTCTTCCTCTATATTTCCTCTTCTTGTAGGGACACCAATCATATAGAAGTAGGGGAACTCTAATGACCCCATTCAAACTTAATTGCCTCTGTAAAGACTCTCTTTATATAAGATCGCATTTTGAAGTACCAGGAGTTAGGACTTCAACATACAAATTTTGTGGAGACACAATTCAGCTAATAACACCAGTCTCTGTATATAGCTATTAATTTTGCTTTGTTATATATGCAATAAAACAGTATCAAAAATTGAAACTTCCACAGTGTTTTATGTTTTTCATATTATTTAGTTGATAATTTCCTGGAGGAAAGAAACCCTATATTATTTCACTTTTTAAATATCCAGACCCTAAAGCAGTGCTTTGCCCATAACGCTTAATAAATGTGTGTGGAATGGACTTGCTGTCCTCATTTTATCCTTTCTTCATCGCTATGTGTTTTTCTGAACCCCTTTCTAAAAGTATCATCCAAGCAATTGATTGCTTTTGCTTGGTTCAGTCCCAAGCCTTCAGGTAGATAAAACCAATTTAAAGGTGACTTAAACAACATGGCGAATCCTCAGCTCCGAATCCGCACACCACAGATGATGGACCCTCCTTGAGGCAGTGTTCCACAGGGAGAAAACAGGTTAAATGCTTTAGTTCACTTCTGATAACAAACATGTCTATGTCTATTTTCTGTTTGACTCCCTGTGTTTGAAAACTTTGACAAAAGGAAGACATCTTGTTTCAGAAATGTTCCCTTTCATTTTTGATTTTGTGTGTTTGTTTTGTGAACTTGTAGTTACTGACTCAGTCAGATAGTTAAGTCATAAACTTTGCAATTTAGGCATCTGGATTATATCTTTTTAAAGTTGCTATAATATGTGGAGACTATCTGAAACAAATGTATAATCTAGGATAAATCTTTGGACTTGTAACCAATGAAATCTGGCTTTTATGAAACCCTGGATGTCATATAATTTACCTCTATTAATACAGAAATGATGGATAAACCGATGGCTTATTTTTCATGAGGCTTTAAGAGGTACTGTGTCTTACAGAGGTTAGCATGGATATAGATCTGAAACTTCAAAGATTAGTTCTGCCATTTGGATCAAGTCCAGGAAAAATTACCTTCCAAACAGGGTGACTGTAAGAGTTACATTCATTATTGTTCATAGTTCAGAATCACTATTTTCTACCAAAGGAACACGACTATACAAGTTTATTCACTCCATTAAGTGCCTGTAGATGGTACTATCATTTCCTAAGAAGCAAACAAACTGGTACATGGAATAAATAAAGGGGTGACCCTTACTGGGTGGGTAAAGGAGAGTTTTTTGAGAAAACAATGTTTAAGCTAAGATCTAAAGAATAAGAAATGGCCAGCCCTGGGGAGCTGAATTTACAGACCCAGTGATAGATAACATAGAGGATGAGAAAGATGGAGAAACCAGGTAGACTCCCAGGGTGTACCTGGACTGGTGGTAATAACATCCACAGAGGCAACAGAAAGTGGGAGAAGGAGTTGTGTGGGGAAACCAAAAGTTACGTGATGGGCATGTCAGGCTGAGATGACCGTGGGTTTTCCAAGGGGAGATGTCAAATAGGTAAGTATAAGTCAGGGTCCTGGAAGGAAACCAGGGTAATTTGAGGAGAGTTTAATAAAAGAGCTATGTACAAAGGCATAGGCAGAGTTTAGGGAAAGCTCAGAGAGGTGGTATAATCCCCTAAAACTAGGAATAGTGGGAACCATTGCCACACCTACATCTGAAAAAGCAAGGGAAATTGGCAGTAACTGGTACAGCAATAGAGATGGAGACAGATGCACAGATAGATACAGAGAAAGCACACAGTGCATTGGATGGAGATGTTCTCCCAACAAAAGCTATAGCCTTCAGTAGAGAGATATTCCAACCTGAAAGTGATCCACAAAGAAGAAGCTGCAGTAATAAATTTTCCAGCTTCATACACCTTTTGACTTTAAATCTGTTGGAAACTTCTATGGGCCAAACCCAGCTGGAAGTCAGAGTCTGTTGATATAATTTTGTAATGGTCAATGCACCAGGGCAAGGAGGAGGATCAACAAGGGTAGAGAGTAGGTGGAGAAGAATAAACAGGAAACATACAGAACAAAGCAGATGGATATGCAAATCTGGAGCTCAAACAGTGTATGGGCCAGTTGGAAATATTTGATAAGTAGGTGAGATTTAAAGTTACAGAAATAGATGGGATCATAGGAGGACAGAGGATCAAGTAAAGGTACTGAATGTGAAAGAACACTGATATTAGAACTAGGAAGCAGAAGAGGACTTTACAAAGGGATAGAGTCCTGCTTGCAAGAGACACACCTTACAGGCAAAGAAGACACAAGCTGAAAGTGAAAGAATAGAAATTGATACATCATGAGTGTGGAGCCCCAAAACAAGCAGGAGTAACTATTCTCATATCTGAAAAAGCAGACCAAACAAAAATTAATCAGAGAAGACAAAGAAGGTCACTTCATATTGGTAAAAGGAACAAGAAGATATAACAAATAAATATAAAATAATTTATGCCCCCAAAGTGGGTGCAACTAATTACATAAAAGAGACATTATTCAAATTGAAGCCTCAGCTAGACCCCAGTACAATAATACTGGGTGATTTCAATACACCTCTCTCACCCTTGGATAGGTCATCCAGACATAAACTTGGTAAAGACTCTTTGAACCTGAAAAATTTTATAAATCAAATGGACTTAAAGACATTTATAGACTATTTCATCCAACAAAAGTTGAATACACTTTCTTCTCAGCAGTTTGTGGAACCTTCTCCAAAATGGACTATATTTTAATTCATAAAGCAACTCTAAGCAAATACAAAAAAATTGATATAATTCTTTGCATCTTATCAGATCATGATGGAACAAAATTAGAAATCGACATGACAAAACCCCTACAGAAATTATATAAATACGTGGAGATTGAACAATACTCTTTTGAATGATGAATAGGAGACAGAAGAAATCAAGGAAGAAATTTTAAAATTCTTAGACTCAAATAAGAATAGTGATACAACATACCAGAACTTCTCAGACATTGTGAAGGCAGTTCTAAGAGGAAAGTTTATAGCTGTGAGTATCTACAGAAGAAAACCAGAAAGACCTCAAATAAACAACCTGACAAGGTCCTTGAAAAAGAAGCACAACCCAACTCTAAAATCAGTAGAAAGAAGGAAATAATGAAGATCAGAGCCAAAATCAATGAACTCGAGAATTAAAAAAAAAAAAAAATCAATGAAACAGTTGGTTCTTTGAAAAGAGAAACAAGAAAGATGAGCCTTTAGCCAAACTGACCAAAAGAAAAAACCCAAATTAATAAAATTAGAATCCAGGCACAGTGGTGCCCGCCTGTAATCCCAGCAGCTTGGGAGGCTGAGGCAAGAGGATCATGAGTTCAAAGCCAGCCTCAGCAAAAAGTGAGGTGCTAAGCAACTCAGTGAGACCCCTGTCTCTAAATAAAATACAAAACAAGGCTGGGGATGTTGCTCAATGGTCACATGCCCCTGAGTTCAATCCCCTGTATCAAAAAAACAAAACAAAAAAATTAGAGATGAAAAAGGAGAAATCACCACAGATATCACAGAAATCCAGTAGATTATTGGTGTCTATTTTGAAAATTTATACTTCAATAAATTGGAAAACTTAGAAGAAATGGATACATTTCCAGACAAATAAGATCTGCCAAAATTGAACTAAGAGGACAATTGCTAAGAAGCAATAATAAAAAGCCTTCCAAAAAAAGAAAAGCCCAAGACCAGATGAATTCTCAGCTGTATTCTACCAAATCTTTAAAGAACTAATGTCAATACCCCTCAAATTATTACATGAAATAGAAGGGATGAAATACCTCCCAAATTCATGCCGTGAAGTCAATATCACATTCATATCAAAACCAGTTAAGGACATGCCAAGGAAAGAAAACTACAGACCAACCTCCTTGATGAACTTAGATAAAAAAGTACTTAATAAAATATTAGTAAATTATGTCCAACAACATTTTCTAGAGATGCAATGAAGGTTTAATATGTACAAATCAATAAAAGTAATTCATCACATAAATACAATTCAGGATAAAAATCATTAGTCATCTTAATAAATGCAGAGAAGGCCTTTGACAAAATTCAGCAACCATTCATTAAAAAAACACTCAAGGTACTAGAGATAGAAGGAACCTACCCTAACAACATAAAGACTATATATAAAAACCCAAAGTGGGGAAAAACTGAAAGCATTTCCTTTATAATCTTGGCTAAGATGAGAACTCTCACTACTCTTATTAAATACAGTGCTAGAAATTCTAGCCAGAGCAATTAAGCAAGAGAAGGAAGTAAAAGGGATAAAATTAGGATAGGAAGAAGTCAAATTATCACTGTTTGTAGATGATATGATCCTATACTTAGAAAATTCACAAAATTGTAGCAAAAGACTTCTAGAGCTAATAAATTTGGCAAAATAGCAGGTTACAAAATCAACAGTTTTCCTATATACCAATAATGAATCTGCTTGAGAACGAAATCAGGAAAACAACTCATTCACAATAGCCGCAAAAAAAAAAAAAAAAAAAAAAAAGGGCTAGGAATAAATCTAACCAAGGAGGTGAAAGACCTCTATAATGAAAACTATAGCACATTGAAGAAAGAAATTGTCGGGAGGCTGAGGCAAGGGGATCGCAAGTTCAAAGCCAGCCTCAGCAACTTAGTAAGCCACTTAGCAACTCAATGAGATGCTGTCTCTAAATAAAATACAAAAAGGGCTGAGAATGTGGCTTAGTAGTTGAGTGCCCCTGAGTTCAATCCCCCGTACCTCCCTCCAAAAAAAAAAAAAAAAAAGTCAAAAGGCAATGCTGACTTCAAATTATACTACACAGCTACAAAAACTGCACACATAGATCAGTGGTACAGAATAAAAGACAGAAACTAACCCACACATCTAAAGTCATTTGATCCTTGACAAAGGTGCCAAAAACATACATTGGAGAAAAGACAACTTTTTTAAAACAAATGTTGCTGGGGAAACTGGTTATCCATATATAGAAGAATGAAATTATCTCTCACCCTGCATCAAATCAAATCAAAATGAATCTAAAACCTAAAAATTAGACCAGAAACTATGCAACTCCTAGAGGAAAACATAGGGTCATACTCCATATAGGCACAGGCAATAACTTTCTCAATAGGACCCCGAAAACTCAGGAAATAATACCAAGAGAAAGTAAATGGGATAGCATTAAATTAAGAAGCTTCTGCATAGCAAAGGAAACAATTAGGAATGTAAGGAGAGAACCTACAGAATGGGAGAAAATCTTTGCTAGCTACTCTTCTGACAGAGGATTAATATCTAGAATATATAAAGAACACAAAAAACTTTACAACAAAAAAATCAAATAACCCTGTCAATAAATGGGAAAATGCATTAAACAGATGCTTCTCAAAAGAAGAAATACAAATGTCCAAAAAATGTATGAAAAATATTCAATATTAGCATTTAGGGAAACACAAATCAAAACCACACTGACATTTCATCTCATACCAGTCAGAATGACAGTTATCAAGAACACAAGTAATAATAAATGCTGGAATGAATATGGAGAAAAAGGAACACGTTTACACTGTGGGATTGTAAATTAGTAAAACCACTATGGAAATCAATATGGAGGTTCCTCAAAGTTAGGCATACAACCACCATATGACCTAGATATAGCATTCCTTAATATTTATTCCAATGAATTAAAGTCATCATACTGTAGTGATACATGCATACCAAAATTTATAGCAGCACAATTCACAAAAGCCAAACTATGGAACCAGGCTAGGTGTCCATCAACAGATGAATGGATATGGATAAAGAAAATGTGGTATATATGCACAATAGAGTTTTATTCAGCCACAAAGTAAAATGGAATTATGTCATTTGCCAGAGAATGGGTGGAACATAATGGATAGAGACCATTATGTAAAGCAAGGAAAGTCAAACTCAGAAGTTCAAGGTTTGTATGTTTTCTCTCATATGCAGTAGCTAGAAAAGAAAAAGGAAAAGGTTGGGGGGGGCATTCCATGAAAATCAAAGGGAGATCAGTAGAGCAAACTGACCCAGGGGTGGGAGACCAGGAGGGAGGAGGGAAGTACTGGGGAGTGCTATTGGCCAAATTATGCTGTTTTATTGTGTGCATGTATGAATATGTAACAACAAATCCCATCATTATATACAACTATAATGCATCAATAAAAATGTGGGAGGAAAAAAAAGAAAGTACGGAGACAAAAATTTAGAGAAACAAGATAGTGTGGTATCAGTGCAGAATCAAGAAGCAGTCAGCTGCTTCTCTTGAGTCAAATCTCCTGAGAATTTGAGTAACTGAAAGGCACCTATTGAATTTGGCCATATTATTCCACAAGTATGCCAACCATTGTGCTAGTGGGTGGTTGCAAAAGTAAGACCTTGATTTTGAGAACATCCCCCAATGAGAGAGGGAACCAGACACCATACTGTGGTGCTTCAAGAGACATAAGAACAAGTGCTTTGAGAATGTAGAAGGTGTTGGGAAACGTTACCCTGAGGACAGTCAATAGGACAGACACACGATATGTGCATTCTGCAGAATAAAGAAGGCTAGTACTGGAAAAATCCTGCATCCCAATGAAGAGAAAAGGAAACTTGGAGGAGTAAAATGACTTGACACTCCTTGACTTTGAAAATCCACTGGGAGGTCACTGACAATTTGAATACCTCATGCTTTCAGACCTTCTTATTTAGGCCTTCTGAAGATGAACCTATGACCTAAGCTTTACTAGAACGAAAGTACTATTTACCATTTTTTTCTGTAAAAGTAGCATTTATAAAAGGCCAGAAAATTTCACAATGCATTTAAAATAAAGAAAATTAAAACTACCCATAATTTTATAATCCACATCCTTAGCCTTCTAGTGTTTTCTCAAATTTTTCCTGGTTGTATGTCTGTATAAATATTTTATTTTTAAAATACTTTATACACAATTAACTGAGTGAATAGTCAATGGAATACTTATAAATCCTACATCTGATCAGAGGTTAGTATTCTGAATCTGAAATGACTTCTATAGCCCAACAACCACAACAGCAGCAGCAAAACTGATTGAAAAATGAGAAAGGATTTGAATAGACATTTCTCCAAAGAAGATAAACAAATGACAAAAAAATATTGCTCAACACCACTAATCATTAGGGAAATGCAAATCAAAACTGTGATTTGATTCACACCCATTAAGGTGACTAAAAAATGGACACTAACAAGTGTTGGCAAGGATGTGAGCAAATCGGAAGCTTTGTGCACCTTTGAAGGGAATGTAAAACATTGCGGCCTCTGTAGAAAATAGTAAGATGGATCCTCAAAAAACTAAAAGTTAAAAATAGAATGATCATATGACAGCAATTCCACTTCTGGGTATATTTCAAAATGAATTGAAAGCAGAGTCTTGAAGAGATATGTGTACACCCAAGGTCACTAAATCTTATTTTTTTTAAAAAGCATTTTTATTAGTTGTTGATAAATCTTTATTTATTTGTATGTGATGCTGAGAATCGAACCCAGTGCCTCACACATGTTAGGCAAGAGCTCTACCACTGAGTCCCAATCCCCACCCCACAGAAGCCTTTTTCAGAATGGCAAAAAGGAAGAAGCCACAGAATGTGGCAGATACATACAGTATTATATTACTCGGTCACAAAAAGGCTGGAGATTCTGACATGTAATACAACATGGACGGACCTTGAAGATGGGGTAAGTGAAATAAGCCATTCATCAAAAGGCAAGTACTGTATAATTTCACTTACATGAGGTACCTAAAACAGGAAAACTCATGGAGATAGCAGAATGGCAGAGGGAGAAATGGGAAGTCACTGTTTAAAGAGTCTAGAGTTATAATTTTGCAAGATGAAAACAGTCCTAGAGACTGGTGGCACAACATTGTGATTATACTTAATATTACTGAACTGAAAGAAATGGTTAAGGTGATAAATTTTATGATATGTGTATTTGTGCACAATTAAAAACACAATTTTGTAGCAGGGCACAGTGGTGCACACATGTAATCCCAGCGGCTCGGGAGTCTGAGACAGGAGGACTGCAAATTCAAAGCCAGCCTCAGCAACTTAGTGAGGCTCTAATTTAGAAAGATCCTGACTCAAAATAATAAAAAATAAAAGGCTGGGGATGTGGCTCATTGGTTAAGCATCCCTGGGTTCAATCCTTGGTACTAAAAATAAATTTTAAAAAATTGAGGAGGGCACTGGGGTTGTGACTCAGTGGTAGAGGGTTTGCCTAGCATGTGTGAGGTTCGATCCCCAGCACCACATAAAATTAAATAAACCAATAAAGATATGTTCATCTGCAACTAAAATTTTTTTTTAAAAATTTGTACCTTTATTTTATTTCATGTAATAGTATCAACAGGACATCTTTCATATCAATGAATATATTTCCATAGTAGTATTTCAGTGACCACACAATGTTCTATGCCATTATTGCCCAATTATTTAATCCAATTGCCATTTTTGGAAATTTATGTTTTCCACCAAGCTAAAACATGAACACGCTGAAATTAACAATGCTGTCAGCTACATCCTTGCCAACTGTGCAATTATGTCCTTAGAATAAATTCCTGGAATGGAATTGCTGGGTCAAAGTGGAGTCAGGGGTGAGATGGGATGGGAAATACAACTTAAAAACTGAAACATGAAAACCAACCAGTACAGAATTGAGGAACTAAAGTGGAGGACAATATAAATTAAGTGCTCTACAAAAATATTTCTGTCTGGTAAAAGGAAATGTTATTTATTCATTCAATTATTGATTATATAAATTGAATTGAGATTCTACTATGCATCCTTGCCCTAGGATATTAAATTAAGTAAGATATTCTCTTATTCCTGAAGGAACATAAAGACCAAAGAAGGGAGAATTAAGAAAATCAAAAGTTTTTTTGTTTTTGGACAGAACCCAGGGGCACTTAACCACTTAGTCACATCCCCAGCCCTTTTCATTTTTTATTTTGAAACAGGGTCTTGCTGAGTTGCTTAGGACCTCACTACATTGCTGAGGCTGCCTTTGAACTTGCAATCCTCCTGCCTCAGCCTCCTGAGCCACTGGGATTATAGATGTGAGCCACCATGCTGGCTTTCATGAACTTTTATACGTATGATGGAGATATGTCTGAGGTATGCTGGAAGCAGAGGAGATAGTTCACCCACCAGAGAGAAGGCATCTCCCAGGAAGTGACCCATGTTAGTGAGATAAGTTTTGAGTTCAAATTAGAGTTATTTTGACTAAGACAGTGAATAACTACATGGGGCAGTTTACCTCCAACAGGCTTTCTGGTATCTGTGCCCTTGTGTGGTCTTCTTCCACATGAGTCTAGGCTCTTCTAGCGACCAGTAGAAAATGGCAGATGATACTATTTTTCTGAGACCATGAATTCTGAGGTTAATTACAAAAGGCAACGTAACTTCCTTTTTGCTTTCTTGGAGGAAGTAAGTTGCCATGCCACAAAGACATTCAAGCAACCCTGCTTAGAAGAACTGAAGCCTCCCACCAAGAATGGCACTAGCTTACCAGCCATGTAAACCAGCTCAGAATTGGATGCTCCACCCCAAAGGGCAACAGCAGCCCTGGATGACATCTTCAATGCAGTCTCATTGAGGCTAACTAAGATAGAATAAGTCATTTGTATTTTTAAAGCCATTAAGAAGCCTTAAGGGTGTTTTTTCTTTTTTCCCTCAGCAACAGTTAATTTAACATTCTATATCCTAAGCACATATGAATGCATAGCTGAAGTTTTCCAAAAACAGGTGGCATTTGGAGCAATCCCAGAAAAGGTGACATGTGGGGGAATGGCAAGAGTGGCTAGCCCAGAGCGGTGGAGCACGCCTGTAATTCCAGCAGCTCTGGAGGCTGAGGCAGGACGATCGCAAGTTCAAACCAAACCTCAGCAATTTAGTGAGGTCCTGAGCAACTTAGCAAGACCCGGTTTCAAAATAAAAAAATAAAAAGGGCTGGGGATGTGGCTCAGTGGTCAAGTGCTCCAGAGTTCAATCCTTGGAACCCCCCACCCCCCCAAAAAGGAGTTGGTGCTGGAGTGGAGAGTAGGAACCCAAGAATGCAAGGCCATGGGGCACACTGCCCTGCTCACCTTCTTCCTTGACAGCTGAATCACTGTGCTCATTCAGCAGGTGCTTGTGTGGGTGAGAATATGTGTACTGAGACAGTGAGTAGAGGGAAAGTTTTGGCTGGGCAAAAACCCTGAAAGAGGTGAGCAGAGAAAGGAAAATGCAGAACCCCAAAAAGGAGTGGCCAAAAGTAACAAAGTAAAGGAAAAAGTGAATCCACAAAAGTAAAAGGAAGACTTTCAAAAAGGAGGAAGTCAGGCTAGGGATGTGACTAGTGGTAGAACACTTGCCTAGCATACCTGAGGCCCTGGGGTCAATTCCTAGCCTGGGGGTGTAGGGAATGGGGGAGTGACCAATAGCATCAAAGGCAGAAAAGAAAGCAAACACTTTGAGGAATGCACACCAGAATTGGTACCGTGACAATCACCTGGCCAGTCCCTTGCTTCCTTATATTAACAGCCTCCTTGAAATTGCCACAGAAGCTACACTGTGTCAAAGGTGGGCTCCTTTGTACTTGGAAGGGAGGGAAATGACAGAGAAAGAATAGTTATAAAAAGAGAAACCTGAACATTTCCAAAATCCTTGTTTTAACCCACATGTGAAGTGCAGTTTGGGTTTACCTTGGGACATTTTATGGAACTAAAACAAAGATATTCTTAGAAAAGTAGCATCACCAATTATCAAATTTAAAAACGAAAAAGATATGTTACAATTTACACGAAATCAAAGAAACCTATTCCAGCCTATAGTTGTGTGTGAAGACACAAATGGATAGAAATTAGCCTGTCATATAATTCTGGACTCCAAGGTTGCTGTGTTGCACAGAGTCACTGACAACCTCCACAGCTTAGGTTGTTTGGTCCCATGTCCTTTTAGGAAATAAGCAGTGCCAACATCCACTGGCATAAAGCTGTAAAGCTGTTACATCTAGGAGGAACACTTTCATTAAAAGTACGCCTGTAATCCCAGCTTTTTGGGAGGCTGAGGCAGGAGGATCACAAGTTCAAGGACAGCCTGGGTAAGTTAGTGAGACCACCATCTCAAAACTAAACTTAAAAACAAAAACAAAACCAGCTGGCAAGGTAGCTCGGTGGTAGAGCACCTGCCTAGCAGACGTGAGGTGGTACTGTGTTCAATTCCCAGTACTGCAAACAAAACAAAACAAAGCATATGCCGAATATATTCAAAATAAAACTTTTTAAATCCCTAATTCCTATCTGCCTCTAATTCATAAACCCACATAGGGTGTAAAGTTCAATCTTAGGAAAAGAGTTCAGGGTTTCTTTCCTTTTTTCATGGTATTCTGGGTTCTCTATTCATATGTCCTTTGACTGATGGACTGGTTCATTTATGTGCGGTTGTCAGCAAGCATTTCTTGAGCATCTACTCTGTGCCAAGTAGTCTCAAGCTAAGCATAAGCCCGTTCCACTGAACTCCAGATGGCTCCCACAGCCACACACGTTCCCCAAGTCTGTATCTCCTGCAGCCTTCCCCCTTCCATCCTCCCAGTTGCTCAAGTGAAGCACTTTTAAGTTGTTCTTTTTATTTCTCATACTTCACCTCCAATCCATCAGCAAATCCTATCAGCTTTTCCTTTACAATATATCCGGAATCTGGCCATTTTCACCACTTACCTTGCTAGTCTCTCCCCCAAATATCTACACTGTTCCCTTCATCACCATCTTGAGGCTGATACCCAAGTCATTTTCTATGTGTGTCCTTCCCAACCATCCCATTCCTGGTGGGGGTGGAAGGCCCCATCTCCCAACACACATTCTCCATCCCCCTTCTCTGCTTCATTGTTCTCCACAAAGCTGATCTACACTACGATGCAGTTTTTCTTGTCTATCTTGTTTACTGTCTATCTCCCCTTTCTCCAGGATGTCAGCCTCATGAGGGTTGGGTTTCCTCTCTTCCGTCTTTTCCCAGCCCCAGGACTCAAGAGTTCTTGAAACTTCAGTTAAACATTGCAAGAACAAGATCCAGTTCCTGCTTTCAAGGGCTCATGATCTGATAGGGGAAACTGACCCCAAACAACAGTGTGGCTGGTGCTGCAGTTGGGGCATGTTCAAAGTATTAGGGAAAGCACTGAAGAAGGGATGACCAAGGAGTGACACTGGGGCCGAGTCGTGAAGGGTGAATCCCCTGACAGGGATGGGGGAGTCATCACGATTAGACATTCTAGGGCTTGAGCCCTCACGTCCTGATGTGTCTGAGCTGTGGGTGGGGATGGGTGTGGAAGAGTTGTGGCCAGATTGTTAATGGTGCTGAGGAGCACAGTAATGACCCTGAGCCTTAATCTGGAGGATGTGATTGAAACTGTCACTGAGAAGCCCCAGGGCTCCATCCCTGCCACGCCACTCCGAGATGAAGACCTATGGAACAGGGCCTCTCACCTCCCTCTTTCCAACACAGAAGGGGTGGACTCAGAGCATTATCAAAGTCCAAGTGGAATCACCTCCCTTCACCACACAGGAGGTAGGTTCACTGAAGAAGCTTCCGTTGCCACGGGGGATAGAACTCAACCTTGGTTTTTTGGTGGGGCTCTGCGACAGAGGGCAGTGCTACCTTCCACAGCCATGTTAAGTCACGATTCCTGGCTGTACACCTTTGATGAGCTCCTGGAGCAATCAAGGTTTGCCAAAAGGCAGAGGAACTTGCTAAAGACACACACACACACACACACACACACACACACACACACACACACAGAGGCAAAGTTAGCTTTTCCCACTAGGGCGCTTTCAATACATTGTTTAAAGTCCTAAGCCACCAGATAAAAATAGTGGAACTGCAAGATCCTGTGAGGCAAGGCTGGAGCCCAGGTGGGGGAAGAAGAATGGGAAGCCTGTGGGGATGGGGGTGAAGAGCATCCTGGCCCCAGTTCCTTATCTACCAAACAAAAGTGAATGAAATCCATGCTGAGAGCCCTGTTACCTCCCGGTGGCATTTCTTTGTCTTTGAAAAGTGCAACTTGTACAGAAGTGCCAGGCTCCCGTTTTCTATCAGTTTCTACAAAGTTGCAATAAAGATCATGAAAGAAAAAACCCGATCATACTTGTATCACAAAACGCTGACCTTCAGAAGTCAGCACCAATCTTCAGGCAGAGCAGGGATACCTCGCCCCGCCCAGGGCTACGTGACTGTGAGCTCGCAGTGCCCCCAGCCCCGCCGCCCCAGAACGCGTCCCCGCGGGCGGGCTGAGCCCTGGGCCACCCGGCAGCGCGGTCCCGCCCCCTCTCCGCCTCCTGCGCCCGGTACGCGGCCAAAGCGCTGACCGCACAGCCACTTGCGGAATTTCGTCTTCCTCTAGGGAAGACGTGCGAGTTCGCCGCTGCTCTCTGAGCCTCGGGTAACTCATTCTCAGACTCAGGATTTGAATGAGCTCTCGGAGATGCCTCCAGCGCTAAGGTCTGAAGCTAGGGCTTTATGAATGTCGCATTTGTACTCCGCAAAAAGTGCCAAGAGTTCCTGAGGATAAAAGCCTCCACCTAATTTGGTCACTTTTTACGTATTCCCTAAAATGATAATTTTTAAAGCAGGGCTTTCTCGGATGTAATGACAATACAACGCTCCTGTATAATTTACAACTTTTTTAAGCAATCAGGCTGGGATAAGACGAATCATTCCAATTTTACAAATGAGAAAGTTCGCATTGTCTTCTCCTACAGTACTAGCTATCATTATTACTGAGAGTAAATTTGAAATGAAAACAATTTGTTAGGAAAGAATGTCTGAAAAGCTTTCTTTTTAGGCAACGTCCAAGAAAGACTCCCGACCTAACCTCAAACAAAAGGAAAGGGCAAAGTGATGTTATCTTTTCGGTCCGGATAATAAACAGAGTTTTCTATTTTCTTCCCTCTTTTGTAAGCAGTGACACTTGAGAAGTTTCTCACCAGCAGGTTTCTGTCCCCTGCCTGAAAGTAATCTGACTGACATGAGCTTAAACAAGGGTGGGGGCAAACTGAGGACATCGCCAGCCCTGTGCTCACTGTGTTGTAAACCCAGAGAAATGAGGGCTACAGATTTTAGGAAATCTTCCTGCCTGTGTTTTCAGTTCAAATTCATGGCATCACTAGCCCCTGAGAATGGCAAGAAAAGTTAATGTTTTTGCTGAAATGTTTGTCAGCAGCCGCGTGAGGCTCAGAGGATGTCCCAGGAATCCCAAGGGCAGGGTTAAACTGCTACCTGGACTAGTGTGGGAGTGGAGGGTAGGGAGCAAGGAGAACCTCACTGGCAAAGTCCTGTCTTGCTGTGCAGTTTAACTGCACTACAGCCTTGGGAGAATCGCAGGTTTCTTTGTCTTATACAGTCATGCTGCATAATGTTGTTTTGGTCAACAGCCAAACTGTTAAAACAATAATTCACAAGGTTATAATGGAACTGAAAAACTCCTATCATCGGGTGGCATCATAACCATTATGACCTCATAGCACAATGAATTATGATAATGCTGGCATAAACAAACCTACTGTACTGCTATTCATATGAAAGTGTACACATATAAGTACATATAGTACATAATGTTTGACAATGATAATAAAGGACTGTTCCCAGTTTATGTATTTACTATACTGTACTTTTTAATCCTCATTTTAGAATGCACTCTTTATACTTATAAAATAAAAATTTTGCTGCAAAACAAGTATGTGCTATTACCACAGCAGCAACCTCTTGCATTTCATGTTTATACCCATCTGATTGAGACAAGATGTCACTCTGAGTAAATGACCTATACCATCTAGGTGTGTGTAGGTACATGCTGTCATGTTTGCACAATGATGAAATCACCTAATTATGCATCTCTAAGAATGTAGTCCCAGTGCTAAGCAACACATGACTTTATAAGAACCTTAGAAAAATTGCTTCTAGTAAAACAGCTAAGAAGTGATACCTATGGCTTTCCAAAGCCTGGCTATCTGGACTCCAGTTTCTGTTCCACAGCCCCAGACTTCAAGAGTGATGACCTTTGTATTGCAGAGACTTCAGGACAACAAGATCTCAGGTCCGTCTAATCAATCATGATCTGACTTCCAAGCCCAGGGATTCATTGAAAAGACACTGTATACAGGAGTTGGCAGACAATAGCCTATGGGCCAAATCCAGCCTATCACCAATTTTTTTGTGGCCAATGAGTGAGTTATAAGTGTTTTTAATATTTTCAATGGGGGGGAGGAAGAAAAATCTTTTTGTGACATGTGAAGATTGTTTGAGATTCAAGTTCAAGGTCCCATAAAGTCTTACAGGAACAAAACCATGTTCGTTATTTACATATTATCTACAGCTGCTTTCTGGTTACAACCACAGGATTGAATCCAATGAATTCTTTATTATTCGAGCTAGTTTTGTTCTATAGAGTTGCTGAGATTGTTGAATTAGCAACTATTGAACCATTGCTCCTAGGGAAAATGCGAGTTAGTTTCCTGTGTGCCTCTGGCCACATTTTTGTTAACCAATCAATGCATTTATTTTATACTTATTTTATGTGTGTCTCTTTTAATGAAAACATGTTTATCATCTGTTGATTCATTAACATGAAACTCATGATCAACAACACTGTAAACTCATGCATCTATTAAATGTTTTCCATGAGGCACATCACTGTTAGACAACACTTCAGCATTCTGCTTGGGGATCATTTTAAACAACAAAATTCCAACAAAAGGAACAAAAACCACGGCACTAAATAAACTATGAAAAGCATGTTTACTTACAGTGTGAGAGTTGAAATTAAAAGCTAGATTACCACCATCAACTGGAAACGTGTCAGGTCACATCTTTTTCACTGATCTGCATATATGTTCTATAATTTGGAGTTACAAATAAATAAATTTTAGTGAGTAGGCCAATTTACAAACACAGGATCTGCAAATAGTAAGAATTGGTTATCATTTCAATAGAGACCGTGTGAAATGCAAAATCTAAAATATTTATTGCAAATTCTTTTATAAAAAATGTTTTCCAGTTCCTGCTATCTAGGATCCTCAGACTTCCACCAAGAAGCACAAGAGGACCAAACCCTTTGTAACAGTGTCTCAAGAAGAGGGGAATCGTGAGGAAAAACAAATCTGTTATTGGCATTGGGAAACTGGAATCTCAGGTAATGAACATGGAAGGAATCTCCAAACTACAGGCAGTAGGCAGTTTCCTGTCTTTGCAGATATTTTATTCTGTTATGCATCCAACATCTGAATATTTTAAATATTGGTTTTTGTTTTTTGTTTTTTGTTTTTTTGGCATTGCTGGGGTTTGACCCCAGGGCCTTGTGCTTGTGAGGCAAGCACTTTACCAACTGAGCTATATTCCCAGCCCATGAACATTGTTTTTGATTATTATGACTTTGTACTTTCCAAAAAAGTTTTGAGACAGCTTATAACCAAATCAGATGCAAAAGTCAGGAGCAGGGAGAATAGCAGTGGGTGAGTGAGGGCTGAGAAGAAATACGATATGATTAGGCAGACGGTAGGGACTATAAAATTGTCAAGATCCAAATTTGGTTCTGAGGTTCCCATCTCAAAAAAGTGAGTGCGTGTAATTGGGGTGGGGAAGGTAAAGGGGGAGTGAAGTAAGTTATGAGAGTGAACTTGGGAGAAGGGACTTTCTGAAGCCCTTATGGGTAAAAGGATTTCTAGATGAGATATTTCTTAGAGTGGACACAGGAGGTAGGGGGAGCCTTAGATGCTCAAGTTCCAAACCAAATGCCTAATGGCCTCCTATACTGACTCTTGAAACTTTTCCTTGAAAAGCATCTCAGTATTTTCATTTGGAGCCTAAGTAATAAGTGAGTAGGTGTTTACTTTTCTGTATCCATAGAAAGAACCTAAAATACCAAGAAGAGAGAATAGATGGAACAATTTTGAAATGGCCTGTCTCAGGGAATTCTTTGTCACCCAGCCTTTGCGTGAGAGTTGGAAGGCCTCCTCTCAGGGCCTGAGAGAGTCGTTATGCTGTACCATCACTGAGGGATGATCCATAGACTAGAATACTAGACTGTTCTGGAGGAGGAGGGATGGGAAGGCAAAGCCAGGAATTTTTTCAGGAAATAGTTCAGGGTCCACCCTGACCCCTGAACAAGTCAGAGCTTTATTCTATAAAGAGGGCTAGAGGTGATTTCATCTTGGAAGATTTTCAAAGCTTGTGTCCACCACCCCACAAAAACATTTCCTCAATGCCCACATTTGTAAGGACAAAACGTCACATTTGTCGGAGCCTTTTCTCTAGACTGATAGAGCCAAATCCTTTTCTGCCTACCTCAACCCCTAGTCTAGGTGGCATATTTCTTTTTCCTGTTTCTCACTATTGAGACAGACTCAGACAGATTAAGGAACTAGAATCCTGGAATTCTGATTCCACTTGGTTTTTCCATTAATCATGTCCCATGTCCCAGTAATATAGTGGCTTAGTGATACAGAAAATATTGCCATGTGTAAAATATTAACTAACAGTGATGTGCTGGACAACACAGTCTATTGTTGCTCACCCTCCACCTCACCTCCTCCTACACACACACACACACACATACACACACACACACACACACTGCCAAACTGAACTATCCCTTTAGCCCAGACATAAATTGATGTAATGCTCAAGCACTGCTGTTGGTAGCCTTGAAAATTTTTGCAGGGGGTCAGAAGTTAGTCTAGACACCAAATAGCTAATCGCCCTTCCTAGCCTTTGATCTATGAAGTGGATATCACCTGAGGAGTATCAGAAAGTGAGTCACTGAATTAGGTATCTCCCCAACAGCCACCCTCAGTCTGGAGTCTCTGCAGGCTTGTAAATAGCAAGGTGTACCTGAGACCAATGAGGTGCTAAAATTTAATATTAAAAAGTGAATAGATGGTTTTCTGAGGATCCTCCATACTGTTCTCCATAGGCTGCACTAATTTACATCCCTACCAACAGTGTACAGAGTTCCTTTTCCTCCACGTCCTCATGAACATTTATTTGTGGTAATAATAACCATTCTGGTGGCTAATGATATTACACATTTTTTCACATGTATATTGGCCATTTGTATTTCTTCTTATGAGAAGTTTCTATTCAGATCATTTGCTATTTTAAAAAACTGGATTACTTTTTTTTTACTGTTGCATTTTTGATCTTTTATATATTCTGAATATTAACCCTCTGTCAAATGAACAGCTGGCAATTATTTTCTCCCATTCTCTCTTCAATCTGTTGATTTTTTTTTTCTCTCACTGTGCAGAAGCTAATTAGTTTGATGTAATCCCATTTGTCGATTTTTGGTTTTGTTTCCCCTATGCTTTGGGGTCCCCTCCAGAAAATCATTGCCTCTACCGACATCTTGAGGTATCTCCCCTATGCTTTCCTTTAGTAGTTCCAGAGTTTCAGGTCTCACATTAAGATTTGAGATCCATTTTGAGTTGATTTTGTACGGGGTAAAAGAGAGCGGTGAAGCTCCAGTCTTGTGCATTTGGATATCTAGTCATCCCACTCGTGTGTGTATATCCAAAGGGAATGAAGTCAGCGTGCTAAAGAGATGGGCGCATACCCATGTTTATTGTAGTCCTATTCACAATGGCTAAGATCTACAATAAGCCTAGGTTACCATCAGTGGGTAAATAGGTAAAGAAAATATATGTACACAAGGGAGCATTATTCTACCATAAAGAAAACTGAAATCCTGTCATTTGCAAAAACAATGAATTGAACTGGAAGGTATGTTAAGCAAATAAGCCAGTCACAGAAAGACAAGTATTGCATGTTCTCTCTGATATCTGGAAACTAAAACAAGCTGATCAAAAGTAAAAGAGTGGTTACCAGGGACTAGGAAGGATGCCAGCAGGAGGGAGGAAGTGGAAATGGTGGAAGAGGGAGTTTGGATGTGATCAGTGCATCCTTTATGGATGTATAGAAATATCATCCTGAATCCTGTTTAATCTGTACAGTTATATATATGATAAAAAGAACTAGAAGAAAACTAAAAAATAAATAGGTCAGATGGCAGATTAGGAACAAATGCATCTGAGGGTTCATTTGACGGGATTTGTCAAGTCCAGAGGTGCTGACTTGGTGGCATCTCAAGTCATCCCCCCTTGTGCACTAGGCTGGAGAATCAGGGTCTGAAACAGTGTTTGAAGCAGGAGGCAGTCCCCTCCTCCCATGGCCCTCGCAGTTTACATTTGGAAGCACTTAAAAGTGTTGGCAGGTCTGAGTGTTACTGAAAGCTCCGTCCTTGTCCCCAATGCCAATCCAGTAATGAGGACACGATTTTGAGAAAAAGAAAAAAGGTTTATTGCTTTGCTTGCAAAGGGAAGTGCAGGGAACTCCTTTCCCAGAGACTGTGATTCTGCCCATCAGCAGCAACAGGGAGCTTTTAAAGAGGTGACTCAAAGGCTACATTCCACATGTTCTCTGTCTGGAGTTGTCATTCACTTGTTAATTTGGAAGATAGTCATTTCTGAGATCTATCTGGTACCATCCCCAAAGTCTGAATTACTTTGTTTCTGTGGTGGGTGTGTGCTCAAGGACAGATAACTCTGCCTAGGATGGGGAAAAAAGGTAATCCTGTTCTCCTAAGATTAGGAAGGGAGTGAGTTAGCAGACAGAGAGGAAGAGAAAGACCCATGTCCATTTAAAAAATAAGTTCCATTTGCAGAGCAGCAAGGGTTATATTCAAAGCATAACATGAACCACTGTTACCTGAGTGGCAGTTGGAGGTGGAACCTAAGACCTCAGACCTTTAAACTCATTTACATATTTTTTTCTCCTCATGTTATTGCAACCAAATAAACTTTCAGAGGTGAGAAATTATGCAAAGATGAGGGGGTGTGAGGTGATGCCCTTTATCTGGGAAAAAGTGTAGGAAGATAGGTGATGATTAAATTACAGGCAGTGTTTCCTGTCCAACATGGACTGAAAGGTAGCCTTCTCAACACACCTTCTTTAGGCCAAGGTTTCTATTTGCAAGCTATTTAAGTTGAGTGAAATAACTCAACACGAGGCTTCCCTGCTTGTTTGTTTATTTCTGGTGCTTTCTGGTGTAGACAGATTCTCCAGCCTGGTACACAAGGGGAGTTTGAGACGCCACCCAGGATCCCATGACCTTCTGCAAGCGAGGCAAGTGCTCTACCACTGAGCCACATCCCTGGTCTGCTGCTTGTTATTTCTTTAAAGAAGAGGTGCCCGGGTAAGTGTGTAGGTGAGTGACTTAAGAAGTCAGTTAAGATACAGTGCACCTATCAATATACATGGGAAGCAGTCTCCAAGGAGAATTGTCAGGATAATTGGAAGCCAAGTCCTTGAAGGCAGTTACTTACAATAAAACCATGGAAAAATGAGATCTCAATTATAATCAGGGAGGGAACATACCTCTTGAACATTTGGAGTTGAATCTTACTCTTGCCTTTGCCAGAAAAAAAGAAAAGGAAGAGCCAGCATTCAATGCAAATGCTTTTTTAAAGTCCCTGCCCTAATTTAAAATTTCCTCCAGGCTCCACTTTTCTTATCTCTGGGATGAATGCATATTTAGATCTCTTTTCTTGCAAGGCCCAAACAGGTAATGAGAAGAAAGATATTCAGAATCCAACTCCCTCTCCACTTCCTGTACCTCTCCTTGAAGAAGACACTTACTGTGGACTCTTGAGATTTGCTCTCAAGGACGGTTAGAGTTTGTTTTCCTATCTAGATGGAGGTTCCATGTCAGCAAGAGTTACATCTGGTATTCATTTTGTCACCCTAGAGTCTTGTATACCGTCTAGTAGGTGTTTGTGTTTGCTGGGACATTGCAGGGACAGTCCCTGCTATGGTTTGAGTATTTCTCCCAACAGGTTCATGTTTTGGAAACTTAAACCCTTGGCGTGGCAGTGTCGGGAGGTGGGGCCTAGTGGGAGGTGTTTGGGTCCCGGGATTGGAGCCCTGATGAGTGGATTAATGCCTTTCTTACAGAAGTGTTAGCTGTTGCAGGAGTTCAGTGCCTTTTCTCTTCTGTTCACCCCCCTCTTGCCCCTCTGCTGTTTGCCATGAGTTGAAGCAGTGGGAGGACCTTATAGGAAGCCGAGCAGATGCCTGTACCAGTCTTAGACTTGCCCACCTCCAGAACTGAGAGCCCAAATAAACCCATATTCTTCATAAATGACCCAATCTCAG
The DNA here is from genome assembly GCF_902686445.1 of Sciurus carolinensis. Lineage (NCBI taxonomy): Eukaryota > Metazoa > Chordata > Mammalia > Rodentia > Sciuridae > Sciurus > Sciurus carolinensis. The sequence goes on along the minus strand of NC_062216.1, from coordinate 47,249,544 downwards.
GTAGTTGGTTAATGGCAACAGAAAATGGACTAAGGCACTTGGTCACATGGGAAAGAGGTTCCTTTGCTCAGCTGACCCAGACCATGGCAGGGGCGGGGGGTGAGAGGCTTCCTGGTCCACTATTTTCCTGAGCCCAGAACTGAAACTTTCTGGTAGAAAAGAATGTGCTCTTCTTCATCTTCTGTCTTTAGAAAGAAGTCTCACTGTAAAGCACATTTGGTTCTGGTCCTCACCGTTATGGTACTCTGAAAATATTCCAGGTACTGTGTTTGGTGTTGGGAACAACAAAGGAATCTGAAAAGATTTGCCTTTACAGAAGTTACTATCTAGTAGCAGAACCAGACCAAAGCAAATAAAAACCAAAGCAAAAGGAAAACCCAGACAGTTACAAAATAATATGACAAAATAGAGCCCAACCTGGAGAGCATCTTAGAATAACTTTCTCTTAAAGGATCGCTTGGAGTTGGCTAGACGGGTCTTAAAATTTTCCACTCACCTTTTTCACAGAAGTGTTTTGACATGTTAGCAAAAAGGACTCTTTGGTTTACCACAGGGGATGCCTGTGGCACTGCTGGGTGGCGCCCAGCTCAGTAACAAGGACAGTGAGTAAGAGCTGAGCACTTGTAGTCGATTCCCAAGCTCCACCACCCAGGGTACCTGCTCATTTTCTTTCGTTTGTTCCTTAATCCCCAGAGAGCATGCATTTTGAAAAGTCATGACTGTCCATTAAAGTGCATTGATTAAGCAAACCTAATATGTTTTCTTATAATTTATCAAAACCACATATAACAGTCTATGGAAGCTTCTGATTATCACAGGATCACCAATGACACCATGCTGGGAAGGATGCCATTCCTTCTAAAGTCAACAAAGTGTTTGAGTTCAGACAGCCTTCCTGTGCTGAGGCATGATTTGCATTTGCCCTTTCTTGTCTTTTCTTGGTTCTGTTTTTGCATTTTGAAGATACCGAAGTAAATAGCCAGTTCTTTACTCCAGTAAACACTTATTTCATTGTATTTGAACATCAGGTAGTCTAGGGCCATTTCTGATTGTGTGTGTGTGTGTGTGTGTGTGTGTGTGTTTGTGATTGAACCCAGGAGTGCTTAAACATTAAGCCACATCCCCAGTCCTTTTTAAACATTTTTTTTAGAGAATGGATCTCACTAAGTTGCTTAGGGTCTCTCTTAAATTGCTGAGGCTGGTTTTGAAATCTCACCATCCTCCTGCCTCAGCCTCCCAGTCCACTGGGATTATAGGCATGCACCACTGTGCCCACCCTCTGATTTTCTTTTTAATAGCTGTGAGCTCACTCCATTTAATTATTTTTTGTTAATCCTGGCCATTCTTTTTCACTTTCTATTTCTGCATGTTACTGTCAGCCCCTTCATGGAAAGGATCCATTAATGAAATTCATTGACTCCAATTAACTACGGAATTTGGGAGGTTAAAATATCAAATTAAGGGAGGGGGAAACAACCAACTTAGGTTCCTGATAATTATCACAGAATCCATCTTTCTATCTCATGGTCTTGAAATCTTTCTAAGGTGATCTCCAGTCTCATGAAAAGCTGTCTGGGGCTGGGATAGCATAGGCAGGTCCTCTCTGTTCTTCTTGGAGTCAAAATATCTCCTAATCCTCTACAGTTGCAGTTACCATTTACCTTCCAGATCTAAGCCTTAGACCAGGCTACATTCAGGAACTCTTAGCCCTTATTTCCACAGCCCGTGGAACAGCTCCACTTAGATGTCCTACAGAAGCCTCAGTGGACTCACAAGCTAACTCTCTATGCTTTCCCTTCTCATCTCAAGCCTGTTTCTCCTCCTGTCTCAGCCAACAGCATTACCTGCAGCCAGGCTGTGGAGCTCTGGCTAGGAATGCAACCTCAAAAAAAAAAAAAAACTGCCACTGAGTGCTGTTGAATCTACCTCCTCATTATCTGTTATAGGCCTCTTCCCCTGTTATCCCCCGGGCACTGGCTTGACTCAGGGACTCCTGATATTTTGTGGGTATTACTGCAAAGGACTCCAGACTGCTCTCCCTGCCTCAACCCTTCTATGAATCCAGCCTCCATGCCACTTGCAGACTTCTCTCATAAAACAGTCAGATCTAATTTTATTGCTCCTCCCCTCCGAGCCTTCCCAAAGCTTCCCATTGTTTTGGGTGACATTCAGATTTCTTAGTGAAAAGCAAGATCCTTCACAATCTCACCAGTGCCTGCTTCTGCAGGCTCCTGTGGCACCTTCTTCCTGAACGCTTAGAAGCTTCCTGCTTTCTCGCCAAGCCAGGCTCCTCCAGGTGGCCTGTCTCCCCAAGGTTGCCCCTGCCTGGAGTGACTTCTGCCCCTCCCCAGTACCTCTGTCATCCTTCAACACTTGGCTCAGATGTCTCTTTCTCTTGACCTCTAGGTAGAGTCTCTACTATAGAACACTGTTGAAGTGATTTCTCCACCTCTTTGGGAAAACTTTAAGATCGTCCAAGTTGAGGGATGGTTTACACTTCTGAGGCTTTCCCCTGCTGGAACATAGTAGGTATTCAACAACTATGAATTTGTTGGATGATTTGCTAAGTAGAAATCTAGGGCTGATGTTGCTAAATTCCAGAGACTTCATGAGAGAGGAAGCTGCTTGTGGGATCTCTTCATCCAAATTTGGATGCTATTAATCTTTAAAAAAAAAAAAGAAAAGAAAAAGAAAAAATATATATATTTAATTATAGGTGGACACGATACCTTTGTTTTATTTATTTGCTATTTTCATGTGGTGATGAAGATTGAACCCAGTGCCTCCCATGTGCTAAGCAAGTACTCTACCACTGAGCTATAGCCCAAGCCCAGGATGCTATCAGTCTTGATTAGTCCTGATCTTACATATGTGTATTCTTTATTTTAGACACATGTTTAATCTAAGAAAGAATAAGAAACAATCTTTCAGAAACAATAATGCATAATACTTACTGTATATCAGGCACTGTTCTAATTTCCTTACTGTTATTCTATTTTACAGGTAAGAATGAAAGTTGAAGTTAAGTAACAATTTCCCTGAGATCACAAAGTTAGTTTAAATGGCAGTTTGGCCCTAGAGACTGGCTCCAAAGTCTATGCTGCCATCTGCCACAAGACTTGACCTCTTGTATAATATTAAAAAGAACAGACACCAAGTGCTTACCATGGGCCAGGTTTTGCTCCTAAGGCTATGTGTGATTAACCTTACAGGGAACCCTGGGCAACTTAATCCAGTAGGATTTGATTTTCCTCTTCTGTAAAATAGGATAGTAATGCTTCCAACCTCATTGTTTTTATGGTGAGGATTAAATAAGATGATACATGGAAAAAATTAAAATTGTGCAGACTTGCCTGCTTTAATGAACGAATGTTCATATGGCCCAATAAATACAGTCCTCCCTCAGTTTCTGTGGAGGAATTGTTCTAGGACTTCCTTAGATATCAAAATCCACAGATGCTCAAGTCCTTTAAATACAATGGTGTAATATTGCATAGATCCTATATATATCTTCTGGTACACTTTAAATCATCTCTGTATTACTTATAATACCTAATACCATATAAGTGCTATATAAATTGTTGTATTATATTGTTTAGGGAATAAAGACAAGAAAAAAAACTGTACATGTTTAGTACAGATGCAATTAAAAAAAATTTATTTGAATCCGTGTTTGTGTTACCAAAAGCTTGGTCCTTGTCCCTGATGCCAATCTAATAACAAGGACACGGTTTTGAGAAAAAGGAAGAAAGAAGGTATAGTACTTTGCTAGCAAAGGAGAAACATAGGGACTCCTGTCCCAAAGGGTGTGATTCTGCCCATCAGCAGCAACAGGGAACTTTTAAAGAGGTGACTCAAAGGCTACATTTCACATGTTCTCTGTTGGAGTTGTCATTCACTTGTTAATTTGGGAGATAGTCATTTCTGAGATCTATCTGGTACCATCCCCAAAATCTGAATTACTTTGTTTCTGTGGTGGGTGTGTGCTCAAGGGCAGATAACTCTGCCTAGGATGGGGAAGAAAGGTAATCCTGTTTCCCCGAAGATTAGGGAGGAGGAGAGTTAGCAGAGAGAGGGGAAGAGAAAGACCCATGTCCATTTTAAAAACAAGTCACAGTGGCAGAGCAGCAACTTAATTTATATTCAAATATAAATTCAAAGCATAAAGTGGACCATTATTACATTTGATAACAGTGGACCACTGTTACATTGCGGAACCTGCCAATATGGGGGCCAACTGTGCGTGGAAAAATTAGAATTGTGTAGATCAACCTGCTTCAACAAACAATTACTCATGCAAGCTTACTCATACGCATAGATTTAGGGAGGTAGAGATGGGAAATGCAGAAACGATAGCACTGTTGGTGATGAGGGCCCTACCAGCCCTGGGAAAGTCAGGTTTGAAGAAGTCAGGCCAGGGTGCCCTGATGGAGGTAGACACGGTGGGGGGACGGGGGAGACTGAAACTGAAGCGTTTATCTTTTCTTTTACTGGGGGTGGGGGAAGGGGAGAAAGACCCTCCAAGGTGACTGCTTTCATCTAAACCTATTTCTAGCCCATCTATTGCTGTGGTTTAAATCCTCCATGTAGTCTAGGCTTGCTTCCATTTCTAGAAAACTAAAGGTTTGGATTTGGTGATCTTGAAAGTCCTAGCCAGCTTGTTGGTCTCTGACTCCATGACCCCTGAGTATCTTGCACACCAAGAGACTATTTTAGTCTGCCTTTGTTGACTGTCCCAAAGGAAGGTCTGTCCCTTGACTTTGATGCTCTGTGTATCCCTCTCTCCCAGCACCTTTACATTCTCTACTCCGTGGCAAATTTGCTTTATCTTCAGATTTATGTGGGATGACCCTGAACTTAGGGGAAAATGTTCTGAATCTACTTTCTCTAATTACCATCTTTTGACTGTCTCCTTTCCCTGAGTCGCTTCTTGCCCATTACCTCTCTGTCTATTGCCTTACCACCGCTGTACTCTGTAACAACTCCAGATGGCTCTCCATTCCCGGAGGGGCTTGGGATAAAGAATTCCTCAGTCCATCTAGCAGGGAAACACCATTAAGTGACTAGAATTAGGAGAAACACAATGTGATTCTTCTGCTTTACAATTCAAGGAAAGTTTAAGAAACCATTTCAAACAACTTTTGCTTTTGTAGTTTTTTGGTGACGGTTCTTTTGGAGGGGATGAGGGATGGGGAGGGGCAGCATATGGAAGTGTGAGAGATGAAGAGAGAAGAGAAGGAAGAATGGAGGGAGACAAGAGGCAGGGAGCAGACCGTGTGGGAGGCTGTGGGTGGCCATGGAGTCAGGAAGCTTGAAATTTCTGTAGGTTTGAAGGAATCAAGACAGAAAAGTCACAGGAGAGAAAGCAGGCATTTGTACAAATGAACCAGGAGCCAGGATGAGAAGAACCCAAATAACAAGGGGATGGGAAAAGGAAAACACCAAGAAGTTAGTATAAACATGGAAGAAATCATATCCCTGAGGCAACCGAGGAAAAGGAGCTTGGTTCAGGATTTTTAAAAAATATACTTTGGTAACTAAAATCCTGCATTGATCCTGCTTTGTTTTCTTCCTTTTTATGTTGTTTTCTTCTCCTTTCCTTTTCTTTTGTTTCTTTTCTTTTTTTAAATCAGGGATTGAATCCAGGGTGCTAACCACTGAGCTACATTCCCAGCTCTTAGTAACTTAGTGAGACCATAAACAACTTATGAAGACCCTGTTTCAAAAAATAAATAAATAAATAAATAAATAAAAACAGCTAATTTGCTGAGACTGGCTTTGACCTCGAGACCCTCCTGCCTTTGCCTCCTCAGCCGCTGGATTTTCTTTCTTCTTTTGTTGCTTCATTGAGGATTTAATTTCAGGGTTTAGGGTCAGGGAACACTAGATGTGGGCAAAAGCAAAAGCAAAAAAAAAAAAAAAAAAATGACTCTATCAGTCTGAAATTTGCTTCCTTCTTCCGTCAGGTCTGCTGTGGTTGTGAAACTGCACCATTCAAAACCTACTTGAAACCTTGAAATTTAAATGACCACTGGTCCTGAGAGGGAAGCCGGACCTCAGGCTGAGCTCCACATTGAAGTCATTTGTTTCAGGTAAGAGCTCAGGGATGGTATTGTTGGATGTCTCAAGGAAGGTCACCTGGATATGCCCATAGTGGCACTGTGACAGAGCCTGATCCAAGAGTGTTTGTGGCACTAGGTTAGTTAAAACAAAATATAGATCAACAATAGCAAAAAGTCTCCAAACCTACAGCTCAACCCTTGTCCTGCCTTATCAGCTTTGGCGCTGGCCTCTGGAAATATAGCATACCCCCCCCACACTCCATTAGGTGCTGGAAAACATTTTTCATTTTTAGTATTCCAGGGTCTTGGGGTGAAATATTCTCCAGCTCTTTGGGATGTATCAGCATTTCCCATAGTCCCAGGGGTTTCCATTTTCTTCTTGTTTTAATAATCTTTACAAACTGTGTGAGCTTTGAATTTCCTGCTTCCTTGGAATGCCATTACTGATCTATTCTTATGTTTACAGTTTGAACACAGCAGCAAAATAGAGCTTGCCTTATCTTTGCTACTGGAAAAAGTTAACCCTATCAGCTAGCCCTGGAAGCAAATACAGCTGTTGTCTCTGGGCAACTGTTAAATCCCCTGTTTCCTTGACCAAGTAGCTCTATGCCAGGTGCTGAGAGGAAAAGAAACCACAATGGTTACAGACCTTGGCAGTTGTCAGTATTAAAATCTCAGAAAGTTGTTTATCATTGAGAACATTATGAAATCATGTGCCAATTTTTAAAGTTATCTCACACTTCTTTCTTCCTGTATTGATTAGCAGTTATAAATTATATACATAAAATAATTATATACACACACATACTCATGTATTTATGCTGAAAATAAGATAACAAATATCTTATAATGACATATCTTATAATAACAAATATCTTATAATAACTTCTTAAACTGTTTAATTTATTTTCCTGTTATTGCAGTACTGAGGATTAAACATGGGCATTCTACCACTGAGTTACATCCCCAGCCCTTTCTATTTTTAATTTTGAGACAAGGTCTTACTAAATTGTTGAGGGTAGTGTCCTCAAGCTTGCAATCCTCCTGCCTCAGTCTGAAGTTGCTGGGATTACAGGTGTGCACAACCATGTCTGGCTTACACTATTTAGTATGATAAACTTTGAAATTTTTTAAAAAGAGTGAAGCATATTAAAAAACATAGTAAGGAGTCCTTTGGTGGGACAAAGCTAGGAACTAAGAAGACTGAAAACGTATTTTAGCATTGTCGCTGCCAACTTAAAGGTGCAGACTTATCTTTGTTATCAAATCTGGTGTGCTATTCAGCTTTCTGTTATGGTAACAAAATACCTGGGGCAATAAGTTTATAAGGAGGAAAGGTTTATTTTGGCTTATAGTTTTGGAGTTTTTGATCCATGACTGATTAGCCCTGTTGCTTTGGGCCTGTGGCAGGACATCATCACAGGGCAGGGACTTGAAAGAAAACAAGAGAAAGGGGATGGGGTCACACAGTCCCCTTTAAGGGCATACCCCCAATTACATAAACCTCTTGCTATGCTCCAATTCTTAAAGTTTCCCCTACCTCCTAGTAGTCCTACTCTGGGACACAAGCCTTTAGCACATGGGCTTTTGGGACGCATTTAAGATCCAAATGATAGTACCCAGATCAATAACTCATTTCCTTGAAGAAGTCTATGGGCTCTGATCCTGCTGCCATGTGGCCATCTTACCAACATGAAAGAAAGGCTGGATACCAGAACCAGGGAAACTGAGCCAGCAGGCACAGTCCACAACAGGTTGACTGCGGGTGGTGGGAGCAGCCATGTCAGTGAGGGTCCCTTTGCTTGCAATGAGCCAAGGAGAATGTTCTGGACCATGAGGCTTTCAGATCAACAACATCTTCATCTGTGCTTTGGAGCTGTCCAGATCCTCTGGCAGCAAAGAAGACATCTATCTCAATCAAGCCTGTGAAACACAGACAGTGGCTGGGAGTTACAGTGTGAGCCCTCTGGTTGATGGAGTGCTGAGTGGGGGTTAGCCAGTTCCATTTTTATAAATATCTACCACATTTATTTTCCTTATTCTTTTGTCCTCTTCCCGCCACCTTTTTTTATTTTTACAGAGGATAATGAAGTGAAAGAGAGAGACAGGGATTGAATTCCTTTCAAATATTCCTAGATCTTTAAAGCAAATTCTGCCAATACCATAACTGCTAGCCACATGCAGTTATTCAAATTTGAATGAAAAAAATTACATAAAATTAAGCTTTTGGATCCTGATTCACACTAACCATATTCTGAGTGCTCAACAGTCACATGTATTAACAGCTAGCTATCATATTGGACAGGAGAGATATAGAACACTGTTCTCATAGCAGGATGTTCTAAGTTCAACTCTAGGATTCGTGTCCCTTACAAATATTATATAGCTATTTTATTTCTCTAAGCTTTCCTACCTCTTTAAGACTATTTTTTTTTTTTTTTTTTTTTGGTCAATAAAATGAGGCTAATGAATTCTCTTTCAAAGGAGTGCTGAGAGTTAAATGAGAATTTAACTATTTAAGGCATATATCCCAGTGCCTGGTACATGATAGTGCCTAATTTGGACATGTCATCTGGTTGCCACCCTCAAGAATGAATCCATTCAGATCTGAGTCAGAAATTTTGTATTTTATTAAAAGTACCAGTAACCAGGTCTTCAGATATATCTTAGTGGTAGAACATTTGCCTAGCATGTGAGGCCCTGGGTTAGAGCCTCAGTATTGAGGGAAACAAAAAGTACCTGTAACCTACAAAGCTTTTTGAAACAATCCTCCTTGGGAGTTGGACTGTTTTTACAGAAACAAGACATTCATCATTGCTGATGAAAGCCTTTCTCGGACTCATCAGAAGAGTAAGGCTTCTTTCCCATGGTGCTTTGTATCTTAATAGGAAAGAGAAGGAAATGAAAATCCTCTGTGAGTAGTAGCATTTCTAGCCCTGAGATGCATCCCTTCCCTCTTTCAAAAAATCCAATGAAGTGAAAAATCTCTGCAAGGTATTTATACCATAGGTGTCAACAGAGCCTTGGGTCCAGAGAGGCAAGCTGGCTGCTTTCATGGGAATTGTGTATACACACCAAAGGTAATTACTTTGGGCTACAGCCGCTAACATGATACTGCAAACTCCCTGCCTGCAAGACTGATCATCCCCTCAAGAATGGGCCCAAACTTATTTCAACTGTGCACTGTGCAGACCTACCTCAGCTTCTCCTGCCAGAGGCTCTTTGAGGTCTTTCGTAATTTGCATTCCTTGGGCAAATGGAATTTAAATTCCTTAGGCAGATTTCATCCTGATGGAACACAAAGATGACATGCATGCCATGATCTCATTGTTTAGGATTTCTACTTTATAATCATTGATGTATGCCTCAACAGGCAGGAGAGGTAAGGCATTTCGGCTCATTTCTGTTTTACTTTCATGAACGCGTCTTTCTATTTGAAGAGCCCTTAAGCACCCTCACAGATATCTCAGTAGCATTTGATGATATTTTCTTATGGTGGAAGAGCAGAAGGAAACACCAGAGTCAGAGGACCAGAATTCTGGTTCTGGGCTGCAAATGAAGAAGCTAATAAGAGAAGGGAAATATATTTGCCTCATACTTATCATGGTCGATTTTATTTCTCCCTAGTCATCTTAGTAATTGAGTGACAATAAATTTCTTTGGGACTCTGATGTGGTCATTTTGCTATAGACCTTCATTTTCCTAGTTCTTCCTGATGCTGATACCATGATGGATTGGCTCTTGTTAAGAAAAATGCCTCCCAACTAGGGAAGGATCAGCAAATGGCAGGTGGTCTGAGGTAGTAGACTGAGCTGGAATCAGAGTTCTAGTTCATTCAGGTCTGGGGACTTGAATTTGTCACTAACTCTGTGAGCCACATTTTGCCCATAGATCAGTGAGAACACCCATGCTCCATGGGATGCATGTGAGTCTCAAAGAGGTGTGTGAGAAGTGGACAAAGGTAATATGAAGACACAAGGAAAAACAAAAATCCCAAAAAGCATTGTTTCTACATAACCCTAACTGGTAAGGTTGGAAAGCAGCAATCTCAGGTCATTGGCTTCCTCAAATTCCACTTGTCTCCACAGCCTTAAAACAAAACTAAACAAAACTTATTAAAGAACTATTTAATTTTATTAGGCATTTCCAACTCATCCCATCTACAAATTGATAGGTAGGATGCTTTGAATATAACGAGGATCTTGAGTTTTGTCAGGACCTTGAGCTCACCCTCCTGGGCTGGTGAGAATCTGTCCTGCTGCACACCGTGTGGCAATATCATTTCTATTTTAGCATCTGAGGGAGCTTCATTGTGTGAGGGCAGGGTGATGCCAGTCTTGCTCATGGTCGTCTGCGGTGCTGGGTGTAGAGCAAGGTATGTAGTTGGTGCTGAGTAAATGACTAAATGAACTAAGCAGGTGGATGGTGTGATTGACAGAGAGCACCTGGGAGAGAAGCCAGAATCTCCTCCATCCTAGCAGCCTTGCATGTGCAACCGCTTAGTAACTTAGTGTCAGAACTCTTCAAACAAGCAAAGTATGAGGTACTTTGGCCATTTTTATTTTTATGCAGCTCTGAAGAAACTAGGTCTGGAGTCAAGAGTTAAAAACTAAAATCCCTTCCCCCCCCAAAAAAAAAAACCCACTTTGTTGTGTCTTATTAAAAATTTGAATAAAGTTGTTTTTCCCATTCTACTTCTGGTGTAATATAAGATTTTTTAAAAAATTTTGTATCAGGGATTGAAACCAGAGCTTTTTACCACTGAGTCACATTCCTAGCCCTTTTTATTTTTTATTTGGAGACAAGGTCTTGCTAAGTTTCTTAGAGCCTCACTAAATTGCTGAGGCTGGCTTTGAACTTATGATACTCCTGCCTCAGCCTCCTAAGAAGCCATGAGATCACAGGCGTACACAGTCTACTTCTAAGGCAGACATCATATTGCACGAAATTGGTTAAAATTCCATTACAAAAGGATTGGGGGTATAGCTCAGTGTAGACAGCCTGCCTGGAATATACAAGGCCCTGAGTTCAATTCCCAGCACTTGGGGGGGTGGAGGAAGAAAAGGAAAACAAACAAACAAACAAACAAAAAAACATTACAAAGAACTCTTTAATTTAGAATTAGGGCATAGTATCTGTGTTGGTTTCCTCAGTTTAAATTGTAAGATCCTTTAGGTTTAACAATTTCCAGTCTCTGCAATCTCAAAGTGGGCAGTGATAAGTGGCAGTGAGTGAGTAAACCTTGATTCTCTTCCCTTTAAAGCCACAGAAGAAAATTCAACCAATTCACTTTAGGCAAATAATAAATTTATTAGGTGCCTCCAAGTACAAAACACTGAAAAGCTGCTGTAGAGGGTTATGAGGATGTGCAGGAGACGTGCCTGCCCTTGAAGAGCTTACAGTCTAGGCAGTTAGCCACACGAATCGGTTGTGGAGATAGGCTTTAGGCCACATACGTGGAGTTCTTGAAAATGTCCACAATCCTTTTGATTCTTCTCCGGTCAAAGGCCTAAGGAATCCTTTCAATGGGAAGCGCAACAGTGGGGAAGAAACCTTTGGTGGAACTAATTGGCGACCTTGACTTTGCTTATGAGCATCTTTCCTCTGCTATTGCTTGTTCTCGTAACTTTCTGGGCATCATTTCCTAACTGGACCTTTGTTTGGAGTCACCCTGCTTCCTGAACCTTCTCCAGGGTTTCCTGTTTGTGAGTGAGTGGCTCAGATGCAGTTTGGCCTTGGAATGATTTGCAGTCTGATTTTGTTTTCCTTCAGCAAATCTGTCTTTTAATTTTAGTCAATGTTAGGTTGCTATGCTTTGCAATCTGTGGTTTTAAGAATGGGAGTAAGATGCAAAACAAAGTAAAGCAGGTCAGGCTTTTCCCTTACTTTAAACATTTAATAGTGCACTTACTGATTATATTCTGTACAGATATAGAGCAAATTATAAACTTCTTCCTTTTATTTATTTATTTTTCATTTAGACTGTATTCACGTAAAGTGTATTTACAATAAGGGGGAAAAAGCCTTGAGGTACAAAACCCAAAAGAATATCTGAGGTATAAATACAAGTATATTTTAAATAATAATCTTTATCATGCTTTATCTATGTCTGAAAGCACAGTGGATAGACGTGTACATATTTCTTAATAGATTGGTATATACAACATACAATCTTACAAATCTGGAAGCCGTCAAAATTGAATATACAATTATATATTTACGAGGAACACTGATATCCAAAATACTCAAATTTTAAAACTCTAATCTGACCCACCCTCCCAATTCTTCAAAGAACCTTTGAAATAGTAACACTGACAATGGTAACTAAGTTATAACAAAATAAAAATCCTTCTTACAACTCTCATTCATACATTATTCACTTTTGATCCATACAAAATAAATTTACTAATACTGTCTCTAGAGTCAATCTTTACCATTACAGTAAAACCTGTATAAAGACCACCCTTCCAAAAAACTGCTGTATTCTTTCACTGTGATTACTATTTCCCCTTAGTACTAAAATATATTTTGAGGGGATCATAAAGGAGAAGAAAAAAATGTAGGAAAAATAAGCAAAACAAAAGTCATGAAACCAGAAAAACCTATTTGCTGATAAGGACAAAACCAATTAATAAACATGTGCAGCTTCCAGGAATGCTGTTAACAACCACCAAAAAAGCCGGGGGGAAAGTCTTTTATGCCTGGGTTAAATTTACAGGAATTTCCTTGGGATAGTTTCCCATGTTCTCATGCATAGTGTTTGTGCTATACACATGAAATTGCAAAGAACTGTAACAGGTTAAAAAAAAAAGTTTTAATGCTTGATTCAGGAGTAAATGTTAGAGTGTTTAGTTTTAACCTCTCTTAAAAAAACAAACAAACAAAAACAATAACAAAAAAACCCCTGTGCTTTGGAGTCAATAAGGTCAGGGGAGGGGGATATTTGTTCCCGAACTATCTTCACTGGTTAAAACTACATCCCTGTTTGCAATCAGGTCTAAAAACAAACTGCATTTGAAATGAGTGTATAGTAAACCCGCAATGACTTCTAAGGTAAAGAAGAGCTGGGTGGATAAAGAGTATGCTCACCAACTTGGAAAAAAAAAAAAACATGGACAAGTGTTTGTTGGGTCTCCTTTTTGGATGGATCCATGGGTAGTCAACTATTCCAGGTTAAACTGAACCTGCTGCATCGACATTCTTCCCAGAGGCATCTCAGTGTGCCAGACACTGCATTCCAACGTAGACATCTATGCCACTCAACCAGTGACAAACACACATTCACACTCCTCTGTGCAAACCTTTCTTTGCTCATCTCAGTGAGAAAACATGTCCATGAGTACCAACTATTCCAGTGGATACACCAGTCTCTCAACATACTGCAAATCAATGACATAGGTAACATACACAGATATCACAGAGAATGAAGTATCTTCATTGTCTTCCATAATGTATTTAAAGAGTTTTGCTTCTCAGAAGCAATTTGAGTAAGAATACAAGAACTTTTTGTTTTTCTTTTTCGCAGTCTTATATATTCCAGTCAAGGTCTCTAGAATAGACCTTAAACAAACAAGAAGCAGCTTTAAAAATCAATCGTATTGCTACAGTCACTTTCTATATTCTGACTTGTATTTGCTTCAGGATCAGACACACACAGATTCTTCCAAGGACTGGTAAGGTTCTGGAAACAATCACCCAGGTGGTGGACACAGTTGCCTCACTTCAGTAATCACCTAGATTTGGTGTCCTTGGTGTCAGTGCTCTGATTAATGAAGGAGTCTCGGATCTTTACCACTTCAGCTGCACACAAATGTCCAAAAGATTTTGTGTACCATTCTGGCATGTGACCCCTAATACAGAAAGGAAAAGCCCATGAGTTAAGCTGGAAAACACTGAAATAAGGTGAAATCAGTCCTCAATACACTTTCATTTATTTTGTTTTTATTTCCCCCTTTTTCTGGTGCTAGAGATGGAACCCAGGGTCTTGCACATGCTAGGCAAGTACTCTAGTACTAAGTCACATCCCGAGCACCACTTCCATTTCTTGATGGATCAAATGTGTAAGTAAAGATCACTTTTTTTTAAATCCCCAGGCAATCTTCTGGCATGTACATTTGGAATGACAAGTTTTTTCTAAGGAACAAAATATCAAGCATAGATAATGAGTGAAACTGCTCAGGAAATGCTTCAGCTTATGTCATAGAAAGAGATCACAGATACCCAAAGAATTAGTGAGATGTAAATATTTCAAAGGAGAATTTAGTTCACATGAAAGACATTTTAGAAAGAGTTTTCAGAATTTCATTTGTTTGGTCTGTTCTGCTGTATCTCGCTCATTTTCTGATAGGAATACACATTTTTTTTTGGCACAGGGTATAGGCCTAATCAATTACTAAAATTGTTCTTCATACTATTCAAACACCTTTGAATATATAAATGAGAAATGTCTGCTTGATGGTTCAAACATAAAAAATATCATTTTCTGTGGCATTAAATTCACTGTAGAACCACCAAATTTGTGTTGCTTTAGGATCACATTTTCTAAGGAATTCATATTAGGAAAAGGTACCCCAAAGACCAGCAAATATCAATGTGTTAATTCATGATGTCACCAAGATACCATGATGTGATCATTTAATTCATTCTTCTGCATCAGACAACAAGTCTAAATCCTCCTCATAGCCCTCATTGTGTCCAAAAAGTCAGAGTAAGACGTACCTTAAATCAGCTCTGCACATGTAAGTGAGCTTGGATTTTCCTGACCCGCAGGGCTCAATCAAATATCTGGACAAGAGCACGTTGACCCTCACACCTGCCACTGGTGCCCGGTCGTGATCCACGGAAGTGAGTAGCAGGGCACATGCTCCTTTGGGTAAATTAGTCCTCCAGGTTCTGTGGAGACAAAACCAGAGGGAGTGAAAAAGGGATGTCCTGGAAGCCACAATGAAAATGTGGCATCGCCCAGAGGGGACAGGGAAAGGCCAGGCTCAGTGCCATGTGTGACCCATGCCTGGGTTCCTGGCATCCTCTAAACTGGTGGACATGGCTCTGGGATGAATACTCTGTACAGAACCACGTCCATTCAGAATATACAAGCTCAGACTTGGAAAAAAGAGCCAATGTGAAGTGTATCTAAAAGTCATTTTTCCATTTTACAAGTCTTCAAATGTGGACATTCAATGAGCACTGCTTCTGTTTGAGAAATTCTGGACAAATGATGTGACATTTCCTCAGAGATTTTTAGAATTCCTCTTTTAGTAATGTCTCCAGAGAATTTATGAATTACACATAAATCAGCCTTAACCACATCTCACTTGGGACTCAAATGTTATTTCCTGGCTTATTCATTCTCTAGCTGTTTCTAACCAGAAAAATCTATCCTAAAAGGGGCAAAAATCTGTTGTTACCAAGAAACATATTCATCTGAACGTGCCTTTCTTTCTGATGAACACACTGCTGGAATAGATATAGACATATTTTTGTATTTGGAAGGCTCGCCATTTTCTGAGCCCTGTGTTTTATTTTGAACCATGTAACCTTCTTGTAAGATTCAATAACACACAGGCTTGGTTCTGCTATTTAGCTGTCTGTGCCACAGTGATCTGTTTGGAAGATCTCACCTTAACACAACGTAGTCCCGAGCTGGGTGGGGTGCCATACTGTTTTGGACATATTGGTAAATTTCAGTCTGGCTGTCCAGGATTTCAATCACTTTCGAATCCAGTAAGTCTACATCCCAGAGGTGCTGTTCTTTCAGTAGGCGCTTTAAGATCTCCTCAGGCATAGCGGGGACTTCAATGGTTGACCTCCAAAGCCTTAGAGGGGGTCCTTCACTCACCTGAAAAAGAGGATGTATATTTCAGAGCTAAGATAAGTCATACACAGCTCAGCTGTGAAAGCAAATTGTGAATGGAGGGCCTGGTCCTGTGTTCAGAGGCTGATAAATCTATGACAGGAATAGGTTGCTGTTCCTGAATATATTCAGGATCAGGCTTGAAAGCAAACAAAATAGCTGGTGTTGACTCTGGTCAAAATCCTGACATTTGTTTTTCTGGCACCTGTATTAGGGTGTGTGTGATAAAGTAAGATCGCTCATTATCATACCACAAAGCCTGTATTGCTATATGGATTACTCTCTTGTTTATTTATATTGAAGGTGGTAGAGAGAGTGTTAGCAAATGCCTCTATGGACCTATCATGTCATACAGGATGCTAAAAATACAGTAACTGAGAACAGAGGAGAGTTTGTGGGGATTCCGATCAAATTATGGAAAAATCTAAGCATATTCAAAAATGTCCCTTTAAAACCCAGCACAGGGCTGGGGATATAGCTCAGTTGGTAAAGTGCTTGCCTCGAATGCACAAGGCCCTGGGTTCAATTCCCAGCACTGCAAAAAAAAAAAAAAAAAAAAAAAAAAACCAGCACAGTAGTAAAACACTCCAGGAAACTCTAGTGTGATTCCGTAGAACCAAAGGATTTATTTCATTAGAAATTGACTGAAATCCTCTTTAGAGTTAATGAGTATTAGTCCTCAGGTGACTGGTTTCCTCATTGACCCAGGGGGTCTGGGCTCAGATGGCTATGGATTACCACAGGCCAAAGAATCTTTTCTCTGATGAACCCAAGTCCTGACCACAGGATTTCAGAGCAGTCAAGAGGGAGAAGCCCTACCTTCTTGTAGGACAGCTCGGCCTGCTCAGAAGTAGAGTAGTTGACCCAGCCTTTAAACTTCTCTTTGACCTCCTTATACAGGCCATCCACACAGGCCTGGAGGAAGTGTTTGTAGTCAGCAGATTCATCGTTACTTAGGTGTCCCAATGCCTCCAGCGTGAGGGGCTTCAGCTCTTGTTCACTATAGGAATTACGACACCGGCTCATTTCCTCAGGAACCTGGGAAGAACATGAAAGACAAAAAGGTGAAAAGTCCACCTGTGCTCATCCTCAGTGCCCATCAGCGGAAGCTGCAGGGTAGAAGCAATGGCTGGGATCCCCAAGGCAGTGTAGGCAGCCCTGTCCCCACTTCCAACAGATGGCAGGGAGTCCCTGTTGACTTTATGTGATGTCACAAGGATACAGAGAGATCACCTTCACAGACGTGTCTAAAACAGGTATTCCCATGTAAGGTATTCTTTGTAAATTAGAGGGGGAGGGTAAGTGACTAAAGGCAGGCTTACACTGATCAAGGCAGGTTGCTCAGATGCAGAATCATAGTGTCAGATAATTTGTTGCTTTTGTTTTTAAAGGGATATGGAAGAAGCAATTTCATGAAACATAATTAATGAGTGTATACATAAATATATATATAAATATATATAATTAAGACATTCTCAGGCCACACACACACACACACACACACACACACACACACTATTCTCCAGCTATGGAAAAGGATGATGTTTTCCTAAGACATGAACAAAATATCAAGCCAACTGTTTGCCAAACATTTGTCCCCATTCATGTCATGCTAACACAGAAGTCAACCCTCCCAACTCCTTACCTGGAAAAGCTTCTTGCACTCAGCAATCATATGAGCCAGCCCTTGAGTGGCAGCTAGGTTTTCATTCAGATCTTTCTGATCTGGTTTGCCCAAACTCTGTTTTCTTTGCATTACCCTAGATAAAAGAAATAAAGGGAGCAAAATGAGCCTGATATTTATATATTGGTAATCAATGTGTTATTCAAGGAAACTCAAAGGAGGAAAACAAAACAAAACATTTTCCTGGAACCTATTCATCACCAAGTGGTTTAAGAGAGCTTTTACTTTACCGGAGTTTCTCAGAGTTTTTTCAACAACACACACTACAGATACGTTTTCATGAAATCCAGTGTATGTAAAGCCACTTTGTTAAACAGGTTTGCGAGCTTTTAAAGGCTGTGGTCCTGCTGCGGAGCTAGGCAGCTTCCAGAGCAGGGTGTGGGGTGGAAGCCCTGGGAGCTGGGGTAAATGGTGTCAGTATTCTTACTATTTGAATTAAAAGGATCCCCTCCACAGGTGAGGGATAAACCTATTCTTTCCCAGAGGTGTTGCCTTACTCTTATCTGATTTCTCTCTTCTCCTCACCTCTAGTTCTCTATTCCATTAAAGTTGGAATGCCCCAGCAAACTTTCAGAACTAGTTAAAAGGATGTTTAAGCATTGTATGGCTTTAGGAACAAAGCTAACTTCAACTAGCATGTGGCTAGGCCCCAGGTCTCCAGCTAGGAAACAACTTTTCAGGTTCCTTTAGAGCAGGGGAAAAGGATATGCTGGATGCATGTGGGACTGGGTGGGGGTTTGCAGTAAGCCCAGTTTGTCACTTTCTCAGACACTCCAAAAGGTCTTCATATGAAAGTCGAGAGGCTACGACTGCCTCTGCTATTTCTTCCTGTCAGGCGTGGTTAAGCTATTTACCGAACTAAGTTTTCTCTAAGCCTTACTTTCCTTGTATGAAAAAGGTATTTGCAGAATATTTGCCTCCTGTGATTGTTATGAGGGAGAAGTGAGATGATCAATAGAAAGAGAAGGGTCCTGTGCTCAGTGTAGAATAAGCGGTTAGCAGCTATCAGACTTCATAATTTTTCAGATTCCTTGACTTTTTCTCCACCACTTTCATCTTGTATATGTGCATTCTATGCAGAAATTTCGGAAATGATTGGCTTAAGCCAAATCCTGAGTAGAAGCACCTTTGAGGCTCAACGTTCTCCTTTGTTCCTAAAGACCTGGATGTTTCAACTTTGGGTACAGGCTGGAAGTTTGGCTTGATGGACCACGCAGAGAAAAGGCGGCAGGAATTATCCATCCAGTTTTTAAGACTTGTAAATCTGCATGGTTCTTTGTTGGTACAAATATGATGACAACACTATTATTAGACTTGCCTCCCAGTACTGGTTGTGGCAAAGCAAGAACTCAAAACCTGGTTGTTAGTAGGTTGTCTTAAACGTAACATTTTCTAGAAAATTCTGAGTGGGAAAAAAAGGCAGAAGTACAGGGGAAACGTGTGGGCTGTAAATGAAGGAAGTCTAACTCATTTCACTTAGTTCAGGTAAGAAGCCAACAAGAATACAGTGGCAACCCTATAAGGAAGTGCAGGCTGCCTCAGGGGAAGGACAGAGCCCATGTGTGCACCTCTCATCTGACCTGTACCTTGGAGAAGAATTCTCTCTCTTCAGGGTGTTGAGGTGGAAGAGAGAAGGCGCTAAGCACACAGCCAGGTTGGTCGGAGTCATCTGGTTTTCTTTTACAGCCGCTGTGACATCACTCAAGAAGTAAAGAAGTGTCTGGAGAACCTCCCGGTTCTCATCAGGCAGGAGCATAATGGCGGCCTTGATAGCCTGAAGGCGCTGATCTTTGGGTACGTCTGCACAGCAAAAGAATTTCCCCCAAGCTCAGTGATTTTCCATGTATGTGGCAAGGAAATGTCCCAAAGCAAACATCAGCATCAAATACTGAACAAGCACTTGCAGAAAGTGCACTACAGGTTAATAAGGAAGAAATTATGGACTGCCACCAGTCACCAGCGTCACTACCCTCAGGTATTTCCTGCCTTGTGGAGGAGTTAAATTTTAAACACCCATGATACCAATATACTCCTAAATCTACCTCAGACTTCAGCTCCAAATAATGCTCTTCTTTTAGTTTACAGAACAAACGCTTTTTTCTGAGCACACGCTAAAAATCCCTAATTTACAATCTCAGTTCTTGAAATCATCATATACTTAAACATGAGTTCAATGTAAAATCTTATCTGAAAAATGTACAAGAGGGTAAGAACTGAAATCTCTTAGCCTTGACTCTAAAAGATCCAGTATCTCTGAGGACTGTTATAATTTTAACTGATTTGCTCATTCTTGAAGTGGGAAAAGTTGTTAAAATATTCAGTCAATTTAAACAATAGATAGATTTAACCAGTAATTTCTTGAGTTTTAGAAACCATATCAAGAAGCTATTATAGAAATGCATACAATTATGCAAATTTTAAAAACGCAAATAAATCCATAAAATAATCTGCATGTAGAAAATGCTGAACTCAACTTTCAGGTCTTCTTTTCTAGACAAACCTTTTTAAAAGCAAGTAGTGGAAAAATTAAGTCACTCAAATGTAGCGGCCATAGGACAAACTGATTAAACAGCTCCATGGTTACAATACATAACAAATACCTTGGTTGGGAAAATGTGACCTGTGTTTTCATAAACTATGAAAGGATGAAACAAATAATGAAATAATCCAGACCAACTCCATTTCTCATAAAATGAAGTCCAATGCGCCAGTTCTAAGGACAATTTCAGCACCAAGAGAAGCTGCTTTTAAATCACATTGCTGTAATACCATCCTGAGCCAAGAAAAACACAAGGCTGTAAAAGCTATAATCCTGATCTTGATCATTAATTTCGACAACTGTTTGCTTTAAGCTTTGCTTAAAAGTGAGAAGGGCATGGGTATTGTTTTCCCAAGTATTTCTGGCAGGGACTGTGATGAATAACAGAAAAAGATTATTTATTCGTTTTACAGTGTGATAAAACACAAAGACACCTGTGCAATTTTAAATACAACAGACCTGCTAGAAAGATATGAAACAATTGAAATTTCTACAGACAAGGCCAAGAGAGAGGGAGAAGGAGAGAGGTAGGGAGAGAGAAAGAAAGGGAGAGAGATATCTTGGTATCTGCTCTTTATCTAAGCATCTTAGATAGCATTGCTCTAGAAACAAATAAAGGGAGCTGAATCAGAATATAAAAATGTACAACTGCTTTAGAAATTAGAAACTAATGATAAGGGAAATTTATTTTCTCATTAGTCAGTAAGTATACAATAACTGGTTCCACAAACAAGGAGACAAGGAAGAAACTGATGACCTTCCAAGAGGTCACCAAGCAGGTCCTTTTGTAACAAGAATGACACCGAAGGAGTTACAAGTTCAGTTAGCCCCACGTCCACTCAACACCAACAAACCTGAAGGCCCAAGAATACTTACATTGGTAGATCTGTAGGAAGGTTTCTGAGAGTTTGTTTGTCATGAGTGGCTCAGGAAGATCTCGAAAATACTGCTTCAGCATGTCTGCCACATCATAAGCAGACTGCCCTTCATAGTTGACAAAATCTGTGGCGCTTTCATTCATCTGGCGCAGAGCCTGAATCCGGGATTTGACACCTGATTTTCTGAAGAGCCCGACCTTTTGGAAGAAAAACATTATGTGTTGGGATAGAAGCAAAATCTCCACTATAAAACTAGGAGGAGTGTGCAGTGAGCTCCTAGGACGGTGTGGGATCTACACGTAGTCGTTCTCACCTGATCCAGACAATGGTTGCGGAGGTAGCGCATGGCCTGCTGGATGCTCTGAGGCAGGGGCTGTCCTGTACGCTGCACATTGACTGTCAGGGGGACCCCAAACACGCTCCGGTCCTTGTAGTCTGGAACCTTGATTCTTTTCATGAACTTGGGCACAGCCCTGTTTAAAGAACATGGTGGGAGGATGTGTTTACTTATATGTCTACACTTGTTCACCTCTGCCAATAAACCCTGTGGGCCCTAGATCTATGCGTGGTGGCTATTTAAATTTGAATGAAATAAAGTAACCCATATTCAGCTCCTCAGTTGTACTGTCCACATTTCACTGGCCATTTGTTGGCAGTAGTTACTGTTTCATTTTTATTTTATTTTTAATTTTTATTTTTTTGGTACTGGGGATTGAATCCAGGGGCACTTAACCACTGAATGATATTCCCAGCTCCCCCATTTTTTTTTTTTTTTTTGCTTTATCATAGCTCACATTTATTATTTTATTATTTTTTTTTTATTTTTACAGACTGCATTTTGCTTCATTGTACACAAATGGGGTACAACTTTTCATTTCTATGGCTGTACACAATGTAGATTCACACCATTCATGTGATCATACATGTACATAGGGTAAGAATGTCTGTCTTAGTCCACTATCTTTCCTTCCCCCACCCCTCCTGCCCCATTTCCCTCTACACAATCCAAAGTTCCTCCATTCTTTTCTTGCCTTCCTCCCCTCCCTCACATCTTCCCCTCTTTATGTATCATCATCCACTTATCAGAGAAAATATCTGGTCTGTGGTTTTTTGGCCCAGCCCCATTTTTTTACATTTTGTTTAGAGACAGGGTCTTGCTGAGTTGCTTAGGGCCTCACTCAGTTGCTGAGGCTGGCTTTGAACTCATGATCCTGCCTCAGCCTCCTGAGCTGCTGGGATTACAGGCATGTGTCACCATGCCTGGCCCAGTAGCTACTGATTTAGAGTATGAAAATCATATAACTTTCCTGCCATCACTGAAAGTTCCACTGGACAATGTTTTTATATATCTTTTAAGAGCTGGAGTTACAAGGCCTGGTAACATCTCTTCAGTGAGGGATTGTTCTTCCACTGTTTATCTCAAGAAATAAGGTCTATAGTATTAAGGGAACCAATGGACTTCCTTATAAGATGGCAGGGCAGGAAGGGACAGAAGCAGAAAACATGTTAATGCCCTAATTAGATGCTTCTGAAAGAATTTGAAAAACAAGCTTCCATTTGTCCTGAAAAGGATACAAATCCCTTCTGAGTTCCTGATGAGATCCAAAGCAGTTAAGATAAAAAGATTTAGTAAATACTGCATGAGAAAACAGCATATCAATAAAGTTGGACTAATATAATGAGCATCAACTCCAGAGCTCATAGTAAAGACCTGAATTCAGAATAAATTCTCTTACTGATGACCCCAGAGTTACATCTTGCAGTTTCTAAGGAAAGATAGAAGAGGAACAATGGGGGTTTTGTGAGTGTCCCCCAGGCTCCCTGAAGTCCTGAAACTAGGTCCATCCCCAGCAGCACACACATCAGCAGGAAGCCCATGTCGTGCATTTAAGGCTGTCATGAAGACATGTGAGCTCTACAAATGACCCTCTGAGCGAGACAAGAAAGACAAAGCCAAACAGAAAAGTAACTTTGGGCAGAATTTCTCCCTAATGCATGAATCCCACAATGCCAGGCTTTTACATTAAGGTTTTGACTTGCTGGAAAAACTGACCAGAACTCAAGAAATATTATAGACTTTGAGATTCCTGAGGGTTTGGTGGGAAGGGGATGGGCAACTCAGCAAGGAGAATCTAAAATATGCAGTTTTAAATAGCCAGCAGGGAAAATATTACTCTAAGAATACAGGAACACTGCAAAAGACCAACTACCTTGACTTTTGAGTGCTTACCAATGGCCATGACACATTACTGTTTATAGCTCCAGGAAAGCTAAAGCTAAAGAGCAGAGCTGAATTTGTATTTCCATACAGTTAAGTATACAGTATTACGGCTAGAAGTGTGCATAATACTCGCTTTGTTGGGGGAGAAAAGCCTGGCTGGGGAATGTGGAAAGAACACATTACGCTCCCCACCGAGAATCTGAAGCATGTGGGGATAAACTGGTCAATACTTATTTCTGTCATTCAGAACAAACAACTTCTGTATTTAGCAATGCTCACATAATAACGGCCTTTGCACAGGAGGGGCTTTGATGCTGCAGCTAAATTCACTGTGCATCCAGAGGAGGGTGGAGCTGGAGAGAGCAAGACCAGCTACCTGGTTTTGTAGATTCTCCCAAGTGACTTTGGTCTGCCCCAGAGGGCTCCAATGACATGGGCTGCTTCTCTGTTTTCATAACAAATGGATAACAAACACTCCGATGAGTAAAAAGACTTAAGAACAATCAGCTGGCAATGCAAAATACCCTTAGAGGTCAAAGCAGAGGCGGTTCTTGGTTATGTACTAAGAGTTGAAAAATCAGTATGTATAGACTAGGTCACATCTATGACCCTTCCAGTCTAACAATCTACATGTCAAGTTGGACACACTTAAGGCTGGATTTTCAAAAGTAACTACAAAGAACTCATCCAATAAATTTCATTTTTATAGATTCACTATAGCATTTTGTAGTACATTCTTTTTTTTTGGGGGGGGGGTGCTGGGGATTAAACCCAGGGCCTTGTGCTTACAAGGCAAGCACTCTACCAACTGAGCTATCTCCCCAGCCCCCTGTAGTACATTCTTAAAATTTACTATCCACTGCCTGAGCATCTTTGCTGGAAAAAGTAACCTTAACAATTTAGGTAGATCCTTCAGTGATACTACAAAGATTCATATCAAAAATAATTTTTAGAGCTGGGGATGTAGCTCAGTGGTAGATTATCATGCTGAGCATGTATGAAGTCCTGGGTTCAATCCCCAGCTTATCAAAACAAACAAGATTTCTGAAAACATGCATGAATAGGATTATAGGGCCAGATAATACACATCAAGCATTTCCAAGATGATCTCATAACATCTTACCATTTTTCTTTCCTTTCTCCCTTAGATATGATGTGATGATGTACACGTATTTACTTATAGTGGGTTATTCCTACCACTAGAAAGGAGATAGCAATAGCATGGGATGTAAGAATATTACATTCTCACCCCATCAACTGGCAATCTGCCAGCCCTGCTGATAATTCCCTAAAACTCCACTGGTTTCAGCTGTCTTGAATGTGACCTCGAGCATGCAGAGACTGGGCTGGGGCTGGAAGAGCGCTTGCCTTGCATGCATGAGGCCCTAGCTTCCATCTCCAGCACCACAAAATAAATAAGCTGAGAACAATCATGCAGAGACTGACTACATGTTAATAAAGATATCAACAAAGGATAAAACTCTCATGTGCTTTACTCAAGGAGGTGGCTGAAAACATCACTTGTATAGTTTATTGAGAAGTTTAACTTCTTACCAGCTAAAACCATGCTTGTTAGAAGGTGTGTACTTCTCCAGCAGGGCTGTCAACTTCAGGAGCGAGTATTTCTGCAGTAGGTTCATCTGGGCCACAGACTGGCAGTTAATCTGCAGAGATACAGAGTTTAGGCTTGGCCGATGAGAGCTCTGGAAACTGTGCCATCTCAGTCTGTGCCTGGAAGAGAATGGAGCAGAGTGAGTGCACACAAAGGTTGTCACGTAGGTAGATGCAAAACTGGCCAAGGCTGCTAGCTGTCCTCTTAGGAACTGAAAGGATTCAGTTTCCAGGCCATTCATGTTCTTCCCCTGTGGCAAAGTGTACAATGGTTCCGAGGTATTCCCCAGGGGATTTATTCCAGGGTCCTGCTCAGATAGCTGAATTCATAGATGCTCAAGTCCCTTGAGGGAAGATGGCACAGTATTTGCATAGAACCTATGCACATCCTCCTGTTTACTTTAAATCATCTCCAGATCACTTTTAATACCTAAAACATGGTGAATGCTCGGTAATTAGTTGTTATACTGTGCTGTTAGGGGAATAATGACGAGGAAAACAGTTGGCACATATTCAGTACAGACACAAGTTTTTTTCCTTGGATTTTTTTGATCTGCTGTTAGCAAGATCTACAGATGCAGAACCCACAGAGAAGAAGGGCTGACTGCACACAACATAAGATTTACCATGTAACCAGCACAGTTCGGTGACATTAAGTTAACTTATGGTATTGTGCTGTCATTACCAAGCTCCATCCATCTCCGCTCTGTTCATCTTCCCCAAATGGAAGCCCACACCCATTAAATAATATCCTTTCTGAATGTTGGATCTCCTGGTCTGACACTTTCCTTAGCAACTGACATGGTTATGAATGTCAGTCTTCATCCCATTTCCTCCTACAGAACCAGACTCTTTCCGATCCCCGTCCTTAATCTGGAGGGAGGAGCAAAGCCTTACCTATTACACCTGGTCAGGGAAGCCCCTACCCCGGAGTCCCTTCTTTCCGGAATGTCAGAGGGCTCTTCTGGCTCATTCAGGGAGTTGCCTGTGCTATCCAGGTCACTGGGTGTGGTTCGATCGTTGTCCACATCCAGGTGTATCTGTTTTGGAGATGATGGACAAGGAGAGACAGAGTCCAGGGCTGAGTCTGAGTCTCCCTCATCTGAAAATTTCTCTGACCACTGGTTGACGATCCGCTGCATCCCCTTCACGTGGTAGAGGATGTCGTCCAGCTCAGGGAAGATGTCCTCATTCTCCAGGTCGGCCAAGTCACCTGAGCTGGAGTAGAGGATGGAGCCTGGCACATTGTCGTAGATACTCAGGCGGCTGCTCATGGAGCTCGAGGAATTTCGTCTCTTAAGTTCCTTAGGACTGTCATTGCTGTTTTCCCTCCTTAGACTGATATGGCCAGGGCCATGGAAGCTGCCAGTCCTCCAGTTCACAGAGCTGTTATTTCCCGAGGGACAGAAGCTTCCATTGGAAAGGGCCTTGGGGAAGGTGCCAGGCTTGTGATCTTCAGGGATATAGAACACGGTGTCCTCTGGGTAGCTCTCGCGGTTTTTAAAGTTCTGCTCCATCACGTTGTTAAATGTGGACTGATTGAAAGGATCAAAGCCCTCTAGATACATGCCGACCCGCTTGTTGCAGGCACTGAGGCTCCGTGTCCTGGTGACAGGGCTAGGGGTGCTGACGGCGCTGCTAGTCTCTGATTGGCTGCTGCTACTGCTGGTCTGTGTGGAGTTGGATACGCTCCTCTTTCGTACCATAGGGACGTTGATGTGGTTGCCATTGAGGGCTGAGATCTCCACACAGTTCAGCTGCTTCAGCTTCTCCTCATCCATACCCTCTTGCAGAATGGGCCCACTGATGATCAGCCCCAGCTTGGAGGGTGCCTTGTGCTTGCCGTGGTGGGAGCCCTTGAGCTTCAAGCTCTCCATCCGTTTCAGCAGGCTTCGTGTCTTAGACTTGGCATTTTTCTCATGGCCTTTCATGCTAAAACTGAAGCTGGATAGTTCCTTGGGAGAGGGAAGGCTGCAGAAAGAGTCATCATTGCCTATAAAGTGGCTGGAGGAGCAGACGCTAATGACGGAGTTAGTCCGGGGTGTCACAGCATCCCCACTCTGGGATATGTGGGTGGGGACGCTACTGGTGCTGCTGAGGCTGCGGACAGAAGACACCTCCTGGCGCTCGCTGAGGTCTGTCAGCATACTTTCATGGCTTGTGGCGTTCTTCAGATGAGAATCATCTGGGGACCCAGGAATTGGGTCCTGCTTTGGAGAAAAGACATCAAACTCTTCAAGCCGGGACCACCTCTTGCTGTCCCTCTGGAAAGTCCATTTGCCACTTATTGCACAAGGTTCATCTTCATCCGAATCCTCACTCTGCAAAGACACAAAGGAGCCATTTATACAAAGGGACCATAAGATAGCAGGGGGTAGGACACGTGCTATAGGCCAGGAGATTGTTCCAATGTCACTATGAGTGTCAATTCCCTACTTCTTTTGTCTTACTTTTTTTTGTTTTAATAACAAAGATGTATTTAAAGAATTTAAGAGGAGAAAATCTGATCAAGTATTGCCAGTTAAATAAGGTTTTTTTTTTTTTGAGGTGGGGGGACTGGGGATTGAACCCAGAGGTACTTAACCACTGGGCCACATCCTCAGCCCTTTTTATCTTTTATTTTGAGACAGGGCTTTGTGAAGCTGCTCAGGACCTCTCTAAGTTGCTGAGGTGGCTTTGAACTTGCCATCCTCCTGCCTCAGCCACCTGAGTCACTGGTATTACAGGTATGTACCATAGTGCCTGGCTAAATAAGATTGATTGTATGGAAACTCTATATCTAACGGTTGTTCTTTAATTGCTCACAAAGGAAACATCTGAGATTGGTGAAAATTCCAGGCATGCAAAATATTTTGGACTGGAGCCGGCAATGGTAGGGCTCCCTCCAGACCGCCTCCAGTTTTGCTGTCTGTTGATAGCATGTGTTTACGTTCCCTTTTGCAATTAAGAAGGTAGTTTCCCAACAGTTAAGGAGAGTGGCAACTTAAAAGATCTAGCCACACTAAAAAAATTTCAAAGATCTCCTAAACTAATGGAGACCAGGCAAAGTGAGCCACCATGTGCCTGTCACCTCTTACCTGTTCTTTTTCTTCCCCTCCCCGGACTAGAGCTCACATCTGGACTGTCCTGTGCAGTTTCAACCTCAGACCATTTCCAGGCAAGTTAACAAGGCTTCACAAATACCCATTTCTGACAGCAGGGAACATTTATAAACACAAATTAACATCTTTGCTGATGATGCCTGATTTCTGTGCAAGACTCAAGAGACAGGCTGTCACAGACTTGTGTCTTGGCCTTTTAGCATGGTATCAAAAGGTACAATCTGCACGCTAGGTATCTTTGTCACGGGCGTGGAAAATATCACACGACCCAAGATTCACAGGACAGTGAGTAGAGATCATTTAGCGATAACCTGGACACCTCTACACAGCTCAGTGGGTGCTAAGGTTTCGGTTCATGTGTTTAAAAGGTCAACTCCCCAAGGAGGCCACTTTTGACAGGTCAGAAACTCTAGGATAATTAAAATTTGTACTCGGAATAGACAAAAAAGTATGTTCTTTGACACAACTTATTCCCGTTTACTCTAATTTGTGATACTCACTCCCAATGCTACGCCTACCTTTTTCTCCTAAGATCTCATAAAAGGGCCCCACAACTCATTCGCAGAAGAAAATAATCTCCGATTCAGTTATGTGTCACCATTGACTGAAATGCGTGGGATTTCCTGGCTTCTCTGCTTCCTCCCCCCATTCCTTTCCTCCCTTCAAATGTTTTATTATTCTTCAATATCCCCCGAGCCAGCCTTTGCTTTCATCTTGACAGCTTTGAAATGTAGTTACTGTTGTATTTGGGAAGAGAGAGGAGTTCCCAAAGTATATTAGCTTTATTTTCTCTAGGGAGTCATGGAAAAGTCCACTGGGATTCATTAAGTCTCATCTCTTTATCACAGTAGAAACTGAGTTCATTAGGAAAGATAATAAGATGATTTCTATTCACAAATTAAAAAAAAAAATTCTATAAAAACCCAAACCCATCTATTGACTGGTTGCAACTACATACTCTTTGGTAAGCCTGACTGGATTATAACATTAAACATGGAGGTGCTTTTGGAACCAGAAAATTTGGGAAACAAAACCTATTACAAAACACATAATCCAGTTTGGGGTTTGCCCCCTTGTTCTTCCCAAATCCTGTTATATAATTTATATACTCACTCTCTTCCGATGAGGACTAATTTCTAGCTTCATCACCGCACATTTGTTTAAAGTATTTAGGCGCCTATAGAGCAAAGAAATAACATTAGCAAAGAAAGGAAACCACTAGTAGGTAGGTGTTTTTTTCCTAAACAAATGACATATTAAATGACTTTCTCTGAATTTATTAATAACTTATGTATTAGAAACTTCCCTAAAATGCAAATGGGTACAACAAAAGCCTTTATGTTTCTTAAGCTTTACATTTAAATCTAATTTTTATGATTTTATAGAAAAGTGGCACACCACAATGGTCTTGGCAAGTACCTCTAATTCTTCATGGAATAAGCAACTCTCAATGAGAAAATATGTTCTTTCAATAACTGGTAGCTTGAGTCATTAGGCAAATGCAAATAAGTTACTTCAGTGTCAAGAAATAAGACTCTGTGGTCTCTTTTCACAGAATTAAAGATAGTGATGAGACACCAAGTAGAGCTGGCAGTAAACTAGGGTATATTCTATATCACATCAAAACTTGAATTAACATTGATTAAAAAAAAAAAAAAAAAAGCTAAGCTGGGCCCAGTGGTGCATGCCTGTAATCTCTGCAGCTCTGGAGGCTAAGACAGAAAGATTGCAAGTTCAAAGCCAGCCTCAGCAACAGAGAGGTACTAAGCAACAATGAGGTGGTAAGCAACTCAGTGAGAACCTGTCTGTAAATAAAATACAAAATAGGGTTGGGGATGTGGCTCGGTGGTTGAGTGCCCCTGAGTTCAATCTCTGGTAACTCCCCTTCCCTCAAAAACCCCAAATAACAGAAAATCAGTAGAATAGACGGGGAGGGAAGGGAAAGGGGGAAGTACTGGGGATTGAATTAAAGCAAATTATATTCCATACTTTCATTATTATGTCCAAATGAATCCTAAGGGTATGTGTAACTAAGAAGAACCAATAAAAAAGGGAAAACAATTTTAATTTAAAAAAGCTCTAGTTATATCTGATCAATAATAATCTCAGACAGCCTCTTCATAATTTTATTTTTTTTAATACATAATTCTTTCTACAACTTCCTGTTCAGGGGACAATAATGTTTGGTATAGTGAAAGCATTAACACAAATGATTATTTTAAAAATTTGGATACTATAATCTGGAGGAAGGAGAGGGATTGAGAGAGAGAGAGAGAGAGAGAAGCGAAGAAAAGAGAAGAGAAGAGACAGATTAGGGAAATAATTTAGTGTCATTAAAAATGAAATGCTTAAACTCACAGAGAAATAATGAGATAGCCCAAAGAAGACCTGCTTTCAATATGCCTGGCGAACTGATCTGGAAAAGTGTGAGTGACAGCCCTCCAGGCCCCATTCTTCCTAACATCTTCCAGATGACCATCACTGAATGTCCTCCGTGAACCTTCAATGTGTCTGTTTGCTGCCTCATTAAGTAACACAAATCTCCCAACGGGTTTTCCAGTTTCTCCTAAAATTGCAATTCTTATGTTTTCATGGGATAATAGCACTTAATTTGCCCAAATTCAAACTGATCATGTACCCTCCTCAGGGCTTTATCTTCTTGATCCTGTTCTTGCAACTTGTCTGACAACTTTGATGCACCAGGATAGAAAGTATTTCTGCCTGTCTGATAAGCCTGCCTTTGATTTCCTAGATTATGTGGAAGACTGTTTATAGAATAAACAGAGATAACAGGGTGCCTATGTTCAGAATATTCTATGGATGGGGAGGGAAAGAAAACAAATAACTGAGAAAAAGTCTGCAGATTTTAAAAACAAGGGTGGTGGTGGTATAAGGTCCCTTTCTAGGGGCATCAATTACTTAAATTACTTAAACCCACAGTGTTTCAGTTCTCAAATGTTTTCAAGATTCAAAGAATCCAGAATGGTTATAGTTAGTCTTAGGTCTGGGTTTCATTCATCAAACCTGTAATCAAATAGCCTCTTGACTTCATTAGAGCTTTAATGGTTGAGTGGTGTTTATAACCCAATTTACTAGGCATAGAGGCCTGTAGGGGAGGGGGAGGGGTTTACTTCACCAACTCCAGATTGGAGTCACACAAAAAAGACCCAGGAGGCCAGTTTTATAAAGATCAACTTCACCTTTTTATGTTGGTAGCGACAAGCTAAAGACATTGCAACTCTGAAGCCCAGTTATTTCTTGGGGTTTCTGTGGTTTTCATTTGTCTCCTGGGACCTCCAAAGAATGCCCATTGGTGTGACCTTATTTACTTATAGATAGAGGATACTGACATAAAATAGTAGTTCTAGCTCGAAAAAATAATTTGATCCCATGAAAATAGAGAGTAGAACAGTATCTACCAGAAGCTGGGGAGAGGGGAAGATGGGAATAGAGGGAGGTGTTATAGGGTACAAAAACAGGAGGAGGAAGTTCTAGCATTCTGCAGCCTGGCAGTATGACTACAGCTAACATTAATTCACTGTGTACTTGTATATCTCAAAATAGCCAGATGGAAGGACTTCCAATGTTCCCAACTCAAGAAACAATAAATGTCTCAGGTGACAGATATGCTATTACCAGGATGTGATCATTACATATCATATACATGTACTGAAATATATATGTACCCCATAAATATGTAATATTTAATTGACAATTAGTATATGTCAATTAAAAATTTAAAAAAAATCAAGCTAGCTAGATGCTCACTCCAGGTGAGGCACTATACTAGGCATTTTGTAGCTATCCTCTCATCTTTGCCCTTAATATCCCCATGGTATGGATATTGTGATTCATCTTCATTTTATAAATGAGGAAATGAAGGCTTGGAGAGGTCATGAATCTTGTCCAAGGTCACACAATTAAAACATGGTGGCTCTGGTATTCCACACAGTATCTTCTGCATTCCTTTCTAAAACAAACATTAATGATGGTAATAATGGGAACTACTTACATCCCAAGTATGAGTCTTCAAATAAGTGGCTCAAATATTGGCTATCAATAACTCTCTATCCAGAAGCCCTGGTCATCCCCACCAGCCAAGGCCCTCACAGGGCTCAGCTCCACAGGAATGCATTGGTTTTATCTCCTGGGCAACTTGTACCCTGCTCTGAACAGGGAGGGGCTATCAGAGGTTCAAGAGCTTTGCTACACAGAGTGCAGACACCCTGATAAAAGCAAAGCAGGCATGGATCTGGGCCTCAATGGATGCAAAATAAAAACAGGGAAAAGTACAAAAAAAGAGAAAGAAAGCAAAGAACCTGGTAGGAACTGACAACTAAAAATGGTTCCAATTCTTAAAAGATATTTTCTTCAAATTAGTACAAATGCTCTGAAAAATGACTCTCTTCCTTTTAGGCAGAACAGGAATGGTAACAAGGTAAAATTACTTTTAAGGAAGGCTGCTTGACACAGCTTAGGCACCTCAGGACTGTTTTAAAACAAAGTGCATACTGAAGATGACAGTGTGGATATATATCTGCTTTTCATTCTACCATGTCCAGTTGATGCTCACAGCTCTTCCATGTGTTTATAGGAGGAATTAGTTTTCATTCCAAAGGAAAATAGCAATTTGGAAGGTTTTTCTGAAACTAGGAAGACAACATTTCACACAAGATATCCTTGCATTAGGTCACATTTCGCAATATTATCTGTATATGCTTCAACATAAACTATTCACTCCTCCAAGTATTATACTGAGTAGAACTCCCTCATCATTATGGACTTATCACTGAGGTCAAGTTATTCAGCAAAGCTGAAGCCTGGGACAAGAGCCAATCTCTTCAAGGAAACAAATAATTACCTTATAGTGATATAAGAATGTTGGTGAGCAATCGAAATCTAAAATACCCTAGTAATCACATAATTATAATTTTATATAAAGTTCATTACCAAACTTTGTATCTTGTATATCATCATTCTAAAACAAATAAACACTCCCCGCTCCCCACACCCATTATATCTCCCAATCTTCTGCTCTCAGTAGAAAATGTTAAAAGGGAATAGCCCCTCCCAGTTTTTTGATCAAAGTAGTTAATATGACCTGCTAAAGTTATAGGAATATGAATATTTTCAACAAAGCAGAACACTAGTGCATTCTAAGGATCATTTGAAACACCTGTGCCTAAAATAGGATCCAATACAGGGAGTGCTGGGGATAAGAAATCATGTAAGATTTTGTAAAATCTTTAAACTGAATTTCTGCAACCATCATACCATACATGTTTAAAATCACCTATTCAGAGTATTTCAATAAGACACAAGATGGATGTCTACAAAAAAATCTGTGGGTCCAGGGAGAATTTCACAAACCATGTGAAATCTTAAACCACAGTATTGCTTCATTATCTGTTGGTCCTGAAATTCCACGTGCTGAGAAGGCATTTGGAATAGGAGGTTCTAGCAAATGAAGCAAATATCATATAATCAGTAAAATGGGTATCCTAACTAGGCTATGCACAGCTCAGACCTTGACATCCATTTCTAAGGAGGGTGCTTGAAATTCACCCTGTATGGCTCCCATTTTTTTCTTCTGGACATCAAGAGGGAAGGAACTCTTTTCATTTAGTCTATGTGAGTATGTGGACAAGTGCCTGTGGGTTTTCCTTTACAAACAAGTTCATTCTGAATCATTTCTTTTTTAAAAAGAAAATCCAATCCCCAGACTTACTGCACTTACTCAAATCTGGGCCTGATCATTTAATTTTTAAAGCACCTGACTTTCATTAGTGCACTTCCTTCTCCCTGCTAACTTGTGATACATTATTCTATGTGTAAGAGAAAACAGAAGCCCAACCAGAATATGCAGCAGAGTTTGAATACAGATCAAGGTCCAGTTTCTTTAAGGCTTTTCTTTTCAGGAAAGATCTAGGAGCACAGATTTATTCTCTCCTACAGGAGGTGGTTTCCTGAGTCGTACTCAGAGCTAGTATAAATCTTTCAAAAAAGGAAAGTTAAATTTCAAAATGATATTCCAACAACAACAGTAAAAATATTCAAGAATTTAATCATGACTCTTTGGTGTGAAATGTGGCAGTGATATTTTTATGACCCACAAATTCCTAAGCTATTGCTGCTGTTCCAAGGGCCCACATCAAGTGGTTTAAAATGTGTGAAATGGATGATCCGACAATATTTCCTAAGATGCATCTTAGGAGTGACCTCATTCATATGCATTATTACCAGTGATGAATTGAAAATAAATGAATTCTGCCCCACAGCTAAGCATGAAAACATTTTAAAAATGTCTGGAGTAGTTTATATTCCAGACACACACTTTTCCCCTCCCAAAACTGCATTGGTGACATTTTTTCATTGCAGATGACATAGCTATGATATTACACACGCCATTGCAGGTCTTGGAATCAGTTTTCTTTGAGAAAATGTCTACATACCCTGGACATTTCTAACTAATTATTTAATTGGACTTGAAAAATTTGATAGTGTTTCTGTGGTTAATACGGCATCTCCCAGCCCCCTTTTTTTAAACTGTAAGAACTAGTCTTTTTCATATACCATTTTAAACATCCTATTTTTCTTTCTCCAAAACCACTGCTCAAGTTGGCTGCTCCAAGAAACACTATATTACATAAGAAAGGAAAAAAAATATTTTCACAGAGCTATTGCCTACAAAGGGGAATAAAATACTAGATATCATTGCAACTAAATCATGTTTTTTCAAGTTAAAATAAATACTGAAATTAAAGAGTTTCTTTAAATCTTACAATCAAATCAGCATATGTAAATTTTTTCTATGTATAAATGTCCCCCCAGAATTCAGCAATTATGGTATTTAGGTTTTAAGGAAAAATTACAAAGGATGAATAATGTAAGATGAATAAAAATGTCATTCAGGGTTTGAAAGGATTATCATCGTCCAGTTATCACCTGCCTCCAGTTTTATTACTTCCA
Source organism: Sciurus carolinensis (assembly GCF_902686445.1). Taxonomy (NCBI): domain Eukaryota; kingdom Metazoa; phylum Chordata; class Mammalia; order Rodentia; family Sciuridae; genus Sciurus; species Sciurus carolinensis. The sequence goes on along the minus strand of NC_062216.1, from coordinate 47,214,626 downwards.
CTTTGCTAAAACCCACAAGCTACTCCTCAGTCTAAAGAGCCACCAGCACAATGAAGGAGGATTTCTGACAGTTTTATTCACACTTCACATCAATGCTCATTTACTGCTTGTCTCTTGTACGTTAAAGGCTGTGCTGAGTTGTTTTATAGCCTATTTAATCCTATCATTACTATAACCTGGGGCAGCCAGAGGTTCTGAGGAGTTTTCTGGAATTCAATGATGGTGCTAAGACTGCTATGTCATAGCCCCCACCAGTATTTGTTCCTCTGAACGTGTTATTTCTACTCAGTGTAAATGCAGCCTTGACTCTGCTAGGGTCCCTGCTTAGGGTTGTGCAGTTGATTATGGGACCTCTTAAAAAAAAAACCCTATTCAAGTTTCAAGACCATTAGAAACTGACCTGTTTCTTCAGTCATACGTCATCCAAACAGAGAATGGTACTAATGTGAGGACCTCTGAAGACAAGGTGATGCTATTTTAATAGCAATATTACGTAAAAGCATTTTACCTCATTTTAAATGAAAAGGTCTATGCTTTATTGCAAGGCAAGTCACTATACCATTGGCTAATCAAAGACCGGACATAATCAGAACAAATGAAAACCAAACCTTATGATAGGTACCTTTTTCTTTAAAGAAAACAGAAACACTCAAAGCATGCTCATTTACCTGCATAGGGCCTCAATGGCATCTCTGTCCAAAAAATCATGCTCTCTCTTGACCGAGGTAATATCAATAGGGAATAGGAGATCTATAAGAAAAATAAATACAAACATGTAGGTTCTGGGCAAATTGGCTCAGTTCACCAAAGCAATGTGATTAGTGTCTCCTGTGTGCTGGAAGTCTCATTTTCTACCAACTTCTCTGAGACTCTTGGCGTATAAAGTAGTTTAAAGCAATTCAGCATCAGCATCCTGAAAGAGCTCTAAAGTGGTCTGGAAACCCAAATGTTGCTTTCTGTCAGCGGTAAGTATTGAAAAATCCTGTTCCACCTTTAAACAAACCAGCAGGCAATAAATTCTACTGGTTTTATAATTTAAGCCAGAATGAATTTGATAAGGAATCTTATTTTTAATATGGCTTTCTTTTTTCTTCTTTTCTTTCTTTTTTTTTTTTTTTTAAACCGCGTGTCTTTGCTCACATATAATCAGGACAAGGAAAAAAAAAAAAATTAGGCCAAGGAAAGATCCAGAGAACAATGGCCATTGGTAGTCAGGGGGACTAGTGCATTTGTATGACATGGAGAGCTAAAGGAGATTCAAGACATGCTATTTTAAAACAAATATTTGCACTTCAATATGGCTTCTTGGGAGTTTATACAACTCTCCCTAAAACAAAGGCCTAGCTATAAAGTTACTGCAGGACAATTAGAATCCCAAATCCCTTATCTGTGGAAGAGTTGAATTCTCTCAGAACAATGAAGAAGCTGTATCAGACTCAAAAGCAGAAGAGGCGGAAAAGTCAACCCAATGGAAGAATTTCCTTTTCTGTATTGCCTAAAAAGATCCCTGTAGACAGAGCAGAATAGTGGTTTCCAAGAGAAGAAGGGTAACAGGCATAGGGGTGTAGTTGGATAGGAGGAATAACTTCCAATGTTCTACAGCACACTAGAATAACCATGGGTGACAACAATTAATTGCATTTTAAAAAATGGCTAATATAATTTTAAATGTTCCCTACACAAAGAAATGCTAAGCATTTGGGGTAGTATGTCAATTACCCTGTTCTGATCACTACACATTACATACATGCAACTGAAATGCAATACTGTGCTCCACATATATGTACACATACACACACAAATTGTGTATCAATTAAAAATAAAAAATATATATTTTAAAAATGTGTCCCAGGTTTTGAAATAAAAATCCCTATGATTAAAAAAGATCGCTTGTAGGTAAATGTATCCAGGATAAGCAGGGAGGAGAAAGACCCAGAGCCAGGCTGTGGAAACAGAACAACTCTGAAATTGCCACTTGATAAAGGCAAGCTATCGCCTTCTTTGGAGTTCAGTTATCAAAGTAAACAATGGGCCTTCACAGAGGAACACGTACAGCAACACAAGTCAGGAATGGGCAGGATTACCATCATCTGAAAACCTCCCTTTGGCCTTCAAAAATGGTTAATGCTTCATACTGGAACAGATCTGGCCTTCAGTAGTTTGGGAGCTACAGGTAACTTATAAAGTTCTAATTCCTGAGTTGAGTAGAGAATGTATGACTTCATTGGTTTCTAATTTATGATCACTGGTTTTAAAGAATGGGCTGGAACTCCTTATTCATCATAATCCATTTTCTAGGGATACTTGTTTAACAACCATAGAAACGAAAAGAGGTACCCCATTGGTGTACAATGAATCAAAATGCAGACTGTAAAAATAAAAAAAAATAATTTAAAAAAATCACAATGAATGTTAATTTATCCTGTTATTTTTTTCTGAATGCAAGAGTAGGAGTACTGATATTGTTTCCGAATGATAATACAGGCAGAACAATGAAGTAGCTATAGCCCAAACTGATGAAGAGATGGAAAGACAGAGTCTCTCCTAGGGAAATGACTAGTGGCACTGCTACAGCAGAAACATACCAGGAAGCTTACAGTGAGTATCGGCTCTTAGTGAATGAAAGCAAGACAACCACACATCCTTGTGGTTAAGGGAAATGTGACTGTATTAAATAATAGACCTGATATTACAGAATATATTTTTAATACTTATATAGTATAACATCAAATCTATAAATGTAACTTAAAATCTCCCTTGCCCGTTAAGTATAGGTGAAAAAGCAACTATGTTATTTAGCAATTTCTAATTTAGTGTACCCAGAGCTGTATTTAGATTCCTTTTCTGATCCAAATCAACTACAATTCTGTTTAAAAAAAAAAAAAAAATCCAGTGGTGATTAATTAAATGTGAGCAGTGAAAGAATTAAATTAATAATTTTCACTTATCTACCTAGACTCTCTTCTGAAAGAGCTGGTTTCTAGAAGATGATAGTTTAACTCATGCACCTAAGTTTTCTGAATCCAACTTCCAGCTTGGTTGGGTTTAAAGGCAGGAAGTATTAATTGCCAAGTACAAAAATAAAGCTAAACAGGAAGATGAGGAATGTGTGGGTTGGTACGTGGTGTGTATGTGCTCACCCTGAATACAGTGGCAGGATGGAGAGGGGAAATGATAGCCCAGAACAATGTACAGTGCACCTCAAAAGCAGGCTTACACTTCAAACGACTTGGGAGCATGAAAGGGTCCCAAAATGTCACTCATCTGCATTTTAGAATTGTGAAAGAAGTAAGACAGACTTGAACTGGGTCTTAGCAAACAGACATGTCACAAGAAGGTGCCACCTGGCAGCCAATCAACACCAAAATCAACATAATTGAAGGAAATTTAATTTCAGAACAGGCAAAAAGGATAGCCAATGCAAATGCAATTATCATTCTCTATCTCCAGAGCTGTGAATTGAAAATGTAACTGAAGACTGTTCCCCACCCATCTCGAAACAGGTCAAGAATTCTAAAGGAAAGATAAGTGACTACTATGACCATAAGAAGTATGGTATTGAACCAACAACTTTTGAAAAAAGAAGAAATGAAACAAAACCAGAGATCTTCTCTGAAATGGAGAAATAGTAAGGTATTTCAGGATTGAGTTTATAGTTCAGTAGTAGAGTGCTTGCATAGTATGTGTGAAGCCTTGGGTTCAATTCCCAGTAATAGAAAAATTAAAAAAAAAAAAAAGATGAAAAATATTTGTCTATGTGAGTTACCAGATGATCATGTGTTGCAAATAGAAATGACTTTACCATTTGTCCAACTTTGAAAATTATCCATAAAACGGAATTTGCTCATTCACAGCTGTAACCACTTTAAAGCAAATTCATATGGAGGGTAATAAAACTCCTATTTAAATGAATGACTTATTCATTTTGACATGCAGAGTACATATAATCTGTCCTGGTACCCAGAGGCTCAGGGAATGAGTCAGATTTGAGGACCCATAACCTCAGCACATAGTCACCTCCAGGGCACTGAGATGATGATATGAAAAAAAATTTAGTCCAGACACTGATTTTTTTAAAAGGTTCATTTTTTCTTAATTAATAAATTGACTGCCACAGGAAAAAAAATCAAAATCAAAAGACAATTTAAGGAAGAGTGAAATGCTTAATTACAAGTGGAGGAAAAGATAGCATCAACTCATGACCCACAAAGGATGAGAATGTAGAATCCACAGCCCTTAACAATCATTTAAAAAATCACAATTAACTTAGAAGGATGGTAGGCCTGAGATAGTTCAAAGAAGACAAATACATATGGCCAGTGACCTGAGTAACTGCTTGTTTTTGTTAATGATAAGGGAAATGGAAGTGAAAATCTATCTGATATCATTTATATCCATTTGATTGGCAAAAATTAAAGTCTGACAATATAAAGTATTGAGTGTATGTGGACAGACAAGATCTTTATATATGATTGGTAGGAGTTAAAATTGGTACAACTACTTCAGAAAAATTTGCTTTATGCATATTTTTTAAATTACGAAGCCACTCTCTTCCTAGGAATATCCAAAAGATAAACGACTATACATGCACTTCAAGAGATGGGCACAAGAATGTTCAAAACAGCAGAGTTTATAAAAGCAAAACAACCGAAATGTCCACCAATCACGAGTGTGGACAGGAATAAGCTACAGTGGTCTATCCACAAGATAGGGTATTGTGCATGAACCATAGGGACACATAGTTTAGAAAAATCTTAAAAAAATATTCTAAGTGAAAACATGAAATCCCACAAGATTATATACAGCATAAATATCCCTTTTATAAAGGTAAAAATAACTTTATAAAATATACTTTTGAGGAAACAGAGTAAGACAAAATGAATGCAAGAAACTAGTGAACAGGTTTCAGTACTTGGGACAGAAAAGGGGGCAGGTGGGTGTGTTATTATCAAGGTCTTAGCCTTTGTGTTGATGGTGGGGGTCTCCGGTACTCACTACATTATTTTTCAAAAAAAATCAAACATACCAAATAACAAAATGAATAATAATCATGAACCAAAGATTATAATCATATCAATTTAAAGAAAAATGGCCTTCCTGGCTTACCTTCATAAAGTTGTGCATACTGGGGGAAACCAGTTGCCCGCAGCCAGTCACAAGCTTCCTTGGCTTCAATTTCTAGAACAGAAGAAAGACAAAGTTGTCAGCCTCATACACTCCAGCTTGCTTCTTTTCTCCTTAATAAACTGATTTCATTATACAAGCAAAACCTGACTTTAATAGAAAATACAGACAGGCAAGCAAGCAAAAAGCCCACTCGATTCAAATAGTTTACATTTTTATGCATCTTTTCAGAGTTTTTCAAATGTATATAATGACATGTCTTCCCTTTAAAGAAAACAGCAATGGGGTCCTAGAAGTAGGTTACTCTGCCCTGCTTCAGAAGTGCTCCTGCTACAGATGATTATAAAAATAGGGAATAAGGACAGGGTGAAAGAGGACCCAATAACAATTTTAAGCCTGCCTGGCCTAACCTGCTTTCCTTTTTTACTTCCACATAATCCACCTGGTACATGGGACACCCTAGAGTAGAACTGAACTGGCAAGGTTACATACCTGTGTCACCTATGGGCTGGGTGTTTTCACAGCCCCAGGTGCCCTGGTGATGAGCCTTCAGGCCCCCGGGGTATTAACCAGTAGAAGAGAGGCGGGGGCTGCCACATAACATGGAGGGCATGAAGTCAATAAATCCCAGTCTTGGCAGGCTGAAAGGCCTAATAAAGCTTCTCCTTCCCTGTGGTTTACCATCTTGTAGATAGTATTGATAAACAGGAAGGCCCAGAGCAACCAACACACTGTTACAGCTCACTCAAGCACCTATTTACAATCCCATTAAAACTGACTCACAGAGGAGGTCCTGGGCACATTAATTAGTTTCTCAGTTTGAACAAAGAATTTTCCTTTCAACTCCTCTTCCCGCCTTCCTCAGGCCATTAGAGTACTTAGTTATGTGAGGCTATTCAATCTTTTATAGAGGTCGCAACATGGCTTAATTTACCCCAGATTCAAATCTTCATTAAGCATCTCTCCTCTGAGCCAGATGTGGGGTGGATGGTCAATATTAAGAGAGGTATAAGCATCTTACTTTTGTCTAGTAACTTTACCGTTTCAAAGCATTTTTCACCTATTATTTCAGGAGTTCCTTGGCCTTTCAAGAAAGGTAATTAAGAACACTCAAATTCATTAAAGCAGGTAGGAATGCCCTTATTGAGGACACCAAAGAGAAAAACAAGCCCCTGATTTTCCAAGTCAGTTAATACCCCAACTAAAAACAATCATGACCTAGAATGGAAAGGTATGGTAATGTTTCCTTGCATGAGTCTTTTCAGTGTAGAGATGAAAATACCACCATTAGACACAAGATTTAGGACCAAATTTGGGGTGAAGAATGGAGTGACATTAATGTGCAAAGACTTCAATGTTTGCACTGAATCAAAGAATCTATAGAATAGTCCCATGTGAATTATCTAAATTTAATTTTTTTTTTTTTTAGTTTAGATGGACACAATACTTTATTTTTACGTGGTGCTGAGGATCGAAACCAGTGCCTCACATGTGCTAGGCAAGTGCTCTACCACTGAGCCACAACCCCAGTCCCTTAACTTTTTATTTTTCATGTATTTACAGCCATACCTTGTCTCCATAAGGAGGTTTTAAATAAAATTATAAACACTTTACTTTCTAGAAAACTATTGACTGGGGAAACATATCAAAGCTCAATATTTTATTTTAAAGAATGAGGAAATAACTTTTTCCCTATCTCCATATCTTCTCCTGTCCCCCAAAGATAGATATGGAAAGAAAAAGAGGCTGCTTATTTAAATATTTTTTTAAAAAAATAATTCTCTGCTTCTAGCTCCTTAGAGATTATTTTCAATGAATAAATTATTAGGCACTGAACAACGTATTGTTGAAAAGTAAATGTGATTACGCTCATAATATTTTACTTAATAAGTGATGAATACCATAAGCAGAAATTCTCAATGTCCACTTTTTTTTTTTTTTTGACTGTGTTCAGATATAACATCAGGTCAGCACACAGAAGAGCCTGAACTATAGACACCAATTCACCAGCAGATTTCACCCCCATTTACTTTTCTGATTTTCTTATTAAAATGGTTTCATATTGAGAGTATTCAATTTATCGAATACTTTACAAATTGCAAAATGTTTTCACATATAGTATTTAGGTAAGGTTGCATGGGATGTCAATAACACACAAACCTACTCTTCAGTCCTTGCCACTCTTAATTTCTACCACTAAGAAAATGAAATTTACTCACAAAACCAAAACTTGATCCAGTTTAAATAGTCACTCTTAGGACCACGTGGTGAAAAAGAAATGATGTGGAAAATTTTTTTTTTTTTTTAAAAGCAGGTAAGTTAATTAAAACCATAAAATGATTAAGAAGCAGTACTTTGGGGCTGGGTTTGTGGCTCAGTGGTAGAGTGCTTACCTGGAATGTGTGAGGCTCTGGGATCAATTCTCAGCACCACATATAAGTAAATAAATAAATAAATGTCCATTGATAACTAAAAAAATATTAAAAAAAAAAAAAGCAGTACTTTAAAGAACCACAGAGCTCTGGTGAATTTACCCTTCCTTTTCCTCATCCTAAAATAAATGATCATGTTCTTTATTTAGAAAGAAACAATGGGGTCAGATGTGGTGGTGGTAATCCCAGCAATTGGGAAGGCTGAGGCAGGAGGATCACAAGATTGAAGCCAGCCTCAACGACTTAGCAAGGCCCTAAGCAGTTTAGCAAGAACTTGTCCCAAAATAAAAAATAAAAGGGCTTGAGGATGTGGCTCAGTGGTTGAATGTCCCTAGGTTCAATCCCCAGTACTAAAAAGCAAAAAAGAAACAAAGGGAAACAGATAAATATGACGATTTTACATTAAAAACGTCCACTCATTGAAAATTTAGGCTGCACAATAAAGGAGAATTTAACTCACTACTTTGGTAGAAATCAGAATTAGAAAACTCTAAAACATCCTCACAGATTTTTTAGAAAATGGAATATTTATAGACTTTACTCCTGGTCTTTCTGATTAGCAGGTCAAGAGAAAGTACTAACAATCAAACATAAACAGTGATTTTAAAAACATTCACGTTACTTTTAATATGAAATGAATCCACGTCTACAAGTAGGTCAGGCAGGGAATGCCTTTCTAGGTTTACTCCCTGACTCAGATCATGACTTTTACTCTAGTTGCCCTAACTAAAACCCCCAGGTCTCCAGTCTCTCCTCTCTTGAGAGAATCTATCCACCAACCCTGGCTCATCCAAATTCCTGAGTTATAGTTTTGATCTCATCTCTCTCTCACAAATGGCTTAGAAAATCAAGTCTAAACACCTCTGTGTGATTTCCAAGGCCTTCCATGTGACATCCAACCTAATTTTTCAGTTCCTGTTTTCCTGCCTCCTAGCCAAAGTAAACTGAACAGTTCATCACCACACACACCCCCTGACTTCCTTGGCCTGAACGCCCTATTGCCTGCATAAGGTCAAATTTCATTCATCCAAAGGTCCAACACAAATTCTTCCACCAGTATGTTCCCAGATATCTGGACAACTACATCAATTTTTAAATTTAACTTTTATTTAGCATCTGATATATGCAAAGCCCTATCTGCGCACTGGATGCACATTAGGTCATTTATTCTGAATACTGATCCTAAAATGTGGAGTACTTATATCAATCCCAACATAAAAGGAGACTAAGAAATCAGGCAGACAAGTAACCATCTCTCCTTAAATGAGCTTTCTACACTCAAATACCATAGTAGGAGAGGCAACAAAAAACTGAAAGAAATGCAATTTCCTTCCTAAAGACAAGTTCTTCCCTAAAAAAAAAAAAAATGTAGCAATGAACAAAGTTTAAAATATTAAAGAAAATCACATTCAGTCACCTTACCATTTCCCCCAGGACCATTTTAGAGACTTCTGGAAGGCTCTGAGGATATGATTTTTCCCTGAGTAAAAGCAGTGTTGATGTGCAAACGACGAGGACGATTTTTAAAACTCATTCCCCACTGGGCACAGATGTCATTATACACTAAAAATCCAATGGAAAATATAATGAAACGTTCCTGGCTTTTCTCTAATTGAGCACCACACACGTTAAGGAGGACATAGGAATTTTTTATTTGAAACAGCTTTAGTCATTGGTCCTTTTGCAAAACAGTTCTGCATGTTCCTTGAATGAGGTCGGGTACACCCTTTTGTATATGGCTGGGAACCATTAGGCCATATTTGCATGATGGGAAGCCCGTATCTTCTCACTCCCCTCAACAGTAAGTTAGCAGATGTCTAACAGACCCTCATCACTCTGCTGAGGTCTGAGGTCCTCAGTGGGCTGAGCAACAGAGGTGGGGTCTAAGCAGGATGGGATTACTTCTGGCTTCTGTCTGCTTTACCTTCACAGTGGAAACTCAGGTTTCTCCCCTTCTTCCCCAATATGTACCAAAACCAGGACTCTTGCAAACACTACACTGATGGGAATTGAACCCAGGGGCACTTTCCTACTAAGCTACATCCCCAGTCCTTTTTTATTCTGAGACAGGGGTCTCAGTCAGTTGCTGAGACTGGCTTTGAGCTTGTGAGCCTCCTCTTTCAGTCTTGCTGGGATTACAGGCTTGCACTGCCGTGAGGGCTCTGAATTTGTTTCTTAAATGCAATTCTAAGGAATTAGAGGAATGTTAGGAAAATTCAAGCAATTTCCCAATTCCTTGAATTTCCTGAAATATGACAGATTTGTGGGCAAAAGTTCATGGAAAAGTTGCTGCTTTCACCGCTATAGGGAGCTACCTTAGTTGTACGGGCAGGTGGTGCTGGTGCTTTTCTGATCCAAAGATTCATACTCCATTTCTGTGTGACGCAGATTCCTTCAAATGAGATGGAAGATTCTGCCTATCATTTCTCCTGTGGCCAATTTTGTAAGGATGTTGTGTAGCTGGACATGATGGCTTTAATAACAATGCACATTCATCTGGTGCATTTCCCAGACTGGGTCACCCGGAGAAGCAAACCAGGGCCTTGAAGGCTTGTAGTAATGGGAAGGTATCTCAGAACTCTCAATCCTGGATGGAGAAGGCACCGCCTTAGGGTGTCTTTCTACAAAACACCCACTTGCAGGTGTTCTGATTTATTGACTGGAGGGAGGACTGGATATGGTATTTTATGGAAGTTTCCTACATAAGTTTGAGTGTAGCCAGGATTAAAAATCCAAGAACCAGACAACCTACCTCCAAAGTCCTTTGTCCTGGACTCTTTTTCCTTTGGTTTATTCTAACAGCCCCCTAAATGAACACTCTGGTAAGTCTTGCCACCTCCCTACTTTCAACAAATCTGAACAATGGGGTTGATTTTATGGAACTCATACTTCATTGTGTTGCTCCTCTGTCCATAATTTTTCAGTGACTGTCCACTGCCTTTCAGATAGAATTCAAACTCCTCAACAAAATCCTACTGCTTTCATATCTTGGCCTCTACTGTCCCTTCAGTTCTTGGAAGATAGACTTCCAAATACAAGCTCAAGGTTCCCAGTATATCTTGTGTTCTGACCCCAAGGACTGTATTCTCTCCCTTGTCTCCAATAAATTCCCACAGACTTCTCGCTCCTTATTCATTTGTACATCTCCAAAGACTCATTTTTTGGACATTGCAATCGCACAATATTTGTTCGAAGGAGGAAAAGGAAAATTCATTAATATTCTCCTTTCTTCAAAAGGAGACTGAACTCTGACTTGAATCCTTTTCTCTTTGCAATTATAAAAATAAATGTCATACACACATATAACTGCCAAAGACTGTCAATCAGGAGTTATCTATGCAAAATGAATTCCTAGCAGGGCTAAGTCAGATAACAGAATGCGCACTTTGTATTTATTAAGCTCTAAAGTTATCTAATCACAGCAAAGATTTTGACAGCAACTAGTAGCATTCCTACCCTCAGGTGCTTAAAAAATTCCAAACATCTTCTGGCACATATTTTGAAGGTTAAACAAAAATGTTAGGAAGCTTCTGGGAGACTGGTCAACCACTCATTCAGACTTTTAGGTCACGTGGTCTAACAGTGGCCAACCCAAATTCACTGTGAGGTGTATCCTAGTATGGTCATTCATTTAGGTGAAGGCGATCAGCCTTCACTTGTCCCTTCATTTAATATTTACTTATTGTCAGAACAATTACAGACCAGAGTTCCTGCCCTGAAGCAGGAAGCCCCATGGAAAGGTCATTCACAGTTTAGTACAGGGTGTCTGATGGCCCTCTATCATCAATTTAGGAATAGTTTCCTAAGGGCCACCCTAAGGTCTGTGAGTTAGTTAAGTCCCAAGTGACTCTGTAGAGGCAGCTCCAGTGAGCCCCTAGCTCTCTGGTGAACGCTGCAGTCCTAATGGCCACATGTCCTGCTCCTGACTATACCCCATCTACCACCCAACTCCCTCTGACTCCTTGATCCAGCCATACCGGCCTCTTCACACCAGCCACTTCCCTTTTTTCCTTTAGTTTTTCTTTTCTACACCACTATTTAGTATGTTTACTTTCTGTCTTTCCTCTTTATGACCTACACAAAAGCAAGTTCTTTTTTTTAAATACCTTTATTTATTTATTTATTTTTACGTGGTGCGGAGGATTGAACCCAGTGCCTCATACGTGATAGGCAAGTGCTCTCCTACTGGGCCATAACCCCAGCTCCCAAAGTTTTTTTTTTTTTTTTTTGCAGTGCTGGGGATTGAACTCAGGACCTTGTGCTTAGGGGGCGAGCACTCTACCAACTGAGCTATCTCCCCAGCCCTAAGACAAGGTCTATTTTATTTTCTGCTACATCCAAAGCACTTATAGTTGTTTATGACAGAGTAGCTGCTCAATAAATTAATACTACACTAATAAATAAATCATTGATTTGATTTCCATTCCCATTAAGTAGTCTTAATTTCTCTAATCAGGATCCACAAGAAGAAATAAAACTTACATTGCAACCTAGCATACACACCTGTATACGAATGTAAATACACTTTCATGTATCTAAATGTGTACATGTAAGACCACAAGAAGTCTCAAATAACACAATAAATGATGCACTCTGACAATTTTCTATTCTAATTTTTGAAATGCTTTACCAGAGTTACCAGTATTAAATGCACTAGTCCCATGCATAGCTTTTTCTTAAAAAAGCAAAACAAACAAAAACTAAGAACTTCTGTATAGTACAAAGGAAAATGTGATGTGACATAGGAAAGAGGTCTATTAACTCAGAGGTGGGAGAGCTATCCCTTCCTGCTGGGCTTCTTCAATAGTTTGTGCTCAGCCTTCATTGAATAGCTCCTATGTAAGACTGGGTTGTGGGAGAAGATCCCAGGTAAAGGAGACTGAGCTGAGTGGAGACCTGGAGAAGCACAGGTACCTGTGAAGGAATGCTAGGCAGGGGGGGTTACTGTAACATACAGCAAAGCCAGAAGGCAGTTACCCCCATACTGTGGACATTAGCACACACTGAGCCTGGTCATGTAATGAGATATCACCATTATTTCCTCAGATGTAAAACAGCTTTGCATCTGGGTATCCCAAATACTTGATAATCCATCACAAAAAGGACACAAAACATCAACTGTTAACAGCTCAGGAAAACAAGTCCCAGAAAGAACCCACTGTCCAGTGAGGCAGCCTTAAGAAAATAATCTCTGTGGCCCAGTTCCCTCATCAGCATAACCTGGGATTGTTACAGACTTTGTAAATTCCTTAAACTTCTGATTTTGCTATTCCTCTTATATAAGGGGGATATGGAGGGCAAAAGGGATTGTTGCACTAAGACAATCCTCAGAATAAGATCCATCCCTACTGTTACTTTTCTCAATTTCTCATCAATTAGGAGATGGTCTTCCTCCTTCAAAACATTGGGTCAACAGAAACTGTGCTGAGTGGTCCCCAATTTAGTAATTGTATTGAAGTTTTTAACTTAAAATCCTGAATGTGCTTTTTAAAATATATATATATATATATATGTAATATATATATATATAATACATATATATTTTTAGTTATAGGTGGACACAATACCTTTATTTTATTTTTATGTGGTGCTAAGGATCAAACCCAGGGCCTCATGTGTGCTAGGCAAGCATTCTACCACTGAGCCACAACCCCAGTTCCATGAATGCACTTTTTAATGGATCGATTTCTTGATTTGTCCCATGAAAGCTATGTTCATGATATAGAGAACACAAGATAAACAATGTTTGCTCATGTGTGTCCACAGCCCTCGAACTAAATTCAATCTTTATTGGAAAACACTCCAGGGCACAGAAAACTCTCAGTGTTTTACTTTGCCTATTGATCATGCAGGCTTCCATGGCAGCACCCAAATAGAGTTTTGCATCTTTTCTCTATGTAAATGAAGAAGCTGGTGCAGTCTGGGTTATTTGCTGAAGGTTCCAGCACCATGCAACCCTCAACCCAAGCTACAGCTCTCCTTGCCTGTCACTAGTCACTCACGTTTAAATCACTGTTTCTTTCTTTTCTTTTTTTTTTTTTTTTTTCTGTTTCTTAGTACCAATAAGAAATGGAAGTGGAAGTTTTTCTTTCCAACTACTCCCCCGCCCCTTGAGTTTTGGAGACAGATATGCTGCTTTCTAGTAAAGAACATTCCTAGAAATAAAAGTGGGGGAGAACCGAGCCATTTTTTCCCCCTGTGATGTAATGACAACTTAATAAATGGTTTTGCTTTGAAAGAAGGAAACCTCTGGAGACAAACTCAGCAAGCCTATACCTGGGATTAAGTACTTCAAGTGACACTTTAGCAATGCAGAAATTAAATCAATTGAAATTCCCTTTGAGGATCATTTAGTATAAGCATTTGCAAAGTATTAGTAATATACAAACTGGGAAAAGGCAAGTAGCTTACTCAAACTAGGTGTCCTTCTCTCACACAGGCAATAGCTCTGTGTTAAGTTGAGCCCATGAGTGACATGGCTGTCAGTCACTCCTTGTGATGATGCACTTATTTCCAGGAACAGAAAGTACCTCCCTACCAATCCAAAACAGGCACTTACTACCCAAACTGAAATGAAAATAAACTATTAAGGAAATACATACTGCCTTATTACATCTTTTTATTTCATTTCAGTAGGGTGGGATAAAAACAAACCTTTGGAACACTTAGAAATACACACACCCCTACCTATCAATACATATGCACATGCACATATTTCTAGTATTCTATATTAAATACTTATGCATTTTGAACTGCACTAAGTGAATGGTTTGAAACAGCTTCTATAATAGTAAGTCCTTTCAGGGTGATAATTGCATGGATTAAGATAATTTCAAGAAAGAAAATTATCTAAGTAACATACTTTGAAGGATCCTTATTTTTTTGGAAAATAAAGCAGAAGTCATAAGATTACATAATCCATTTCCTTTTAAAACTTAGTATGCAAGGCAAAATTCCAGGTTACAAGCCTAGAGTAATCCATACCCATCATTAAAGGCTGGTACACACATTAGTTCTCCAAAGCTCAGTTTTACTAAGGTCAGCTCCTGCAAAACTTGGCTTTTGTCCTAAGTTTTACCATGCTATACCACAGGAAAAATAAAATACTGTGCAAATCAAAATGCCACAAAAACCTTGAATAGAAAAAAAGGGCATAGGAAATAATTCTTAAACACACACACACACACGCGCACAAAAAATCCTGTTGCTTTTATTTTAGTTACTACTGACAGAAAAAAAGAAAATCAAGAAATAAAATATTAAGTTCCCATATCAAAAACCAATAAAAAATTAAAAAATGGCAGATACTGGCTAAAGGTATAAACTATTTCCAGCCTCCCCTATGTCTAAATTAAAAAAGAAATACCATTCAATCTGTCAAGTTCAGTATTTTTGTTTTGTTTTGGTGTTGTTGAGGGTTGAACCCAGGGTTCATTTAAGATATGCAAGTGCTCTATCACTGAGCTACATCTCCAGTCCCTAACAAGTTCAGTTTTGTGCCAAAAAGTATAGGAAAAAAATAACACTATCCGCCAGGCGCTGTGGCACACATCTATAATCCAGTGACTTGGAAGGCTGAGGTAGGAGGAATGACCTCGAGTTCAAAGTCAGCCTCAGCAACTTAGTGAGGCCCTGTCTCTAAATAAATACAAAAAGGCCTGGGGATGTGACTCAATGGTTGAGTGACCCTGTGTTCAATTCCTGATACCAAAATAAAATAAAACAATACTATCTATCTTCTAAATGAATTAAGGAATTATTTTCTTTAAAAACAGCTTGGGACTCTAAGCCCCCTTACAGGTGTGCACATACTAATGGTCAAAATTTAATTCAAATACATCACTTAGTTTCTTACAAACACATTAAGATGCTCACCTTGTTGCTATCCCCATCTTGCGCACACATGCTGGCAGGAAGGGGTGTGAGGCTCATTCAACCCATGTATGACCTCGGACTAGTCACTGAACTCCCTTGCATCTCAGCTGCCCCTCACTAGAGAAGAGGCACTGCTTTTCCAGGTTGCCTTTGCAAAGTTCTGGATTCTCCCTTTTACAAATGCACAAGCATTACACAAAATTCCTTTTCCGTGCTATATAGTTTGGAAAAGAGAGTTGTGTGAGCACTGGATCTCTTATGAGGTCATTATTTCTCCAGATTCAGGAGTTAAAGATGAATTCAGGATTTCAGCATCTTCTATCTATTCTGTCACTCCAGTGTGACAAAAGGCACAGCATAGCTGTAGGGCAGTTCGGAGCATGGGTCACAGGCCATTTCACCTCTAAAGTCTCTTCCTCCCTGGTTTCCTAAGTGCTGGGAGCCTGGGAAATGCTAGAACCTCAGGGTGTGGAAAACTTTTGTCCCCTAAACATCCTTTAGAGACTCCTGCAAGAGGAGGAAGGCGCCTTTCTGACAAGCTTCAGGAAGCGACCTCTAGTCCTCTCCACAGGACACTCAAAGGTGGGGCAGGGCAAAGAACAAAATGTGGATGGGAGGTGTCAAAGCCATCTGAGGACTCAGCTTCACTGACCTCAGCCTTCAATTAGCTTTTGATTTTTTCTCCAGGTGGGGGAGGGGTGCAGACATGAAAAGGCCACCAAGTCGAGGTAAGCTAAGTCTAGCAGCAGCGGAACAAAAACCTAGGGTGAGGGATGAAGAGACTGATTTCCACTGGGTTGGCTTGACCTCAGCAAGGAATAAGAGTTTACTGGTGGAGTCCAAGAATTGGGCTTCCTATATTCAAACATTTTCAATGATACCTGGCAAAAATATTTTTCCCTTAGAAATATGCTTTTAAAATATTTTCACTGAAGAAAACATTATTCAGTACAGTATACAGAGGGTAACTTTCAGAAAATGTTATCTTGGAACCCTTTCCCCCAAATGGTAATTTAGTCAGAGGCTGCTTGTGTCTCTACTCAATAGGTTCCAGAGATGGGAGGCAAAAAATTTCGTCATTCCCAGGTCTCAACATTACAGCTCTTTGCCTATGAGCCCAAGCCACCCAATACTGCAAAGTAATTGAAAGACTATGAGTCCTTTTAGAAAAGTCTGGCTATTGCTTGTGAAGATATATAAAAAACCAATACAGGCTAAATATGCAGGACTTTCTTCCTGTCTGCCATTAATTACAATGGCCAGGAAGAAATATCTAGTGAAACAATGGTTAAGACAGAGTAGACCTAATTAAAAGACCCTGGCAGGAGTCCCTAATCATTATTGATCATGATAATCCTTAACAATAACTCAAGGTCCCACCTAAGGAAAAAGTGCTGACAGACAGGAAGAACCCCTCTTAGCTGGGAATATTACCCCTTTTACACTAACTGAATCTCTGACTACAAGTAGTACACCCTTAACCACAATTTCAGTTATCACCAACTGAGACTTGAAAATATTAAATGGAAAATTCCAGAAATAAACGACTCAGTCTTCAAAATCTTTTATTAGAGTATATTATTATTATTGTCCTATTTTATTATTATTATTATTGTTCATCTCTTACTGTGCCTAATTTATAAATGAAACTTTATCATAAACATGTATTCATAGAAAAAAAATAGAGTTAACAACTTTGGGGCCTATCCATGATTTCCGGCATCCACTGGGGGGTCTTGATATTTTATTCCCCAAGGACAAATGGGGGCTGCTGTCATTTGAGGTTGAAAGAAAACGCCACAGATGCACTATTCATTTTTTTTTTTTTTTTTTTTTTTTTTTTTTTTTTTTGTGGTACTGGGGATCGAACTCAGGGCCTTGTGCTTGCGAGCTGAGCTACCAGCTCTACCAGCTGAGCTATCTCCCCAGCCCACAGATGCACTAGTCATAGCAGCAACCTATATCTATAAAACATATTTTAGGCCTATAGCATTGTCTCTCCTAAATCAAGAAGAATGCTCAGGTCTGTATTCTTCTATATGCAATAGTCACAGAATCAGAAAACAGACAACTGATAAAGTCTGTTTCAGAAAAGCATAGTCCTGGAAAAGAGGAACTGGAGACTGTGCTTTTTAGGGTACAATAGATGGGATCACTTCATAGTTGGCTATTGTAACTTGACCTTGACCATTATAAAGAAGGAGCGTGTCTTTTATGTTTTGAATGCTCTATAGATTATTCCTTTGCATTATAGCCTCAAAACATCAACAGTTTTAGGGGCAATTCTGTTAAAAATGAACATTCGGAGACACAGAGGTACAACTGAGTTCAGAGATTAAAGCATCCTTCTCTCTCCCACTGGACCCCAATTCATGTCACTGTAATCACTGGACTGTGCAAACATTAAAAATTAAAATCTCATTTCTCTCTGAGTCTATTTTACAATCTCTAGAACAGGCTTGGCCTGATGTGAGTCTGTATGCAGTCACACCATGGGGCCAGGTTTTGCTATGATGTTCTAAATCTTTGAGAATTCAGTCTACTGATTTGGTAATATCCAGGGAGGAAGGGGAAACATCTGAAGTTATTTTTACTTTTGCAGGTCTTCTGGCTATACAGGGTGAATAGCAGGGTGGATCAAGTATTGTCTGGAGCTCTTCAGGATCCTTTTTTTTTTTTTTTTTTTGCATGGCCTCATTTCCGACTTCCTGTTGCTAGGAAGGAGAGTTAAGCTTGAGAAACTCGTGTTTACAATACTGGACCATCCTGTCTAGAACAAGGCCCTCTTCAAAAAAGTCCAATTTGCTCCACTCACTGTACTTTAGATGCCCCCATTCTTTGGACCAAATCACCCTTCCTCGAATATTTTCAAATTGCATATTTACCCGCCCTAAGTCATAAAAATACCACTCTCATTTAAACATTGCATCATGGCTTAAAATCTCCATGGGGACACCCAGGGAAACCTAAGCACTTATTTTTGTATTTGAAACCACTTCTTGGAATCTCACCAAACCTCTGATTGGAAGGCATCTCACTGGGACCTCCCATATTCCCTTTGAGCCTCATACTATATCTATGAATAAGAGTTTAAGTACTATATATATTTTACAACTCACATCATGGTAATAGCTTAGTTAAATAAAACATGTTTCCATTAATCTGGTATATCTTCCAGAAGAACCCAAATACCTCTTTTAATGTAAAAATGCTCTTCAACTTTGTTTGGTCTTTGTTATTTGAACTATAATACAGAATACCAAAGAAAGACTTTAGGTTTAAGGACAAACTGAATATCAACTTTGCTCCAGAATCATAGGAAGATCTTTTGATAGGTCCAGTACATTAAAATTTGAAACATAGCTTTCAATTAGTGATAATTGCCTAACTTGTTTAATCTTTTCACTCTTCGATGAATAAGCGTCGTTTCTCATAAGATCTATAATTAGGAAGCTACAATAAACGTCACCAAAACCACTTTTCTCATCTACTCTAGAGAAAGAGTTAAGTTGGAGTCTACTTATTCTGATTTTGTGAAATCAGACAAGTCAGTCCCCCTTCTTGAGCTTCTAAACCTGTTTACTGTAAGGAGTCATCCTACTTGAATTGAAATAAAATCAGTTTTTGTCAAAAGCAAACTTTGAAAAACACATGAGAAGAAAAGGTCTGTCAGCTGTGCTTCAGTCTGAACTCTGAACAGTAGTGCTAATGAAAAAGTATGTATTCAGGCTTGAGTCTCACTGTAAATCTGACACATCACAATACAAGTGAATACATGCAATCACCAACATTTCCTCAGAAAATATCTCTAAATAAATTCTGAACCTACATCTGCTAAACATTTGACACTCCTTCCTCAGTTTTTTAGTTCTTCTGGGAAGGGGGGGCTGCTGCCTTCTAGGGCACCCTTCTGACCATCTGCTGCAATCTGCATGCCAAGATGGCACTGGGTCCCTCGTTAATTCCACACTTATGGTCTGCGAATTATCTCAGCTGAGGACCAGCTGCAGCCCAGATGGATTCTGACTTGGTCAACCACTTCGAGTTGCTGATAGATTTACATGCCCCACGCTGCAATCTGTTGGGCTATTACTTTCTTTCATCCCTTCAGCAAACAAAATTTTGGAGGAAAAAATTGTAATTTGAGGTTTGATATTTGGCCTTCTCAAGAGCTGTCATTTTTTTTTTTTCTATCCAAATGCGTCATATGTGTCATCTTCACGAATCCTTTGTAATGGATGGTTGTGCGACGGCTGCATTCCTCTAAATTGCCAGCAACCGCTTGAAACAACCCTCTGAGTCTTGAAAATGGATTCAATGCTGACCAATGTATGGCGCAAAGGAGCAAGACCTGGAATGGGGGAGAGGGTGGTGGGGCAATTTTTCCGCTCCAAAAGGCATTAGGCAGGAGTTTCCGTCTACAGTCATTAACATAAATTGGGAATTTGCACAAAGTTAGTGCCAGACACCGTGCAAATCACTTTACTTGTATTAGATCACTTGATTCTCACAACTTCCCCCAGGTCAATGCAATTATTACCCAGGTGTTGCTGATGGAGGAGGCACAGCAGAGTCCTGTTATTTCTCAAATTCTCCCAGCCAGCAAGCTGCAGACCTGGATTGCCATCCCACCAGACTCCACTGACTGTGCGCTGGAAGGACCCGCCAACAAGCAGAAAATTATACGCGGCAGGGTGGGTTTACTGTGGCCAGGGTGTAACTCTTTCTCAAAGATCAAAGGCTCAGCCCCTCAACATTGGAGGTGGGGACAGGGACAGAGTGGGACAGGGTTCCAAGAGGCCTTCGTCTTGTGGAAAAAAAAAAAAAAAAAAAAAGTCGGATCGGGAGGCGTGCTTCCTTCCTGTCTCCAGCCCGGGGGCTAGCTCCGCGGGCTCCTCGTCGGGCGCCAAGGGCGTGGGCATCTCGTGGGGGCATTTCCGACCGCCCAGCACACGGCAAAAAAAAAAAAAAAAAAAAAAAAAAAAAAGCGCAACCTTATCCAACAGGAACCCCCACATGCGCGCCCCAAGGCTGGTCAAAGAGCGTCAACACTCTTCCGGCACCGGCAGCCACCAAACCCAGACTTTCCTGGTCCAGTTTGGTTAATTCTAATCGTTTAAAATATGTGAACAAAAAAAGGTTTGAAATTAAAACATTGGGGAGGGGGTGGAATATGCACTCAAGCACATCTCCAATGCCATTAAAGCCTGCAGCGTCCCTTAAGTAAACTCTGGGGGAGTCTACGCTGATTTTGGACGTGTACGATTAAGGGCAGCAAGCGCCGACCCCAAAACGATTCCCAGAGTTAAGAAAAGTAGAAAGGGGGTCCCGCCACTCCTGTGGAGTCAGAGGCCAACGCCTGGGATTTAGGGTGGGAGTAGAAGAACCACCCGGCCCTAGTCTCCCACCCGACCCTGGCAGGCCAGGAGCGGGCAGTCGTCTGAGTCCACTCTGGCTCACGTCCGCGGTCCCCAGGCGATGCATGGCTGAAGGTCATCACCCGAATTTCAAACCTCCCTCCCCTGACTCCGACCTCTACTTTTCTCACATACACACACCCTCCACTCCCAAGAAACACGAGCTACTCCTTAGCAAACGTTTCAAAAGCACAGAACGACAGACATCGACTTGTCAAGGCGGGGTGACATTTCCTCCGCGAAGGGTACCCTTAGCAGTTGAGTCCCTGGCAAGGCACAAGTCTAGCTTACGTGTTAGGATCATGGTGTCCGGCTTCTCTCTGCACATCAAGTGCGGCAGAGCGCGGCAGGCGCGCAGAGGGTAAATCGAGGCAGCACCAGGCAGGTCGGCTCCGGGGCCGGGGCTGACCGCGGCACCGGGACACGCGCCCTGGCAATCCTCAGCGCATCCTTGTCCGCCGGTCCTTGCCTCTAGACAGGACCCTAGAAAGAACGCGGGGTTTTCTAGAGTTCGAAAAGGGAGAGATCTTAAGGAGCACAGCGGGAAGCCCGGGAGCGGTCGCTCCTGCTGCAGGGAAGCGCTGCCATCTCCAGTAATTAGAGAGAGGCGCCCTCGCTCAGGCAGCTGGAGCGCACTGCCTACTCTGCGCCCCGCAAGCTTCGCCCGCCTGCTGGGCCCGCCCCGAGGGGAGGGACGAGACCTGGCAGCACCGCCTTCCCCGCGCTTGCGGGGGTCCGGAGCCGCAGCCCCGGGGGTTCTTCAGCCCCGCCCCACACGCAGGCTCCACCCCACCCCTCTCCTCCACGCCACCAAGATCTCCGGCCGCAGCCTCAGGCTGTCCTGGCCCCACCCCTCGAGGTCCCGCCCCCACGCCAGATCCCGCCCCGCTCCTCCTCCGCCCGGGACTGGAATGTTTTCTCTCAGCCTCCACGTCTGCAATGGGAAGCGCCTAAAAGTCGCCGGCTACTGGCCTCGGGGGCAAAGGCAAAGGCCATGAGGCATTTACTTGGCGGAGACGTCCGGTCTGGACGCTGGGACACCGTACACTTTCCCTGTTTTTCTGGGTGGTTCTGCCTTTCATTCTGGTGGGCGTCACAAAAACTTGCGGTAATGGAGAGAAAATCGGAGAAGTAGGGATGGACCACTTTCCTTATTTGTAAAATAGGGGAAAAAAGTACCTGTCTTTGGGACATCCTTTATTCCTTGCTATATAATACCCTCGGAGGTACAGAGCGAATGTAGAAAGAAATTAAGCTTTTGCCCAGCTCGTGTTGAGTCTTCCGTGTGCACAGCCATCGCCAATGTTTTTCAGATTGTGGCCTTTGAACTGTAATCCTGCAGAGCTGCTGAACTTTTATAGGTCCAGCCCCAGATTGCAGATTTAGAATCTCTTATGCTGAAACTCTGCATCTATTTCAAACCCTCAAGTGATTCTGAAGCATAGTAGTTTGAAGGTTCCTAATATAAGAAGCCTCATTAAAAACAAAAAATCACAATGGAAGAGAGTCACAGTATAAATTTTTTAAAAATCTAGAAATTTTATAGAATATTACTTTGGAGTAAATTTGATGCTTTCTGCCTGTTATCTCTGGACAAGGAAAACTACTGACCTAAACTCATTCATCTGACAGATATTTAAGAGTATTTGCTATGTGCCAAATGCGGTTTTAGGCTGGTGAGGGGCGGGCGTGTATATAGTGAACAAAAGAGACTAACATCCCTTTCCTCCTGGAGTTTGTTTCCTACTAGGGAAGATAGACAATGACCAAAACAGGCAAGTGAAAAATATATAGTATGTTAGATGAGATATACAAAGTAGGGGAGGGAATATAGGAGTTCAGGATAATATGTTCTTAAATAGGGCTAAATACAAATGGAAGAATCATCTCTCAGTTAAAAATGTATTGATTTTATGGTCATGTATTAATTTATAAACACAAGACTCTCCCCACTCCTGTATTTTCAGTAAAACAAAATAATATAAACACCTATTTAGCAAAGCTAATTAATTTGCATAAACCAGAATTCAGCTCTAGAGAGGATGGGGCTTTTCTATTCAAAAAATACTGTTATTTCCCAGCTTTTACCTACTTGTAGCTGCTGGGTTAGGGTTAGAGTTAGGCTTAGGGTTACAAAGGTAATCCAGGGCATGTCTGCTGAGTTTACAGTGTGGGGGGGCAAGCAACTTTGCTCTACGAAAAAGAGGTAATGTGAGGGTACAGGAAGTGGAGAACTGACCTGGCCCAAGAAAATGGAGCAATCCTCTCAAGTGTGGACACTGGAGAAGCTATCAAAACCTCAGCCTACAGTTGCCAGCAAGCGGGCAGTATGATTCAAGAGCAGGCTGGGAAAATAAGGGCTAAATTTTTCAATTCCCTGCATGACTACGTTAAGGATTTTAAAAATTCTTAAATAGTGCTAAACATTGAGAATCCATTTTAATGCAAGAAAGCATCCCATCATCAACTTTGTATTTTGAAAAGATCACTCAAGCTTCAGTGTAAATTTCAAACTTAAGCACCTCCAGCAGCTGGGGATGTGGCTCAGTGGTACAGCATTTGCCTGCCATATAGGAAGCCCTGGGTTTGATCCCCACATGAAAACGCACACGTGTACACACACACACACACACACACACACACGCCTCTAAAACATACTTATTAAAAATTCAAACCTTAAAAATATAGGTATTTTTAAAGCATCTCTTCCAAAGTATATCAATTCTTAGGACCAGTTCTTAATGTTTACTTTTTACATGAACATTATTGGGTGAAGCTGTATTTTAATTGGGTTTCCAGGAGACTACATCCCTAATACACACCTCCCCACTCAGTATTCATCTTTCCAGAACAAAACATGTTGACCTTTTTGTCTGTTCTGTTCAAATCCCATTCCTTTCTCCTTGATTACTCTGCCTTCTCCAAATCATCTTACTTTTATTCCATCTCTCTGGAAGTTTGCCTAGTGTGGTTTGCTTATAATCTATGATACTAATAACTCCCAAAACATTTTTCTTGAGTGATGTACTGGTTTGCATTTGGCCTTCACTGAATCTTTTTTATTTTCTTTTATTCTTCGGTTATTGACATAGACTGAGACCAGAGCAAAATCCCGATTTTCATAGTTTTAATTCTTCCCTCCATTGTATATAACCAGACATGTTTGAAGGCTGCCACACAATAGTGGTTGAGTAGGACTTTTGGAGCAGGATACTTAACTTTGTGATGAACATGTTATTTAGACTCTGAAAACTTCAGTTTCTTCCTCATTAAAAAAGGAGGTTATAATAGTATGTATCACATGAGGTTTTATGAGTATTGGATAAAATAATGTACATAAGCGCTTAGCATATAATAAGCATTTGATATTAGCTGTTATTATTACACAAGTTTGTCCCTTGGCATTCTTAGATTGGTTCCAGGACCCCCTTCCCAATCCCCCTTGGATATCAAAGACTCTTATATAAAATGGTTTAGTATTTGCATATAACCTATGCACACCATCCTGCAGACTTTAAATCATCTTTGGATTATTTACATACCTCAAGATAAATGGTATGTAAATTGGTGTTGTGCTGGATTATTTAGGGAATAATGACAAGAAAAAAGTCTGCATGTTCAGTATGGATGCAATTTTTCCAAATATTTTCAGCCAATGGTTGGTTTATCTGTGGACCTAGATGCTGCTGATAGAGAGGACTGACTGTGCTATTAAATGGGCACATCAAAATTGAGGAAAAAATTGCTATTTATATTGTATCCAGGAGAAAATTAAAACAACATAAAATAAGACCTTGACTTTAACCTTTGTGAATTTTAGAAGCCTTTACAAACTGGGGGAAGGAAGGAGTGGAAAAGTCATTAAGAGTGGGGACAAACAGTGATGTTTGCCGGATGGAAGAGGGTCCCCAGGCCAGCTCAGGATCCTTCCTCTTTATTTAACCTTCAACTCGTCACCTGAGGTTTCATTTGTCATAAATCGCTGACATTAGACCTAGTGTCCCTGATCTTCATTAACTGAGATTTTGGTATTAAAAAGCTGGACTCGTAAGAGGCAGAAGTTACTTCTTCAGTGTTGCCCATTTCTCCACTCAAGGTCATAGGAAAGCTCTTCAATACACGAGAATAAAAATCCATCACTAGCTACATTATGTTTTATGATGGTTGTTGCCATTGATTATTTGTTCTCAATGGAAGATTTTATTTTAAGCCTTTTTTTTTTTTTTTTTTTAAAGACTTGTACTGTTTGCTTGCTCAGTTTAGACATACACTGTTTAGAGGTTATTCACAGGGGATTCCTGCCCTCTCTATTTGGATTCTTTTCACATTCAACTATAGTATTACCAAAGAAAGAAGAATCACATAGCTAACTCTTAAACTATGTGGCAGAGAGTTGAGTGACAAAGAGGGTGACTCTTAACTCTTTTGAGTTCATGCTCTATTTTAATGATTGAAATGAGGAATTATTGATATGGTTCAAAGTCACATTCTTGCATTTTTTCATATCATAATGTGTTAATAAACAAAACAAAATTTCAGGTGTCTGCAGGCATCCAGGCATGTAAAGCAAGCCACATCGGATGGTGAGAACTCAGAACCCACTACAATGACAGCTGCCAATCAGGCACTTGTTGGCATGTGTAACATAGCAACTCCAATGTACTTGGTTTAAAGATTTTCCAACAGCCCCTATATTACTTTTTTTCCCTTTTTTCTTTCTTTATTATTGTTGTTGTTGTTGTTGTTATTATTATTATTGGCAGGGGAGATGGGATGGTGTTAGGTAACCAACCCAGGGCCTTTCTCTACTACTGAGCTATACTACCCCTATATCCATATTTTTATATCAAAGCTCCCAAGTTTTAGATGCTGGCAAGTAGTTTAAAAAGTCTAAACCCAGTCCAAGTAATTTCAACTTTGGGCTTCATTGATCCCTGGGGCAACTGGTTTAAACCTCTGCTCTAGTGATACGAGCCAAGCCATCTCTTTGGAAATTTCTTTCTCTCCCCTAGGAACTAAAAGACTCCTCTGCACTTGGAAAATGTTGTAATATAATTTGTGTTCAGTGGAACATTATGAAATTACTGGGGGAAATAATTTTGATTTGTAATGCTCAAAGGAAATATGAGAAAGAAAAGAGTTTTGAAAATAATGGTAAACAATATTCAATTAAGGAAAACAATTAAATTTGAAATTGAATGGCTGTCCTTAAAACATTCATTTATTTTTAAGCTTCAGTGACCTTGGTCTGGCTTCTCCTCCCTCCTTACCCTAACTGAAAAGGCTAAAAGGTAGTTAGCATTTTCAGAATTTTTCAAAACCCAAATGCTAGGGGTACAGGATGGAGAAAGAAGCGAGGAAGAGCAAGCTTAGGCAGCAAAATAATAAACTCATTCCCTTTAAATTTTACCTGTAGTAGCTCTTTAGTTCAGTTAGATCTTTATTGACTACAACCTTTGAACATTTAAGTTCAAAACATGTGGAAGGTAAAGTTATTCTCCCTGAGATTTATTTATTTATTTATTTTGTACTGAAGATTGAACCCAGGGCCTTGGGCGTGCTAGGCAAAAGCGGCCACCACTGTGATACATCCCCAGGCCTTTTTAACTCTGAGAGAGTATCTCACTAAATTTCCCAGGCTGGACTTGAACCTATGATCCTCCTGCCTCAGTCTCCAAAGTACATGGGAGTCCAGGCACATGCCACTGTGCTGGGCTTGCAAGGAGATTTTTAATGAGGTTGAAAGAGAGTCTGTATAATAAATATGATATGAATCTACTTTTTGGATAATCATTTAAATCCCAAATAGGAAAGCCTGGCATAATACTTGCATCATTTGATAAATATTTATTAAACTCTAGGAAAGGCAGTGTGTTGGGGGAAACAAAAATGAACATGAAGAGGGAACTTGAAAAGGAAAGTTCTTTGGCAGATAGCAGGACAGATACAGCTCTGCACTGGAGTCCAGTGAAGGGTTTGAACATAGAGTTCTCAATCCAGATTTGAGAAATCAGTGGGCATGCTTTCCTAAGATATTTACCATGTTTTCAGTAGAATTTTCTTTTAAAGTCTGCTTCTCTAAAGGCTTAGGTAGTAGATTCGCTCAAGGCCTCATTGCTAAAAATGTCAGAGAACAGGATCGGTGGCACTCTGTCATGTCCCTACCATACCCACAACTTCCATTTGATCTTTGCCAATGACGATGCCAATTCTTTCATGTGGCCTTTGACTTCACAAAAGTCAAGTGAGTGGAAAGTAAAAAATTGTGATCATTTTTGATTCCAGGAAGACAACTAGGCTGCTTTGCCATTGAGTTAACCAATTTAAAGGGTATGCTTTGATCCTTTTGTCTATTGTGCTATTATCCTTAGTTTTAAGAATTCTTCATGAGCTTGTGGCACATTATTCATTGACAGCTGAAGGTGGATCGTGTTATTTTATAAGTACAAACAATATTTAATCTTTTTTTTTTTTTTTTTGCAGTGCTGGGGATTGAACCTAGGGCCTTGTGCATGGAAGGCAAGCATAATATTTAATCTTTTGTTATTAAAATTTTATGATTATATGATACTCAGTGTAAAGTCCAGAAATTATGGAAAAGTATAAAGGAAAAAATAAAATCTCATAACCAGAATATCAGAAATAATTGATGTATTACATTTGTATGTCTAGGCTTCCCAGTCATATAAAATTTAGATATTATATTTTATAATATTTTATTTCACTTAACATAGCTAATGAACATGATTTATCCTAGTTGCATACTTCATCTTATGGACACATGTGCATTAGTTGATTGATGTTGTACTTTTGTTTTTTCACCATTTTTTTTCCTTTCATGAACATTTTTATGTAAAAAGTTTTCAAAAAATAAGAATGGTAATTTTTTGGCCAGGTGCAGTGGTGTATGCCTGTCATCTCAATGGCTAGGGAGACTGAGGCAGGAGGGTTACAAGTTTGAGGCCAGCCTGGCATTATGGGAGACCCTGTATCAAAAAATAAAAGGTCTGGGGATGTTGCTCAGTGGTAGATCACTCCTGGGTTGAATCTCCAGTTTCTACCCCCTGCCCCCACAAGAATGGTCATATTAGAACATTTTATATATATTTGTAAACTGTCATTCAGAAAGTTTTATCCTTTTTTACATTTACATCAGGGTTTGAATGTACCTGTTTTCTTCCGTATTCAGTATTGCCAGCATTATAATTTAGTATCTTTTGCTTAGTTGATCAGCAAAACATCATATTTCAATATTGTTTACATTTGTGTGAACATTAAACTGGTTGAATTTGTTCTTGTAGTAAACTATACATGACATAAAATTTACCATCTTAACCATTTTTAAGTGTTGGTTCAGTCGCATTAAGTACCTTCACATTATTGTGGGCTATTACCACCTTCTATCTCCAGAACTTTTTCATCGCTGGCAACTGAAGCTCTGCATCTATTTAACAATAACTCTCTATTCTCTTCTCCATCCCCTAGTAACAAGTATTTTACTTTTTTTGTCATTAGGAATTTAACTGTTCCTGGTACTTCATATAAGTGGGATCACACAGTGATCTTTTGTACCAGACTTGAATACTGCTTGAATATTTTCATGCTTTTAAACTACTTTTTTTTCCAGTCTTTCTCCTCCCCACCTCTCTCTCTCACTTGCACATAGTCTCTCTCCCTCTCTCTCTCTCTCTCTCTCTCTCTCTCTCTCTCTATCTCTCTCGCTCTGTCACACACACACACACACACACACACACACACACACTGTTATTGACATTATCTATTTAATCCTAGAGCTTCATTTGATGAAACATTTTGTCTTTCTTACTGAATCTAATGGGCACCGATTAAGGACATTAGCCATTTGTCATTTATTATAAAACAGATTTTTACAAGTTTGTCATCTGCCTTTGATAAGCTTGTTAATTCATGTTTTTAAAAAATTAACAAGCTTCAAAAAAATTCAAAGGTCTTACTTATTTGTTCTTTTTAATCATTAACTAGGAGTTTACTTAAGTAGTTTTCTTTGTATGGTTTGAGCCAGAAATACTAAGATACAAAATCAATTTACAAAACAAGGTTATACTTGGGACTTTTTTGGCTGTATTTTAAATTATACATTCCATCATGTGCTCAAAAACCGTTCTAGCTACTTTATTTTTTTTCCATCTCCCTTAGTATCACATATAGATAAATGCCTTGCAGAAAGTAAGCCCTTCATAAGGACCTGTTACTGAGAAGCTAGTGGAGTCAGAGTGTAAGTCAAAGATGCAGGGGCACTATGTTTTTGAGAAACTTTTTGACTTAAAAATTTTCCAAAAGTGCAATGTTATGTGTATGTGTGTGTGTGCTCATATATACCTACTACTACTACTACTAATATACCTACCAATAAATAAATCTAAGTTTTTCAAGGGCTAAATATAATGCTAAGATATATACTTTTAACTTTTTACCTTGTAGGTATAAAAACATTTTAAATTTTGCTTTCTACTACATTGTTTAAAATGAACCATTTATGTGGTTACCCCTTAACCCTGACTTTTCAAACCAATATCCAGATGTAATTCTAAAACATCTGTGAAATAAAACTGTCCACCATAATTCCGAAAATCTGAGTGGAATTGCTCATGAGTTTGTTTCTACTAAGGAGATGTTTCGTGTTTGTTTGAACTGTAATATCTTCCTCTTTATGGTGGACTGATCCTAAAACAAAGATACTGGGGGATGGGTTTGGGCAATTGCCTGAAAAATAATAAACAGTTCCTTTCTTAGCTGCTAACGACAGCATGTTGGCCATTATAGTGTTGTTTCTGGAAACCCCTACATAGCTCCAGATCATTAACTTACTTTAATAGTGAACAGGAGAGTGGAGCTGCAGTTGATCCTCAAGCCTGACTTTTCATGCGTTACTAACTCACTCAATTATCTCTTATTGATTCAGTTGAATTAGGCTGCAATTTGGGCAAACTGCAAGGCAACAAATTATACATTTTAAAAAGTGGATCTGGCAACAAGACTATGAATTGGGAGAGACTGACATTTGAGGATTTATCAGCAGAGAAAGGACTACATCAAACCTCTCTTATACAGGAACTCTAATACTGAGTAAACATCTATTTCCCTACTGAGTCTTTTCATCATTTTAGTGGGTTAACAAAGTACATATGTAAAAGCAAAACAACAAAAAAAGGAAAAGTTAAGAGAAATCATCAAATTTCATAACAGTTCTCCAGATGTCTGACTCACTTACGCTATGATATGGAAAGATTGAAAGTAAATGATAAAAAGAAAAATATATACCAGGCAACTATCTTAAGAAAAAGAAAATTAGAATAGCTATCTGGTGTCATAAATAAAAGACTAATTCAAAGTAGACTGTAAGTGGTGAAGAGAATTACTACAAAACACTAAAAAGATCACTTAACGAGAAAGCAAGAGTATTTTGAACCTCGGTGCCTGTAATAAAATAGCCTCAAAATTTACAAAGCAAAAATGAGCAGAATTAGAGGTAGAAATGGAAAAATATTGCATTGGTGGGAGATTTCAACAGACTTCTTGCAATTCTGGATAGGCTCAGCAGACAAAATAAAGCCAGAGAAAAGTTGTAGTTACCATATGCAGATATCTGTACTCATCAGTTAGAACATGCACATTCTCTATGTTGCAATATTAAGAACAAATAAAATAAACTAAAATAAAAATACTAACCATATTCTAAGCCATAAAGCAAATCTTAACAAATTTCAAAGAGGTGGTATCCTATCAATGACTGTGATGGTCTTAAAACATGTCCACAAAATCTCTGGCCAATCCTTTCCATCAGTAGGTGGAGTAATGCCCCCTCCTCCTGAACCCAGGTGGTAATGAACAGCATGTGACCCAGGTGATGCTGCTTTACTTTCGAGGCAGACTGGAAAAGGTCATGCAGCTCCTGTGAGTTTTTCTTGGTTTAATGACTCTGGAGTCTTTAGCTACCAGGTAAGAAAGTTGATAACTTTGAGACCCTGATGTGGAAAGAACAAAAGGAAAGGCGTCAGAGAGACATTCCAGAGGAGCTCCAGCTGTTTTGGCTCATAGCTTTTTGAGTTTTTCCAGCCTGTGCACATGTGAATGGAGAAGGCTTTGAGAGGCCCTAATCTGAGTTACCATCTAACTCAGCTGCCAGACAGACCCAGTGATGGGCAAGTTAAGGTGTCCACTTGGCTCAGTTAAGGGTTGACCAGATAGCTAGCAAAGCATTAAAGTTTTATTTCTGGGTATGTCTGTGAGATAGCTTCTGGAAGAGACTGGCATTCGAATCAGTGGACTGAGTTAGGAAGATCAGCCCTCAAGTTGAGAGGCACCATCCAACCAGTTGAGGGTCCAGATAGAAGAAAAAGGCAGAGGAGAGATAAATTTGCTCTCTCTTCGGGGGCAGGAACATCCATCTTCCCATGCCCTTTGATATCTGCACTCCACCTTCTCTGGCTCTGGGACTTAGGGACTTGCATCAGCAGTCATGCAGATTCTCATGCCTTTAGCCTTGAACTAAAGGTTACTCCGTTGGCTCCCCTATTCTAAAGCTTTTGGACTTGGACTGAGCCACACTACCAGCTTCCCTGGCTTTTTTCTGTGAGATGTATCAGCCTCTATAACCAAGTCAAGCAATTCTCATAAGACATTCCCTTTCATCTATCTATTATCTATTTCTCTATCCCATTGATTCTGTTTCTCTGGAGAACTCTAATACACACTTTTCATTACTATGATCCAAATACTTGACACAACTTAAAGGAGAAATGCTTTATTTCAGCTCATGGCTTCAGAGGTTTCAGCTTGTGGTTGGTCAGCTTCATTGCTCTGGGCCTGAGGTGAGGCAGAACATCAAGCAGAAGGGAATGCCTGAGGAAAGCTGCTCAGCTCATAACAGTTGAGAAGGAGAAAGAGAGGAAGGAATCAGAGACAAGATATATAAGCTCCCAGGGAAAATCTTTACCACATGCATCTCAGATAAAGCACTCATTTCCAGGATATATAAGGAACTCAAAAAACTTAACATCAAAAGAACAAATAACCCAATCAACAAATGGGCTAAGGAACTGAACAGACGTCACAGAAGAAGAAATACAATCGATTAGCAAACATAAAAAAATGTTCATCATCTCTGGCAATTAAAGAAATGCAAATCAAAACTAAGATTTCATCTCACTTCAGTCAGAACAGCAAGTATTAAGAATACAAGCAATAATAAATGTCAAGGATGTGGGGGAAAAGGTACACTCATACGTTGCTGGTAGGACTGCAAATTGGTGCAACCACTGTGGAAAGTAGTATAGAGATTCTTTAGAAAACTTGGAATGGAACCATCATTTGACCAAGCTATCCCACTCCTAGGTTTATACCCAAAAGGACTTAAAATCAGCATATTACATAGTCACATCAGTGTTCATAGCAGCTCAATCACAGTAGCTAAACTTTGAAACCAAAATAGATAAACTTGAACAGATGAATGGATAAAGAAAATGTACATATACACCATGGACTATTACTCAGCCTTAAAGAAGAATGAAATAATGACATTTGCAGGCAAATGGATGGGACCATAGAATATCATGCTAAGTAAAATAAGCCAATCCCAAGTAACCAAATGTTGAATGTTTTCTCTGATAAGCAAATGGTGATTCATAGTGGCGGCGGGTAGGGAAGAATGAAGGAACTTTGGATTATGCAGAGGGGAGTGGTGGGGCAGTGGGGATGGGAAGGACAGTAGCATGAGACAGACACCATTATCCTATATTCAAGTATGATTACATTCCTGGTGTGACTGTGCACCATGTGCAGCCAGAGGAATGAGAAGTTGTGCTCCATGTGTGGACAATGTGTAAAAATGCATCCTACTGTCATGTGTAACTAATTAGAACAATTTTTTTTTAAAAAAGATATAGCTCCCAGGGCATGCGCCAGTGACCTACTTCCTCCAACCGTTTCCACCTGCCTATAGTTTCCATCGCTCCTCAAACGTCCATTCAAATAATTAACCCACCAAATGGATCAATCCACTGATGAGGTTAGAGCCCTCATGATCCAATCATTTCCTAAAAGCCACACCTCTGCACATTGCTGCATTGGGGACCAACCTTCAACACATGACCCTTTGGGGAACATTCCAGATCTAAACCATAGACAGATCCTGAGAAGAACTGTTCAGCTGTGTTCAATTGATGCTCGGATCCATAAGCAAATAATTGATTACCACTGTTTTAACCCACTTCTTGAAGTAGTGTTTTTAAATGTAGAAAGAGGTAACTAGAATTGCCACATTCTCTGACCAAAATTCAATAAAATTACCATTCGGTAATATAAGTGATTAGTACTTGTATTTATAAATTTAAATGCTACTAAATATTTCATGATTGGAGAAGACATCATACTAAAAATTTTTAAATGCTGAATGAGAATGTACTACATGTTGAAACTTGTGTGATATAGTTGAAATCATATTTGATGAAATAGAAGCTTAATTGCTTGTATTAGCAAATAAAAAATGCTAAAAATTAAGCATCCAGTTTTTAAAAAGTGCAAAAGAATAAACTCTAAGAATGTAAACTAAGGAATTAGTAAGCAAAATAATATAAATTAATAAAATTAGACAAAACATATGAGCAGGCATGGAAAACAAATGACAAAAAAATACAGTAAATGCTCAAACTCATTCATAATCAGAAAATGCAAACTGAGACCATAATTAGCTGCTATTCGATGACATATACTAAATTTACAGTTTAAAATGCCAAGTTCTCAATAATGAGAACTCTTATAAATTGCTGACCGAAAAGTATACTGGTACAGTCTCTCAGGAAAACAATTTTAGATTATTTTAAAGCTGCCATTGAGGATGCTATGACCCAGCAATTCTGCTCTATATGCATTATACTTGAGGTATGCATTATACTTGAGGGA
This sequence comes from Sciurus carolinensis, assembly GCF_902686445.1. NCBI lineage: Eukaryota > Metazoa > Chordata > Mammalia > Rodentia > Sciuridae > Sciurus > Sciurus carolinensis. The sequence goes on along the minus strand of NC_062216.1, from coordinate 47,180,839 downwards.
AACTCTTGCACATGTGCTTCCAGAAAACTCAAGAAGGTCTACATAACGTTATAGTAGGGAGAACTGCAAATAATCCAAATGTCTATTGCATGTACAAGAGACCTTTAAAAACAGCATATTTACATAGTAGAATATTACACAACAGTAAAAATGAGTGAGCTATAGCTACATGCAACAGGGATTAATCTTTGAAATAATGTCAAGTGAAATATCAAAATTAAAAATAAAGTGCTTACATGATAAAAACTAATAAAATAGGATGGGAATCATAAACTCAATATTCAAGATTGTGATTTCCTTTGGGGCAAGGCAGGGAGGCTAGTTGGGGAAGAGCGCCTAGGTAGTTTTAACAATGTTTAGGCTTTTTAGTTAGTTGGATGACAGGTTAGTGGGTGTTGTATTATTTTGCTTTATGAGATGTATCATAGGCTCTCAAAATACACTATATTGTTCATAGTTGCAGTATTAATACAGCTATTTTACTTATGTTTTAAAAGTCTTTTTCTCTTTTAAAAATCACTCCTAGTTATGTTCTGTTGTAAAGTTATTATTAAAAAGATCCCAAATTAGTGACCCAGGGATACTGAAAGTAATCACCATTAACTATTTAATATCTAAATTTAATGTTATTCAACATAATTTCCAAATCTCTTTTATTTCTTTCTTTGCATTATCAAAACTAAATAATTTAAAATAGTGATAACAGTAATCACAGTAACTTGATTCTGTAAAGGAGCATCCACTTTCCAATGTGAATGTTGACTCTTCTTATCACACAGCATATTTTATTTTAGATCTGCACTTCTTTTTCATTTTTTAAACTGCCCTTATTACTCTATCTTCTTGTGCTATTAGAAATGTTTAAAGTTAGGAAAATAAAGTCCAAGATAGGATTATGGAAAAATTTATAATGTTCCTCAGCACAGAGAACCAGAGAGTAAAGTAAATCAGGAAAATTTAATCTAGAAGCCACTGGACTTTCCTGGTTACTTTTGACTTGATTGAGCCCTTTGCCTACATAATGCTTTGAAATCCGAATGAAATTTAGAAAGCATGAAGGAACACTGATTAATGGTATAAAACTGAAATCTTTTTAGGATGATCAATTCAAATTTGGGCAAGATAAAGATAAAAATTTCTATAGTATCTTCTGAAGAGTTGAAAACAAATCAATCAGCTCACATTTACATTTTTCCTTTCATTTGCCTAGTACGGTGGTTTGCAGAACTGTTTCTAGGAAACATACCTTAGTTTAAATTTTTTCCTTTTTCTTACTGGGTTATCATAGAAGCCAAACATATCAGTTATATGATTCACATTTTTAGAACTGAGTTTCTACACAATCCTGCTGGTCTCCTGGGGAAATGAGGGATCTAACCCAAAACTCTGACCTAAATAAATCTCCAACAGAAAACTGAAGAATGATGAATGAAGCTCCAGCCAACTCCCCTAAATTAGTATGTGTGGATTTCTTTTTCCCCTTTTCAAAAGAACTCAGTACTTCTTTGAACTGATGGCATTGGATCCAAATCATTTTATACCAGGGTTTTTTATTTATTTATTTTTTCCTTCTACCACCAATCGCGAATCTTGAAATCAGAAAAGGAAGTTTTTCATTCTGATTTCCAGATCCTGTGGCTAATGCTGATCATGCTAATCTGCATATTCTGCATTTATGGAGAGACAGGAGCCCTTATCTGAAAATTCAGCATCTGATAGGGCAGTTGAATTGCAACTGGACCTCAGGTCTGAATACAGCTCTACATACCTGCATGCCTGACTGGGAAAGCTGGGTCTCAGGGTAAAGGACATGCAATTTTGGTTTCAAGGTCACTGAGAGATAAGAAAACTTTGACAAATAAGTCAAGGTGCATAGACATGCTGGTACATCTTTCTGGGTAATTTTCCTAAAGGCCTCACCTACAGCCCTAAGGCATGCTCTCACTTCCCAATCTTCTGGGCATTTCCTTGACAGCAAACACCCTGTTGGCTAGTAATGGGGAGATAATATTTAAATGATGTTGATTGGAAATCTCTCAGTAGAATCACAGGATAGAAGCCCTAATCTCAATCCTATTAACCTGACAAGGTATGAGTAAGTCAACTTTGGAAGGTCCTCCATTGCACTTTTTGTTCAAATCCCACTGTGGATACATGCTCTCTTTCCTAGCTTCTTGCTCTGGCTGTATATGAATCTTATTCTTTTCCTTTGATTTCCCTGAAATTATAAAACATCAACTCCACTGCCTCATTAGATTCTGAGAATTAATGATCTCTTCATTTCCTACTTCCATAATTTGCTCTGAAACAGTTTTTCTTCCCCAGGAACAAATGATCTGACTCCACTTTTTTTTCTTGCTCCCTAGCTCTTTTCGGAGTCTATGTCTCACTCCTTGTCTGGACATGAAAACTTATTTGCTGCTCTCTATCTGCTCCTCACCTCAATTTACACAATCTTATTTGGCCCTTCATCCTGGCTGTACTTGGGTCCATTGTACCTTCACTCTTCCTGGCCAACCATGGACAACATCAATATTTCCCAAGTTCTCTTTTACAGTTGATTACTTTTCCCTCCAGTAAGGCAAAGAGATCATACACCCATGGTCAACCTTACCACCAGTGGGAAGAACATCTCTACACAGAAAGAAGTGAGACAGAACAAACTTAAGAACCCACAAACCAGGGATGGAATAAAACAAGAGATGTGGAGGTGAAAGCTCTAGTACAGTCCCTGTGACTGGACATGGTGGCACACACCTGTAATCCCAGCAACTCGGGAGGCTGAGGTAGGAGGATCCCAAGTTTGAGGACAGTCTCAACAACTAAGTGAGACCCTAGGCAACTTAGAAAGATCCTTTCTCAAAATAAAAAAAATAAAAAGGGATGGGCTACAGCTCAATGGTAAAGTGCCTCTGGGTTCAGTTTCTCTGTACCAAACACACACAAACACAAACACAAACAAAAACAAAAACAAAAAAAGGAGTTCCTGGTCATCAGACTTCTTGCTTGTACTTGGTTTGGGAAGACCTGCTTAAGTGAATTCTTTACAAGTTTAGAACAGAGATTTCATTCTGCTGGTAACTATTACTCTTGTTTAAAGAACTCTTCCCAAAGGTTCTAACAGTCATCCCCCAAGATCTGTCTGGTCTGGACCAGTATTAAATCAGCCATTTGTCTCTGAAGGATGTTGCATTGCCCAGGAAACGGACACCACTTGAATGTCTTTCTTGATCTTGATGTGTGTATGTGTGTACACATACATATATTGTGTGTGTATATACATATATATGGGTATATGTATATACACACATGTATATATGTATATATCTATATATATGTAACTTTGTATATAAAGATATATAAATTTGTAAATATATACATATAATATATATATATATATATATATATATATATACACATATATATATTTATCTCCAATTCTTAGGCAGCTTAAAAAAGAAATGGAAAAGGAAGAAAGGACTATGTGCTGGGTTGGGGGAGGCTTGGTGACTTCTCATATTACATCTATCCATTTAAAAATTTTTAAAAATTTTATTTAATTTTAGGTGCCACAGATCATACCCAAGGGTGCTTAACAAACACTGAGTCACATCCCAGCCCCTTTAAACATTTTTTTAAAATTTTGAGGCAAGGCCTTGTTAAGTTGCTTAGAACCTCAATAAGTTGTTGAGGCTGACTTTGAACTTGCAATCCTCCTGCATCAACTTCCTGAGCTGCATGGGAAGATTATAGGTGTGTACCACCATGCCTGACTTAAACATGTTTTAAGGAGTCAGGGTCTCACTATGTTGCCCAGGCTAAACCTGAACTCCTTGGCTCCTGTGATCCTCCAGCCTCAGCCTCCTGAGTAGCTGGGACTGCAAGTGTGCATCTGGCTACATCTTTTAACTAATTTTCTTTTATTAGAAAAATGTCTAATGAGCATTTCCATTTAAAATTCATTTGAGGTAATCAAGGAGTCATAGCCAAAGAGAACTGACAAAGGGTAAGAATTGTAATGGCTTGCCCAGCTGGCTCAGTTATTTCTTAAAGATGTATTTTTTTCTCCTAATTACATTAGGCAGTGATTGGGAGGATGGTAACAGATAATAAGGGTCTCATTGTCTCTCTTTTTTCCTTTGTCGCCAATACCCTAATTATTCACTCTATTGCACTTAACAAGGAGCTATAAGGGAACCCGGTGTGTAACCCTGATCATGTGACTCTCTGACACAGACAGGGATTGTGAGACACATGACTGGCTGTAAACACAGGAGCCTGGGATGGCTTTAATATCCTTTTAGACAGAAGCATGACAGATGAGTGGGGGACTCCTTCCTTCACAGGAAACCAGGCCTCTGGCTATAGCTTTGTCTTCAGCTCAGTCTTAGATCTTTATAAACACTTTCCCCCTGAACTTTAAAGGACCCATGCTTTTCAGCAACAGTTTAATGTGCGTGAAACAGAAACTCAGATAAAGGGTTGGAGCATAAAATCTCATTGAAGGGTCTGATTTCTTAAGATGCTTTTTTCAAACTAAGACTTTACATCCAGGACAACATCCCAACAGAGAACTTTTTCCCTGGAGAAATAGCATTAACATGCATGAGCCATTATAAGTAGTATTGAATCTCAATTGTTTGAAAGAAATGTCACAAACTTGCTCTGTTCTATTGGGGACAGGTTGAAGTTGAGGTCCTCTGGTGTGTGTCTTGGGTAATGGATGTCTGAAGATGGAGTGGGACATTTGGGACACAATAACTAGTCATTACAGGAATTGGAACCATATGATGATGAAATATCTGGGGAAGATGAATTATAGAGAAAAGAATGTGAATCCTTAAAAAAACAAGGATGGTCTGAGGGCAAAGGTTTGAAGAAAGTGGACTCAAAAACTTAAAAGAGAGAAAAATCTAAAGAGGACTCAAACACATAAAAGAAGCACATGATGTCAACATGGGAAAACTTAATATTTACAGATATTAGTTTTCTCTTAATTAATCTGTCAATCTAATGAAATACCATTAAAATACCAATAGTCTGTCACAAGAATAATGATCATTAATATGTTAAGTGTTATGTGTGTCATGTTTTCCTTTTATCTATTAAATACTTTAGATCCCAAAATAATCTCATGATTATCAACACCCACATTTTAGAGATGAGGAATTCAGGCAAAGTTTAAACAACTTGCTCAAAGTCAGTCATCAGTGGAACTGAGATTCAAACTCAGGGATCCAGCTCAACAAACTGTGCGCCAAAGCATTGTTTGTACTTTCAAATCAATGGATCAAATAACGAGTCCAGAAATGCACTCAGAAGTGTTTTAACTTATTAAATCTAGCACTGCATATCTAAGGAGGAAAAGACAGATAATTATTAAAAATCTAAAACTGAGACACCTGGGTAGACATCAGGAAATAGAGCTGATGCCTAGTTTACTCTGTAAGGCAAAGCATTTTTAAAACGTATCAAAGGTGTAAGAGTGTAAAATGAAACAAGAGTTAATAAATATAGAACCAAAAGAAATGACTCAATATATTTGATCATTTTCAATGGTTTCTCAAGTTTTAATTAAAGTATCTTTGTTTCATGAGCTTACAGATTATTCTTAGTAAATGGTGGTGGTGGTTTCAATTTCCATGGAATATTGAGGCAGTTATTAGAAAGAAGCTGAACTATTCCCGTTCAAATATCAGTTCTTAAAAATCTGATTGTGAATATTAACATGAAACAGATGATGTATTTTTATTATGCTTGCTTAAGAAATGGATATACACAACCACCTGGTGCTTCTTTTATCAATTATTTAAAAAGTGGCTGCCATTTTTGTTTTGGGGAGTTAAAGAACTCATTTAAGTTTATGACTTAATAGAGCTTTCTAACAATTTTGACCACTATACTCTTTAAGGCATATTATGTTCCTGTATGTTACCTTTTTTCTTCTCCTGGAAATATTTTGATCTTTGCCGTAAAAAATTTTTAAATTCGTTCTTTATTGTACGCTCACAGATATGGATAGAAATAAAAAAGTAATACAGATGATCAAGAAAGAATGAAATAGAAAAGTTAGTTATTCAATCTTCTGCATAGAAATAGGCACTACTGATATTTTGATGTGCATATAAAGGAACCCTATTATTTGAATGGCTTTCTTTAATTTTCAAATTTAAAAACTTATTGGGCTGGGGATACAGCTCAGTGGTAAAGCATTTGCCTAGTGTATGTGAGGTCCTGGGTTCAATCACTAGCACTGTGAAAACAGAGACAAAAATGACACAAAATACTAACACACTCCCTTATATGTGTAATAGCACTCATGTTAAAAAAATCAAATACCCTGCACAAAAATCAACTCAAAATGGATCAAGGACCTTGGAATCAGACCAGAGACACTGCATCTTATAGAAGAAAAAGTAGGTCCAAATCTTCAACATGTCGGCTTAGGATCAGACTTCCTTAACAGGACTCCCATAGCACAAGAAATAAAAGCAAAAATCAATAACTGGGATAAATTCAAACTAAATAGCTTTCTCTCAGCAAAGGAAACAACCAGCAATGTGAAGAGAAAACCTACAGAGTGGGAGAAAATCTTTGCCACTCATACTTCAAATAGAGCACTAATTTCCAGAATATATAAACAACTCAAAAAACTCTACACCAGGAATACAAATAACCCAATCAACAAATGAGCTAAGGAAATGAACAGACACTTCACAGAAGAAGATCTACAAGCAATCAACAGATATATAAAAAAATGTTCAACATCTTTAGTAATAAGGGAAATGCAAATCAAAACTACCCTAAGATTCCATCTCTCCCCAATTAGAATGGTGATTATCAAGAATACAAGCAACAATAGGTGTTGACAAGGATGTGGGAAAAAAGGTATACTCATACATTGCTGGTGGGGTGCAAATTAGTGCAGCTGCTCTGGAAAGCAGTGTGGAGATTCCTTAGAAAACTTGGAATGGACCCACCATTTGACCCAGCTATCCCACTCCTTGGCCTATACCCAGAGGACTAAAAATCAGCATACTACAGAGATACAGCCACATCAATGTTCATAGCTACTCAAATCACAATAGCTGGATTTTGGAATCAACCTAGATGCCCTTCAATTGATGAATGGATAAAGAAACTGTGATATATATATGATATATATATATATATATATCATATATATATCACCTGTGATATATATATATATACACATATATATATGTATACACACACACACACACACAATGGAATATTACTCAGTCACAAAAAATAATAAAATTATGGCATTTGCAGGCAAATGGATGAAATTGGAGAATATCATGCTAAGTGAGATAAGCCAATCTCAAAAAACCAAAGGACAAATGATCTCGCTTATAAGTGGATGATGACATATAATGGGGGGTGGGAGGGGGGCAAGAATGGAGGTAGGAGGGACTGTATAGAGGGATAAAAGGGGTGGGAGGGCTGGGGGGGGAGAAAAAAAATAACAGAATGAATCAAAAACTATTACCCTAGGTTAAATGTATGATTACACAAATGGTATGCCTGTACTTCATGTACTGAGAAACAAGATGTATCCCATTTGTTTACAATAAAAATGAATTTAAAAAAATCAAATAATAAAGAATTGAATGAGCTCAAAAGTCAAATACCTTCATTGTGGAGGTTGTCAGTGTGATTATTCAAATAATTTTCTATGCAAGTACTTGTGTAGTCTACATATTCTTTCTGTATGTCAATATGTACATACATGTATGTGAACACATGTTCTTTTTTCCTTACTAATGTCTGTGTAAACTATTCTACAACTTTCTTTTTTTAAAAGAAAGATAATTCTATGTCCCCATGTCAATATATATAAATATAGCCAATTTCTTTTCATGTTTGCACAGAATTCTGTTACATGGCTAAGCCCGGATTATTTAACTCATCTTCCTCTGATGTATGCAGTATTTTACTGCTGCAACCCTGCTTCAGTAAATATTCTGGTGCCTGTAGGCCCTCTATGGCGAGACATGACCAAACCCCTCCACAAAACCACTCAGAAAGAAAAAGAGACTATATGGTTGGACATCAACATTTTCAGTCTTAGAATCTTAAATACTATGATTATAATGAGTATCCTACTTCATGACTTTGATATAAATCTATTTATATTTTTACAGAAAAAGCATATTTACCAAAATAGGTGTTTTCAATGTCTTTAGTTTACCAATGTAATATTAAGATAAATGCTTTTAAACATTTAATATTTGTTTTATAAGTCCCCATATACTTATAAAGCTTATAGTCTCTATTAATTTGTAATTTGAGGGCCCTCATTATTACAACTTTGTTAAAAAATCTTGCTAATTTTGAATTACTCTCAAATCTGAGGTCTCCTGGTAAATATTACTTACTGATGAAAATGTAATAAAGATCTCATTTAATAATTCACATGAGGAATAAAAGAACCCAGGGCTATAGGTTGGTAGTAACTTTAACTGAATATATTCGCCATAAGCCCAAGGTCCATAAAATGAAATGAGAAACCTAAACAGTTTTGTTTTATAGATGTGTGAAATATTTTTAAATAGATGAACTAGGGACTCATCCTGTTGCATTTCATTCTGAGTTTTTAGATGCCTTTAAAAGTAATATGCTGTCTAGAGTTATTCTGACTGCAACATAACTCCTTTTTTGACTTTTCAAGTTTGAGAAAAATGGGACAATTTATTTTTGGTTGCTTTGCTCAAACAGTGAGAAACACCTGATCAGCAAGTTAGCAAAGATGTGGCTACAGTGCTCAAGATTAATAATCTCTAAAATGCAAGATTTTTGTTTCCTATTGGAAAGTTGGTTTGGATGGATATATTAACAGGTTAACTGTTAACCAATTACTCAATCCTTACCCCACGTTGTGTCCTAGAGTAACCTCTGACCATCAGTATGATGGCCAACAGGCCCCCCCCCAAGCAATCCGAGTTATGGTCACACAAAGGATATTGAGGACATAGTTTTGTTTTGTTCTGAATTTCTTCCTGCTGTGTCAAATGATTACAAAGTTAGAGGTTAGAGTGCACTGGATGTGCCAGATGCTTTTTCTATATTAGCTCAAACTTGGCCTTGCATTGTTCCACCATGGGAGAGGCCCCGAGGAAAACTCTGGTCTTCCTTCCCACCAGAGCCTAGAGAATCCCATCAAATATTTTCTCTCGGAAATTCTGACTCTTGAGTCATTGGTGGACCGTGTACTTACACACTTCCCATCCCTTCCTTCCAGGGTTTATTCATGGTTGTTGGTTAGGAGAAGGAAAGGGTGGGTTCCTGCATTTATAAACTCTAGAACGAAAGGTTAAAAAAAGTACAAATATTCTTGTATCTGATCTGGCTAAAGAGAATGTTTGCAACCAAGAAGTCAGAGACTGGAGGCCTCAGGCTTGCTCAGAGCATCCCTAGGCAGGATCCAACCAGTGCCTAGTAGCTAAAAGATCCACCAGGAACAGCCCTACGCTCTGCCCTTTGAAAGTAGAAACCTCACTAAAGTCAAGGTATACTTTCAGAGAACGTATACAGGACAGAAATGAGGGCTGCCACCTATTTACTTTTCCTCTTTTTTTTTTTTTTCTTTCAGAAATGGGGGTTAGGCTGTAACACCAGGATTAACTGTAGTGACTGGAATCTGATTCCTAGACAGGAATTGTAAACAACAATGTGGATTTTTTTTCATGCAGAAGCCTGAGACTGATTTACTGGGGTCTCTTTGGAACTTGTCATGCGTGTCACACTGACCTTGCAAACTTAATACCTAAGTCACACGAAGCAGGATACTTCGTTTTTTGTACCACAATTTCCGAATTAAAACAAGTTACCCAATGAAACCAGCTTTTCCCCTTTTTGGTATAAACGATTAAGTCTGAAACATTCTAAGACATGAAGAACTCAAAGAATCTTTCATTGGTAAAGAGGAAAAAAAAAAAACTTTACATGCAATTTGAAGAGACGGGAGTTAGAGAAAGTGCAAGAGTGGAAAGTGAAATTGAGCCTTGAAGGGATATGGGAAGAGAAGAAAATGCACCACGAAGAGCATGTGTTTTTGCAAGAGAGAGCCTGCTAATAGTTAGCTCCAGAGGGAACAATAGGAATAGGCAGAGCAATAAAATCAAATAAGAAAAGGAAAAAGAAAACAGAAAGGGGTAGTTATTGAAGGTAATTTAGCATTTGAGAAATAAAGAAGTCTGGGTAATCATCATGGAGCTATTAATTGGCTTCCAAATCATAGGCTAACTGAGCTTAATCTAAGAAGATTGAACACAGAAGGATCAAACTCTCTTGCCTCACAAAAATACTATATCGCCAGGGGCAGTGGTAAATGGGACAATTAATTCACCAATGCTATTCTCCAAAATGTAAATGCTAATTCTAACAAACTTAGAGGTTCTCTAATTTCTCACACTCCAAATGGGAATTTAGTTTTTCTCATTGTTATTACATTTGGAATCGTAATTATATTCCTTTTTTCATCAGACAAATTTACATTTTTCCTCTCAAGTTTTACCTATCGTGAGTAATGCTTTATAAAAATACAAAGTCAATTTTAAAAGAGAAAACTTCTCTTACCCGTATAGTTTACTCACTAGTTTACAGTAGTAGAATTCTTTGAAACTAGATATCATGGGAATATTTCAGGGTTTGGAGCTTGTGCATACAATCCAGCTGGGCTTTGTTTAAAATTTTAAAGCCTTCAAATATTTCACTGAAAGAAACTCATGATGGCTTTTTTTTATACATGCCAAGAGGTCACATTTTTATTGGTTCATCTGTGTGTCATATAAAAAGTCCTTCGAATTTTTAACCATAGTAGATCCCTAGGGTCCCCACCCAATCACCCCACATCATCAAGAGGGGTTAATTGTGACTCTAACTTGTGTTAAGTACAGTCTTTATGGGAGACGGATTTGGTAAACTTGTTCGACTTCCCAGGAAAAGGAATGGAATAAACAAAAGAAACAACTTTCATTTGCTCTTCATGGAGTAGCCAGTTTGGAACTTAAATTAATTGAATCAGTTTTAGTTTCAGTTGTGCTAAATGAATTTGTGAAAAATCGAGATTATTCAAACTGCACCACTACCCCCCCCTACTTTTTTATTCTCAGGGAAAGCAAAGGAGGAAGTTGTCCTCAGACAAGGGTGGTGAGGTTCTGGGAGAGAGAAGAGAAGGAGAAATGCATCCTCTGCTATCTGGTTGTTCTCCCAGGTCAAACAGTATCTTGGCAGGGGCGGTGGGGGAGAGGACATCTGTGGAGTTCAGTCATTTTCCCATAGTGAAATATGGACCATCTTTAAAGGGAAGAATGTACATTTTCCTTCAGCTTTAGCACTGATCTTCATCCAGTGTCCCCTCAAAAAAGTATCTCAATAATCTTCACTACTAGCTACTTTACAATGAACACACACACACACACACACACACATACACACAAACACACACTTTCTCACTGTGTCTCATTTCTTTTTGATAATGCTACATCATAGAGCAGTTGTTTACCTTCAGGTTAGGAAAAAATGCAACAGATCAGGGCCCAGCAGACCCAACAGAATAGGACCCTAGAACCAACACTGAGGAATCTGAGTTCCAGACTAGATAGAAGTGCCCTGAACCCCTGTGTTGAGAGGTACCTCTCTGGGAATCAGAGCTATATTCATATAAACAGCCGCAGAATCTAGCAAGGAAATTTATGTAATTAGCGAAGCAGGCAGAGATAGGATTTTTGGCTTCAGATTTAAATTCCACTCCATGATTCCAAGGTGGAAAGCGTTTTGTTATCTACCCACGTGGGACTGATTTCCCTCTTAGGCCTCTAAATCAAATACCAGTGCTGTGGCAGGAGCCCAAGAAACTGTAAGAGATTGAGAAAGAAAATTCTCATGTCTCCTCGCCCCAAAGCTTTGAGATCACAGTATCTGCCAAGCTACAGAAGCTCCTAAGTGAAATCTAACGTGGGAAACAAAGCCAGCCATTGCCCCTTGTTAGGCCATGAATGGGGCTGTCCTTCCCAGGGGCTCAGGACTGGGTCACTTGAATGCCTCCAGGGTGCTGCCCTCATTAAAGGATTGTGAGAGGGCTGCTCATTCTGGCTTCCAGGTTTTTCAATGGGTGGAGAAGGGACTTAGTTGGCTTTCTTTGCTCTGTGCCCCAACATGAAGCCTAAGAACTCTCTCTGTTGCTTGAGGCACCGCCTCATTCAACACCCCTTCTTTTGTTTATTTATTGTGCAACCTATGGGTGTATCACCTCAATTATAAACCCAGACAGGGGCTTTCCTCCCCACGCCCCCATTCCACATCATCTAATAACTTTCCTGGGTGAGCTGGCATGGGTCCTGTGGAATGGATCCCACACATGTCCAGCGTCTCCCCAGATGGCACCCAGGGCAATGTCTACCTCCCCTGAACCCCTTGGTGGGTTCATTGGTGCATGGTCCTTGGAATGTTCTTCCAATTGACATGTGAAACTGGAGGGCAAATGGCAAGAAGGAAGAAAGGAAGAGATGGAGGGAAGGAGTGGGAACCGACCCAATTAAGGTGGGTGAGAGATCACAAACATTGTAAGACTAACCTTAAGCCATAAATCTTTGAGTCATAAAGAACGACTCTGATGAGTGGACCTAGTGCCGTTTGACTCAGAGAGTATTCCAGTACTTGTTCCAGCTTGATTTCAAACTTTGAGAAGTTTCTCATCATCTCTACATGGTTTTCAGGGGTGCTGCCCTCCTGAATTTGGTAGCTGGAATGCGGAGCGTTCCTGTTTCTACTTCACCTCACTTCAGAGGGTGACTGAGGTCCCAGAACTCTTACTCTAGATATTTCTCCTTTCCTTTCTCGTCTTACCTGGCATCAATTAGACATCCAGGGTGGTTTGGCTTTGAAACCACAGAAAGCTTAACACATACCAGCTCTCTGGTAAAAAGAGGGGGACTTTATCATAGAGGAGAGAGGAGCAGTAATGATTGTTGATGCCCTTGAATGTTTTTGTGAAGCTACTACGTGAATAAAGGGGTATGATCCAGGTGGATTTGGGGAATTGGTGTGTGGGAGATGGACCTATAAAAGAGCATGTTCTATTTCTATCCTAATCCAATCTAATTTCTTTCTTCACTGTAAAGATACTGCCTATGTGTACAAGAAGCAGAACTCAAACCTTGATGAATACATTTATTAAAGACATTAGCAGGATAACTGAACAATAACAAAGCTGAAGATCCCAATGGGAGTTCTGAGTGGTGTGAAAGGGTAATGGTGGTCTTTCAGCATCCTCTGTGGGGATTCATCCAAGATCCAACATCCTGTCCCTGATTCTGATCCTAACCTACCTTTCATGCTCCTCTGCCACAAGACTGAGTTATGTCCCTCCATTACTTATAGAAATGTGTCACATCCCTTAGAACTCTTCCTATAGTAACCCTTCTGAGAGTCAATGAGACATAAAGAATAATACGGTGCTTCGTATCTGTGAAATGGGTCTATGCTTCTTGTCAAATGTTCATAAATAAATATTCATAGTATTTGTAGGGGGAAGGAACGAAATATCCTACTCAAATAAGCACGATTTTTAAAATACAGATAGAGGCTTTGTGATACAAAAAATTAATTTCCAAGTGTGTTAAATTTAGAGCAGCTATACCACATTTCAATCAACCTAGATAATAAAAACACCCACAGGTACAATTCCATGGGTGTTTACAGAAGATTATGACTTAAATAATTTATATTTGAAAAGTTGAGAACCACTGTTAAAGAGTGGCTGCTTAGGTGTGGAAATTTTTGATGAGCCAAATACTGAAATGCCTGATAGATGATCAACTTTATTACTTAACAGACACCATAAGGAGTTCAGAAGAAGATAAACAATATGGTCCTGGTGGAGGAACTGAAAAAGTTTGGGAGCTTAAAGAATATCAAAGTAAAAGCAGTTATTTTCTTGATTATTCACGGATGGGGGCTGGGTTTGGAGAGTCTTAGGTTGTTACTTCATTGGCAGATCTCTCTTAAAGTCATTGACATTGACCTACAGGGCCCCATAAGCTGAAACAATGGTTGATGTGTAACAGCTAGGACAGAATTTTGCGCAATACCCAAGGACTCTAGAGTTTGCCCCTATGTAAAACCCCAAGATCTGTGCCCAATCACAGTAGAGGTAGCCCCCAAAATAACTGAGATTGAATTTCCCTCACACAGGTCAAGTGAAGTGAGGAACAAGAGCCAGTTAGGGGCTGGGGTTGTGGCTCAGTGGTAGCGTGCTCGCCTAGCACATGTGAGGCCCTGAGTTAGATCCTCAGCAGCACACAAAAATAAAGGATTGTGCCCATTTACAACTTAAAAAAAAAAAAAGGGTCATTGCCATTGTCTGCACTCATGTATGAAGTTGACCCACGCAAGCTGCCTAAGTGTGCCTTTGAGGGTCTGCACAGGCAGGCATTCTCCCAACACACATTCACCAACAGGTGGAAAGACAGTTGGATAACATGTGATTTTAGTCTCAAACCTAATTTTGGGTTACCTGGCTCATAGTCAGCTAGGGTCTTTCCTTTTACAGTATTATACATTTCTTTAATGTAAGTTAAAATAGCAATATAACAGAAATATTATTTCACACTTTCCTAACATATTTTATCCACATTCTATATTAAATCATGATGCTTGATGAACTGCCTGATTAGTTGATCAAAGTTGGGAGACAGGAACATAATTCACCTAGCATTTGCTACTGCCTCCGAGACTTTTCAGAAAGTACCCAGCATCAAGAAATGATGTTGGAAATGGGTGGGAAGCTCTTTACACCAGGGTTGCCGGACCTTGAAGTGGACGAGGATCGGCACCTCCAATCTCATTTAAGGGATTCATTCAGCTAGATCAACTTAAAGTCCATGACAGCACCAGTTGGGATGGCTCTGCCCCTGTGAGTGTGGATGGAGTGGGTGGGGTGTTGTGGTGGGTGAAACAGGAAAGCACACAGGAGGAAATGTGAGTACTGCTTCTAGACCAAGGAGGTTAATGCTACTGCTACTGCTAGGCAGCAGATCAAGGTGTTGGACACCAGGCCTGATCTCTCCCTGTGATTTCCTAGAATCTTCCTGATGTTCCTTTCCAAAGTGCCTGTGGCATCAATTCCAACCTGGTCTTATCGATCTGAGCATATCAACATGGGTGCATGGGTATGGAACACAGCACGCCACTTGGTTGAGAAACATCACCCCTATGGAAGTTGCAAGGATTAACCAGAGAAGACATTCTTTCTACTTAAGGAGAAAAGTTTTTTTTTTCTTTCTATTTTTGTAATTATTTTTAAACCCACAGATATCTACTTCAGAGCTCTTGCATATGCTCTACCCAGAAACTGTCAATTGTGTTAACCAAGACTGAAGTTATTTGTCTGTCTGGATAATTCAGTGGAATAGCATGAAACTATATTAATGGAAAAGTAGTTGTGATGGTTATGAAATTAAATATGAATCAGCAGAGATTAGTGACTTTTTCTATATTTTGTGGGTGGAAGTGCAAGTTAACACAATAGCCCTGAAATTTAAAAGGGCAGGAGAGGGGGCAATGTGCCATCGGAGCAGATAAGTTTGAGCAGTTTGGATTTCAATTGGTTTCTCGTTATAGCAGGGTTGCCAAATACAAAGCAGGATGTGTGGTAACATCTAAATTTCAAATATACTGCAAGTAAATTTTAGTATAATTATGTTTCCTGTAATACTTGGAATATATTTAGATGTTAAAAATTTCATTGTTTTTCTGGAATTCAAATTTCACTGGATGTTCTGTATTTTTAAACACTAGATCTAGAAGTACTAATTTTGCATAGTCTTAATGGGATTCCAAGTATTATATTTGAAAAAAGAAGTAGATGAAACAAAGATAAACAGTGTAATTCAGAAAGGGAATAAGTAGGCAAAGAATTTGAAGTGATTTGGCCTTCATGCATCGAAAGGTTAGCTGGCAGATAAATGACAGAGCAATCAAAAAGCATTGTTTCTGTATTTCCCGAGATACTCTTGTCTTAAAGTGCTTCATCCTGAAGTTTCAACAACCAGCTAGTGGCCTCTGCTTGCACTGTCTCTTGGCATCTCTAGCCCAACAATGTTAGTGGTGAAGCGGGGCTCATGGCCAGGATTTCTGTTGCCATAGCTCTTTGGAAAGAAGGATTTGGTCAGAATCCCTGAACCCTTCAACAGCTGCTACTTCAACTACATTTTCCTGAAGAGGATCCCCAAAGTAGTGGAAGCTCTAATTCCACTCTGTGCTGTTCTGTGTTCCCTCACTCTGGTGAAATGGGCTGACCTCAACCAGTGGCAATGGTTCTCATTCCAGTCCGTCTTGGGCGCTTGACCAGAAGTAGGCAGAATGATTTCCTCCCATCCATTTCCTTGCCATCTGTATATTGGCTCTCTGGACACATCAGAGGGTTAGATGATTCCAAAAAGGCAAACCGAGGAAATATGTTTAATCTAGATGGCTGATGCTGCTCCCCCTAGTGGTACAGTCTAACATCCTGTAATACACCACTGTGTCAGGGCCAAGTCCATAATGGTGGGCAAGGAGCTGTGGGGGTTGGAAAAGGGTTCCAGTTCTGTATTGTAGAGTGTATGTTCAAAAAACAAATTCCCAACTGAGTTCACCATCTTTTCTCTTGGTGTTTAATTAGGGCATGATATCATCCAAGTTCACAGGCTCAGAATCCTGACATCTTCTTTGACCATTTATTCCTTCATATTGTCTTTCTCCAAGGCTATAAGCATTTAAGCTCAGCACACTCTGTCTCTCCAGTGCATCTTCCATTGTCCTGGGCTCTTCTTTAATCCAGGCCATCACTACTTTTCATCAGGACTGTGGACCATCAGCGGGTATCCTTCTATCTAATTTCTCTGTTCTCTAAATCATCTTATTTAAATTGATTAAATAAGCCAATTTATTTAAACTGCTGAGCAATTTTCCTCAAACACACCTCTGAGGATGTACTTTGCTATTTAAAATCCTTCAAAGACACCCCGTCTCATGCCCAATCTACCTGTGGGAAGGAAAGGCTGCAGAAGCTGGGATTTGGATAGGGCCGGACAGGAGATCAGAAGGAATTTGCTGCCCTATGGCCCTTGAGAAATACCTTATTTGCAGAAAAGCAGGCAGGCTTCCTGAGCCAAGAACCTACTTCCGTACGATGAAAGTGAAGAAAAGGGAGTTGGAGAAATTTTGTCCAGTTCATCTCCTCTCAAAGGGAACAAAACTTGAGAGTGGATTGAATTCTGAATGAACAAGGAAAAGGCTCCAACTAGAGGCAATGAACAAAAGGCCTTTTCTAGTGGAACGTTCTGTGTACATTCTAGGGTAAACACTCAGCAAGAAGACAATTCAAAACATGGTTGCAAAGGGGTTAAGGGGTAAAAGGCACAAAGCTGACCGACCACAGTGGACTTTGCTAAAGCCTCCCTTTGTCTCAACATTTGCTGTGTTCTTAAGTCTAATTGGTCAAGACGTTTTTTGAAAGGTTGCAAGGGAATTTAGTCTTTACATTAGGGATTTGGGGGCCTTTTGAGTAAATGACTCTGATTACACAGAATTATGTATATTATGTGTGTGACCTGGACCATAGCTCCCCTTGGATGTAGCTGAGGTCCTTACCCCCATTTATCCGAGGATTATGGATTAAAACCTAATGGCTGCTCAGTAGGGAAAGCTGGGTGTTTTTTCTAATGGGTCTCAAAATTACTACTTTGGGCTTTTTGGGCTTTGGGGCTAATTGAAGATGCCCCAAATCAGAGCACAGCTTTCCACATGAAACTTGCTAGGTGGTAAGTCATCAGGACAGCTACTGAAATGAAGTTTAATGATGATTGCCTTTGGATCAGTGTCAACTCCAGGAGTTCCACAGAATAGTATGTATTTGATCCATACAGTCATGCAAATGGCATCAACTGCACAGATTAGTTTAGCTATAAGTAGTTCTAACTGGAAAGCATAACTTACATTTGTCATTTTGTTATATTATAATTTAAAATAAAAGTTAAGCTAAATATAGCCATGCGTGGTAATGTGCATATGTAATCCCAGTGACTTGGGTGGCTGAAGCAGGAGGATCACAAGTTAAAGACCAGCCTGGTGTCTCAGTTAGACTTTGCATCAAAAAAAAAAAAAAAAAAAAAAGGATGGAAGGGGAGTTGGAGATGCAACTCAGTGGTAAGAGTACCCCTGGGTTCAATTCCCAGTACTGGACAATGACAAAAAAAAAAAAAAAAAAGTAAACTTATTTTTAGATCACTCAATTATTTGTTTTCCATGGCTGACAATGTTCCCTGATCATTTACTTAGTCTATTTAAAGTGTGTTTAATTTTTAAAAAAATTTTTTTTAGTTGTCAATGGACCTTTATTTATTTATGTGTGGTGCTGAGAATCAAACCAAGTGCCTCATACACGCTAGGCAAGAGCTCTGCCACTAAGCCACAACCCTAGTCCCATGTTTCATTTTTTAAAATAACAAATCTACACTTTCATTT
The DNA here is from genome assembly GCF_902686445.1 of Sciurus carolinensis. NCBI lineage: Eukaryota > Metazoa > Chordata > Mammalia > Rodentia > Sciuridae > Sciurus > Sciurus carolinensis. The sequence goes on along the minus strand of NC_062216.1, from coordinate 47,162,305 downwards.
CTGGGATTCTAAGGGAAATTAAACTTGAAAAGAATTGGGTTAAAGTTGTCTTAAATTATTCTTTCTTCCCTCCTTCCTTCTTTTCTTTCTTTCTTTCTTTCTTTCTTTCTTTCTTTCTTTCTTTCTTTCTTTTGAGTCAATAGGTAAGACATAAAAAAATGTATCCTCCAGACTTGGGCTGAACAAGGAAAGTCATACAAGTGGTCTTTGGATTAGAGTACCTTCCAAATAAAGAAATTTATGAATTGGAATATTAAATGACTTTTCCAAACTTTAATATTAGGAAAGGCCAGTAACATTTTCCTAGATGAAATTCTTTTTCTCAGAGCTCTAGGTCTGCACCTAGATTCTGTCCCGGATGTCCTTCAGTTCATTGAAACATCAAGTTATCAGAAAGGAAAGCCAAATAGGGGATTTAAAATTTCTTTTACCTTCAATAGCAATCTGATGCTATTTCCATTGTTCCTGTTGCGAAATAAACGGGACAATTTCCAGAAATTGATTTCCATGCTTAAAATACATAGATTAATGGTCAGGATATTATTGCCAATCAGGAAAGGGAGTGGAAGACACAGGAATTCCAAGGAAAGGAAAAGACTCGGTATCTTTTGTCTTTTGTTCTGAGATGGAAATAAACTGTCTCTACTCCAGATAAGCATCCTTTTGATCTTCTTCTTGGAATACGGAGAGATAAACAACTGACTGTTTTACATTGGCTTTTAAAATTCAAAGTAAAGTCCCCCACCAAACCAATTATCGATGGGCATTATTTTTGTCAGACAGGCACATTAGTGACCTTGTTGTTCTATCTATCTGATTTCCTCAGGCAGCCCAAAATCCCCCACTGCAGTCAGGAAATGAACTCAATGATTAGAGTTCTGTTTTCCCTGATGGTGACCCTGTGGTTATGATGGTTGGATAAAAGGGTTTAATTTATGGTCATAATGCTAGGGACAGCACATACTCCTCCTTCACATTGTAGAAGAGGTCACGGGTATAGGAAATGGGATTTCAAACTTTCTGTGAAGTTTATTATTCATCCAGAAATAGTATGAAGCTATATATCTTCATCTCCATGGGGTTATGGATCAGAAGGAAATGGAATGTGTGGGGCTTGGAAATCTGGGGGTTTTACTAATATGCAGCTCAAGGTCAGGACTTACCCAACACAGCTCAGGTTTAAGTTTTGATAGGTCTGTGTGTTTCTCTCAGATAAGTCAATCATGTCCAGTGAGAGATACTATTTTCAGAATGTGTATATTTTAATATCTAAGAATTGGAAAGAATCAATAGAATGAGATGTTTCTTTTTGCTTTGGAGTTTGGATATACAGGGATTTAAATCTTGGTTCTGTTGTTAAAATTATCTATGAGAACTTGGGAAAATAACTTAATCCTTCCATCTTGAATGCTTTTGTAAAATGGGGAAATAGTCTCAATTTTGTAGGATTTTACTAATTTTTTTTTTAAAGTTTAAAGCTAATATGCATCAGACACGTAGAATACTGCCTGGTTCACAGTTGAAACTTGGTAAAAACAGGTAGGTCTTCTTACTAATAAGATATACCATTGGTCAGATGACTGAGTGATTGGGTTGTATTTCACACTTGGGCGCTAGAACTTCTTGTGTGGCTTTGACCAGGTCCTAATCTATGGAACCTCACTCCCTGTCTGAAAAATGAAAGAGAAAGGATCTTTTTAAATGTTATTTTCTTTCATCAAATTCTCAAAGGGATTAAGAATACAGAGGAACATTTTGTGCTTTAGGTCTCATAAACCCTAAAACTATGTGATTTATAAAAGACATTTTTTATAAATGATTTCAAGTTTACTCAGCATAGCAATTTTCATTTTGGCTAACCACTATTAGGACATGCTATGCTGGAGAAGGCTGTTGATGCATACTAAATTCTCTAGAGTTAAAAGAGGTTATGAATGCATTTATATATGGTCCTTTTTTTTTTTTTTTGGGTGCTGGGGATCGAACCCAGGGCCTTGTGCTTACAAGGCAAGCACTCTACCGACTGAGCTATCTCCCCAGTCCTTATATATGGTCTTTAATATTTGATGAGTCAAAACATTTTTAAATGATTGATGAGAAAAACACAACAGAATGTCTCCTTTAAAATACAAAGTCACTGAGAAGAAAATTCATTACATAGTGTTTCACAGTAATTAGAAATTACTAAAAATCTTGTGAACTGAAAGATATAAATGACATTCATTTCTGAATTCAGAAGGCAACCTTGAAACTAAGTTTTTATATGTTATGGAAGAAGTGAGCTAAAGCTATTTTGTAGATATCTAATGCTTTAGGAATAGATCCACTTGAAGCATCTGGTAAGAAAAATAGAAGAGGTGGACTTGATCTTGGGCTTTTAACCTGGGGCATTAAGCCTAAGGGTCTAACCCCTAAACCACTGCTCAGAAGGATTCAAACTCAAAAGAGACCGCTTTATGGTGAAGGGCTCCTAAAATTGTACAGTATGTAATTTAAGAAATACAATTTATTTCATGTTTACTGAGTTTATTGATTTCAGTTCTGTTTACTGGTTATTAGAACATACTATAAGTAGCCATCTCAGAAACTGCTGAATCAGGTGGAGAAAGTAAATTTCTAAATTTATCAAAGATCTGCAAATCCTTCTATGGCTCAGGAGGAAAAAAAACCAGCAATGCCCTTCCCCTTTAGTAAGATCAAGGAATTTGGACAAGAAAGAAATAAGAAATTATCGTCGTCGTACTAAATTGTCGTCTCCCCAATAAAGTGTTCAGGGTTTTTCTTTAGGATTAAGTGAAACTTTCAGGGACAGTATGACTTAGGTTGTATAGATAGGACTGACCTAAATTTATTCTTATTCTTTATTCATATAATTAAAAAAAATTCTAATAGATGTGAAGTCAGTAGGGGCCAAAAGAGTTCCCGGAGCTTCTTTATATCTTCTACTTCTTTTGAAAGTAGATTACATACAGAAGAAAGCAGATTTGTATGTAAAGCCTTGCATGTAACATCTAACTGAGGCTTTGCAGAGGGGATTGCTTTAAGGATAATGTCAAGGCTCAGCTCTCTTGAGGAAAATCAATGGTTCCCCAGGAGAGGACCTGTTGGGAGGGAAGAGAGGGGAGGTTTGCACCTAAGGTGAATTCCAAATGAGTATAAGAATGCTGGTCCTTGGATGCAAGCAGGCTTGGGACAATGGGAGAGAAGAGCTCAGGATTCCTTTATGGGCTCAGAACTAAGTTTAAGATCAGTGTGTCTTATACACCATCACACCCATAAAAAAATCGATCCTAATAACAGCCACCCCCAAGGAACAATTATTGTGCTTCATCCATATGGCGCCATTCTTTTGAGAATAACGCATTTTTATAGGCATCATTTAGGAGTAGATATTTTTATAACTGTTTTATGGAGTCTGAGGAGTTAAAGTGGTAATTATTTATTTTAAGAGTTAAGTTCCAGTCTTGTAAGGGCGCTTATACAGGTAGTTCAGTAATGTACTTCCAACCTTACCAACAGAGCCCCTTGAAGGGTGCAGCCAGCTTGAAGTTTTCCAAAATCACTGCTAGGAAAACTTTTGAATAAGAGAAACCAAAGAAAGAAAATCAGCAGTTATTCTATTAACTGGTATGCTTCAGACACGAGCTGGGGTTCGAGTTATACTTGGTGGCTCATGCATTCTTCACATGCACTCATTTCCTGGGAGGGTTTCAGTCAATGTCATGGTGGTGGTGAGGTTTGATGAATTTAGATTAGGGCTTGGAACATAGTTACCCCACAATAAATATTAACTATGATTATACTTCCCTTTTACAAATGAAGCAAAGAAAACTCAGTTTTAGTGACTTCCCAACTCAGAGTGAGAAAGTGACAGAAAAGCAGTCGCCCGACTTGGTTGTCAGGAATATGTTACCATTTTGAACAAACGCTTGATAATAGATTTGTATTGTTGTTTCTATTTCAAATATCTCTATTTTTAGTATCTTAGCTGATCGAATAGGAGTTTATTAGGTCCTATGTCAAAGAGAACAGAGAAATCAATTTTTCTGAATATTCCAGACCCTAAAAGATACCTTTTAATAAATTCTAGACTATTTTCATCCTAAACTCTCATCTCTTTAAACTCTGCTTCTTTTCCGACTTTTTCAAATTAACATTATGACTTCTCTGATTGTGGACCCTCACTAGGTAACAAAGAAGTCACTAGGCTACATAAAGTGCTTTCTTTTCTTTATATGTTTAATGATAATTCACACTGTATTTCTTCTCAGCATGGTTATTAGGGTTCTTTTGAAGTCTTGAACTCAGAGTGAACGTTTATTTTTAAAATCTACATATTTTTCTAATATGTCTTATAGAATTGTCTTGACTATTTTGAAGTAACAAACATTTGAGTCCTTTTTAAAATTTCCTGTCAGAAGTTGGGCTTTATGCAAATGAGTAGGGGGAAGTCTCCTCTGGACCTACCTAGCTCTCCTACAAGTTAAAGTGGTATAAGAATTTAAACTCTTCCTCTTCAGACCAATCTGATTACCTAACTTTTGGTGCTTCTACAGAAACCAAAAGGTGTTCTTTTTCTTTCTGTGTTCTATCTCTTTTTCTAGCTACTGGGTTTAGGCTAAAACTTACCAAATTAAAAGTACATATTAGACTACAGATTTGGAATTGGAATGCAATTTTGGAACTTTATAAATTTGAGTAGGTCTCTGTCTCCACCATATATTAAATGTTAATAAAATTTCATTTTTTTCTACCAGAAACATTGCAGAGAGATGTTTACAGAGCTCATCCTTGACTTCGAAACATCTGTCCCATACGCTCACCTTTCAATTCATAACATACAGTTTAAAATTCAACATATTTTCAAAATAATTGTAGAGTCACAAGAAGTTGCAAAAATAGTGTTCCCCACCAATCAGCTTCTCCCAATGTGCATTACAAAATAAAGAAATTGATTGGGCCGGGTGTGGTTGTGCAGGCCTGTAATTGCAGAGGCTCAGGAGACTGAGGTAGGAAGATTGTGAGTTCAAAGCCAGCCTGAGCAATTCAGTGAAGCTCAAAGCAACTTAGTGAGACCCTGTCTCTAAATAAAATATAAAAAGGACTGGGGGTGTTCTCAGTGGTTGAGTGACCCTGGGTTCAATCCCTAGTACCAAAAAAAAAAAAAAAAAAAAAAAAAAAAAAAGGAAAAATTAATTAGTATAATGCATTTAACTAACATTTTAGATTTCAGTGTGATTTTATCATTCTTTGCATGACCTCTTTTCTTTTTTGGGGGGGAAGTTCTCTGTGGAATAATGTTGTGATGCTTTTCAACTTATCTATATGTAGATTCTTGTAACTATCATCACAATCAGGTATGACTATTCTGTCACCACACTGAAACTCCCTCCTGCCACATCTTCCTGCCCCTCCCAGCCCCTGTGATCACTTATCAGTTCTCCATCTCTATAATTTTGTCATTTAGAGAATGTCATATGGATAGGGGCGTCAGTCTCTATCACTTTACTATGAATGGAGAATAAATTTATCCTTTCTGGTGGTATAAGTCTCTATAGTCAAACCTTGTAGGGTCTTTGTTAAATTCTATTTCTAGGGTGATGCTTTGCTTTTACTTTCTTTGAATATAGTTTCTTACTCTATTTCATAAAAATAAAAAATAATTAAACAAGTCAGGACCTGGTTTGGTTTTATGGCTTCTAAATAAAAATTTTAATATGGTTTTCATTCGTTCTCCATCCTCCAGGGAAAAAATGAAATAAGTGGTTTTAATTACTAAGAGAAGAATGAAAAAGGCCTGCAAATATTAACTTTCTTCCTTAAAGAAAAATAGATGTGGTAGACAGATCAGGGTGCACCCCCCAAATCCCCACTCATGAACACGTCCTAATCCCAGGAGCCTGTGAATCTTTGTATGGCAATGGAGAATTAAGGTGGTAGGTAGAAACTGGTTTGCTAATCAGCTCATCTTCCAAGGTTATCCTGGGATATCCAGATGGGTCCAACATAATCACAGGGTCCTTATATACACAAGAGAAATGGAATTGGTCAGAAAAAAGCACTGTGAGAACTGGCTGCTGCTGGTTTTGAAGATGGATGAAGGGGATGTAGGATGGAGCTAAGGACTGTAGGTTGCTCCTAGGAGTTGGGAAGGGGAAGGAGATAATTCTCCCCTAGAGTCTCCAGAAAGAGATCCAACCCTGGCAACATTCAAATGCAGGCTCAGTGAGACCCATTTTGGACTTCTCAAAAGTGCAAAAGTGAATCCTTACTTGATCATTAAAGTCATTAACATTTCTATTATGCCAGTATACCTTTGCTGTATGTGTGGGCTTGTATGTAATTCCTGTGTTACTTTGTATATAATTTATTCATATGTGTGTGTGTGTTTTAATTAGATAAAACAATAAATTTCCAACAGAAACAACCCAGACAATTTTAAGAAGATAGTATGTATATTAGAGACTCTGATAGAACCTAGAAAATGCATCAAGGCACAAGGAAAGAAAAATACAAAAAGAAGAAAAGGATGACTATATCAGCATATTGGTGACTAACTGAAATAAAATATCTTTGAAACTTTCAGTGTGCAGTTTCAAACATACACAAAAAATAGAGAAATATAAAATAATGAATTCCCATGGGCCCATTACTCAACCTGAACAACGATCAATTCGTTACCAATCTTGTTTCGTCCATGATCCACCCACTCCATACCAACTTGAGTGACTTACTGTGAAATAATGCTTAGATACAAATCATTTCATCCATAAATATTTAGAATATATCTCTAGAAGTTAAATATGTATTTTTAACAAATTTGGCCACAATCACAGCAAAAAAAATAGTTTCTTAATAATCATATTTATTAAGGGTTCAAGTTTCTTATCCCTCCAATTATTATTTGTTTTTTACAGCTGATCGTCAAAACAGAATGAAATATTTTTTATGTGACAACAAACGTCAGCAATTGAGTCTCCTGACTCTGAAGGATTTTGAGGCTGTTTTGTCTCAGTAACAGATTTTTTTTTCAGTTCTTTGGGAAATTCATAATATATTTTTCAACTTCCCTATTGCTCTAAAAGTATCTATTGTATAGGAAAATCTGGATATTGGATATGTCATTAGTTTTCTCTATGACATCCATTATTTTGAGAAATGAAATTTTTCGTTCTTTTCATAGTTTCAGGGACTCTAAAGAACTAAAAAGCATATAAGTTATTAAACACTCAACAAACGGAGGGTTTTGGTTTTAGAACCTTATAAGTGCAATAGTACTTAACCTTACTTCCCTTAGATTCCTACATAAGAGGTGTGGTTACACTTGAGTTAGAGGTTCACTGATATACACATTACAAAGCAATCACTCTTTCAAGTGGAATTTGAAGGAAGCAATGCACAGTAATAGCAAAAGCACTGCAAATGAAATTGTGGTAGTCGAGGGCCCCAAATGCCAACATTCCTATTCGTTTTTGTTTTTTTATAGCTACTATTCCAATCACTAGTGTAACCAGGAAAAATTTTGGTTCTTGGACTGGGAATCATGTAAATACTAGTGCTGTTTCTGAGCAAAATGGAAAATGCAGAATTAGTTAGGGTGGAACTATTCCAATTTAATATCTGTAGAGAACAGATTTACGGTAGTGAAACAAACTTACTTCTCTAATTTCCTCCCTATACTATCTGCTGGAAATTTGAGTCATTAAAAAAAAAAGCCTAAAAATAAAAATAAAATTTATGCTAAGATATCATGTTATGTAAAATATTTAAGATGTTAGGATATGTTTGATTCTTCCTTATTTCAGTAGATTTAATACATTTTAAGTAAATTAAAATCATTGCTTTAATAAAATGGTCCCAGTCAATTAGATATCCACACAGAGAAGATCTTGATCTGATCCCATATCACAGATTGAAAAAAAAATGATTGATTGAATTGCAGATTTAGGAAGAAAGCTATACAAGACATTAGAGAAAAAGTAGAACTTCTTCCTAACCTGGGGGTAAGAAGAGACTTCATGGATAATCAAAAAGGCAACAAATGATACATGTTCTATATTAAATTCTGTTCAGCAAAAGACACCATTAGAAGCCAAAGATTTTTCATAATACATATATCCAACAATGGTTTCATATCCAGACTATAAAAAGAACTCCTAAAAATCAGTAGAAAAAAGGCAGAGACCTTTATGCATCTACCATAATGACTAAAACAAAGCAGATGGAAATGACCAAGTGTCAGATGAAGAGCGAATGAAATGCTCATAAACTGCTGGCAGGTGTATGAATCGGTACAGTTTGGAAAACTTTCATAGTATCTCTCCACCATAATATAGTAAGTACACCAAATTAAAGAAAACATTTTGAATATATATAAATGTATGCATTTGCTCAAGAAAACACATTCATTAGAATGCTCATAATAGTGCTATCTGTGGTAGCTCAAGCTGGAAATCATACAATGCACACCAATATAGAATGGGTAGATAAATCACACTATATCAAGACTATAGAGTCCTCACTAGAGTCATGAGAATGGACACTTCACAACTATGCACAATATGGATGAATCACATGAGCATAATATTGAGGGAGGAAAGTCAGACACAAAATAGTGTGTACTGAGTGATTATATTTATGTAAAACCAGAACACATCTCTACTATTAAATAGCAGAACTTTGGGTGGAGGGGGTGTAGTGGAGCAGTAGACCTCATGCTAAGCATGTGCAGTGCCCTGGGTTCAATCCCCAGCACCACCATTAAACAAACAAGCAAAGAAGAAATCAGAATTTGGAGGTGCGTAGTGGTGTGACTGAGAGGCAGGGGTGGGGACCACGAAGGGTCTTCTGCAGAGTTGCTTGTGTTTCATTTCTGATCAAACAGGTGTGTTCAGTTTTTAAAAATTATCAAGCAGTGCACTTATACATGTGCTTTTCTGAATATATATTACTCTTTAACAAAAGGTAATTAGTTGGCCTTCATGCTTGGCAAGTCTATTTGGTATGGTTCCTTTAAAAACAAAAATACATTCTTGGATTTATGATATTGTAGATCATGGTCTTAGATGGAAATCTTGAACTTATGATGAATTCACAAATTAGTAATCAAGGTACTTATCAAATGTGGATTGTTTTTAGTTTATTCATTTACTCTTTTAATTCATATCTCAAGGTTCCTAACTAAAAGGATATTTCATTTCTGAAGTCAATCTATCATCCTTAATCCAGTCAAACTAGTTATTTCTTGTTCTATGTTTCCACGTTACATCTTCTGTCCTAAGGTTACTATTAGTACTTCATAAGTACTATGTTGTTTCGTATGTACTAAGTTGTTTATGTATCTGCCTTTTCCACTAAAATGTTAGTCCTCTGAGGGGGAGCAGCTATTTTTGTGTCACAGAACACATTAGCTTATTCGTATAAATAAACCAATGCCAAAAATCATGGATAATTCACATAAAAGACTCCTGAGAAAAGTGACATGCACTTTATGCATAACGACGTTATGCATTTTATTGACACAATCATGTCAACAAATTGCAACTTACTTATGAACACCAGAACCCACTGAGGTTGGGGAGGCAATAGACTTTGACACATCTGTAGATATGAGGCTCAAAACACATTAATTTTCTTCCTCTGAAAATGCTTCAAGAGTGTTTTTGTGAGTTTCTACTCGCTCATGAAAGATCACACTTTCATGTGGCAAGAGTACAGAATATTAAACAGCTTTAGTGTAAATAAGAAATGAAGTATATGCCTTAAAGAGAAGAAACTGTTTTGAAAAGGGTTTTGGCAGAATGCACTTAAATTGAACACATTTTTGAAGTTTGTCACTCATTCTCAAAGGAAATTAAGACTTATCTATACAAAGATTTATCTATTAATCATCCATCAACCAACCATAACCATTCATCCATCCACCCACCCACCCATTCAATCTTTATTCCTAAAGAAATTCCCCAAAGAAAGTCTACCTAATTATTTTAGATCAAAGGGTCCAAAAGAAGCCTTTTGATAATCTTCAACGGACAATTCTTATTTTTTCCCTTCTTCTTTTGCATAATCTTCTCCTATAGAATTTTTTAATGATAAATTGAAGGGATAAATGGAAGAGTTTACTGTAACATACAAAAGAAAATAACTTCCATACGATTTGCTTAATCTTACAGGGGAAATATAACTAAAGTAAATCTGAAAATTCTTCAATGACTACTAAAGATTAACTGACCAAATAAATGCTTTGCTGTTTTCCAAATGTGCAATAATGCCGGCCAGCCTTTAAATTGTTCTTAGCATGACTGGGCTGTAAAAGTTTTATGTGGCTTTCAGAATTCAGGTTGAAGTTACCTTTGATTTTCAAGACTTTCCATTTTGCAGCTGTAGCTTGTCTTCTAGCAAAGCAGGCATTAGAAATTTCTACAAGGTGTAATCTTAGGCTCATTACTTAAACTCATAGGAGTTCACTTCAAAATGGTAAAAACAATCTCCTTCCTAAAGAAATGTCATGAGGCCAAGGGGTTTGACACCATGGAGATGCTCAATAAAGGTTAACTATTTCCTGGTGTAGTGACACATGCCTACGTTCCCAGTTACTTGGGAGACTGAGGCAGGAGGATAGCAAATTGGAGACCAGCCTCCACAATTTAGTGAGACCTGTCAAAAGTAAAAATAAAAGAGGCTGGGGACATTGTTCAGTGGTAGAATGCACCTGGGTTCAATCATAAGCATCTCAAAAAAATTAACTATTGTTAACTATGAATCCCAAACTAAGCACTTTGGGGGACCATTATTCATAAAAAAGGACACAATTTTGGCCATAACTTCCACTGAGAAGTATCAAGTTGAATTTAAGTGGTTCCCAATGTGAATGTTTTATGACTGATCACTAAATCAACCTGATCATATAGAAGCACTTGCTGTGACTTCTTTATCTATTTACACCTCATCTTAGTTCTTAACAGGCCTAAATTATTCTATATTGACCAGATCCTCAGTAAGAATCTCACTGAAATCCAAATAATCACATAAACAAAATTTTTTCCTAAAAGGAGAATGGCTAGTGCACTTGACTATTAAAAAATGTTGAGTTGTCCCACGTGGGTAAATCTAAATTTTTACCATAAAGCATAATATAAAAGAGTACAGATTTTAATTTTTTCAATAGAATTTCTAATTTTTCCTCATCAATTTTACAATTTAGCTCCTGATAAATAGTGTCCTCCCCTTTTTCTCTGTTGAAGAAATATTATTTTAAAATTTATCAGCAATAGGTCCCATTTTAACAAACATAACTGCTAATATCTGGTATGGACTTTCTTTGATCAACTATCTGGTACAAAATAATGGAAACAACAGAAAATTTTAACAGTTAATATGTAAGTAAAATATATGGATATTATTATGCATAGCATTAAAAATATATGTATTTATTATTTTTGGTGAGAAGTAAGGCAGAGAGAAGGAAACACATCAATGTGATGATTTTCTATTGTCTCATCTCCCTTGAATCATGTGTGTATTTTCCAGGTGCTTTTTTTTAAAATCTAATTTATACACTCGTTAAAGTGTGAATAAGGACTAGACCCCACAATCTGTTGCATAGTCAAAGATTCCAGCAATTCTTTTATGTCCTGCTTTACCAACCTTTTTCTTTCTCCAAAGTCATTCCCTTCAGAATAAAAGCCCTCTTTTATGTGGGGAAAAAGGTACACTCATGCATTGCTGGTGGGACTGCAAACTGGTGCAACCAATATGGAAAGCAGTAAAGAGACTCCTCAGAAAACTTGGAATGGAACCACCATTTGACCCAGCTATTGCACTTCTGGGTTTATATCTAAGGGAGTTAAAAATCAGCATATTACAGTGATGCGGCCACCTCAATGTTTACAGTAGTTCAACTCACAATAGCTAAAGTATGGAACCAAACTTGGTGCCCTTCAACAGATGAATGGATACAGAAAATGTGGTAAATGTTCACAATGGAATATTACTCAGTCTTAAAGAAGAATGAAATTATGGCATTTGCAGGTAAATGGATGGAACTGGAGAATATCATGCTAAGCGAAATAAGTCAGTCCCAAAGAACAAAAGGCCGAATGTTTTTGCTGACATGCAGATGCTAATTCACAATAAGGGCGGCCAAGGAAAAATAGAAGCACTTTGGATTAGACAGAGGGGAGTGAAGGGAGGCAAGAGGGAGGGGATAGAAAGGATAATAGAATGAATTTGACATTATGATCCTATGTGCATATATGATTATACAACCAGTGTAATTCTACTTCATGTACAACCAGAAGACTGAGAAGTTATACTCCTTGTATGTATGATGTGTCAAAATGTATTCCTCTGTCATGTATAACTAATTAGAACAAATTTGAAAAAGCCCTCTCTTGAATCCAGCCCCCTCTTCAGCTATCTCAATCCATCTGCTTGTTTCCCTTTACAGTAGAACTCCCTCATAGAGTCACCCATACTGACTGTCTTCAATTCCACTCCTTCCTCTCTCTCCAACCCACTCCAGCACAAGGGTAACTCCACTTCTCCACCAGAAATGCTCATCTGGAGTTCGATACTGACCCTCCTGTTACCAAATCCAATGGTCAGCTCTCAAGTCTTCATTCTCTTGACTCATCAGCATTGTTTTATAAACGAATCTCTTTCAGTTCACTTTGAATTTTTTTTTTTTTGTACCGGGAATTAAACTCAGGGGCACTTGACCACTGAAGCCACATCCCCAGCCCTATTTTGTATTTTATTTAGAGACAGGGTTTCACTGAGTTGCTTAGTGCCTCACTTTTGCTGAGGCTGACTTTGATCTCGAGATCCTCCTGCCTCAGCCTCCCCAGCCACTGGGATGATGGGTGTGCACCACCATGCTCAGCTTTACTTTAAATTTTTTTCTCCTGGATTCCAGACCATGACAGACTCCTACTTTTCCTCTACCTCACTGGCTATGCCCTTTTAGTGTCTTATTGGGTCCTATTCTTCTTTTAATATCTGAGTGCCCTTGGGCTCAGACACCTTTGACATCTTCTCTAATTAAACTCTCTTTGATGAGCTCATCCGCTCTCATGGCTTTACAACCATCTATCTGCTAATGACTCCCACACTTACATCTCTAGTCTAAACTTCTCCCCTGAATTCTGGACCAGTTTACCCAGTTGCATGTACACTTGGATGCCTAATAGCTGTTAAAAACTTAACTGCTGAACCAATAATGAATTCTTGATCTCCCTCTCAAAACATGCTTCTCCCTCAGTCTTTTCTATTTTGGGTCCCCCAAATTCCTTCTATTCCCCCAAATATCATATGATCAAATATCATCTTGCCTTCTTTCTTCCTCTCATTGCCTTAGGCCCTATTCTTCAGCAACTCTTGCTGGCTTGATCTTCAGAAGATATCCACAACTGGACCCTTCTCACCTCCTCCACTGGTATCATCCTGATCCAAGCTAGTATCGTCTCTTGCCTGGATTATTCCCGTGGCTTCCTACTTTCCTCCCTTCCACTCTTGTCTCTCTTGAATTTATTATCAATGCAGCTGTCACAGTGATACTATTAAAACTTAATAATAACATCACTCCTCTGCTAACTCTTCACTTCCTGTCTTATTCAAGAGTAAAATCTCAAGTCCTTAGAATAACCTACCAACTCCTCCCTTCTGTTATTTCTCTGTTTTTTTTTTTTTTTTTTTTTTTTTTTTTCTATTACTTTCCCTTGCTCTCTCCTGTTCCCATTTTGGCTTCCTTGGTGTTTCTTAAAAGAAATTCAGACTAAAAAAAAAAAAAAAAAAAAAAAAGAACCAGAGTTTCTTCTTCTCACTTAAGATCTTTGCACACATAGCTTCCTTTGCTGAGAAAACTCTGCCCTCAGAGAGTGTGACCTTCTCGGTCACATCTTCTCTGAACTGTTCCCTTCTCAAGAAGGTCTTCCTGAGTGCCACATTTCAAATGTCACGCCGCTGCCCCTTTGCTCACCAACCCTGCATGGTCCCCTTTTTCTGTTTTACATTTTCCCCCAGAGCCCTTATTATTACCTTCCAACCTAATAGCAGCACATCATATATAATTTACTCTATTATCTGCCTCTCTCCAGTAGAATGTAAGCTCCATGACAGCAGATGGCTTGTCTGTTTCAGTCATTGGAGTGTCTCTAGAGAGTATGAATATTTGGCACATAATAGGTTCTCAATAAATATTTGTTGAATGAAAGAATATCTTTAACTTCTCTGCTTTTCTCACTAGAATGAAAGTCCCTTTGGGGCAGAGATCATGTCCCATCCATCTTTCTGCCTTCCGAGTTCAGTCTGACATCTGGCAAAGAGTAGGTGGCCATTAATATTTGTTGACATGAACTGTTGAAGAAAAACACACTCTCTGACTCTTTGAGTGCCTGAGATGGCCAGAAAGATGACAGAGGACCACATAGATGATGCAGTGTGGAGACAGAGAAAATCACTAATCCCCACTCCCCAAAAAAACATATTAAATTTTACATTATATAAAAAAAGTAGATAGAATTTAGAAATAAATAAGGGCTTGGAAGGTTCTGGATCTTTTACTATCAAGAGAGTAGGAATGAGGAAATGAATCAAAATCATCTGGGAATATTTGAGGCATTCAACACTGCCGCCCCTTCAAGGAAGCCACTAACATTTGCAGAATATTTATTATGTGCCAGCCTTTTTGATGCAATTTCCAGTGGCTGCTCAGGGGTGTTTTCCTGGCTCTTCCACCCACTGGCTCCGGCCTGAAAGGCTGTGTTTCTCTATATGGTGTCACTTCCTTACGTAAGAAGATGGTCATACGAGTGAATAATATTTTTTTCCTCTGTCCTCATTCCTCCTCCTTCTTAATGGAAAAGTACTTGTAAAAATGGAATGGTTGCTTTGGGAGCTTAGGTCACTATACAGATTGCAGGATAATTATTTTAAGCAGGTCCATATGACAAGGATGGTTTAAAATGACCAAATCAGCCTTTTAAACAGATCCTTAGGTAGTAGATGCCTAACCATAACAGAAAGTAAGGATGGGCATAAAATTTAGACTACTGGTTACTTCTGGAAGTTGAGAGGAGTTTTCTAAGGTATTGGGGACACTCAATTTCTTAAACTGGACAGTGATTTCATTGGTGCTAATTTCAAAATTTTTAATGTACTTGCTATTTGTATGAAATACCTCTGTTAGTGAGATATTGTTTAAAAAGCCAAACTCCTTCTCATGGCTAAGCCTCTTCTCAAACAATGAAAGATCTTTAATATACATTAGGCTGAGATTTGCTGGAGTCACTTCAATAGCTAAAAATAGTTTCCATGATAAAATAATCATAAGTATTTCAAATCTTTCTGTGGAAAGCTTTTATGTAAAGGTCACTGAACAATAGAAGCTAAAATAGCTTCATCCTGTTAAGGTTATATACCGATTCATTTTGTTTGTTTGTTTATAAGTCATTTGTTTTACACTTAAAATGTTCTTTCTCTTGGTCCAAACACCAATGGAATTCCAGCCAACTCTATTTAATTCAAGGTACTCCAGATGATATTCAGACCGTAACCAGTAAATGCAACTCTAAAGTAAAAATGCACTT
The DNA here is from genome assembly GCF_902686445.1 of Sciurus carolinensis. Lineage (NCBI taxonomy): Eukaryota > Metazoa > Chordata > Mammalia > Rodentia > Sciuridae > Sciurus > Sciurus carolinensis. The sequence goes on along the minus strand of NC_062216.1, from coordinate 47,146,718 downwards.
GGATCCAGATTAGGAATGCAGTTAATTTTGATGTCTTTTTTTTTTTTTTTTTTTTTTTTTTGGTGCTGGGGATCAAACCCAGGGCCTTGTGCTTGCAAGGCGAGCACTCTACTGACTGAGCTATCTCCCCAGCCCCAGGAATGCAGTTGACATGGAGGTAAAAGATGGGACTCCTGGCCTCCAGAGCTCTGGACTTTCATTTGGTCTGGGACAGACAGAGGTATTAGCTGGATCTTCAGTAGTGCCATTCAAGAAAAATAGGATGAAACCACCTTTGTTATTTAACATTTTCTAGTAGCCACTTTAAAAAACATAAAAAGAATGAGACGAAATTAATTTTTTTCCATTTTTAAATTTTTTTTCTTTTTAGTTATTGTTGACAGTAGAGTGTATTTTGACATACACATACATGGAGTTTAACTTCACATTTTTGTGGTTGTACATGATGTGGAGTTAGACTGGTCATGTATTCATATACGAACACAGGAAAGTTATGTCTGATTCATTCTCCTGTCTTTCCTGTTCCCATCTCCCCTCCCTTCCGTTCATTCCCCTTTGTCTAATCCAGTGAACTTCTGTTCTCCCCCCACCATACACCTTATTGTGTGTTAGTATCTGCATATCAGAGAGAATAATCAACCTTTGGTTTTTTTTTTTTGTTTTTTTTTTTGGATTGACTTATTTCACTTTGCATGATAGTCTCCAGTTCCATCCATTTACCAGCAAGTAAATGAAGAATTTCATTCTTCTTTACGGCTGAGTAATATTCCATTGTGTATATATGCCACATTTTCTGTATCCATTCATCTGTTGAAGGGCACTTAGGTTGGTTCCACAGCTTAGCTGCTTTTTAGTAGTATATATGCCAAGTACCATTTGAGCAGAGCAATATAAAGATCAATAAAATATCTTACATAGTAAGCATTTGAAATTTGGTGTTATTATATATTTAATTTCATCCAAGTTGGCACCGGCCGCATTTCAGGTGCTTAATAGCCAGATCCATGACTGAGGCTACCCTGTTGGACCATGTAGGTTGTCTATGAGGGGATGGTGATACTTGCTGATTGGTGTGAACAAGGATTAGGGTCCCTGCTTCCTTGTGCACAGCCACCAACCACTGCTGCTGAGGATCTTTCTCTTTGGTTTTCGAGCAACAGAATAGCCTGCTAGCAGACAGAATTCTCCTTGTCTCTCTGGACCTTGTGACCCCTTTAAGGATATGGTATGCAAAGAGTTTGTAGTGCTTGCTATCACCATGGATTATGCCCACAAGTCTCTTCTGTATACCTCTGAGGAAGGTAAAAGTCATGAATGGGTAGCAAATAATAAGCCTAGGGGTACACAAAATGCTAACTTGTATTTGGTTGTATTTAAGACTGGGACTCAGAGAATCTGAGGTCAAAAAAGGCTGCAGTTCGCTGGTGAAGGGAGGGTGGAGGTGAGTTTGGGGAGGGGTGTGGAAGGGTACTACATGAGAAGAAAAAACAGAAAAAAACAAAACAAAAACCCCAAACTAGACAGCATCAGGGCGCTGTCAGGTTACTCAGAGCTGAAGATGGGGTCAGAAGTGAGTCAGGGGGAGCCGAAGGAGGGAGGGACCTTGACCAACCAGCCCCCTTTCTACGCTTCTTCACCAACATTTACCCCTAAACAATCGCTGTTTGGGGGGATGTTTAAGAGTGGGAAAATTGGTAAACTGCCCTACGTAACAGTGTATTCTGTGGAAGTGGAGGTAGGAAATGAAGTGGAAAGTGGTTGGTTCTACCTAAAGTTGCCTAAGTAAATGTGAAAGGCTGGACAGAAAGTGAATTGCAAATGATTGATGGGAGCAAAGGAAGTGGAATTCCTAGGGCTTCGGGTTGGCCACAGGATTCACAGGAAGGCAAAGATAAATTGGGGATCACTTGTATTGCTGTACAGACTCTCAGGGACCGGAACAACTAGGAGAAGAGAATAAAGTATATACCCAGCAGGGTGGACCAAATAGACTTATTTTAGGATGTCAGGGAGGCTTCCAAGTGTAAGCTCAGATGACAAATCAGAATGCTGAATCTACCTTTGTGTTTTGTGATTCAACAAAGCTCGAATCTCTGGGAAAACCACAGGACTGAGGGTCAAAGCTCGAATCTCTGGGAAAACCACAGGACTGAGGGTCAACATCTGGGATCAGTCTTTGCTTATGTCTGGGCAATGTGTGACCTTGCTCAAGCCATTTTCTTCCCTGGGCCTCATGAGTTTCTTTATCTGTAAAATAAAGGATTTGAAAGTAATAACCTCTATAGTCCTTTGCCTTCAAATTCCTGTGACTGATTCCTATCTTTCTTTTATCCATGGACGACACAGCCTAAGACTCCCAGTGGATGGATGAAACCAGTTAGTACTAAATCCTATATTTATTATGTTTTTTTTCCTATACATATGTATGGATGATAAAACTTAGCTTATAGACACAGTAAGAGATTAACAACAGTAACTAATAATAAAATAGAACAATCAACCAGTCTAATGTAATAAAAGAGCTCCACAAGTCACACTTTGGAGTCATTATGAAGTAAAATAAGGGTTACTAAAGCATAAATGCTGTGATACACTTGACAGTAGATCAGATAACCCAGACGGCTTCTAAGTATACTAATGGGCAGGTAGTGTATACTGCATGGATACATGGACAAAGGGATGATTCACATCCTGGGAAGAACAGAGGAGGGCAGAATACAATTTTGTCACTATACTTAGAAAGGTGTGCATTTGGAAACTGATGCATGTTTATTTCTGGAAAATTTCACTTTATGTCTTCAGACTACTGCTGACAGTGGGTAGGTAAATGAACCATGGAGAGTGAAACTGCAGATAATGGGGGACTACTGTATTTCAGGGAGTCCAGCCTTATCATTTTCGTATATAAAGGTGGAACCAGCTTTTGTAAAACCTAATGCCATGCAATTTTGGATGATGCCTTTTTGTAAAAAATAACAAAATTAAGAATGCAATATTAGATACAGAAGTAAACTGGTTTAGAATGAGGAAAGACATCCCGAGGAATCACTGGAGACTTGAAGATTCAGATCTTTTTCTTCTGAGATCTCTTTTAACAATTGCCAGACATGCTAATGTAGAATAACTCTGCGTTCCAACCTGTTTTCTCCTCCCCACCTGTACGACACAGCCGCTGGCACTCACAAAGGTCCACCCAAGTCGAGGTCTCTGGATTGTAAGTTTTGTCAATATTATGGGTGGAATTGGGCTCCCTGCCCCCACACCCAATTTCATATGTTGAAGTTCTAACTGCCCCATAATGTATTTGGAGATAAGATACTTAAAGAGGTGACTGAGTTTCAATGAGGCTGTTAGGGTAGAGACTTCTCCTAACATGACAAGTCTCCTTAAAAGAAGAGGAAGAGATACATGGGGCACGAAGCTACGAAGGGACAACCAAGTGAGGACAAAGATGTAAGAAGGTGGTAGTGTGCAAGCAAAGGAGAGAACTGGACTCAGAGGATCCTAACCCTGCTGGCACCTTGATCTTGGGTTTCTAGTTCCCAGAACCATAAAAAATAAATTTCTGTTGTTTGAGTCACCCAGTCTGTGGTATTTTGTTTTGGAATCCTGCAAATTAATACAATTAACTTCTTGATAACCCTTCCTCTGTTTAAGGACTTTGTTCTTTCATGCTTCCCCCTTTGCCCAGAACCATTGTCTCTATCCCCCTGTTTCAAAGCAACTCAACCCACACATTTCTAGTGGAGATACCTCTTAGCTTAGGACAGGTAATTCCTACCAATCCACACTCGTTTCACCAATGGCTACGACTTATGACAGCTCTTAAATCATTATCCCATCCTACTACTTTGACTTTTCAAAAACCATATTTTCTCTCTCTCATTAAGTCTTTTTTGCACACTATCAGGGACAACGACTTAGATCAAATTGGGATGTTAGAAAAATTTCTTGAATGATCTTTCTTCAGGGGAGAGAAGTCCTATTTAAGCTAAGAAAAAAAAATCTTTAATATGTTATTTCCAAAGCTAAAGACAATGGAATCTACCACACCTACTATAGTTGAGTGCTATACCTGCATTAAACACATATAAACAGAATAAGCATTTGGGCTGGATCCTCTCCTCCTTCCAACCACTTCCTGCTAATTGGATGGGTCAGAGGCATGGATCTCTGTTTCTGTTGTGGCAACCCAATCCTGGTTGTTGCCTTCTGGTTTTTCACTGCTTATGCCAGCAACGGAAGTTTACAGGAATATCTTCCAAAAACCTTTGGCCAGAACCAAAGGAAGTGAGTACATTCAAGGGTAAAAGGATGATTCAACCTCTCTGAGTGCTTCACTCTTGGTATCCCTTCAGAAATTACTGAAAAGAATGCCAACAAGTTGTAATTATCCTGGTGTTCCTTGGGAGGTGGAAATCTGCCAGTACTCATTGGATTTCAACCAACAATTCATCAAATAAGACAGAAGGAAATGAGCATCTATTTTGGACATTTATAAGGAATATCTAACACCCCTAAAAAATCCACATGCATGCTTGATACAAAGTTTCATAAACTGCTTCTTATCAGCATTTTACAATGCAGGCTTAAACGTGCACTAAGTATAATATGATATGATATGGTCTGATAATTCATTGGAGAATTATGGCAAGAAAGGGTCGGTATGTAGGCTCAGAATAAAAGTAACTTTCTCAGCTCACAAAAATCTGAATTAGTTATCCAAAGAAAAAATGAGAACTTAATCTCCTGGTAAGAAAACATACCCATGTTCAAAATATTTATCAAATGCCATGTTTTTCTAGTGAACCAAGGTCCTCTAGGGGGAATATCCATCACCATCCTCAGGAAAGTGAGAGGTCTGCTTTTGCAATCAGAACAACTTCCAAGGCCCTCCTGCCAATAGCAATGTGGAATGGTTCAGCAAGAGCTTCGGAGACTTCCTTGGGAGCTGAGTGGGCAGCTATGAATCATCCCTCACCCTTTGCATATATCCTTACTCATCCCCTTGGACAATTATATGAAAATCATACTTTGCATTTTTGTAAGGAATGCTTTTCCTGATGGCATCAGACAGTACTGGAGTAAAGGCAGGCCCCGGTGAGCTGTGCACCTTGAAATTGGATATGCTTCAAAAATGTTTGCAAATGCAGTTTTGAGTCTGAGTCAACACACCTGATTTGGAAGGCTGCCATAGGCAGAGGCCAGCACTGCTGGCAACAGAACAAGGACGCCATTCTGGAAATTAAAAAAAAAAAAAAAGAAAGAAAACTAATTTTTAACCCTTTCCTAATTGACTTGAAGGAGCAATGTGCTGTACAATGAACTTGTTTTGTTATGAATAAGAAAATGACCCTAGGACAGTCAACTGGCATCCAAATACCTAAGCATGATTTTCCCCTTTGAAATGGCTGCTTCTCATGTATTTGGCCAAAGCTGATAGTATAAATTCACTTACATGGGAAAAAATAGCTGGAACTTCAGCCTTTGCAGTCTAGTCCTGTTTATCACCAATTTCCCATGTAGATTCAGATCTGCACAGATACAAGATACCCACTGAAGTTGACTAACGTATTTTGTGAACAACTAGAGATGGCAATCTTTGTGTTGCAAGGTCAAAAGCAGATGAGTAGTCTCAAGCAAACATGTTCTTACAAGTAGCCATGGCTGCAATGGCATTATTGAGCTTTTCTATATTAAAACATAGCTCCTGTCAATGGTGAATGATCAAGCTGAAGGGGAGGTGAGGGCAGTTCTTTGTTACTTAAGTCTAAATTATAAGACATGTAGTGGATAAAATTGAGGATGTTTAGTTTATAGAGGAAAGATTCCAAGAAAATTTTGTAGTTTCTTCATGTGCTTGAGATCCTACTGTGAAGAAAGAGAATTTAATTTGTTTTTGTTTATGTAACCTCAGAGTATAGAATATGACCATAGGTGGAAGCCAGATACAGATTTCAAACCAACTCAGGGGATTATTTTCTAAAGCAGCCCATTATAGATGATACCACAGCTCCATATAACAAGCCCATCCCATTAAGTATCCAAGTGAATGCTCAATGGCCATGGGGCAGGAACATCATAGTTGAAGTACAGCAGTATTACCCTTCTCCTGGATTATAAGAATCATTTGAAAAAATAAGCAAGGGAATCATTGTGGGCATATAGGCTTCCATCTTTTAATTTCGCCAGTTAATAGTATTTTAATTTCTATTTACCATTACCATCATTCGACAAGATAAAAGATATTGAAAGTCAAGAAGGGCATAAAGTAAGTAATGTAAGAATGAAGGCTAGCAATCCCAAAGAACCGAAGGCTAAATGTTTTCTCTGATATGTGGATGTTAGTCCACAATAAAGTGGGGGTGGGAATAGAAGTATTTTGGACTAGACAGAGGAGAGGGAAGGCAGTGGAGGGGGTCTGGGGGGTAAGAATGATAGTAGAATGAATCAGACATTATTACCTACGTGCATATATGATTACATGACCTGTGTAACTCTACATCATGTACAACCAGAAGAATGAAAAGTTATACTCCATTTATGTATGATGTGTCAAAATGCATTCTACTGTCATGCATATCTTATTAGAACAAGTTAAAAAATACGTTTTAAAAAACCTTAAAATGTACCTGACTTTAGTCCCTTCAATTCCATCTGAGAATCTGTCCTAAAGAAATAAGAATATGCAAAAAATTTTATCTAGAAGTACAACTGGCATAATAAAAAACATGAAAAAACCAAATTTCTAGTAAAAAATAATTGAAAAAAAAAAAAAACCCTAAAAGCCTGAAGGCTAGTTCTTAAATAGTGAATAAACCAGCTTTATGAAATATAAATTATTTATGTAAATTAAAACTTATAATAGTCAATACTATACAGTCTACATTCACACACACACACACACACACACACACACACACACACACACAAATGTGAACTGGGAAGAAGAAATATCAACTCCTGAGAGTGGTCACTTCTGCATAAGTGAAGGGGCAGGAGAGTGGGGCACAGTGGTGCTTAAAAGAGAAATCCACTTTTCCCACAAAACATTTTATTTTTTAAAAAAATAGTAATGCAGGACTGGAGGTGTTGCTCAGGGTCAAAGCACTTGCCTAGCATGCATGAGGCCCTGGGCTCCATCCCCAGCACTGCCAAAATAATAATAATAATAATAATAATAATAATAATCACATATTATAGAGAAGTATTCACATTTGTTCATTTGGGATGCAGTAATATAAAGGTGTATTATATTATTCTTATATGTATTTCTGTATTCAAAATAATTGCCCTCTCCTCTTCAACAAAACAAAGCAAAACACAGCTTTACTTCATTGCCCTTATTTTTCTCATTTCAGCATGCACCAGAACAAACTCAGTCGCTCATTACTGCAACCCACAGGTCATGATCTGGGTGGCAGGGGACCACTGCTCTATCAACTGCATCTACAGGTGTCTTATGAACCGTGCCTCAAGTCTATGATTCCTCCAATTAGCACCTCTGGCTTCTAAAATTCTTAATTTTTAGCAGATACTCTCTTTACAGTTTCTTTTAGATCTCATATTCCTTCTGAAACCAGAAAAAAGTTCTTCTCCATGGAAACTTTGATGATCTATGTCGATGATCCTTCAGGGCTGAGAGAATATTCTCTCATTTCAGATATAATTCAGATTATTACAGCTTTCACCATTTTTTTGATCCCAAATACTCCTTTTGTTGTTTATCTTCATAAAGTCCACATTCTGGAAAATTTGAGCCTCAAATATGCGTTTACTAAGCAAGTCATGGCCTGCAGTATAAGTGGTACATACCTAATATTAGAATATTTTTGCTTCTGCAAAGTGAATTACAACAATGGCTTGAAATGAGATGAAAATATTTCCAGCAGTAGGGATGTTTGGAGTACTGGTAGGGCTTTAATTTGACTCTACTACTTCAGAGAAATCAAAAAGCATCCAAGGATTTTTCTCTAGTTTTATACTTGGCCTTTCTTTATGTTGCCTTGAATGTACATTTGTACAAGGCAAAGTTCTTTGCCAATGATATGTATGCAGTTCTTCTTTTTAAATGGATGAATGAATATCTATAAAATTTTTCAGGTTCTGCTTTTACATATTCATACTTTTTGTCTAATCTTGTAAATGGTTTCCAAATGGAGTTTCAGGATATTTAGTGGGGGATAAAAAAAGTAATTTGTCATTGAATCATTTTTAACACCCCAGAGAGCTTCAAGAAATCTCATATTCAAATATCTAACTTATTTACTTTTGGCTAGACTTCTATTATCATAGTTCGTAGTAACTATCCATACTGATGAGTTTCCCTAACTGAAAACTATTTAAACATTTGATTTATTTTAAAGAGGCGACAAAAATTATTTTTCAGTAAATGCATTTTTGTGGGCTAAAAATGTTCAGAATATGGGCTTTATGGGAGTCAATACAAAAGGAAAATTGTGGGTTAAAAGAAAATGAGTAGGGTAAATGGCAAAACTAACCTAATTTGACCTTCAGGACAGCCAAAAGATGCCCTGCAGGAAAGCAAATGACAACGAAATACTAGTTTCAACTTCTTTTGCCTGATCTTGACTTCGGATTGATAAGTCATCTCTCGGTGCATTTCATTTAAAGTAAAAAAATGAAGTCAATTTAATATTGAAATCTTCAGGAAGTTAAGGTCAGTCTTAGCACTATCAGGGGTATGATCCAGGAAAATAATTTTTAAAATATGTGGGATAAGCTTAAACATGAATTCACAAGAGGGCAGAGTAAAAGATGTCCATTCCTCAAATTAATGAGTAATTCTCCATTTCATAATTCTACCAGTTTTGAATTGATACCATTCACAGAGGCAAAGTGGAGAAGCTGAGCTAGGTTAGAAGTTGTTTTTTTTTTTAAATTTGTTCTAATTAGTTACATATGACAGTAGAAGGCATTTTGACACATCATATATAAATGGAGTACAATTTCTCACTCTTCTAGTTGTACACAATATAGAATCACACTGGTCATGTAATCATATATGTACACAGGGTAACAATGTCTGATTAGGTTAGAAGTTTTTAATCAAAAACTCTTGAACTTTTCTCTTTTGGAAGCTGTCTCAGGACAGCTCTCCTGAGGGAAAGAAAGTTCACATTCATATGTTTCCTCCTAACTGTCTAATCTACACACTTTTCAGAGAAACAAATCAAAACCTTTTTTCTTTTTCTTTTCTTTTTGGTACCATGGATTGAACTCAGGGGCACTTAACCACTAAATTACATACCCAGTCCCTTTTTTATATTTTATCTAGAGACAGGGCCTTGATAAACTGCTGAGGCTGGCTTTGAACTCGCAGTCCTCCTGACTCAGCCTCCCAAGCCACTGGGATTACAGGTATGGGCCACTGCGTCCTGCTCAAAGTCTTTTTAAAAAAGAAGTTATTTCTATATTATTTCTAGATTATGCCTTGCTTTGGAGATTTCTTGGTTTACTGTTCTTTAAAGTACAAAGTGGAGCCCATTTCTTTGTCTCCTAAGTCTTATGTAAATAATATAAATAGGAACAACCTCCAGTTGACCTTCATCCTACAGATGAAGTCTCAATTCCCAGGCAGAGAATGTAGATCACTAAGTGCAACCAACATTTATACCAGGTAACAATTTACAACTCATAATGAACTTTCTCACAAAATCTCATCTTCCCTCACTGATCTCCAAGCATATCTTTCTTATGTCTGAAAATACTGACTAGCAAATTTTTCCTCATTCCTTGGAACACCACTGAAATATCACTTTACTTTGAAGACTTTTCATTCTTTTCTACTGATCCAGACTTGCTCTTCTCTTCTCTGCATCCTCACAGCATTGTATTAAATAGTTATTTTATATTAAAATTAATTTATTATTTATATTAAACTATTATTTTATATTAAATAGTTCTTGTTTTATATAAAATTGTTTTTACATATATCTCCCACATAAGACAGTGTGGGGAGGAAGTTATTTCTATGTGATTTTATGGATGATGACATAAAACTTAGGAAAGTGGGAAAAACCACAGGGTTAGCAAGTTTTAGAGTTTGAATTTGAAACTTGATCTCTGTCTCCAAATCATGTTCTTTCTACTGCACAGTATGGACTTTTTGGAGCAGGTTTGGTGCTCAGTTTCACTAAATATCACAAATATTACCACTGTCTTTAAAATTATGTATTAGTTAGTTTTTCATCACTACCCAAAACACCTGACACAACTTAAAAGGAGGAAAGGTACATTGGGTACAAAGGCTGCAGTCCATGGTCAACAGACTCCTGTGCTTTGGGAGGTGAGGCAGAACAATCATGGTGGGAGAACATGGCCAAAGCATGCTGCTCATCTCATGGCAGCCAGGAAACATGGAGGGAGGGAGAGGCAGGAAGGGGCAGAGACAAGAGAGAGTCCCTCGGTTCACTCCCTCAGTGAACTATGTCTGCCAACCATGCCCCACTTACCTACAATTTCCACCACCTCCCACTAGTCTAGTCAGCTACCAATGGATTAATCCACAGATGAACTCAGAGTCCTCAAAATCCAATTACTTTCCAACGGCCCCACCCCTGGACATTGTTGTAATGAGGATGAAACCTTCAACACAGGAGCTTTTGGCAGGGGGCATTCCAGATCCAAACCATAACACAATAGTAATTTAAAAATTTAAGGAAAGCCATGATTCTAACTGCCTACATGTATTATTTACAATGTGCCATACATGCAAACTTTTAAGAGTTAGATGCATAGCTTCCTTTAATCTTCAGAGCAACCCTGTAAGATAAGTACTACCCTTATTCTTATTTTACAGGTAAGGAAAGTGAGGTGCCAAATAGTTAAGTAACTTCCTTAAAGTCACTCAGCTACAAGTGGCAGAACTGAGATTCACAACCAGGTGGTTTGGCTTAGGAACCCACATTCTTAATAAAAGCAGACTTAAATGCTAATGCTTTGTCTCCTAAATGGAACTTAGGACATGAACCCTGTCTACAGCATTGGTTTCAATTTTTATACTGTGTATACTATGGAACCAAGGTTTGGCTCTGGGTCTCCATTTATAGCCTTAACTATAATTACAGAGCACAAAAGAGAGATGGAGTTGATTTGGATGGTTGAGTGTGCTGGGTTTTGTGTGGTTGGTTATCATGCAACAAGCAGCATTTATTTTTGGAATTCTCCCCTCCTACTCTTCAAATAATAAAGCAAACTGGCAATTGAGAAAAAGAGTAGGGGGAAAAGCCAACAACCTGTTTCTGATTTGTTTGGGACTGCATCCAAGTTTTGGGAATCACTCAGAGTTGCATTTTCAAAGTAGGCATTCTCTTTTGAAATAACTTTGAGATGAAAAAATAAAATTATAAAATATGTTGCATCCAGCTTATATGTCAAAGATTTTTCACATGTAATAATAAAAATGAAGCAAAAATACTCATTAATTTACATTGTAAAGACCACCTGAGCATAAAACTCAACTAAAAACAAAATAAAAGCATGAAAAAGAACAACTACGTCATAGCTGTTTTAGGCTCTCTGATAAAAAAGAGCTTACTTTATTAAGAAAATAAATTTAAGAAGACAATATTCAGCCACCACGAGAACTATAAATTGTAGTAGAGAATGAGAATGTGTCAAAGAAAGAATGTTCCTCATTTCTAATGTATCAGAATAAAATCCACAGTCACTATTCTAGTTATTTAAATCCCAATGGAGTTTAATGGTTAAGAAGAAAAATCAATTTATACCACTGAGATTTATGGAGTCTCCAAAATCTTCGGTGTAGATTGTGCACATTCTTCTCTATACTTTTTACAAAGATAGTTTCTCTGAAATACATCGTGAATTTGGAGTATAAAGTTTGTATTTCCAGCCACTTAGACCAAGTGATCTGGGTCTCTATTCTCCAGACTCTCTAAAATTACCTTTTATTTTTCATCTCTACAAATTTCCTAGTTTGCTTCGGCTTGCTGGTCTTTTCCTTCCTCGTCTACTGATTCATTCATTCATTCATTCAATATTTATTTCACTGCCTATACCATGATTTTACTCCTATCAAATTTGAAGCTTCCTCTTCTTTTAGCACATCTCATTTCCCCTTTTTCAAGACCAGCTGGAGATTTTAGTTTTAGTTCATCTTTCTTAACAATCAAATAATAGGAAAGCAGGATTCACTTTCATGCCTTTTCTTCTGATCACTCATCTCATACACTGTACCTTTCTTTGCCCTACCTTAAACTTTGATGTCCTAATATTTAAGTCATGTTCATGCTCATACTGTTCAATTACTCACTAGTTTCTAATGTTTTCTCATTTTAACTTGTAAGCTATTAGATGGAACTCAGTGTCACATGTCAAGAATTAAGTATCATGCTTAATTCTTAAAATAAGAATTTTAAAAGAATTAAGCATGGTGCTTAATTCTTATTAGGATGATTTTTTTATAATGCAATTTTAATTTTTATAATTTTTTTAACTTTAGTATTTCAAGATTTCTTTCTCAGAATGCAATTTATTTTTTTATTATTTTTATTTGGTGCACTATAATTGTACATATATATGGGATTCATTATGCCACATTCATACATCACATTACATAATTTGATCAATTGTATTCCCCCATATCTTCACTTTTCTTCAGTTTCTACCTACCCATGATCTGGTTGTTTTACTAATCTTCCTTCTATTTTTATTGTTGTTGTTGTTATTATTATTATTAGTAGTAGTACTAATATAGTTTACTTTTTTAAATAATACACGGGCCATTCAGCCAAAATAATGAAGAGACTTTCAGTAGGAAATTAGAAATAGGGAAGGCACATAAAATGGGACAGAAAATCTAGATTCCTTCATTAGTTTTGGGATTTTATTGGATGTAAGTATTTCTAACCATGAACAATTAACCAGAGTGAAATGAATACTGAATATTCTATGAACAGGAAGAAGTTGATTACAACCTGGAAGTTATGTCTAATCCTGTCTAAATGATGATCACGCCGATAAGTCTGGACAAAAGTGGCTTGATAGACTGTTTTCCCAACCTCCGTTCTTGCCAATTTTATTTTAAGAATATCTTTTCCCTTTCTCTATTTAGTCATAAACACAGGTTCCTCCTTTATAAGGCAAATGTTCAGGGTTACGGACAGAAGAGGAAATTCCTTTTAAAACAGCTTTGTGGTAGTACTCTTGCCTCTTACATGAAATGAATCTTTTGAACAACAAAGCAGAACAGATGGGAAATAACACCATCAGGACGTAGCTCTGTAGTTTGATGTAATTTTAAATCCAGTCTCTTCCACTGGAGATGTTGTTAATGGCTTGTGTGCTCATTTCCCACCCTTGCTGTTACTTATAATGGGAAACACCATTATAAGTCTTCCACATACCCACAGCAATAGTCACTTGTTCGGTCTTTGATATGTTTTGGGTCAATAGAATACTTGTAGCATGGCTTTGGTGACAGGAACGGTGTCTGAGGGGTAACGATGCTCAGGTGGGAAAGATTTCTATTAAAGAAAATACTGCCATCAAGCCAGAGATGATTCCAAAGTATTCATTTGGTTTAATGAACTCCAAGGATTGGAATGACTGGACCCATGGACAGACAAACTCTGTTGCATGTGCTAACACAAAGGGGCTGGGTGGGCACAGAGTAGGCATCTTTACTAAGCTCATTCATTCTTGGTTATTTGCAGGTCAGGGTAATGAGAACCTCTTGCACAGGTTAAGGTTAAACACACTGTTTCCCTCTGACTTTAAAGTTAGCCTTAGCATTCTGTTGATAAATATTGATAGTGTAAAGCTCAAATTCCAGATTAAAACACACACACACACACACACACACACACACACACAAAACTTTTTACCTAGAAAGAAATGGTTATAGAGCATTTCAGGGTAATTTCAACTCTTACACACATTCCAAACACACACACACACACACACACACACCTCTCTCTCTCTCTCTCTCTCTCTCTCTCTCTCTCTCTCTCTCACAGGTTTTAGAAGCAATAAAATATTTTATTGAGCTAAAGTCATGGCTATTTCATTTCATTATGAGTAGGATACTTTACAAATAAAATAAATCATTGGCAAATAAAATGCTGCACTTTAATGATCTGAAAACATAACATCTTTTTAAACAGTCACTAGGTATTTTGCCAGTCTCACCAATTACTTGTCACACTCTGACTGGAAAGTCTGAACCATTCTGTACATTTATTAACTCAGCCAGGGAACTGTTTTTAAAAATTTATGAGAATGCTTGTGGTCAAATTCCTTCCTTGTCTTTACATATGACTAAGTGGAGGGAATGCTTTTCAATCAGTTGCTGGTACAAGCACCTGTCTTGTATTTTGCACAGTAACTATAACTATGACACTAATTGGCTTGCATCTTAACACCTTCTTGGTCATACTGCCTGAATCTGTCCAGTCTTGAAATAGGGCACTTTGTGATCACATGTTAAAATGAACTATTATAGACCAGATGGCATTATTGGGTGGTCATGCTAGGGGGAAAACAACCCAAAAGACTGCAGTGCAAGTTTTAATTTTAGATAGGAAAACAGAGTTCATTTCAGTCTGTGGTGCAGACTACTATGCATCATTTGCACTTCTAAGAATAGTTAGCATTCACCTTGAGGCAGGGATCCTTAAAAGTGGGGTTGGTACCCCAGCAGCTACGCAAGATGATCCATTAGAGAAAAAGTGATTTACTTTAATGTATACATATTTTCTACTAAAGAAGAATGAAATTAAACTTTGAAAATATTTAATTTATGTAAATTAATGCTGATTACCACTTAATTCCACATGTCACATGTCACTCAAAGTCTACTGAGAGAAGATTATGAGTTCCATCTTTTAAAAGGATTGGCAGAGCTTCTCATTCATTTTCTTGCAGAATTTACATGTATTTACTCATGGGTGAACATAAGCAACTTAAGAGTGCTAAGAAATATATTACTTTACTTGAAAAGAAATTTGAAAATGTTAACGTTTCTCCTGGTTCTAAGATGAACTGTTAATGTGTTAACAATCTAGCCAACCACGGCAAAATGTCTGTCTTGGTGAAATAATCAACAAAACCCTTAACATATGGATTTACATGCACTCTTTATGAATGAGCAACATGACCTCATGGACAACTGTGACTTGTGTTATTAGCTAAGGAAGGAACAAAGTCATCATCTCTAGCAATACTAGAGATGTATGTGCTTTTCTGATTTCTCCCATGATGTTTATACTCAAGCTAAAGTTTAATGATAAATCTTTAAAAGTTATAGTTGAAAAAAATTTCATTTCATTTAGTAGCCAATGACCTAAGGGCACACTGAAAACATGTTCTTGCCAAAAATGACCAAAAGAATTCTTGAAAAAAAAAATAGGGTGGGTCAAACTAAAAATACATTGTTTGATAGTGAACACTGCTAGAACTGCAGAGTAAAAATTCTAACACTGTTAGAACTACAGAGTAAAGATCTGAATAAGTATGTTTTGTAACAAACTATGTGTGAGTAGAAGGTTTGGAATATACAGTTAAATGGAAGTACAAATGTTTCTAATAGGTCTCAGCTTAAAGTATTTGCTAAATTTTTTTTCAATAATGGAATATGAATGATTACCTTTTTCCTTTCATTATGAGCCACCAAAGGAAAGAAAAACCAATGAGCTGATATTTTCAACAGTGAATGGCTCCTTTAATAAAAATAATATTTTTTGGAACAATTATAAATTTAACCACAGAAAGAACTTTAGGCCAAGTTTATGGAGATAACATTGCAAAATTAATATTATGAGCTATTTGAGCAAAGAAGTTAAAGGGAAAAGTGCACAAAATGCTTGAGGATGACATTGATATTCTAGTACTTTAATTAAAAAATCCCCAAATAAAATATAGAGAATTCTTCACAATATTTGAAATAAGATAGTGACTGTAAAAAACATTTGTGACCATTCAGAGGTTCACTGGTTATATCACAGCAAAGAATTTGAACCTGAGAATGATTTACTCACTTTTCTTTTACAAAAAGCAAATAATTCAAATTTGCTGACATTTCTGTGATGATAAGCAGCTCTATTATGCTACGGGGCATACATATTTAAAATGCTACATAATATATTTTACCAAGATAATGAGTGAGCAATTAGCTGCTTTATAAAATAAACAACAAGTTGGGTTAGGTATAAAGCATTTTGAAAATATTTTGGAAATGTGTGCATTATTATATGAATTTATGTTAGAAAATGAGGTGCATGTATCACCTATTCAGAATCCCATAAGCAAAATTTTAAAATTGTGAATTTTTTTGTCCTTTGGTCAATGTACCTTTACTTTGTTTATTAGTGGTGCTGAGAATTGAATCCAGGGTCTCACACATGGTAGGCAAGAGCTCTACCACTGAACCACAAGCCCAGTCCCATGAATATAGTTTATTTTTAAATTTTATTTGTTCTTTTTAGTTATACATGACAGTAGAATATATTTTGACATATTATACATACATGGAGTATAACTTCCCATTCTTGTGGTTGTACATGATGTGTAGTTACACTGGTGATGTATTTATATAGGAACCTGGGAAACTGTCCAAATTCATTCTACTGTCTTTCCTATTCCTTCCTTTTGTCTAATCCAATGAACTTCTTTTCCTGAATATAGTTTCTAACATGCTAAATTACAAAAAAAAGAATAGTTAAAATAACTTCAAACATATGTGTCCAAAATAAAAAATGCAGTTTGACTTAGTAAAAAAAGTTTCATTTTGTCCCTTCGAAGTTCAATGTCTTTTTCTATGTTGATGGTCTTTAAAATCACATACAGAAATAAACTGAAATTTGAGTCAGTGTGCTATCTCTTGTTAAATCTAGCTTTATTTTATGTGTTTAGATCATGCTGTAAATGGTATTATTGCCTTTAAATTATTACATGTTCATTGCTAGTATAAAGAAATACAATTTAAAACATATTTTATTATAGCTTTTTCCTTAAGAATATTAATGTAAGATCTGTAAAGACAGCAAAAAGGTTTTTTGGCATTACTAAAAGATAAAATAAACTCAAGTTTAAAAATAGACATTTTCCATGTTTGGTTTACAGTATTACATATAAATGATGTGAAATAGTGGTTCTTGACTGGTGTGGTTTTGCTTTCCAGGGGACATTTAGCAGTGTCTAGAGATGATTCTTGGCTGTCACAACTGGGGAAGGTACTACTGGCATTTTATATTTCAGATGTCTAGAATGTATAATCAAAAATACTTTACTTGTGTGTATTCAATTTAAAAAGTGTGTAGACCACAGTAAGTTATGGTTTCTGAGAAGCTGAATAATCAGTTGAGATGCTGTTGTCTGGTATTTGTCTCTATTCATGAAAACATTTTTATTCAAAATTCCCCTCATTTTTGTCCCTGAGAATTATAGATCAATGGTTGATGGAAAGAATTCTCAGTGTTAAAGACCACGTTCATATATTATCTTTAGAGCTGATTTGTTGTTGTTTTAAAGAACCAAAATGTTTAAAACAAACTCAAGGTTTCACAAGGTTATACAAACTGACAAAGTTCAAGAAATTTAATATTAAGTTACATACAGGAAAATGAAGTTCATGAAACTAATTATCTATTAGATGTAGACAGAAAAAGACTGAATTTAGGAACACAGTTAAAGATTTTGTTATTGGGTTCCTTGTCCCTATTTTGGTCAGTCTTCACAAAGATGCTGTGAAGATAAACACAATATTAGTATTTCTAAATCACATTTTTTTCCTCCAGAATAAACTATTAAATTAAAAAATTAGTAGATTCAACAATTTCGAATTTTTATTTTTGTTTTTGCTACCAGGTATTGAACTACTCAGGGGCACTTGCCCATCTGAGCCACAGCCCCAACCCTTTTTTGTATTTTATTTAGAGACCAGGTGTCACTGAGTTGCTTAGCAGCTCACTGTTGCTGAGGCTGGTTTTGAACTCTTGATCCTCCTGTCTTAGTGTCCTGAACTGCTGGGATTACAGGCATGCATCACTCCACCCAGCTTTAACAATTTCAGTTTTTAATATTACTAGATATAATTCATCTTCCTTTATCTTCAGTGCATTTTTTGGATTAAAAGTTCCTCTTACGTGATATTCGATCAAATGTCTGTTTCCTTTCTGAAATGTCTAGATTCAGATGAATCACAAATCATGATTTTGGACTATTGATTTATGGCTAAAATTAAAAAGACAATGGGCATTTAAATGCAGAAACACACACACACACACATACACACACATACACACACCCTCTTGGACTGACTAATCGATGCAAAGAAGATAGTTTTCCAAACATGTTCTTAAAACTGAGAAAAAGTTTCTATCAAAAGAGAAAAAATTAATGGCCTAAAACTCCATTATTTGCAGCTTAAGTTGGGAAAATGTCATTTGTAATGTCTATATTAATAGTATTCGATTTACTGTTATTTTAGTTAATACTAAAGAGCATGAAGAAGGTTACGATTATGAAAATAAAAAGAACATTAAGAGTCATTGATGGAATTGGTTTTTCATTTTTTTTATAAGTATTTTTTAGTTGTCAATGGACCTTTATTTTATTTATTCATAGGTGGTGCTGAGGATCAAACCAGTGCTCACACATGCTAGGCAAGTGCTCTACCACTGAGCAACCACCCCAGTCTGGTTTTTCTTTTCTTTTTTATTTCTTCTAATTATTTACACATGACAGGATGCTTTTCAAGTCATTGTATACAAATGCATCACAACTTCTCTTTTCTCTGGCTGTACTTTTCCAAAAACTTTTAAGTTCCAGGAAAAACAATATTTTTTTAAAAAAACTGGAGGTAGGGGCAGCGGGTGGAACTGGTTTTTCAGTGGAAATGGGATTTATATGGATACATGTACATACATCTGTGAATATCGATCTATCCTTATAGATATGTAGATAGATATATCTATAAAGAGTCATCTTAAGATTTTTTACAATCTATGCATATTTAATTTCCATTGTTGTGTATAATTTTGCCCATTAAAACCATACTTCTTCAGGAAAGCTACTGAACATGCCACTATGCTTAAGAGAACAATAATCATGATCGATATAGACGTGGGGGAGTCAGCGGAACTCACTCCTTAGTAGATGACTTCTACTTAACAGTCTGACAACAAAATGAAAGGTTACTTATTACAGAATATGGTATTTCTCATAAATAGAGAAAAATAACAAAATCCCATAAATGTAAATATGTGAATGGCAAGTCCAGTCAATAAAATAACATCAAGTATGGGCTTTCAAATGCTAAGATTAGAGTTGCTAACTTTTAGTAATTTGGGGGACAGGGGAGTAGAGAGGAAGCATTTTTTTCTTCTTCTTTTTGGTTTACAGTTAAATGCTGCAGGAGCAAAATCATCACCAATTGTTATTTTCTTGCCTTTATTCTATTTTTTATACAGTTAACAAAACAGTACATTCTAAACAATTCTTTCTGTTCTTTTGGGATGAGCATTTTTCCCCCTTCTTTTGAGGGTTTTTAAAAAAATATTGTTTTAGGAGGATCAAAACATCCATTGAAGGAGAAGGTCAAAGTTGAGAGCTCTCAAACTCAGTGATAAGGATTACAACATTCATCAGAGGCAAGCTTCAGAAGAAAGAATAAATCAAAGTGCACTAAGCCTAATAAATCATAAAACTGGTTCATAAGAGAACAGAGACAGTAGAAATTAATTTTTGATAGAGACCCATATTTCCCAAACATTTTTTTTTCAAATTCATTTACTGTATTAAATCAGTTTGGAAATTCTCTCTCTCTCTTTCTCTCTCTCTCTCTCTCTCTCTCTCTCTCTCTCTCTCTCTCTCTCTCTCTCTCTGTCTCTCTCTCTCTCTCTCTCTTTCTCTCTCCCCCCCCCAACTTTAGAAAGAAGGACATTGATATTTTGGTATTACAAGGCTGATGATTTTTATTTGTTATTGGTATCTGGTGGTTCAAAAGAACCACTTTAGGTTTTCCACTTAAAGTGACTTCATTGTTCAAGGTGTATTTTGATATACTTTAGAGAAATTGCTTTATCTTATCTCATTATCTTCAGAAACAAAACAACCTAAAGCACTTGTTATTCTTGCTGCTTTTAGATCTCATTCTCTGGTTTGAAGTTCTTCATATAAGCCTTGATAAAATATTTGTTTTCTGTCATTTCATCTGTAGGAACAAAATGCAAATTTCAAATGAAAAAAGTTTTGGTTTTCTGGAAAAAAAGTTTTCCAGACTTACAACTATGAAACAAATAATGGTGCAGGGGGCACAGAATGAGAAGGGTTTCTTCTGCAGGAAAGTTTTTTTTTTTTAATGTTTTTATTTTTTTAAAATATAAGTGATATTTTATTGAGCCTTGTGCATGCAAGGCAAGCACTCTACCAACT
The DNA here is from genome assembly GCF_902686445.1 of Sciurus carolinensis. Lineage (NCBI taxonomy): Eukaryota > Metazoa > Chordata > Mammalia > Rodentia > Sciuridae > Sciurus > Sciurus carolinensis. Next base: position 47,126,300 of record NC_062216.1, on the reverse strand, counting down.
GAGCTATATACCCAGCTGCAGGAAACTTTTAAGATAATTATTAGTCTGTTTCTGTAACTCTTCAGTGGTTATGATATTGGTAGCTAACAAATACTAGTTGTGTTTCCTCATCTATTAGACATATAACAAAAAAAATGCTCCACCAGGATTTAGAAGGTGAAAATGTCCATTTCTTTTTTCTAATTTCCTGTAATTGAAACTATTTGTTATAGCATAGTAACTATAAAATAGAAGTACAAAATAGGTTTGTACTAAAATGAAAACAAAAGAAACCACCAAACTGAGGGGTAAGGAGGAACTTTTTCTAAATTTACATGGAGTCCTGGCAGGTCAAAATAATCTAGTCCTATGTATTTTATGTCAGCATTCTAAAATGAAATTTTAACAGAATTCACATGGTGAATGCTGGCAAACTAAAGCTGCACAACAAGGAGGTTAAATAAATCATAAACAGAACTTTAACACAATGTAGAAAAGGCATTCATAAAAATAGCTGGCATTATTCCCAATAGACAAGAAATAACTATTGACTCCAGTTTAAACAAAATTGTGGTGTAAATACCTAAACACTCCATGGACAATTTCAGTTAATAATACAAAGACTTCCACTCCTGTTAAAAAACAATAAAAGTGACATTCTTTGTATTAAAAAGGTCAGCCAGACATGGTGGCCTTCCAAGGTTCCACAATTGCTTCTACCCTTCCGTATCCTGGATCCTCCCCTAAACTAGTTAGGTCCCCCTGAACACACGATCCAACAGTACTACACTTTCTTCGGAGGGTTTTGCTGCTTCTGTTGTTGAAAGGTACGTTCCATCAGGTCAGGTATGGTGTGGTCATTGTGTATTGTTAGTCTTTAGTGCCCAGCTTAATGCTTGACATGAGTGAATGAATGAATGAGTTCATGTTTTATGTCTCTTAATACCTGTCCTGGTTTGTGAGGTTTGACACTCATTTTGTCAAAGAAGAATGCTTTAGAAAATGTTATAATGTGATAGTTTAATATCAAAAAGTATAAGAGAAAGATGAAATGAATAAAAAATGATGGCCTGCACAGTATTATTAGCAGTGCTTTCGTGTTCTCTAGTGGCTTTCTTAGAATAGTTCCAAGAACTTCAAACATGCCTTTAATCCTCGTGTTATCTCTGTGATACGTGAAGCATTTTCAATATCACCATATAACAGCTCAAGAGGTCATCAGGTCCAAAAGGCAGAAGTCCAGAAATGTTTTCCATTTGACTAAATGTTTGTGTCTAGTTTTGGCCTTCGCTCATTTTCACTTGATGTAATCGAAGATGGCTTTGCTCAAGGGCACCTTTTAAAATTTTTATCTGTATAGCTCTCAGTTGCTATTGTCTGGAGTTAAAAATGGCTTGTGCTTTCTTTTTGAATCTTCACATTTCAGGAAGGGATATTTAATGCCATGGGAGTTTAACATGAATATTAATTTATGGCTCTTCTCTTTAGTCTCACTTGGAGACCAGGTGAGAGCCTTTTAATAGAAATTCTTCATGATACCATTAAAATTAAAGATACCATGCATGATAATGAATTTCTAAGTACTGAGAAAACACAATTTTACTCAGGAATTATTATTGGATGCATCTCAGTAAAGGAAATTGACTATGCAACTGTATGCTCCTACCCAGTGAGTGCAGGTGCGGTGTGCACTATACACCTCCACAGACGCCATTCACATCTACCATACACTTGAACTCTTGAAACACAGAAATAGCAACGTGCCCTTCTGTACCTTCCATGCAGATCGGAGAAGTGTGTCTCCCTGGATTTATCAGGATTCTTCAGATTTTTGGTAAATATATAAATTACAGAATGTTACAGAAATTACTGGTATTAAATCCAAGGATATATGGCTTTAAGGGACAGGATATTTAAAAATGAAAAAATTAAGTTGATTTCACCCATGAATCAAATATGACACTTGAGTGAAGAGAAACCCCATAGTATGTTCCTTTTTCTCCTTAACAATAAATTTCACTTTTTAGGAGTCTTAGCTTTGTCTGTAGTAAGGCTCCAACTGTGCAATAAAATCTCAACCCCACATTTATTAAGAATTTGATAAGTTAATGCATTTCACAATAAGTACTTTTTTGTTTGTTTTTCTTTGTAAGATAAATTCTGAGTAAAATATCCTTGGGCTTGTTTTTCTACCCTAAATGAAGGTTTTAGTTATGTTAAAGAACAACTTGCAAACTGATACAGAGAATGAGAGACATTATTCACGTCTAGTAAATCTTCAGAAATGTGAAAAGGAATGGAAAATAAGTCAGTGAGGATCCTTCTGGATCCATGGAGGGTTGCCTTAAATGGCCCATTTAGTCTTGCCTTGTTCTAATAGTGCTTTAGGAAAGTTGCTTTTTTAATTTCCAGGGCCCTGGTGGTAGACTTTCGAGGTAGCTCTCCTGCTTGCCTCCTTTGGTGGACCCTGCAGCTCAGCATTATGAAGTCAGCCCGTGGCCAGGGGAGGGAGGGTATTGTTGCTACTTGGGCTTCTCTTATCACTGGTGGAACGGGCATGTTGTCAAGAGTCACTGAAGAGCCCTTTTTTCTGTAGCAGCTGAGCAGACTAGATGCAAGGGTCCTGCCAAGCACACTTCTGCCCAGGCCATATTTTTAAATTCAGGAACATGGAAAGATCCCTCTTGGGGAAAGGTGTAAGGAGACAAACCAATTGCCACTTCCGAGGGGGGAAAACTGGATCCCTTTGTGCTCTTATCTTCATCCGCTTCCAACTGTCCTGATTTGTGGCTGCTGGGTTCCAGAGGAGGTAAAAAGGAGAGGAGAAAAGGAAGGATTTAAGTGCTTGCATTTTTGAGTGACAATAGATGGGTCACTCATTTGGTCACAGCAGTGAGATGACTTTTGATAACAGCCGTGGTTCATGACTGGGGGTTAGAATTGTCATCCTTAAGGATAGTGCCCAACCCCTTGTAATAATTTGCCTATTTTCATGCCCAACTTTAGAAAGGCCTATAGCCTATTCCCCAATATGCCCACCAGAAGGGCCACCAAAGTCCCTGAGCTGGCGGGCAGGGCCCTGGTGTGCAGTCCACTGGTGCAGCAGCAGCCTCCTCCCCCTGGGTGCTCTCATCCACAGAAAGCCTTCCTAGATGATTTTTCTAACTATACCTTCTTCCTGTTCACTGTGTCACAGTGAACCCTCTGCCTGCCACTTTCCTCCGATTGCTTTCCTACTCCAGATGGTGCCTGAGACCCAGCATCCTTTCCTTGCCAGGCTTCCAAAGCCCTCACACTCTGGTACCAAGTCAGTTTAGTAACAATCGCAATGACAAAGTTAACAACAACAATTTGTATTCTCAGTTATAAATTATTTGCAGAGGATCTCATTTGATGCTTAAACTTAGGAAGGGTCAAAATGTAAAGATTATTCCCATTTGATAGAGGCTTACACTGAACTTGAGAAAGTCAATGTGATTCGCTCTTAGGAGCCTAGCTGCCAGGAGGAAAAAGCAGTCCTAAGGTCCAGTTCTGAATTCCAAACCCACTGTTCTGGCGACTGCTTCTTTTCATGATGCACTCTGCTCCAAATGGGTCAAGTCCATCTTCACTTCCACCACCAGTCACTCTCCTATCCAATGATCACGTTCTTATGCCGACTTTACCCCCAACCCTTCAACCCACTGAACTCATACGTTGTTATGGCTTGGATGTGAGGTATCCCCCAAAAACTCACGTGTGAGACAATGCAGGAAGATTCAGAGGGGAAATGATTGGGTTGTAATGAGTGAATTAACCCCTGATGGGATTAATTGAAGTGGTAGGGGGTGGCTGGAGGAGATTGGAATTAGGGCGTGACTTTGGGTATATATTTTGTATCTGGAGAGTGGAGACTGTCTCTCTCTGCTTCCTGATGATGCAAGCTGCGTCCCTCTGCCACACTCTTCTGCCATAATGTTCAGTCTCACCTCCAGCCTCGAGGAATGGAGTCAGCCTTCTATGGACTAAGATCTCTGAAACGTGAGCTCTCAAACTTTTCTCCTCTATAATTGTGCTGGTCAGATCATTTGGTCACAGCAGCAAAAAGCTGACTAAAACACGTGCTCCAAGACCTGCCTCAGGGTCTTTTCCTTGTCATTTTCCTGAGAGTTTCAGCACAGAGTTGTCTTTTCCTTCCCTGAAATAATTTTATTAGCAAAGGTTTAGACTCAGGTTTCTCAACCCCAGCATTATAGACATTTTTCATCAAATAATTCTTTGTGTGGGGGCTGTCCTGTGCATTATAGGACCATAGCAGCATCCTTGTCCTCTACCCAATAGATACCAGTAGTTCCCCAGTTGTGATAACCAAAAATGTCCTGGACATCATGAATGTCCCATGGGAAACACATTGTTCCTGGTTGAGAACCTTTGGCTTAATTTCCAGTTGAGTGATGTGGGACATGAGATTTAAGCTTTGGGGAGAGGGTTTGTATTGTGTATGCATCCTTGAAGGTGCTGTGCACACAAGACAAAATTCACTATGGGTTATGGACTCCAGACCCTGATTCCGACTTTCAAACTGGAGTCACCAATCACATCTTAACACACCTGGCTGATTCTGGACAATACAGCACAGGAATAAGAACCTAAATTATAGACTTTGAAGAAATGTGAAAAACATTGCTTGATTTTCTGTTAAGTCTCTGCCAGCATGCTCAAAAGCCACATGTCTCTAGTGGCTACCAGATGTGCTGTTTTCCCCCAAAAGGCCATGAGAGTCTTGAGATGGTAACAACCCCTATGTCCTATTAATTCTGTATTTTGAAACAAATGAAAATTGTCCTTTAAATAAATTATCCTGATTTTCCTGGGTCAAAACTTGAGTCTTCTTTGCCGCCTTTATTTCTCACTTGGAAACCATCTTAGCCCTTACATAAAATCTAGAAAACATGAAGGAAATTTCCTTTGAATTTCTATCTGTAGAGACTAAGATATATATACATGAAATAATGATGAAAAATTACTATAGAATAATTAAATAAAATGCTACCAACTGGAAAGTCTCAAAATGAAATACTTGATGGCAAAATAGCTTCTTCAACAAATAGTATTGGAAAGCCACATGCAAAACAGTGACGTTGAATGCTTACTTCAGACGAGATAAAAAAGTTAACTAAAAATGATCAAAGACCTACATTTAAGAGCTGAGACTATAACACTCCTAAGAGAATACATAGGCACAAATCTCTATAGTCCTGGATTTGACAATAGAATCCTAGATGTGGACCAAGAATGCAAGCAATAAAAGAAAGATAAACTGGACTTCATCAAAATTAAAGGGTTTTGTCTATCAAAGGCTACTCCTGAAAATGTAAAGAGGCAACCCACAAAATGTGAGAAAATATTTGCAAATCAACAGAAATTTATCCAGAGATTAACACGCAGTCTCCATACATGAAAAGATGCTCAAGGGCACTAACCATCAGTAAAATGCAAATCAAAACTGCCATGACGGGGCTGGGAGATAGCTCAGTCGGTAGAGTGCTTGCCTTGTAAGCACAAGGCCCTGGGTTCGATCCCCAGCACCCCAAAACAAAAACAAAAACAAAAAAAACCTGCCATGACTAACCACTTTGTACCCACCAGGATAGTTATAACACCCACCACCATCACAACAGCAGAGGAAAACAACCAGTGTTGGTGAGGATATAGAGAAATTAGCTCATGCACTGCTAGTGGAAATGTAAAAATGGTAAAACCTTTTAAAAACAATTTGGCAGTCTCTTAATAAGTTAAATATGTAATTATCATATAATGCAGCAATTCCACTCCTCATTTTATATATTCAAAAAAACTGAAAACGGGTGTGCAAACAAAAACTGGTGCAAAAATGTTCAAAGTAGCACTATTCACAATAGCTAAGTAGTGGAAACGTTTCAAATGCCTGTCAAAGGACGGATGGATAAATCAAATGTAGCACAACCACACAGTGGAATATTATTCATGTGTAAAAGGGAATGAAGAACTGATATTTGCAACATGCGTGAATTAAGAACCTTATGCTGCCGGGCGCAGTGGCACACATCTATAATCCCAGCAGTTCGGGAGGCTGAGGCAGAAGGATCTCAAGTTCAAATTCAGACTCAGCAAAAGTGAGGTGCTAAGCAACTCAGTGAGACCCTGTCTCTAAATAAAATGCAAAATAGGGTTGGGGATATGGCTCAGTGGTCAAGTCCCCCTGAGTTCAATCCCCAGTATTCCCCCACAAAAAAGAAACTTCTGTGTAAAAGACATTAAAGAACACAGATACAATTCTATTTATAGGAAATATCCAGAATAGGTTGAACCACAGAGACAGTGTTCTAGTCAGTTTTATTGCTGCTGTGACCAAAGAGACTTGACAAGATCAATTAGAGGAGGAAATGTTTATTTGAGGCTCACAGTTTCAAAGGTCTCAGTTCATAGACAGCTGGCTCCATTCCTTGGGGCACAAGGTAAGACAGGACACCGTAGTGGAAGAGTGTGGCAGAAGGAAGTGGCTCAGAACATGATGCTCAGGAAGCGGAGAGCTCTGTTCAAGAAGGACGAAACACATACCCTAAAGGCACACCCCCAGGGACCCACCCCCCTTCAGCCACACCCTATCTGCCTTCAGTTACCACCAAGTTAATCCCTGTCAGGGGACTGGTGCACTAATTAGGTCAAACCTCTTATAACCCAATAATTTCTTCTATAAACCTTCTTGCATTGTCTCACACACAAACTTTTGGGGGACACCTAATATTTAAACCATAACAGAAGGAAAGCAGTGTACTGGTTTCTAGGGGCTGGGAAGAGAGGGAAGTATAGAGTGACTTCTTAATGGGTATGGGGGTTTCCTTTAGGGATGACTGAAATGTTCTGGAACTAGATAATGGTGATCATTGCCCAAATTGTGAACATACTAAATGCCTCTGAATCGTACGTTTTAATGTTTAATTTACATGGTGAATTTTATGTTATGTGTATTTTACTGCAATGAAAAATGGTTGATTGTGGTTCAGAGGTAAGAAGGAGATCAGTGAGGATGGTAAGCTGAGTGGAATGGTTTGGACGACAGTTGGGTTTCAGGTAGAATGGCTGAGGAATTTCTCTTTATATGCTACAATTTTGATCTAAGCAAGAATTAATTTAAAGCATAGGATATATTTTCCTATAGGATAATTTGTTTCCTTGGAAACAAATGTTTCCAAGTTGTTAAAGATGATGATCAATAAGTGAACACATAAGACGGAACGTTATGTTCTTTGGATACTGCTATTAAATATTATTTTTTTTGTCTTTGAGTCAAATATTTTAATATTTCTTGGGCTCACTCATAGTTTGTCAATTTTTATAAAATTTGCTTTTACAAATATTGTGTTCCTGTGGAGGAGTGGGGACCCAAACAGTCAATTTGTTTTTTTAATATGCAAAGTGAATTGTCCTTATTTTAGAAATAACACATGTGCAATTTATCTTTGATTCATTATAGCATGAACGTGCAACCTGAAATACAGAGTTGAAACATGAATTGTTTGCACGGAGATCAATAGCCTTGGGAGGTGTGCCTGTGTACCCTGCAGGGAGACTCAGTGACAGCCGTGCCACCACGGTTGAGACTGTCAGCAACACAGGCTGTGGACTGAGTGATGAAACACGGCCCCACATAAGAGAGTGCCAGGTGACTGCATTTTAAACTTCACAGCGGAGATTTCTGCCAAGCTAGTGCTCAAGGTTATTCCAGAGCCCGAGAAGGTAAAGGCACTATCTTTTGAGTCTTAGATTCTTAGTCACTTTAAACTTCTTGGGTTTTTCCAGTCCTAAATTAAGGTCACCCCCTTCACAGAGTTTCCCCTACAAACTAAACAAATGCTGTTGTGTCGCCCCTTGGGTCTCTCCATGGAGGATGTTAGACACCACTGACCCAGATGATTGCTACTGCCAGGTCACCCGAATAAAGACATCTCGACAGGGAAAAGGCCTTAAAAGCTGGCTGACGACCAGAATTCTCACTCAGGGACCCATTTTACTCAATGGGAAAAACTGCTTCCAAAGTCTTGTATTGCTTAAAGTCAAGGCAAGTACTGCCAAGTTAGAAGTTCAACTTAGCTAAGAAAGAACAAAGAAGGTTGGAATTCTGATGTCTAAGAAGATCTTTGTATAATTTCCATCAGTTAATTTTTATTCTGCAACCTTTGGTGTTCATAGTACGAGCACCACAGGATATATTAAGAGTTACAATAATGGATTACATCAAGAATTTTAGGTGGTGGGCCACTCTCAAAATAAGCTTTTATTAAATCTCTTTAAGCACCTACTTTTGCTGTGATAAGTGAAAAAAGGAAGACCACATCTTAAATCCCTTCAGGTTACAGTGAGAACATTAAAACTGAAAAGGTGGTTAGTGTAGATTATTTTACATTGGATTTTGAGTTATCAGGCTAAAGAGTTTGAGATAGGCAAATTACATTCCATTTTAGTAATATCTTGAACACAATGATTTTTTTTAAACACATCCTTTAAAAGTCAAGTATGACATTAAAGTTTTTGCTTTTCATTTTCCCCAGGGATCTTGCCATCTGATTGCTCCATCAGAAATTCAAAATTCTATTCTATTCTCTGTGCTAAAATTTTAAAACTATCTCTCAAATCTAAGCACCATTTTGCGATTTCAGAACTCCTAATTCTTGCCATCATTTCCTTGTAGCTTCTGTTGCTTGTTTTCCTGTGATTTTACTGCTCTTCTCCTTTACTCTGTTTTCTAGGTACTAACTCTTCTTTCTGCAATACACCAAGAGGAACTCAGGCTCTCCAAACAGATCTGGCTGAAATCCAAGTCCTATCAATCACTAGTTGCATGACTTCCTACAGTCTTAAATATCTGTGCCTTAATTTCTTCCTTTGTAAAATAGATAGCACCTTAGATTTGTTAAAGGATAATATGAAATAGTACATGTGTATACACACACAATTCACCCACCATATGTATACATATATATATGATTTATGTGTGTGGGTATATATACATAGTTATACCAAAAAACTGAAAAAACCTGGCCCATCAGACTAGAACTGCCTCTGCCTCACCCCAAGTTCCTCAGTTGGTACAAATATCATTTGCAGTACCTCTGTACATAATCTTCCTATGCTTTCTTCAAAGAACATTAAGATTCACTTTAAATAACACAAGACTCTGTTTACCTCTGCAAAGCCTTGTTTTTTGTGTTAAGTGGATTTTGATCATCTCCTCGCTATTGTTTTGAAAAGGAACAAGAATTACACACTCTAGAACTGGCCACCACTGATATTCCTTAAATATGCTAAGAAGAGAATACAAAAAACTAATTTTAACTTCATGCTCCAAAACAAACTATAAACATTAATTGGTATAGAGACATTCCTTTGTACACATTTTTGCACAGGAAAGTTTTAAAAAGAATTACTTAGTTGGCTAACACCAATGGAATGTCAATGTCCAATAAATAACAAGCACTCCATTTTATTGGTCTGTTAGGAATACATGTATACATAAAAGTCAAGCATTATAATTTGAAGAATTTATTTTAGCTTTCAGGTCTTTTAGATGGGCTTTAACTATTCCTGCTTTTATACTGTTTTTAATTTTTCACTGCTTAATATGTTTTAGTAAAAGGTGAAGAGTTTTATATTACACACTAAAACAGAAGCAAATCAAAAGATTTCCTAAAAATGTGAAGAATGTCTGAAACCAACTCTAATAAAAAGGAAAATATACTTAAGAGTACCTGTAAGAAGCTTTTTTTTTTTCCATCTGTTTTACCTTGAATTGCCATGATCGAATTATATAAGTTTTGGAATGACTATAGCTTCTGAGGACACAAAATAAATAAAACAAATACACAAAATAAATATCAGATGCACAAAAAGAAATGTTTTAATTTAAATAAAAAAGGAGTATTTTGATTGTAAGGAGGTAGTTTGGTACAGGTGAACAGAAAAACAATTGTTCATTTACACTTACAAGGCTGCCAGAATTCTTTGGGGAAATAAAATAAACTTGTTTAATACATAAGGCAATCATAAAACTTTTATAAAAATAGTGATGATATTTATTGTTTGAGACATATAAACTTAAACCAGAGTCTATTTTCTAGAAGATCTTGTTGCCTAGGAGCAGATTTTAGTCCTGTTGATTACAGGAGGTTCTCTATGAAATAAATGGTCATGAAACTTCATTAATTTTTTTGCTTCTTGGCTGTAAGAAGAAAATAAAATTCTTTGCAAAGTGAGAACAAATACAGCAAACTCATCTGTTCATGAAGGGCTTGAAAGCCACATAGCATCTGACAACTATAAATGCCAGGGACATTAATTTCAGAAAAATATGCTTGATGGTTTCTGAACAGGGACAGGCTCAGACAGGTTTTAACATGTGTAGCCCTGTCCTGCAGGGTTTCGATGTTACTGTGTGTGGCAGGGCAGGGGTGGTGACCAGGGAGTTTAAAGAAGTGGTCAAAGGTGGACTCTATTTTGGGAAGGTTCTGAGGTGTTTTTCCTATACTGCCCACTTCCTTCCTTAAGGAGCTACTTCCTTCTGTACCATTTCCCTCTTTCGTCGATATTAGCACAGGACAGTGTGCATAGCAAGGGCATAGATATGGGCAATATCTACAGGGGGAGTGCCTACAGATTCTCTCTCTTCCTATCTTGACTGCAGCTACTCCCCCCAAGGCTAGGGCCAAGTTACTTATCCTGCAATAGTAAGTTAACCACCCAAGACAAAACAGGGGGGAAAAGAAATCTGTAGAAAGCTGGCAGATTCACAAGGAATTTTCTAGATACTTAAAGAATTTGGGCTCTAGGATGAGGGACTCCGTTTTTTTTTTTTTTTTTTTTTCTTTGCTGGACTTTCAATGAATTTTCCTATCTGCACCAGGAAATGAAAGGTCAATCTGAAGAATTCTTGGAGAGTCCAAACCACTTCATCGCAACTGATCAAAGACTGTTGCATAAGGTGGAAATGTCTGCTCCTTCCCTGCCTTGGTGCAATTTTAAGTAGGAAGCTGATATTCTTATGTAAAGGTAGGGGTTCTGCCCTTTAAAAAATAATGATACTTCTTTTTTAAAGTGGCTCTTACTGAAAGTAAGTTTGCTTTGGACTCTGAAGCAGCCCGGGGACACCTTCAAAAGGCTTCATTCTCCCGGTCCTCCAACAATGCTATTATCACATTTGCATCTGGAGATTTCCCAGTTAAGCTGAGATTGGTCAGAGATCAGGAAAGAATGTGAACAACCAGTTGGCACCTATAGCCGGGCAAATATCTCCTTCCCTCCCTTCTCCCTACACAGGTGCTTTGGGCTTCACCACTAAGGATTCTAAGTGGAACATGGGGCACATGGGAGAAGCAGATGTCTCCATCCAAGAGTCCATTTTGACAAAACGGTAGAGATTTTTCTCTTTCTTAGTTGAATCATTTCTTTTCTTTTTCATTTCATTTCTTTTTCTTTTTCAAAAATGGATCCATCTTTAGGTAATACAGTTTTAAGTTCATATTTTGAGTTTTCTATAGGAAAGTGTACTTTCATGTATACTTTCTGAATAAAGTATATTATCTGAATAAAATATATATATATAAGTATAAATATATGTGCATATATATATATATATATTTTTTTTCTTTAATTTTGGTGGGTGGTACGGGGGATTGAACTTAGGGACACTTGACCACTGAACCTCATCCCCAGACCTATTTTCTATTTTATTTAGAGACAGGGTCTCCCTGAGTTACTAAGTGCCTCGCTTTTGCTGAGGCTGGCTTTGAACTTGTGATCCTCCTGCCTCAGCCTCCTGAGCTGCTGGGATTACAGGTGTGCACCACGGCACCTGGCTTATTCTATATTGTATTTCAGGTGGAGACATAGAGAACTTGGTGCCCCATACATGATAACACATGACACAAGCAATTATGTAGCACATCAGAATATGTGGCTTGAAATTTGCTTCAGAAAACATTTTTCCCTTATAGAGAGAGTGGCGCCTACTCTGATTTTCTGTCACGCATAGAACTGAGTCCCACTGATTCTGAATAGTTTTGGAAGTCCTGGAAAATGCTACAACTTTGATCTGAAGGAAGGTTCTGGTTACTGTAGTATAATATTTTGGGAATAGATTTGATTGGTTCTGAGTTTTCCTAGTGTAGTTCAAGTCCAGGTTTTGGGACAGAATAAACCGGAACCACCATGGATTAATAGTGGGAGAAGGCAACTTTCCAGGAACAACCTTGACAAAAAATTGGGCACAAATGAGCAACAGCTCATAATTACTGTACAGATTATAGGAAGTGGGGAGTGGGACCGATCACTGACCTTATTCTGAATTCTGTTTGCTTTAGTGGTAATATTAATAAAAGTGACCCCGCCACAATTACACACATCATCTCACCTAGTGAGTAGCCAAAAGCAATTGCATCGACTCATTATTGCCTACTTCTTTCTTATTTAGATGCCAAGAGATCACATCTTTTATGTCCCATAATTTATTTAAGTCTGATTCCAGATAATCCCAAAGATCATTTGAGAAAACCCTATATGAGACCAGTTCAGGAATCTCAGTGCACTTCCTAGATGTGGCAATCGTGAGCCATGAGAGGTTTATGATTTGCCCAATATTGTACAGTAAGTTGGTGGCAAGGAAAGTGCATTATTGTCTCAAGTAGATACATCACTATTAGAAACAGACTCGAGGTATTGTCTCTATAGTCACACTGAGTTCTCCAACACTAATGTTCCTTTTCAGGAGCACAGACTTTTATGTGGTAACATAGACAAAAGATAAAATGAAGTTTTCTCAATGTTTGATACCAGGTATAATAACTATGGTCAGCTTATTATGACACAGACAAGTGTTTTACTTTTCATCTACATGTAGGCCTCATACACAAGTGGATAAACTGTAGAATAAATCATTTGCATAACTGATTTGGTGACCTTCGTATTTAATTATATAAAGATTGACTTGGATATTTTGCAATTTATATGGATGATCTTTTGACTGAATTTAGCCTTAATGTGACAACTTATTATTATGGTTTAGATATGAGGGGGTCCCCAAAATCTCATGTGTGAAACAATGCAAGAAAGTTCAGAGGTGAAGTGACTGAGTTATGAGAGCCTTAACCTAATCAGGAAATTAATCTGCTGATAGGGATTAACTGGGTAGCAACTATAGGTAGGCAGGGTGTGGCTGGAGGAGATGGGTCATTGGCGGTATGCCTTTGGGGTATATTTTTGTCCCTGGTGAGGGGAATGTCTCTTTCTCTCTCTCTCTCTGATTTCTGATTGTCATGTTCTGAGCTGCTTTTCTCCACCATATCCTTCCACCATGGTGTTTCGCCTCTCCTTGGGCCCAGAACAATGGAGCTAGCTGACCGTGGACTGAGACCTCTGAAACTGTGAGTGCCAAATAAACTTCTCCTCCTCTAAAATTGTTCTTTTCAAATATTTTGGTCATAGCAACAAAAAAGCTGACTAAACCACAAACTTTATTGAATATCTCTAGTCCTGTGTTCCCCCAACCTCCAATTTTTCATTAATAAATGGGATAAATGGGATAACTATAATATTTCATGAAAATGTCAGGAAGATTATAAGAGATTACATATACCAGGATAAACTATAAACTATATACAAATGTAAATAATATTGGAACAAAACTGAAGTGATAATAGTAACTGTACTTACAAAGTTCTTGTTCCAATGTTATTAGTAGGATTTTTTTTTTTGGGGGGGGAGTGTTGTATACTTGGCAAAGAGGGATTTGAAAGTCACTGTATTTCCTCTATTGTGATTCATGATTTCTTTTAAGGAGTTTCCTGTTCATAAAAACAGGAAAAAATTACCAGGGAACATCTCAATAAAATTTTTAAAAGAGAGATTTTACAGATTAAATATTTGATAAATTATTTGTATTTAGACTATATGGAGATCTCATAACTCGATTATAAAAAACCACATAAGTCAGTTAAAAATGGACAAAGAAACCACAATGTCACACATCTGTGATACCAACAACTCAACAGGCTAAGGCAAGAGGATCACAAGTTTGGGGCTGGCTTGAGCAGCTAGATCCTGTCTCAAAATAGAAATTAAAAGGGGCTGGGGGTACACCTCAGTGGTAGAACACCCATGGATTCAATCCCAAACACTGAAAAAAAAAAAAAAAGAAAGAAAGAAAAAATGGACAAAGGATTAGGACAGACATTTCTTCAGGGAAAGCATACAACGATCCATAAGCATGGAAAGATGCCCAACATCATTAGCCATGAATACAGAATGGAAAATGCAAATCAAAACTGATTAATACCACTTTGTATTAATACCATGGTTGTAATAAAAAAGATAACAGCAAGAGTTGGTGATGATGTGGAGGAACTGTAACATTTTTGCAGTGCTGGCAAAAGTATAAAAGGGGGAAGCTACCTTGGAAAACAGTTTTACAGTCCTTCAAAAGGCTAAACATGACCCAGGAATCTCGTTCCTAGTGTATATCCAAGAGTAATAAAAATAGTTTTTCACACAACTACCTATACATGAATGTTCATGACAACATTACTAATGACAGGTCCAAAGTAGAAACAACTCAAATGTCTATCAACTGATAGATGACTTAATGTAGCATGTAGTAGTATTTGCAATGGAATATTTTGTGACTATACAAGGAAATAAAATACTGCAGATTACAACATTATGAATCTTGGAACATTATACTCAGTGAAATAAAGTAGTATGAAAGACTAAGTATTGTGTGATTCCATTTATATGAAATATCTGGGAAAGGCAAATCCAGAGAGACAGAAAACAGATTAGGAGTTGCCTCAGACCACAGTGGGGGACAGTTTGGGAGAAACTGGAGAGTGATGCTAATGGGTATAGGGTTTCTCTTGGGGTGATGAAAATGTTCTAAAATTGTGTAACTCTGTTTAAAAACACTTGAACAGTATACTTTAAATGGGCAAATTGTACAGCACATAAATTCTAACTCAGTAATGATGGAGGGTGAAGAAGAGAAGAGAAAGAGAAAGAGGAGGAGAGACAAGGAAAATTCTTCTTTTCCTGGATTATAAATTTTACATGACAACTCCTTAGGGAAAAGAGGTGACTTTACAATGATCTAAAAAACTCTCTACTTCCAGACTGATAAAAAGAACCTGGCCCTTAAAACTCATGATAAATTCTGATCATGTTCATTTCACTCAAATTGGTGACCTGTAGCTATTGAAAACATTTACATCTTAGACCAGATGGATTAGTAAAATGAATTTGGTCCCATGTGGACCAAAGAACCTAATGGCCAAAAGCTTTGATGTTGTCAAACAACTAACCAAATAACACGTTGGATAAAAAGAAAACAGATGTATGGACACCAGCGAGGGAGGCTTTGATCTCTTCTGTGGCGGCTGCCTGCTCATAAAGGACACTGGGAACTTTGTTGCTCTTCCTAATGAGCCTTTCCTACTTTATTAGGTTCACTGATTTCATGCACACCAAACAGGAGGGAAACAGCACTGCTTTCTAAGAAAGGACTTTGATGTTTGACTAATACCAACCAATAAAGCATTTCTTGCACTCCCAGCCAGTAAATCATGATTATTGTGTATCTTCATAAATACGATGTCCAGTCTTTGCTGGTGTGAACAGAGAGCAAGTAGAAAGGTCATAGCCAAGAGTCAAGAACACCTTGGGAGTCCTACTGGGTGCATGAGAAAATTGGCTTTTGTTCATTTACTGCATCTCCCCACCAAGTCATTGTCTGTTTGTCTCATGATATGGATAAAATTTAAAAAATAAATGGTAAAGGAAGAGTAGGTGACCAATGAATCCAAGGGAGTGGATGTCACTCTTCCTCTTTTAGGTTTGTTGCTTGGGAGTAGAGGAGAGACAGGTTGACTAAATGGAGTGACCGTAAAAGGGGCTTCAATCCAGATATGGGCTTTTGCTCATGAAGAGTTTGGGGACTTTTTTCCCCACTTGATGAAGAAGCATCATGTCAAAGTATACCAGGCATTTGTCACTTAGCTTTGTGGTAGATCACTGTGTCAGAAACACACATGACTAGCTGCTGGGAGAGGAAAGAAAGCTCCAGAATCATGGGTCAGTGCACTCAGCACAGGCAAAAGTGGAGTTGCTCTGTTGCAGGAGTTGTGGACTTTATAAATAAGTGTATGACCTTCAAGTTCTTGACATTTTTGGTTTTACTGCTGGGTGCTATGCCATTTAAGTTAAGTCAGGAAGATGCAAAAAATGAGTTTTTCAAATTGCTCTTAATTTATGGGTATAATTGCCATGTTATATTTAATGTGTTGCATGTGTCACCAAAGAACACTACCCCTGGAGTCAAAGGGACTTGGTCATTATCCTAGATTTACTAATGATGATGGCATATGGCAAAACCAGTATCAGTGGCGAAACAATATCATGAGTGGGAATGGTTAGGCTTAAAGGTTGGAGAATACAGACAGTCTGTGATCTCACTAGTTCAATGACATGATCTCTAGAGTCCCTATTCCTGTATATTTTGAATTTTTAAAATATAAAAATCAATTGTTGCTTCCTAGTTTATAAGAAGAAAGCATGCCCTTTGTAGGAAATTTTAAAAATACAGAAAAGTAAAGAGTTGGAAAGTTCTTTCACTTTTATTGGTCCATGACTCTCCACTTTGCTGGGCACTGTGTAAGTTCAAGAATGCCAGAGCAGGGACATATTACAGCGGTTATCTTTTCCAATTCTCTGGTTTAATAGAGAAAGAGACCAAGGAGACTGAGATATAGCTTGTCCAAATTCACATTATACCAGATTGAGTACAGTGTGTACCTGGGCAGCAGATTAATTTTAAAATGCCTTTTATTTGTGAAGGCATGTTTTTTTAAAAAATTTTTTTAGTTGTAAAGGGACCTTTATTTTATTTATTTATATGTGTGCTGAGGATGAAACCCAGTGCCTCACACATGCTAGGCAAGCACTCGCCCACTGACCACAACCCCAGCCGGTGAAGGCATGTTTTGATCTTTACCTGGAAAGTACTCTATGAAAGTATAAACTTTGAGCTATCACATCATATGTAGATGTGCTTACTTATATTTTGAGTGTTGGTGGATATTTTTATTGACTGCTGTGTTCAGCTGTTGATGTCTCCAGAAAATAAAAATAACACAAGAATCTCAGCATACCTGGCCTATCAATCTGGTCCACAGTGTTTTTACTTTTCCTCACTCTAAATCTATTTCAATGACCATTAGTGAATTCATAGTTCTTCTGTCGGTGTGGTGGTGTCTGTTCTCTGAAATAAGGAGGTGATCCCATTTGAGCTGGCCACTGGTGTGGCTGCAGACACAGTAAGTGCCAAAACAATATCACATGTGAGAGTGGGCAGGCTTAAAGGGTGGGGGACAGAGATGGTCTTTGACCAAGGATGCTAAAGCCTGGGGAGGGGACGGTGTGTGCAGAGATGGCCCAGGAGCGTTTCCTACACTGTCGATCACACACACAAAGTCAATAGGCACATTCTTATTCCATTCCCCTGAGGATTCAGCTGCAGCCTTACAGAAGAGAGAAGAGAGTCATGGTGGAGAGGATGCTCCCCTATGCCCCATATTCATTTCAAGTGACAATGTTGCTTTGGCAGTTTGAAGAGACTGATGTTTACCTCATCATTTCTAGAATTTTAATTCAAATATGTTATTACATGCATCAAATACCATATTGCATTAGACAGAATTTTTAGCAATAACTATGTATCTCATATGTTGTCCCCTAGATTTTCTTTTCTTTTTAACTAGAACTAAAATAAAGATCTTCTGTTTGTTTGCCTTCCCTAAATATGCAATATTTTTGAAAGAAATAATGATATATTGGAAAAATGAAATATGAGAAATACAGTAATTCTCACTTTTAACTTATGTTAAGTAGATATTTTACAATTCTGGTATATATGTGTACATAACTCTTGGTCATCATTATCCTCATTTCATAATGTGTATGTATATATATTTTTATGATATATGTGACAAACATTTATACATATTTACATATATATATACACACACACATACTGTTTATAAAGAACAAAAGAAACAAATTTCTGTATGTTATCGGTATGTTTTTCCCTAACAGTTAATCTTTTTCTCATAAAGTATTTTAAAAACTGAATATTATTTTTAATATTATATTCCCATCATGGAGCACATTCCATAGAGGAGCATTTATTCAGGATAAGAATATACTCCACATGAATTTCAAATCAAATCCTATAATCTCATAATCTGTATGTGAGATTGTGAGATCCTTCATCTTCTACCATGCTGCTTCAGTTTCAAAAAGATATTCAAACATAAGCAAAAGTGGAACAATTTAGTTTGTCATCTGGAGGTTTTGTCAACACAATGTTTTGATACTTGGACAGGCTGGAATTGTTTGGCTCCATCCAGCTTCTCAGTATTAAATAAACACAACCTTCATATGTCATCAGTCTTTACAACAAGAAAGTCTTGAATTGACGGTCTGTTTGCAGAAAGATGGCTTCTATTGGTTTATCATCTCTCTGTGAGGCTAACATAATAATATTAATTTCCTGCAAAGTCTCAACCACTCATGAGCTGTAACAAATATATTATTCATTTTTCCTTTTACTTTTTGATTTTTAAAATAATGGGATATGTATAATTCAGGGTACACCCTAGATCATGCTGTAGTTATTTTTCTTTCAATTTAGATGTACTTTACAAAGTTGATAACAGCATGCAATTACTTCTCAACTAGATCCTGGTCCTTCATCTACTAGTTGAAATCAAATACAGCTTCCATTAATACGTTTAGAGACTAGCTAGGTAATTTAGAATGGGTCTGTTTCAAGTCTACCTCCTGTAAATAAGTATCATCATCTAATTCTGATGGTCTCCTGAAATCAACTTTAATTAGGGCTTAGATTTTGGCTATGTTGTTAATTAAGAAATAAGACTATCCCTGTTCGCTGATGACATGATTATATATTTAGAGGAACCTGGAAATTCCACCAGAAAACTTTTAGAACTCATAAGTGAATTCAGTAAAGTAGCAGGTTACAAGATCAATGCTCATAAATCCAATGCATTTTTATACATAAGTGATGAATCTTCAGAAAGAGAAATTAGGAAAACTACCCCATTCACAATAGCATCGAAAAAAATAAAATACTTGGGAATCAATCTCACAAAAGAGGTGAAAGACCTCTACAATGAGAACTACAGAACACTAAAGAAAGAAATTCAAGAAAACCTTAGAAGATGGAAAGATCTCCCATGTTCCTGGATAGGCAGAATTAATATCGTCAAAATGGCTATACTACCTAAAGTGCTATACAGATTCAATGCAATTCCAATTAAAATCCCAATGATGTACCTTGCAGAAATAGAGCAAGCAATTATGAAATTCATCTGGAAGAATAAAAAACCTAGAATAGCTAAAGCAATCCTCAGTAGAAAGAGCGAAGCAGGGGGTATTGCAATACCAGATCTTCAACTCTACTACAAAGCAATAGTAACAAAAACGGCATGGTATTGGTACCAAAATAGACAGGTAGATCAATGGTACAGAATAGAGGACATGGACACAAACCCAAATAAATACAATTTTCTCATACTAGACAAAGGTTCCAAAAATATGCAATGGAGAAAAGATAGCCTCTTCAACAAATGGTGCTGGGAAAACTGGAAAACCATATGCAATAGAATGAAATTAAACCCCTATCTCTCACCCTACACAAAACTCAACTCAAAATGGATCAAGGACCTCGGAATCAGACCAGAGACCCTGCATCTTATAGAAGAAAAAGTAGGTCCAAATCTTCAACTTGTTGGCTTAGGATCAGACTTCCTTAACAGGACTCCCATAGCACAAGAAATAAAAGCAAGAATCAACAACTGGGATAGATTCAAACTAAAAAGCTTTCTCTCAGCAAAGGAAACTATCAGAAATGTGAAGAGAGAGCCTACAGAGTGGGAGAATATCTTTGCCAACCATACCTCAGATAGAGCGCTAATTTCCAGAATCTATAAAGAACTCAAAAAACTCTACACGAAGAATACAAATAATCCAATCAACAAATGGGCTAAGGAAATGAACAGACACTTCACAGAAGAAGATGTACAAGTAATCAACAGATATATGAAAAAATGTTCAACATCCCTAGTAATAAGGGAAATGCAAATCAAAACTACCCTAAGATTTCATCTCACCCCAATTAGAATGGCGATTATCAAGAATACAAGCAACAATAGGTGTTGGCGAGGATGTGGTGAAAAAGGAACACTCATACATTGCTGGTGGGGTTGCAAATTAGTGCAGCCACTCTGGAAAGCAGTGTGGAGATTCCTCAGAAAGCTTGGAATGGAAACACCATTTGACCCAGCTATCCCACTCCTTGGCCTATACCCAAAGGACTTAAAATCAGCATACTACAGAGATACAGCCACATCAATGTTCATTGCTGCTCAATTCACCATAGCCAGATTGTGGAACCAACCTAGATGCCCTTCAGTTGATGAATGGATAAAGAAACTGTGGCATATTTATACAATGGAATATTACTCCGCAATGAAGAATGATAAAATTATGGCATTTGTAGGCAAATGGTCGAAATTGGAGAATATCATGCTAAGTGAGATAAGCCAATCTCAAAAAACTAAAGGATGAATGATCTCGCTGATAAGCGGATGAGGACATATAATGGGGGTGGGAGGGGTTAGCATTAGGTTTAGGGTTAGGTTTAGAGTTAGGCTAAGGAGAGCGGTAAGAATGAAGGAAAGAAGGACTGTATAAAGGGAAAAGGGTGGGAGGGGTGGGGGGGAAGGGAAAAAAAATAAACATCATTACCCTATGTAAACGTAAAAAAATAAAAAAAAAAAAAAGAAAGAAATAAGAGCTCATGAAGACAAGTTCTGCAGATATGGACACATATCTAGAGGGAACACAGTCTAGCACAGGGAAAATCTGTGAAGTGGTATGATACTTTGCTTGGTTCCTTCTCTAAACATCTGCCTGGGGTGCCTCTTAAAACAAAATAATGGTGTGTGCAAGTTACATTTTTGTCCAGTGAGCACTGGAGGATTAAAGAATTGAACTCTGAAGTCACAGTCAGATAACATTCACTCATAAATGTTGGAATCTGAATTTTGTGGGAATTGATGTGGTATGGGGTCTTGGTAAAGAAAAGAGAAATTGCCATAAAAAAACAAAACAAATGATTTGTAAATCATATTACTTTAAAAGAAGCCAAACCACAAAAAATTTTGAGAACCTTCATAAAAATACAAGCAGTTAAGACAATTCTGGGGCCTATAGCCTCAAGTCTTTTAAGTCTTTTTCTTATTTTGCTTTTGTTTATTAGAAGCCAATTTAGTTATGACAGATGCTATCTTTTGATTATTTTTACCGTGAGACAGTCTTATACAGTCATTTAAGCATGTTTGGATTTGCTTGTATTATTACAAGTATATCCATTTAGTAGTGAAAAGCTGGTTTAAAAAAGGTTTAATGATCTTTTACTTAATTTTACGGATGAAAATGAGCTGCTAAAGTGTCGTTTTTGACAATAGAGTGCCTGTGGGTCAAGGACAACCCTGAAAATATTGATAGTTACAAGATGAGATAATAACACTGAAAACTGACACTCTTTTCACTTGGGATGCACCAGGAAGATGTGGAGAGAATTCCTTGCACTCTCCTCAAAGCTTAAGGTCAAAAGGAAACTTTTAAATATTCAATATCTTTAACTTTTATCTGTGATCATCTTCACAGAATGACAGATTTCTTAATGAGTGAAATTCCTAATTTGCATATAAAATGGCTCTTCGGGGCTAATTTCTATCAATTTTCCTGTATAGAGGAAATAGATGAGACATAGAGGCGAAGAGTCCCTTAAACTAAAATTTAACAATAATTAATCCAGAGGATAACCAAAGATTTATTTTTTTTCCTTAAGATGAAAGATAGTCGAGGCTATGGAGAACCATTCTTTTGGAGGGTATTTCCTAAGAAATGGAGCCAGATGGCCCATCTTCAACCACCAGACCACAGTAATAAGTTAATTTGGACAAATTGCCACATACACATTCAGCCATGGTGACCTTTCATTTCTAACAGCTTTAAAAAGCATTCATTAACACAAGAAGGATGGGGAGGACTATAAATAGCCTACAGCAGCTTTCAGGAGGACTGTCTGAAAAACTGAAGCCTTTGCACTTATTACACAAAAGAGTAAGAAGGAAGAAGCAGAAGACAACACAAAAACTTTAAAAACCTGCTATCAAAATATTAACCATAATGGGAGTGGGGAGTGGGGGGTGAGAGAAGAAAGGAGGAACGTTAGATTATGTAGAGGGAAATGAGAGGGAGGAGAGGGCAGGGGTATGAAAGATGGTGGAATGAGACAGACATCATTACCCTATGTACATGTATGATTATACTAACAGTGTGACTCTATATCGTGCACAATCATAGAAGCGAAAAGTTGTACCCCATTTGTGTACAATAAAACAAAATGCAGTCTGTAAAAATAAAAAATATTAAAAAGACTATAATATGATGAAATGAGAAATTAATATCAAAGGATCACACCTATATATTCACCCATATAATTGGAAAATAAATGTTTACTTTGCAATTTATTTTCAGCTTTCCAAGTTAAAGTTTAATTCATTCTGGATTTTCTTTTGTCTAATAAGTTGAAACTTTCCTTAGTGTTACTTTGCCTACATCACACAGATTTTGACATGCAATGCTTATAAAGTCATTTATAATAAAGAGATAAAGAAAAACCTGAAGACAGATGCCAAAATATTAATAGTGATTACTCTGGGAGAGTACAGGTTATTTGTTTCCATTTAGTTTGTTTTGTCTATTTCTTGAAAACAGATAGTACGATCTTTTTCTTTTTTCCTTTTTTTTTTTGCTGAATTGGGGATTGAACTCAGGGCCTTGTGCTTGCAAGGCAAGCACTCTACCAACTGAGCTATATCCCCAGTCCAGTAAAATCTTTTTTTAAGGTAGGAAAGCCAAGAGTTTTTGTAAGGAATTATACCATAATTATCTGTCTTTGAAGAAAATAAAGGCAATTTTTTTTTTCAGGAAAAACAAAGATATTAACCAATTTTTCACTCCTAGGATAGGACCTGTTTTTTAAAATTATAAATTATTTATGACAAATCTAAAATATGTTCAATAAAACATTTAAAACTGTTTAACAGAAGAAGTTATTAACTTACACAAGGATAAAGGAAATGGTGAAGGCAGAATCTATTGCACTTGTTTGACACTATAAAAAGTTGTAGCATCAAGAAATGTACAACTGACTTTAAATATATTTTCTGTTAAGTCTCATGTACTTTTTCAATACTGGTTATTACAGATTATTGATTTTCTATTGACTTCAAGGACTGAATTTATTGGTTTAGATTTCTTTCTTTTTATCAATCTTAGTTCGAGTTGACTGACATTAGAGAATGGTGTTGTACTTTAATGGAAGATGTTGATTACCAGATTCTATCTGCTCCTCTTTGTAAATTGATGTTAGGACTGAATTGAAACCTAAAATCCCTAACCCAGGAACTAACTTGTCATCAAGGCCACGGGTTTGTTTTACTCGCATCCGTACAAAACTCTCTACAGTAATATCCACAGTGAACAGAAGAGTATAGTAATGCATTTGACTGTATTAAACCTCAGATTTTTGGACCCTTTAAAAAATTTATTGAACAATATATTGACAATATTCTTGTTACAACTCTGAGAGAGGTAAATCTTGTTGTACTTGCTTTGGAAATAGCCCCAAAAGTAAGTAAGTTAGGACCATTTAGGATAAATAGTGTAACAGATAATGATTATAACTTTTTATTTTGAGTTTATTGCAATAAATATATAATATTTAATTATGAATGTTTAATTATTTATTAAAATATTTAATTATAAATATCATAATTATGATATAATATAATAAATTGATAATATTTATTTATTTCAATTTTTTTTGGTACTAAGGATTGAACTCAGGGGCAATAAACCACTAAGCCACATCTCCAGCCCTCTCTTGTATTTTATTTAGAGACAGGGTCTCACTGAGTTGCTTAGCACCTTGTCATTGCTAAGGTTGGCTTTGAACTCGAGATCCTCCTGTCCCAGCCTCCCAAGTCACTGGGATTACAGGTGTGCTCCACTCTGCCTGGCTATTTCAATATTAGGTGAATATTATGAGGTCAGTAATGTGAGATCTCTGAAGAGATAGATTTGCTACTTGCCCATAGAAGGCTTGCCCATGATCCTCCTGGCTTCTAGGAGTCCGGGGAGAGAAGAAACACAGTTGGTCCTAAAAAGGACTTGGCCTTTCTAAAATAAGAAATGAAATGCAAACCAAGGAAACTTTTCAGATTTCAATTTTCTCTGTGAAATGAGTAGATGCCTTTTAGAAAGCTCCACGGTCCTTTCCAATTCTAACCTTTTATGATTGAGTAAAATTATTCTCACTAAGAAGTACTTACATCCCTTGCTTTCTTTTTCAAGGACCACCATTGCATGGAAACATACACACACACACATACACATAGAGTTATCAGGGGAGGATGCACATAGTGATGCTGAAGATCATAAAGCTTTTTGCACCTGGGCTCCTTAGTGCCTTGCTGGCCTTTCTAGTCACACTGGAGAAATGACCATAGTATCTCCAGAGTGGGGCACACAAGTTTTGTGGGTTATTACCAATCATTTTTAAATAGTACCAACCTAATACACAGAAAGAAAGGAGAGAAAGAGAGACAGAGAATCACTCTGACATCCTTTGAAGTAAATCAATATTGATAGGTTTACACTAGTCCTCACTTTCACCCAAAATAAAGTTCTTCATTCTCTCTCTCTCTGTATATACATAGGTACGTGTCAACATGTGTTTACAGATGGACATGCATTTTGGTATCTTAAGGGAAATCTAAAAAAAATAATCTCTGTATTTATAGACATGTGATAACATGAAACTAATATCTACCAGGTCAATAAAATGATTTAGATCATCTTTCCCCTTCATATGTTATACCTGAACTCCTGATAACCCACAGAAACCTTTGTGTAAATCAGAAAAGGGCGCCCTCTCAGGATCCCCTGTCCCATAAACTATTAGTACATTTAACAAATTAGAAGAAGCCTGTCCTCCCTCAGGATCTACCAGCTCCCCTCCAGGACCTGGAGATCTGAGAACATGCTAGATTTCAGCTCCCAGGTGTCCTCTTGGCTGATGCCTTGAGCAGAGCAGAGCCTGCCAGCTGTGGCTCTGGGTTATGAAGCAAGCAACGGATAAACAGTCTGATTTCCTGGAAGCTCATTAAAATCATTCCTCTCATGATTTGTACATGTGCTTTGAGGTATGCTTCCAGGAGGGGCGTGGTCTTATCTCGGAATAATCAGAATCTGTGCAAGCTTTTGCTGAGCCTACTGGGTGCACTGCATTCTGCCAGGTGGTCTTGGGGGGTGGGTGTAGAGGTAAAATGAAGACAAATCCCTGATGAGAGCACACAGTCAAGTTGGAAAGTTGGAACAAAACCAGGCACTGTGGTATGATTAGTAAGTCAGGTTCTGAATTCACAGCCACTTGATGTTCCTCTTTTTTTTGTTATATACAAAGGAAGTTGGAAAAGAGGATTTTAAGTGCATGTACCTGGTATAATGGGTTTCTTATCTTCAATCTACAAAAAGCCACTAGTAATAGGGTCATCTGGTGCTCGCTGTGAAGAAACAATTACAAGTTGTTGGGTGAAAAAGGCCAGTGAGGTTTCCTAGAATAAAGGCTTAACTGCACATCACAGTGTTAGATCATCAGAGAAGGTGGGTGAGTATTTCAGGATCAGGATGCTGTGCAGGCAAAGGTGCAGAGATAGAAAATGCTATAAGACGTGGAGAATAGTGAAAAGCCCATGGGTGTTGGGTTGTAGTATTACAGGACCAGGCAAGTAGGACAAGATCTGACTAGGGTCTGTCACTCCAACCTCTCTAACTGATCACAGGCACATAAGTCAAGCAAGAGGTTAGGGATGCTCTTTGAATCTGCAGCGATGGAACAGCCTTCTTCAGTGAATAACATTCAGGGACTAAATCGAGGATCCAGAACAACATCACACATGCTCTAAGCAACCAAAGAAATAATCAACCAGCTTAGACTTAAACACATGCACACTCATACCTGGGCAGAGACATCAAGAGAGAAACATTCCGATGTGTAATCTCAGGCCATGTGCCACGTCCTCATGTTCTCCAACTTCAAAGGAGAATTCAATGAGGTCCAGTATTAGAAATGCAGAGTTTTCCAGAAGAGTGTTAAAATGTTGATTCTTGCAGAATTGTAACCCAGGGAGAAATGCAATCCCCAAACAACAAAACAATTTACAAGGTGACTTGAAGTCAGTCAAGAGAGAAAGCAGAGTTTAGGATGTAAGCCAAAGAACTTGCATTTCTGTAATGCTTGGCCTGATGCCAGTGATAAACATTAATGCACCCCGTTAGTCTCTGCCCGCTGGAGAGGTATCTAAGTGGCTGCAGTGCTCTCTAAACATAAATAATCTTAATCTTCAAATGCACAGACACATAGGAACAAGATTAGGAAGACTTTGTTTCTTAGCCCTTTATGGAAACTTCCAAAGGAAGAAACTTCAGCCTACCACGGAAGTTTCACCTGAAGAAGATGTGTCTAGAGATCTGTGCGTATCTCTTTGCAGTTCACCAGAACAGACTTGCTCTTTTCCCACCATAGTGTCCTCTAAGCCACAGAAGCTTTGGAATAAGTAACAGGCTTAACCCAGATTCAAAGGTGAACAAAGGGCTGATAGTTCAAAGGAAGGTAAAAATGACCTTCATCTGTGTCGAGTGATAGTCACATGGCTCAACTAGTCATCCTTGAACAGTTTTAACTTTGGTGGAGAAAAAGGATGCAATAATCAATCAACAATGTTTTTTTTTTTTTTTTTATGTGGGGGAGAACTTCAGATAATTAGGTTGCTAATAATCGATTTCTATTTAAATGGAAATATAGATATTCTTTTTAATTTGGAACTATCTTTGCTCCAAGAAGATTCCTAGATGTGTATAAGTGGAATCTTCCCTGGGGATACATACTACTGACACAGGAGGAGACTGTTTGTGGTTCCAAATGTCAAATATTACACTATGAGTTGTGTTCGATGTTATTAGGCTCTTTCTTCTTGTCAGTTTCAGGAGGCTGAAATGAAAAAGGCAAGGAAGACCAAAGAAGGAGTAAGAGGAAAGAGGAATAAACCTACTGGGAGAGAGAGGGAGAAAGCTGGGGCAAAAAGGAGAAATTGGAGTTTTTCTACCTCAAATTCATTGTGCAATTCAAGTTACATTCTTGCATGGACCCACAGTCTAGCTGAGAAATAGTGCACTTCAGTCAGGGGATTTTAGGAAGTCAATTTATGGGTTTATACTATCTTTGTAGGCACACTTTGAATTTCTCTTCACCTGAAATAAAAGCAGATGCTTTGAAACTAGTAGAACACTCAGAAGGACTTTCAATAAAGAGTTAAGGAAAGGCCACTTGGGAAGGTATTTTTATGCAAATATATACTGCAAACACCTTTAGTGTGAACAAATGGGTAGCAGTGTCACATGTATGCAAGTTTTCCTATGCACACTAACTTGATTTGGGGTATATATATATATATTTTTGCTTCTGGTTTCCTTTTCCTTGGCATTCTGGTTTTCCATTTCATTAGACTTTTTAAAATGTGTTTCATATTGTAGATCAAATTCAATGGTAGACCACCAAAAGAAGATATCTCCAAAATTAATATGTGGGTCAGAGTCTTTGAAATGTAGCAGAGAAAACATAAGGAAAATCTTTCTCTTTCCTTTTCCACCAACTCCCACTCCTATCCTGTAAGTCCTCTAAATGGCAAAGTAACAGGAAGAAAAGCCTCCAGTGCTTTCAGTAGAGACAAAGGAGATGAGTTGAGAATCTCACTGCTGTGGTGGCCACCCCCCCACCCCCGGTTGATAAGGTCTTCTTTCAGGGGACCCTGCTGTTCTCTTAGGAATCCATAGGCATTAACACAGTGCTATCATTCAGAGGCCAATTAGCCACTTTGGAACATGGAGACCCTGGGTGCCTTTTATTTTATCTTTTAGCAGCCTGCCTTTTGGTCCTTCACCATGCTTCATTAAGGGAGTGAAACTCAGATCTGTCCATTTGGCTCACTCTGGAGAGTTCTGATGGGATCTTGCCTGGGGAAAGTAATTGAAGTCCCTGAAGTGAGAGGTGAGGATTATCCACGGATTAGGATTATTTAAACCAGGGAATTTGAACTCTTTTTACTCAACAGGCCCCTTTCACAGGATTTAAAAAAAAATGTGTGCACTCCCAATATGACAGTACACTGTTAATGTCTGTTAGGCACACACATGCTCATGTGAAAGGCTTGTTCATCTTGTCTTCTTAGACATTCTGTTCACATTCTCTGCCAATTCGCCTTGGAAAGACATCTTTCCTAGAGCATCAATACTCTGAATTCCTTGTGATTCAGACCCAAGTAAAGTAATGAAGGTTTGCAGAGGGAGCCTGGTGTCTATCATCTTTTGGAAACTGTTCCTGACATACATACGGGTTGTTGAGATGCTTTAGAATAATAAATGCTAAACATTGAGGGAAAAGAAAAAAGAAGACATCGCTCCCTATTTTCTACAGGTGTTTTTATTTGTGAAGGACTGCATTTGAAGATGGCTAATGGTTTCCTTGTTTAGTGATGTTTAAAGTACATAAATATGAAGGAATTGAAATCAACTGTGCAGTTTCCTGAGATTAGAGACAGTATGACCCTAACATGATTTTAGCACTGTTTTTGCCTGTTTAGTGAATGAGCCCAAGGATTACAATTTCTGAGAGGAAGCAGAGGCATGTTGAAAGCAGGAATAGTTTCAAAAGCATGCATAGTACCAACAGAACAATTATGTTTTCCTTTTTCTAAGTTCTATATTTAAATGTTCTCTTTGTTGGTTGTCCTGATTTTTTTTTCAGTATTTGGGCTCCACTTTCTCTCAAAAGATAAACCTTGTCTTTTTTTTTTTTTTTCTTTAAAAAGATGGAGGCCATCAGATGTGAAGTACTTTAAGTTACTGGCAACATCTGCGTTTTTGTGGCCAAAGGGAAAAAAAAATTCTGTCTGTCTTTCTCATGCTCTTTTTGGACTATCTCATTTGTTTCCTATTTGCTGATGACTCCTAAGTTGGTGACTTCTGCCCTACCTTCTCTCTCAAGTTTGGAGTCATTCATGCACCTGCTCACTGAGCCTATGCATGCAAATGGCCACAGGAACCACATAATCACCATTTCCTCCCTACCCTGTTTCCATTTTGAAATTTCCCATCTCAGGGAATCTCCATTCCTCTAAGCGTCCAGCGTAAGAACTTGGTAGCCACATGGACTTCTCCCTTTCTTACAATCCACACACTCAATGAATCCCCAAGTTATTTTACTTTCTAAACATTTCTCACATCCTTCCTCACTACCACTTCCTTCATCCAAGTTCTCTCAATCTTTCAACTAGACGTCTGCGATGACTCTTCATGACTCTCACTGTCTAAAAATAAGGTCCTTGCCTTTGCCTGCTGGTACAACATGCAAGACTTGAATGACTTTCCTGTTCTTCCACCTTCACTTTCCACCTTTCACTTTACCATACTGCACACACCCAGTGATTGCTTCTGTCCCTGCTGTTTGGAAACTTCTTCCTACCTCTCTTCATCTGATTGACTTTAAGTCACCTTCCCTGAACCTTATGACCAAGCTTAGTGCCTTCCCTCTGTGATCCTACTGTATCTTAGTCAGACCTGGTTCTCATCACCTGTGTGTTATATTGTAATTACCTGTTAACTCTGATTTCCTCCCTCTTCTTCCCTGACTGAATTTCCCACCCATAAACCCTGTTGAGCAGAGAGCTCAACAGATGGCAGTCCCCCTCAATCTAGTTTCTACATTCATAATAAAGACATTCACAAAAGTATAGTAAGGCATTTAGTTGCCTGTTTTCTGCATGACCACATTCCATCACCCAACACCCACTTGCATACCACTGCCACACTCATTTCTTTATCACATTTATCTGAGTTCCTTTTTAAATATTGGGAGATAGTCTGGAGGGTAGAGTTGTGTCCCAGGACCTAGCACAGTACCTGAGACATATTTATAATATCTGTCAAGTGAGTAAAACAGCATCATATGACCAATACGTCCCATCATTTAGATCATAAATACTGTTCATTCCTGTTCTGTTGTCTGTACAGTGCCCCACCTAGAAGTCACCCTGGATTGCAAAACTCTAATGAACGAATCCCAGACTGAGTGTCTCTCTAAAACACAGGCCGAAACAGACACCTCTGTTAACAAGCATACCGTCCAGATATCCTGTGTCCTCCACCACATTGCAAGGAAGTTCACCCACTGTCCAACAAGAGACCTTGCATTTTTAATTATTTAATGCATGACCACTGAAAACATTAGAGAGAAAAGACAAGCATATTGCTGAAATGATGGCAAGTATTCCATTATTTGATGGGATGCCAAGTGAAAGTCAGTTCCAGTTGTTCCATTAGCGGTGAAAACTTCTGGCACTGCCAAACATTACTATCTGCTTGTGCAATTTGGCACAGTTGTTACTAGGTCAGAATTACAATTCACAAGGCTAATATGGCCAACAGTATGCCAAACAGTCTCAAGTGCAGAAGACACCACACCTTTCAAAGAGCAGGACATGATATTTAACTATAGTTACTGCTAATTCTTCTTTAGCACCTCCAAGGTACCAGGTAGCTTTCTCAATGCTTTATATAGAGTGACTAATTTAATCCTCACAACAGCATTATGTGGTAGATCAATTCATATCATCCCATTTCACAGATGAGGAAGCTAAGGGAGAGGAAGGTTAAGGAATCTGTCCATAGTTATCCCCCATTGTAAGCATCAGAACAGAGATTCAGATCCTTTCATCTGTCTCAGAGATCTACACTCTCTATGACCATTCGACAGTGCTTCTCATAACCTTTATGCCTAATTGTCCTCAGAGGGTACCAATGCCTGTCTTCGAAGATGTGTTAGAAATATGATCAAAAAGTGTAAACGATAGACCTGCTTTATCTTCAAGGCTAATTATCACAGAATTAAAGTTCCTAATAGCACCAAATTCTCTAACCAAATTAGATGATATTTTGTTAATATTGTGAGTAGCCCTACTGTACTACCTGGAAGTGCTCAAAGCTAAAAGCATTTTATGATCTGCATTCATTTCAGTGCGATGTTGTTTACAATGCATCTAGAAAATAATTGGCTGTCGTTTCACAGTAGCTTGAGAACAATGCATCCGCTCCCATAATCCTTAGTTACAAAGCAAAATGCCCACCATTTGGCACTGAAGCTCCTGGCAAAGCGGGGACTACCTTGGTCTTGGCTATCAGTGTGTATTAGCACAGAGCAGGTGCTCAGGGAGATGAATGACGTCCTGTTGCTCAGTACTTCCTTCCTCCCGTTCCCTTATGTTCGCTCTGCTCCCAGCCCCATCCTCTGTACTCCACATACCCTCTCTCATATTCTCAACATTTGCCAGTTTCTTCACCCACTGATCCTAGTGGAGACCTGGCTCCCCTCTTATCACATCTCTTTTCTTGCAGCCTTATCTTTTTTCCATATCCCATTAAGTTGGCTGCACAAAGAGAAATACTCTGAGAGGCTGTTTCTTAATCCTTATTTTTCCATGATTTTTGAGTTGAGACCCCAGTCAGTCTCCACTTGCTCTTCCTTATTCATTAAAGACTCGACTCTGGTTGGCACACTTCCGCTTCACTCCAAGTGCAGCAGCTCCAGCAGAGGAGGCAAAGTCCCTGTAGAAACCTCTTCAGTCTGTAATCCTTAACTCCAGGACCATCACTGGGTGGCAGTCACATCTTCTGATCCCCCGGAATGCTTCATTCAGAAGTCTTCAACTCCATTGCTGCCTCCTGATCCCAGCGTCCCTTCTTACCTCTCTCCCTCTGCAGACTGAGTGTCTCTCTTACAGGCTAAAACAGACACCTCTGTTAACCACCTGTACTTTCTGACATGCACTTTCAATTCCCCATTGTCCTGGCTTTTCCATTGCCCCCAATCAGGAAAACAGACAAGATGAATTAAAGTGCAATCACCTTTTCCTTTTTGTCCCTGAGATGGTTTATCATTGCTAGAGAAAGTGCCACAGCTTTGCAGATAGGAACTGATACCAATTCAAGCTCCCTATCCTTGGTGGGATTTTACTCATCCGTGGATTTTTCCCTCTCAGTTCCTCAGTGATTTGTCTAAACCTTCCTCATTCCTCTCTAACTCTGACTCTTTTTTTGGGGAAGGGGTACCAGGGATTGAACTCAGGGGCACTTGATCACTGAGCCACATCCCCAGTCCTATTTTGTATTTTATATAGAGACAGGGTCTCACTGAGTTGCTTAGCACCTCATTTTTGATGAGGCTGGTTTTGAACTCGAGATCCTCCTGTCTCAGCCTCCCGAGCTGCTGGGATTACAGGCAGGTACAGCACCCAACCTGAGTCATTTTTAACAGCCTGTATTAAGGATGTTGAGGACTATCAGTTATGATAAAGCTCAATGCTATGGATACATGTCCCCCAAAAGCCCAGGTGTTGATGTCTTGGTGGTCAGCCCATGGTGCTATTGCAAGGTGGCAGAACCTTTAGGAAGTGGGGCCTAGTGGAAGGAAGGTAGCCCATTAGGGGTGCACCCTTGAAGGGACACTGACCCCTTCTCGCCTTTCGCTCTGCTTCTCAGCTACTTTGAGGTGAGCAGCACCCTCTACACACACCCACCTCAATCTACTGTCTCATCACAGGTCCCAAAGCAATAATCCAACCAACAATAAATGGAAACCCATAAAACAAACTTTTTCTCTTATAAGTTGATTTGTCTCAGGTATTTGTTACAGTGACAGAAAGCCGACTAACACACTCAGTTTCCCAACTACCAAGTTGGGAACCAAGTTGGGAACCAAGTAGATAACCAAGTTATCTACTGCCACAACAGTCTAGTGAATCTACATTCTCCAGAGAGAGATGCCTCTTCCTATCAAGACTCCCCTACACCTGTACTTCCCTCCCCCCTGGCTGCTGAGATAGTGCCTTGGCAATTTTCTTATCCCTTCCTCAGTGTTCTCTTATCCCTTCCTCCTCTTCCTCCTCCTTCTTCACTTCAACTTCTTTTCAGCTTAAATACATACTTAAGACTCTCTCATCCTGATTAAAAAGCCAAACCACCCACATCAAAATAATAACAACAACAAAAAAACACTCAACGGAAAATTTAAAAATACTCCAAACCAATTCTTGTCCATTCCGAACTATCCCCATTTAGCATTCTTTTTTCTTTTTAGGCGAAAGTCTTCAAATGACAAGTATCCTCTAATATCATTGCTTTTGTCATGTACTCAGTGATTTCTTGTCTTTCCACATGCCATTTACCATCCCTGAAATATCTGTGCTGCCTGTCCCCTCCAGGCTAGGTTGGATCCTCTCCCCTGAGGTGCTTTGGGACACTATACCCTTTCCATCACCACAGTCTCCTCACTCTATTTGGGTGCTAGACGATGAGGCCTTTCAGAGTGTGGAACATGTCATGTTCATTCTCCCCATTGCCTGGCACAACATCTGGCAAGTGAAAGAGGATAAATACATGTTTGTTAAACAACTGTTTGAATCAAATTATTCTGTTCCATTCATACTGCCTCTTTATTGCCTTAATATAATTTGATTATTTTTGATCCAACATATTGCTGTTCCCTGCCAAAACAATATCGTTTCCATCTGCTTCACTAAGTTTCTGTAATGACCTTGGAGAGTTCTTTGTAGTTCACAGATTTTCCTGGTTGAAGTCAGTTAGCTGGTCAATGTGTTATTTCTTCACTCACATGTTTCCTTCTAAAGACTAGGACCTCTGGACTAGTAAATTTAGAAGGTGTTTTCAGTCTGGGATCAGATGGCTAATTTTTATTATCCAGAGTAAGCACTTTAATCTATATCACACCCAAAGTCATTCTGTTATCACCATAATTTCATAAAATGATATTTTAATAATAACATAAAAGCAAGAAGAACAGAATAAAAGACTTCACACTAAATAAATGTAATAATATTAACAAGTCAGTGCACTGCTGTGCTGTTTGCTCAGGCTGCCATAACAGACTGCTATAGGGTGGGGAGTATAAGCAATAGAAATTTATCTTCTCAGAGTTCTGGAGCTGAAGTCCAAGATCAAGGTGGCAGCAGGGTTGGTTTCTAGTGAGTCCTCCCTTCCTCCCTTGCAGAAGGGAGTTTTCTCATTGTCTTTGCACGTGATCTTTCCTCTGTGTATGTGTGTTGTTCTGGTGTGCTGCTTATAAAGACACCAATCCTGTTGGACTTAGGTGCCACCCTTATGACCTCACTTAACCTCAGTTATCTCCTCATAGGTCTGTCTTCTAACATAGTCACATTGGGTGTTAGGTTGCTCTCAGGCAAAATCCTTGGATACAAATACTTTTGGGATAAATTTATCCATCCATTCAAAGATATGCATTGAGCACCTAATGATGAGGATAGAATGCAATCTAGTTTGGTCAGCTGAAAGAAAACTGAGCTTAAAATCATGAAATCTAAATTCTAGCCAACCCTCTGAGCTTATGCTTAACTTTATTTTTACTTATTTATTGGGTACCGGGAATTGAACTCAGGGGCACTCAACCACTGAGCCACATCCCCAGTTCTTATTTTGTGTTTTATTTAGAGACAGGGTCTCACTGAGTTGCTTAGCACTTTGCTTTTGCTGAGGCTGGCTTTGAACTCATTATCCTCCTCTCACACCGCCAGGATTACAGGTGTGAGACACGGCACCTGGCACGTTTCTTTATCTTTATATCAGAGCAATCACATTTCCTTAATTTGTTTGAAAGGATTCAATGAGGGTGTGTTTAAGTTGGTTATTTTTTTAAATGTATGAAATACTATACAAAACAATGTATAATAAATTCTATTAGAGAGAATATACTTGAGTTTGAAAATAATATTGACATATTCAAGAATTAAATAAAAAATTAATTCCATAATACACAATTCCCTTTCATAAAGTTGTCGAATGAGTACCTCAAGGACATGGCAGGCCTCCTGGTATGACCAAAACATTTTGCCAAGCTCTCCTGAAATTCTTTTAGTCTGGCTGAGTGCTGGAATATTGGAATGAATCACATTTTAGCTGAGTAGTTAACCTTTAAGAATGTCGATTATTGACTAGATGAGGATATGAACCTGAAGGGAGAGCTCTACTTTTGCCATTGATTTTGTCTGAAGTGACATTTTGAGTAAACTAAATAGAAAGTCCTTGATTATAAGTCCCAAGTGGCATGCTTATAAAGTCTATGAGCATCACAAAGTTGAAATAAAGAGCTAATTTGTGAAGAGATTAAAAACTCAGAAATGTCTCAAAAGACTGGAATGATGGGTAAGGAGGTGTATATGTAAAATGAATAAGATTAGATTTAATAGGGAAAAATGCCAACCCTATATTTAGGTTAAAAACAAAACCAAAAATCTGTGTTGTAGAAAAAGAAAACCTAAGGATTCTTGTTCATATCAGAAAGGATCTCTTGCTTACAGTGATCGCAAGCTCATTATGAACCATCAGTACAATGCAGGTGATAATAAGACAGGCACAGAACAGTTATGGCTTGTGTAATAATCCCCTCCCTACCTTGCTGAGAGCAGATACATCTTATTTACTAAAGAGAGCTATTAAAAATCAAGAAGGCTTCTACAAAAGACTGTTGAGAGATCCTGAAACCTTTCTCAGTAAGAAAACCTTTCTCAGTAAGGAATTAATTAAAGAGATATATCCTGGAGATAAGAGTCTTTCTTGTTGATCTTCAAATATTGGAAGTTCATCATATAGAAAAAAAAAGTGAGCAAACATTTTTCAGTGATGCTATAAAGTACTGCCCCATTCCACTTGTCCTCTGGCCAAATGGTAATGGCACAAGCAGGGGAACAGAGGGTAGCTATGTCCATACTTCTATTAAGTTGGTTTAAGGCTTATAAAAAATGTTACATTGCATCAAGATTCTGAACTAGAAAGGCAATGCTACCCATGTAGAGGTCATGTGTGTTCACTGCTTTAATACCATGTGATCTTAAAATACATTATCAATGAAGGTAGAAAAAGGTTCCCAAAAAGTTATCTAAGGGATTGAGGAAAATGGGAAGCCATTGTATGATCTAGTCCCCCAAATTTGTAAGAACAGAACAGAACTTGGTTAACTCTTGGAAGGTT
Source organism: Sciurus carolinensis (assembly GCF_902686445.1). NCBI lineage: Eukaryota > Metazoa > Chordata > Mammalia > Rodentia > Sciuridae > Sciurus > Sciurus carolinensis. The sequence goes on along the minus strand of NC_062216.1, from coordinate 47,089,934 downwards.
GTAAGAATCACTTTAGATTAAACCAAAGGTGAGCTATTAATACCAATAAATAAAATGTTTGGAACTCAAATGGGATTAGCATGAGAATGAAATCATTAAAAATTAGAATAGTCATGAAAACACTTTAGACAAATTAACGGACATTCAAAGCCAGCATTGAAGGAAGAAATTGATCTTGGAGGTTTTCTTAATTATTCTTGGCACTGAGGTCAAAGAGTTAATAAAGATATTTACAAACTGTCCTTGAACATTCATTGTGACTTGGATCTGCATCAGTATGGTTCTTCTTGTGTGACTGGTGGTTTTCTTCCTCTAGAAAAGTGTGTGTGTATGTGAATGTATGTGTGTGGTGCTTAGATATGTGTAGATGTATATCATGTGTCTACATAAAATGAAATTCAATTTAAAAGAAAATCAACCCAAAATTGTGGAATGTTTGCCATTGATTTCATTCCTTTTCCGGTTTCCTTACTATGTCCTTATTAAATCTGAGAAAACTTTAACAACTCACATCACCTATTTTAATTGAAAATAGTAACTGAGTGAAATTTTCCTTATCTGGGCAGGCCCTGGAGCCTGCCTTTCCACAGGCTGAATGGCCATGGTGGCTTGGGAGTGTGCCTGGGAAGAGGAGGAAGCCAGTTACTCTGGGTCCATGCCATCTGCTAGGTTTTCTTCCCTCCTTTTCTCTAATAACCTTTGTGTATCAGTCTGGGGAAAACAACAACAACAAAGGCAGTAAATACTTAGGAGTCACAAAAACACTGCTAAATTCTAACATCTGGACTTCATCACTGCAACCCTCAATGTCAGGACGTAGCCCAGATGTTAACTATAGTAACCATCTAATGTTTGGGTGAATGTGGTCTTTCCTTTAATTTGCTAAATCCTTTTTTGCAAAAATCCTTGAAAACATAGCAGCTTAAGGATATAACTAGTCTACCAAATATTTAGTAGACCACCTTTGTGATCACAGGTGTATTTGTCTCTTCAGAATGTTATGGTTGTCTTGGAAATCTCCATTCCTGTGCCTCCGTATTCCTTCACCCCCCAAACAAAATAAAAACGAAAGGACTTGGAAAGAATAGCAAGAGGGAAAACTGAATGTGAAAACAAGAAGAATCCTGAGCCTTAATAGACATGTGGACATAGGCCAAGATGGTTTTCCCACCCATCTGAAGGTAGATTGGTTTCGTCAGTTGCAACCCACCAGAATCCTCTTCCAGAGGATTCTTCTATGTTCTACATTTTATATTTTCTAGACTGTTGAAGAATAAGAAAAGATTGATTAAAATGAAGATGGGAGGGAACCATAAATTACAGTGGTTTTCCCTTATCTGTGGTTTTGATTTCCACAGGTTCAGTTACCTGTAGCCAGCCACTGTCCAAAACTATTAAATGGAAAATTCCAAAAATAAACAAGTTATATATTTTAAATTGTGTGCAATTCTGACCAGTTTGATGAAATCATACACTTACTCCTTCCCTCTTGGGATATGAATTATCTCTTTGTCCAGAGTATCCACGCTGTATACACTACCTACCTGTTAATCACTTAGTAGCGCTCTAGGTTAGCAGATCAACTATTGCAATATCACAGTGCTCCTACATTAGGTTGGGTATTATTAATGGTTTTAGGCCTCCACTGGGGGTCTTAAACTATATCTCCCATGGATGGTGGTTGGGGAAGGCATCAGTAAATATCTGTAATTTCTTTCTACTTTTTATAATGATATTGAAGGAATGTGTAAATGATGCCTTCCATACTTTTAATAGTCATGCAGTTAATTAGGCTATGTTATTGAACTTAACTTTGGAATGATGATTTTAATAAAATGGAACAAAATTTATTAGCTATCTCCTAATCCACACTGTCTCCAATTGTCAAATATCTTAGATATTACTGATATGACATTAGATATAACAGTAAACAAAAAAGAATCTCTGGGATTAGGGAAAGGGATATAGATTTCTGACTTATACCAAGATGGAAGTTCTAAACAGGGTATCTATTCCTGTTGGTGATTTCAGGTATAACATGACAGAAAGTATTTAACAAAATGTTTAGAATCCACTTAACAAACACTAAGAAAGCAGAACACTGATGGTTAAGGGCACAGACCCTGGAGACAGATGATGTGGTTTAAATTCTGATGCCTTCATTTATGGTATGCTCTCAGAGAAGTTATTTAAAATATCTGAGTATCAAATTTGCTGGTAATAAAATGGGAATAATAAAATGTTCATCCCATTGCATTTGACAAAATTAGTTACAAATGTATAAAAACTCTATGACTGTACCTGCTGTATAAAACAAGCTCAATAAATGATATTATCAAGTCTGTTAAGTACAGAGATGAGCATGTCTAACTTTGTTTCCTATTATACAGTGACTTGGTGAGTACCCTGCAAAGGGCTCTTGGATATATGAAGGCATGAGGAAAGATTGAATGATCAGGTTTGGCAGTTGACAACAATAGCATTCTACTTCAGCTATTCCTGCTATCTGGACGTGGCTTAACCATTGCTTACTCTCTCTTTGACCAGAATTCATGATGTTCTGCCCTCTCCATGAACCTCTCCTGCTTTTGCTTGGGTTTATTAACCTGCCACTTTCCCCAGCACTGCCATGATCACTTTCCAGACAGCTCCAGGAAAAGCTTCTCTATAATGCCTGCAGTATGGCTGTCACCACGGTCATCGTCATAGCACTTGGCAGAGAGCTTAGCACACAGGAAGAACTCTATTAAATGAAGGAATGCTGCCCCTGCTCACCATTTAGTGTGCCTGTCTTAAGACTAGTGTCTATATTTTATATCTCTTTGCTACAGTACACCATAGTGATGAACAAATATTTGGGCACATTGCAAATTTGGATTTGAAGGAATTTTAAAGAGAATTTAACATCCTCTACAGATGAAGGATGAGAGGATTACTTAATTATTAACTTGCTCAAAATCTCATGGAGCTGGCTTGATCCCAGAATGGGGAATACAAATTGGACCTCTTGACACAGAGTTTCAATAGAATGGAGGAAATAAACATAGGAAAACCGACCAAACAAAAAATACTGACATAAGCTTATAAGTGATCACATTTACTTGGTGCTACGTAACTCGAGCTTTCAAAATTCCTACACATGCAAACAAGCTCTTAGTTAGACTAAATTATGGCAAGAACAAAGCTTATCACTGACGTCTGAATGGTTTGGTCAAGAGGCAGAGGGAGGTTCTCTGGAGTGGCCATAGTTGACTACCAGTAACATATCCACAGAATACGTGTGACTACCAGTAAAACAATATCTTGTGCAGAGTGAAGACATTCTGGTGCATGCCTGTAATCCCAAAGGCTTGGGAGGCTGAGACAGGAGGATCGTGAGTTCAAAGCCAGCCTCAGAAAAAGTAAGGCACTAAGCAACTCGGTGAGACCCTGTCTCTAAATAAAATACAAAATAGGGCTGGGGATGTGACTCAGTGGTGGAGTGTCCCTGAGTTCAATCCCCAGTACCCCCCAAAAATAAAAAATAAAAATAACATTGCAGTCTATGAAACTCTTCATTATTTGTAATCTGTGCACTGTCTTGGTTGGTTGGGAAGACAGGATCAGGACCAAGACCTACCCTAAACTTCTGTCACACTCCTTGCACTCAGGATGTCACAAAATAGTTGTTCTAGTTGTCATGATTTGTGTTCCCAAAATCAAGTTCTTGATTAGGATTTTCTACCTAATTTTCTTTTGCAGTTTCCTAGACCATATTTGTTACTTTAAAAGAAAAACCAAAGCAAAAAGTTAGATGTGCCCATTGAACAAATGAATGACCCCATAGTTAGTTATTGGTAAGGATGAGCCTGTGTGATACAATGCACTGTATACGTTTCAGCCATCATGAGAACGGATGCTCTGATTAGTCCTGAATAATTAAATGTTTGCTGTATTCACCATTAAAAATATCTTAGTGAAATATCCTGATTGTATAAATCACTATCCTGTTAATTCAGGATAGAATGCTGACTCTACATCAGTTATAGGAAAGAAAAAAATAAAAACAGTAGAAGCTGTGGGGAAAAAGAGTATGCTGAAGGTAGAACATTGTGATCCTAACCAGCTGTCCTTGAATGCATAGGAACTTAGTATGTTTCTCTTTCTCTCCTCTCTCTCTCTCTAGTCAGTAGCAACCAACAACCTTTATATGCATTTCACCAAAGTCATGAAAAAGCTGCTTCATAGCTACAGAAGTGTCTAAGAAAATACCAGAAGGAAAAAAATCAAAAGTCAGTGTGAAATAAAATACATATAAGAACTAACAGCCGACTTCTCCAAAGCTTAAGTGGCAAGGAGCCACAATTAAGCAATTGCTTAAACACAACAAGTTTCAATTCACTTACAGTGTTTTACAGTGGTTGCTATCTCAACTCGCATCACCCAGCAAATCACAAGAGCAAGGGTGAGAGAAACAAAACATTCCAGTACCTGAAGATAAATAGCCCAAGCGTCACACTCAGGGCTCTTCAGATCTTTCCAGTACTCCTCCTTCACATTTTTCTTTAGAGAATGACAAATTATAAATCCTCAGCTTCACAGAGGAAACTGTAGGCTTACTCTGAGTCTCTTGAAGGAGCAGATAAAGAGGATCCGGAGAAGTACAGGAAAGAAATACCACTTTCACTGTTTATGAAAATCTGTTGTGAAAAATATAAAGATAGGAGGGAATTTAGATTGCTGTTAATTTCTAAAAATTGTTAGCCATACATGTCCCTGTTTTTTCTTTTTTTAATGATATCTACATCCTGATTTTTATATAAGCCCTATATGGATTTATCATGCACTTTTGGATTCAGGAGACTGGAGCTGACATCCAAATTTAAATTCTTAACAGTTCTGTAACTTTTTGACCAGTTACTTCACATTTTAAAATTGAGCTTTGTCACTTATAAATGGGGAAAATGACATCTGCCTTAAATGGTCATTCCAGCACTCAAGGAGATCAATGACTTTGAACTATGGGAATACAGTAGGTCCTTGGTGAAAATTAGTTTCTCTCTTTTCTTACTATTTCATTTCCTGTCATTTCCCATCTGGGAAGGAAATGGTCTCGGGCTAGATTTTGGAATTCTTCATTTCATTTCATTCTCAAGTAAGGAAACAGACAAAAAAAAAAAAGATTGAAATTATAATTACAAAACACTTTCTTGGCCACTCAAGTGGCCCCTGGCACGAAAAATCATGAATGCAAGAGGCCTATGACCACCCCAATCCTCTCTAGTAAATCATTAATGCAAAATGTCTACAGTCTGTCCAGTGCTGTGAATCATAATGATCCATAGTGATCAAAACTGAGCCTAGTTAGAATATCTCAATTTTACAAAATGTGTAAACAGCATGGTAGGACCCCTTTGGGACACTGGAGGGGCTTCTGCAAGTGAGGGAACCTCAATGTTCATTATCTTCATGATAAATCCACAACAGGCTATGGAGTGTAGAGAAATACAGCTTTATTATTTTTATTAGTTAGAAAACCTACAGGTGCTACCATCTTCAAATATTTTACGACTTCTCCAAACCCATCACATTTCTTTTGTTTCTTTCTTACCTGTCCTACTTAAATTGGCAAGCTGACTGGTTTCTTCTGCAAATGATATGAGAATGTTGACTTATTTGAACTGGTGTGTGTTATGCTGGCTGAAAAAAAAGTCCTGGTATGCTGTGCGGGTGCATACCAACCCTATACACAAGAGTTGTTTTTTTTTTTTTTCCTGTTCAAGTAGATTCCTATCTAATTGAGTGGAGAAGACTAACATGAAATAGCAGCATAGAAATGATACAGATAAAAAGAAGCATGTAATCAATTATGGACTTTTAAAAAAAAATCAGTGCTGTGAGACTGCAGATAAAATGACATTAATCAAGGTTGACCTTGTTCTGAACAGTGTAAAAACAAGAAAACTGAAAGGTGGATAAGATATGGATTCAGGGATCATGCTACATTTGTTGGAGACCCTGAGCCAACTGTTGAGGAGGGAGGAATACAGCGCTTCAGTGAATCAATAAGGAGATAGATAAGATTAGGCAGGATATAGTTAGATAAAAGAGGATCTTTACAAGCAGGGAGGGGTATTTTTATGTGATACGATTGGAAATTGCAAAATCTTGACGGTATGGGAGCAAAACCAGTGAAAAAACTGAAGACAGCCATGGTAGGATGATGGATTGAAGTGACACATGACAGAGTCATGGAGACAAGGTTGGAAGCCTTTGCTTGTCCAGGTAAGAATAAGGACACTCTGTGCCATGCTGGTGGCTACAGATGAGAAAGGAAGGGGCAGACACAGAGATACAGACAGCAGAACTGACAGGATTTGGTGGCTGACTTGGTATGAGCAACAAAGGAAATGAGGCAACCCACAGAAGGGGAACAATCTAGGAAATAGATAACAAAGTTAACCTTGGAATTCTCAGTTTTAATCTGATGTTGCAAGATAGCCAACATTTAGGGGAAATGTCTAGAAGATGGTAGGAGATACAGAACTAGAGTTTAAAGACAAAGATGGGACAAGATAGGAAGAATAGGTGAAAAGGAAAGAAGGAAGGGAAGGAGGGAAGGAGGTAAAGATCCGACTGATGCTGGAAGGATGAAAGTATAATTTATATCATTTACATAGGTGGATGCATAAGGTAGTTTGAACTTAAGGCATTAATTGCATATCAACAAGGATATAATATAGAAATAATTTATGAAAAAATAATATAATATCTAGAGAGGGATTACCGATTCAAATAACTTCTTAGTATCTTTTTTTTTTTTTTGAGGGCCTGGGACCAAACTCAGGGCCTTGTGCGTGGTAGGCAAGCCCTCTGCCACTAAGCTAAATTCCCAACCTCCATTTTAGTGTTTTGATGAATTCACAAAGAATGTGAGACAGATGTTGTGCCTCAACTTCCCAATAAGAATTTTTTAAATTAGTTCTATACGAGATATTCTTTTTAAAAAAAATTTTAAAAATTAGTTGAAGATGGATACAATACCTTTATTTTATTTATTTATGTGGTCCGGAGGATCAAACCCAGTGCTTCACACATATGAGGCAAGTGCTCTACCACTGAGCTACAACCCCAGCCCCTATACAAGATACTCTTGTATATTTTAATATACAATACTGATGTATGCATTTCTGTATTTGGCAATGTGTATGTGAATTTTGGTGTATACACTAAGTCCCTGGGAAGAAAGACACAATAAACAGACATACACAACATACCAGGATATATGGATTGCAGCTGGTTGATAGGAGAACTGGTTGATAGAGTGATCTAGAATGGCCTGTCATTAAAGGTAATGGTTTAGCAGAGATTTGAATGAAGAGTAAGACAGAGTCACATGGTTAACTGGGGAAAAGAATTTGGGGGGATGAAGGAACAGCAAATGCCAAGGAACAGCAAAGAGGCCACAATGTGTGGAATGCAAAGAATCAGCAAAAAAGAAGCAGAAGAGACAGGAAGGCTCCAGGTCAGACTAAGACTACCTGGCCATAGAAGGGGTCTTATTTTAAGGGTGAGGGAATAATATTGGGGGGATTTGTACTGAGGAATGTCAACACATTATTTATTATAGATATCACTCTGTCATGTTTGGAATAAATTACAGGAGAGAGGCAAGGGTGGAAGTAGGGAGGTCAGGTATGAAGAGATTCTAAGAATGCAGGGCAAGGTGATGGTGGGTTGGCTCAGCACCGTAGCAGGAATAGTGATGGCATGTGATCAGATTCTAGATGCATTTTCAGGAAGGACTGATACGATGGTCTGATGGAAGGAATTCGAGGTATGAAGGAAGAGGGAAGCCAAAGGTGACTACCATGAATGGAGATGGAAAGGACAAGTTTTGTGGAAAAATCAGAGAGCTCCATTTTGGAGATGTTAAGTGATTGTTGGGCAAGATAAAACCTCTCTTGAAATGCTTCCTCATCTATAAAACAAAGACAATAACAGAACCCACTGCATAGGGTTATTAAGCGTTAAATAACACTGAAGAAGTTCTAAGCGGAGTCTACCATTGACTACTAGGTGTCTAGTTAAAATTAGAAATCAGGATGTTGAAGGAAAAACTTTAGTCTCACACTGTCTCTGAGTCTTAAAGCCTTGAAGCCCCTTGCTACATTTCCTTTATATCTTAATTTTATTTTTTAGTTGTAGATGGATGCAATACCTTCATTTTACTTATTTATTTTTATGTGGTGCTGAGGATGGAACCCAGCACCCCACACAAGCCAGGCAAACACTCTCACCACTGAGCCACATCCCCAGCCCGCCATCCTTCCTTCTATGACCCCTCTTTTGCTACTGTTGTAGGGGCAAAGATTAGTTCTAAATGTCAAATTATGGCATGTGTGCTAAAAATAATTTTAACAGTGATTTTGACTGAATAACTGCAGTTAGTAATGATGATTATTAGAAAGCAGTTCTAACTGAAGTTAGGAGACTTGAAAGAAGAGATTGGGGTTTATATTTTGAAGAAGAATATAAAAAGAATGTGGAGAATAACTTGAAAAGAACGTATTCCATGAGAAATTAGGAGGGAAATTGATAATCCCAAGATTATGAATAGAATCCCCATGTTTTACAAAGTCTGGTTTATATCTCTCTGGGTTTTACATTTTAAAGAAATAGCACATGGCCAACTTAGTAAAAAGAGATCATTTATCACAGCAAATTGTAGATGTATTGAGATTGTCAGAAACTAAGAAGAGCTGACTGAGCCACCATTTTTAAGGTGACATCTATAATAGTCACAATGTAATGAAGAACACTGTTCTCAGCTTATCAATCTGATGAAGGAAAAGGTTACTAAATGAATGACAGTGAAGACAAGTGCAGAGGTCACCGTGTCCATACTCTTTAGTTTGAACTTCCAAACTTAACAATTGTCATTGGAATATATTTTAAAAATGAATATGATTACTTGTTCATTTATTTCATGAAGCAGAATGAAAAAATATATTTGATGTTTATTTATGCAAATTACTATTTCTTCCGTGAGAAGATAATTTGTTCAATATTTGAGGAAATGCTTACTTTTCAGCACCACTGGAATAACTAATTAGGTATGGCAGCTTTGCACCGGTGGTCCAAAAAACTCTTAGTGTCCATGGAAGCCTGAAAGGGTTTTCAGGGAAGGGAGGGAATGTTCTCTTAAGTGCTCTTCTAAGTACTTCTGGACAAGAGTTACTGTGAAGATGTCATCTCTAAATCACATTCATTCTGCTTCTTCTAGCTATCAAAAGGACTCTCCATTTTATATCTTCAACCTACCTCAGCTGCCTTTTATACCCAAGTACAGGCACAGAATAGGCATAGAATAGGCATAAGTGGATTATATGCTTATTATCACCTTTAAGTAGCTACCTAGTTACATTTTAACTTGCCTTGTACAATAAATTCCACTAAAATGAAAGAAGTATTGTTACTTAAAATCTTCATTCAATGAAGGAATTTCGGATTGTGCAGAGGGCAGTGGGGGTGGGTAGGGTGGTGGAATGAGATGGACATTATTACCCTATATATGTGTATGATCACACTACCGTTGTGACTACACCATGTTCAGTCAGAGGAAGAAGTTGTGTTCCATTTGTGTATAATGTATTAAAATTCATCCTACTGTCATGTATAACTAATTAGAACAAATTAAAAATAAAATTTAAAAAATTTCTTTCAAAACCTATTTGCCTGGTCTTTGCTTAATTCTAATAATTTAAAAAGTTTTCATCATATACTTACATTTTATATATATATATAAAAATTTGTATATGGACTTCTATAGGTGTACATAATGCACATATGTACATGTTTATATACACAAATGTATAAATTTTTATGTATATACACACATAACTGCATATCTATTTCATTTTGTTGATATCTTGTTATCTATGTCATTTACCTTTTTGTTTTTTTAAACTGAACATTCTATAAATCTTATAGAATTTGAAAATTTTTCTACAATGTGAATTCTTTTTCTTTTCTTTTTTTTTTGTACCAGAGGTTTAGCCCAAGAGTACACAATCACTGAGTCACATCCCCAGCCCTTTTTATTTTTTATTTTGAGACGGGGTCTTGCTAAGTTGCTTAGGGCCTCATTAAATTGCTGAGGCTGGCTTTGAACTCGTGATCCTCCTGTCTCAGTCTCTGGACTCTCTGGGATTACAGGCATGCATTACCACACCCAGCTCACAGAGAAATTTCTACATGTGTTCATGGTGATATAAAAAATAATCTAACAACAAGTGTTTATATTAGCATGCAGTCATATTTAAATGGCTCTCAACAGGAGAATAAGCTAATTATGGTATTTTATATAATAACTATGAGAATAAAGAAATCATGTTTGAAGGTAAATAAATACCAAAAATGTAATTTTGAGCAAAGAGAGTTGCAGATAGGTATTTTAAATATGGTACCACTTAAGTCTTATAAATGAGCAAAGCAATAATTGATATTGTTTTGGGGATGCTTAAATATGTGATAAATATAAAATCCCTATGAGAATGACAAAACACCAAGTTGAAGATTGGAGGATTTCAGGAGGATTTGGGGAGGACAGGGGAGGGAAATATGATCCAGGAGGGGCTCACAGGAGGCTTTATCAGTAATTGTTATATTTTATTACTTAAGTTAGTGGTTGTCATGTGAGTATCTTATATGTCTAGAATGTTTAACAAAAATAACCTTGCTATTAGTTAACTGAGAATCTATCTACAAGTATTTTTGGAGAAAAAGATTTTTGGAAAGCAAAGACAATTTCAAATGTGACCCAAACTATATTGAATCAAAAAACAATGAGTATGTTATAAAAACAGAAACCGAAGCCACATGAGACACTGGGATCAAGTGTCCCAGGGTACGACTGCATGGACCATTAGCTATAGTAACATCACCTTCATTTCACAAAAGCAATTAGTACATACTTCAGTCTTCAAAGTGAACACAGATTACCTACTCTTAAAAAGTTATTAAAAGCACTTGGCTTTTGACCCTTAGAACTCATTTGTACAATGCATGGGTCAGCTTTTTCTCTTAAGTAATAAAAGTTGTCAAATGCCATTTTCCTAAGCCCTGTTTAAAAACAGAGACATTACGTAAGTTATCGTGATTTAAAAACACACACTTTTATTTTGAGACCAGGAGATTGCTGAAATAATGGTCTTTGGTTCATTTGTTAAAATACTTTAAGTTCAAATAGAAAAACACAAAACGGGAAACAAGGTGTTCACTGTCAAGAATAAACTCTACGCCATGAACTTATTAAACTCAACATGTCACTTTCAGTGCAAAATGGGTTAAAAAATAATAGTAGACAATCTCTGAATCAGTCTGCCAGTGGGGGCATGTGTGGGTAGGTGGTAGGGATTAATGAGAACGGAAGGCCATGAAGGTTCACTCAGAAAATACTTCATGCAGCAGAGTGGGTGTCGGGCTCAGGGTCACAGAAATAAAAACATTTTCCGTGAACTGGCCTCACAAGAATGGGAGCTTGGAATGTGTGTGGTGGTGACTGAGAAGGTGGGTGCCCAGTTTTGATCCATTTGTCATCATCTCCAAGAGAGCAGGTGGCAATTTACCCTCACCTCCCTGTTAATGCTCTTCCCAGACTACATGTTCTTTTTCTTTCTTTCTTTCTTTAAAAACAATTTTTTTTTAATGTTTATTTCTCCTCTTTCCCAGTCTATTAACACTTGGCGCTGATGTGCTGGCTAATCCTTGGGGTATGTACAGGGCGGTTGGTCAGGGAATGTTGTTATTGTCTTAAATGGTGCAAAGGCCACTTACAATAGATCTTCAGGCACTGCTTTGACATAATTTTTCTGGAGCTTACCCTCTATGTTTATCTTCAGTTGTGCAATGATTATGCTGTGCCAAAGAGCTATGGGTGGAAACACAGTCCTGAGTTCTAAGTCATCAATTTTATACAAAGAGTCACTGCAGAACTGAAGGACAACTTTCTCTACCTTCTTTTTTTTTTTTTTTCTTTAGGGATAAAAAGGAAGGAAAAGGAAAAAAAAAAAAAAAAAGGAAACAATACTATGCACAAACTGTTGTTCATGAGGTAGAATAAATTACTGAATGGCCATTTCATAAATTTACAATATTCTAAGCATAAAATTTCCAGTGCTATTGCATGTGTGATTCGTGAATTATATATGTATAATTTGCATGCAAAAGATGGGTAAGGCAAGAGCTTTGGGGTTACCTTCTCAGTCTGGTGCTCATGGCAGTGGATAAGCCTTGTGTGGGGTTTGGCTGGATGTGGTCCCAGCATAAGGAAAGAGCCTCAGTTTCTCCCTTTGACTCAGCGACACAATACACTAGGGAGTTCTGGCTCTTAAATAAGTTCTCTGCATGGTACCAACATAATGAATAACTTGATGAATATTAAAACCAATCCACAAGAAATAAAATTTTAGAAGGCTTGATGATGACATCAGACCATTTGGTAATGAATGCTTATGTGGCTGGGGGTTTGGCCTCCTCCCTCCACCCCCACTCCCATGGGTTTGTCATCTCATTTGTCCAGCCAGGAGCTACACATGAGTCAACATGCACGTGCTAATTTCATTTGGCTGGAATTCACTAAATGAAATTCTAGCTTCTTGTAATAGCACAAAGGAAAGATGTTTCTATTGCAGTCTGAAATTACATGCTCACACTTGTTTTCCTTGGTGAAAAATGACAGTCCTATGATGGTCTTATCAGAGCTGAAAAACAATACATTGGATGGTAGACTTTTAGACCTGAGGTGGGCTTCTTTTGAGAAGAGTTTTATTTGAAAACAGGTTTTAGAAAGGTAGATGAGGAATGTTCTCACTCATCTAGTTGAGTTCTTCTTTTTCTTTTTTTTTTTCACCAGATGTTTATGTTGGTGAGAAACCAATAACACTGTCTAGACCTCTAGGATATAGTAATCAAGCATGAATGGAAAACATGCAAAGGTCACACTTCAATCTGGACCTACAACATCCTGCTATTCAAGACCAGATTAAAGATGATGGATCATGATAAACTCAACCACACTGACTGCTGAGTCAGTAATTTGAGAGTTGTCTACAGAAAGCTAAATATGTCACCCAAAATCCACAAGATAAAACAAAGTCTAGACACCATAAAATGTGCTGTTTCTCCCCACTGCAAGTTGTCAACAACCAGATGCTGTGTCGTGACTTTTACACCAGCATCCTATAAATCAGGAACTTTCAATCTTTAATGAAGAGAAATTTCTTCGAGTCATGTGATTCCTGAGAGGGATGTGTGCATGTGTGTGTGTGCGTGTGTGCGCACACACATGCACGATTATCTAGATGTCTCCCTAAGGAGACAGGAGAGAGAGTGAGAGAGAAAGAAAGTCAATTATATTATGGCATTAATTATGATATCAGGATGTTCAGAGGTCATTAACCAACACTTCATCCATCAATGATATGCCATGTTTTTCACTATATTTTAGTGATTTTCATTGCCTAGAAGTCACTAATTTGCTTTTACAAGTGGTTTACTTCTTGATTAAACTGATTTATTGATTAGTGTGATCAGGATGGAAACTGACACCCCTCTGTCACAGAACTGAGTTCAATACTTTGGTAGTTTTACAAATGAGGAGTTAAGGTCAGTACTTGGCAAATCATGAGAAGGTCCTTCAGTCTCTCCACTTTCTGCTACCACTCTGAAGTCCTTATGGGACTTTCCATCAAGACACATCTCAGATATTCCACACTAAGTGCAAGCTGTGGGTCAGTGACAGTTTCAAAAAAGGCAAACCTTACCACTTCCTATGTCATACTGGAAGAAAATCACAGTGGGGTACCAAATATATATGTTTTTCTTTTCTTTTCTTTTCTTCTTTTTTTTTTTTTTTTTTTTTTTGTCCTGTGGAAGGGACAATTAGGCCTGTGAATTAAGTTACTAGTGTGAGAACTTCTTGAAAGGTTGAGGAACATTCAAATAATTTGCCTGGATGAACATACCAATGCCATTGTGAAAAAGATGTATTTAAAATATTAATACCATCCTCCTTAGTTTTCCCCCTAACCCCCCAAAATGCATCACAACACTACAGGGTTACATCCTGTAGTGGCTTAGAAACATCTCTTTGCAATGATTCGGACATTTTCATTTCCCTGGGCAATAGTGAAAAAGTGATAACTATGATGTTCAAAGTTAAAGTTAGTGTGTCAAGGAAGTTTTCACTTTTAAATAAAATGTTCCTAAGGGCACAGAATGAGCACGCCCCTGACATAATATAGAAAATAGTAATGGTAAAGCACCATGGATATTCTTTGGTTTAAATGTGCTTAGATAATGAAACCTTCATTCAGCAAAGAGTAGATGGAAGATGAGGGAGGGAGGGGAGCACAGATAGGGAGCCGAGGAGGGAGGAAGGGAGAGACAGAGAAGAAGGGAAGGAGGAATAGAAATCGATCAGTTCAGTAAATACCTTAAGCGGCCTGTCAAATCATGCTTTGGAGACTTGCTTTCTGCAAAAGTTACCTTTTCTTGCTAAAGGCAAAAGTTACCTTTACTTGCTAAACAGAATCACAACTACTAGAGTTCAGAGACAATTTTAAATTTCTATCTTTTCTACCACTCACCATGGTTCTTTCACATAGTGTACAATCAATATTAGCTAGTTTGGAGGTGATGAGAGGTTATGTCCATTCAGTATAAAAATCCTCTTTGGTACCCTTTGCTTCAGGGGGTGTTCTGTCTGCTTTCTTGGCTACAGAGTGAATGAACAATATCCCATACTTTGCTCCTGGGCCTCTTATTTGAAGACAAAATGCTTAATCTTAAAACTTCACTGTTTTCTTTTCTTTCCATCCTTTGCCTATTAACACTAAGAAACCACAATGAACAGGATGCTTTGGAACAAGCAAGTGAAATTACCTCTAAGAAAAAAATGAGACCATAATACTTTAACATATTGTTGATATTCAAAATGTACCTTAATTAAAATGGGAGAGTTGGTCAAAGTAGTACCAATAAAAATTTGTATCTCCTTTGATGATTTTCTCATTCATTTCATAAATCACAGCATTCAGCAGATAACTCAAGTAATTAACTCAAATAATTTTAAAATTTTTGAAACTAAACCAGGATAACATTGATTAGAAATAGGTTAGAATTTTTTGAGGTCATGTTATATAGAGAGCTGTGGAGTAACACTATGATTGTATACATAATCCTTAAATTTCATCATCTCAAGTATTTTTCGATTAGTACAACATAATCTTTTTTTTTTTTTTTTTTTGGTGGTGCTGAGGAATCGAACCCAGGGCCTCGTGCTTGCAAGGCAAGCACTCTACCAACTAAGCTATCTCCCCAGCCCAGTACAACATAATCTTGATGATGGTAAACATTTAATAAAATGATTATGCCATATTCTTAATACAACACACTTAACACTTTTTCTTTCCTTTTAAAAATGCAAAATATTCTTCAAGTTAATATCAGGGAAAAAAAGAGTCTTGACTTTAATTTGATTCTATAATAAACTCTGTGGGATCTCATATGATTTAGGACAATCTGTTTCATTTCTAGAGCCTTCATTTGTCAAAACCTTGAGAACAATCTCATATGTAAATTGAAAAAACACAACTTCTATTTTAGTTCATTCTGATTTGTGAATCAGACAGGAGCACCCTATTTTAGGTAGTGACATATTTTAGACTTTAGTACATTTACACTTTAAAAGCAGGTCAGCATTCATCTTTTAAAAGAGGATAAAAGATATAATCACACAGCATTTTGGAAGCAACACATCTTTTGTCCTATGAAGAAGAGATGAGCCAGTGATTAGGGAAGGACTAACTTGCCTGACCTTGGCAGAAAGGATCTCCCTTGGTTTTGTGGGGACACAAAGAGGGTAGAGGCTATTTATTCACTCATGTTTATGGGCTACTTTCTGCTCACGAGGGTAACTAGGCCACAGGGATCTGTATGACAGTTTAAAGTGACATTTCTCAACCTTCATGCCCACGTTGGACCCTCCTACTCATGCTTCTCTATGCTCAGCAGTTTGCTGGTCAGTTTTACTATGAATGCAATCAGTCTATTGCATATATTTTTAAAAGTCACATATGCACCTTTCTCAATCTTCCCCTTACAAGTGTGTCTTCTACTGCCCCTAAGAACCGTGGGTTAAGGATCCTATTGGTGATGAGTTTCAGACACACAATGTCCAAGAGACACACTGTGATTCCTCCTTAATAAAATGGAGCTCACCTGGCCCAGGCTGGTGCTCCTTGAGCACCACAGGCAATTCACCTATGGCAGGTAGGCAAGGAGCGTGTCTGTCTTGTTTGTCATTCAGGGCCCAGCGTACAATAAAGGCTCAATAAATATTTGTGAGATTAATTAATGATGATTAGCAGGTGTGGAGAGCTCCGAGCTTTGTCCATGAATACTAACTAACGAATTTTTAAGGTATTCCTGAAAAATGCCCTAATTTAAGTGAGACTGAAGTAGGACCTATTTCTCAGGATTATTTTAAAAAATGAATGAGAGAATGCCTTTAGAGCTCTTAGCACAGGCTCTGGCACTTAGTAGGCACTCCTAAAGAATATATTCTAATGAACATAGCTGCCTACTGGTGAATGCCACGATTAATTTATAATTCAAAAAGCACTAGTCTTTGACTCTGTCTGAGAAGAGCAACAACAGTACTACCATCATGAGTTTGATTGTCACAGGGGATAAATAACTTTAATCTTTTCCACGGTTGTTTTCATCAGTTGTTCCAGGCAAGCGCTTAAACAATATCAGTGGTTGTCCATGAGCCACAGAGGAAGAACACAGAGGAATGAATGCACATCCATCATCATTGCACACAAACAACTTCAGCACACGCCATCTGGATGGCACATCCTCTCCGGTCGAGAATGACAAATTAAATCCGAAATTGCAAAAAAAAAAAAAAAAATTCACATTTAACTTTAGTCTAAACCTAAATAATTCCCCTGAAATAGGGAGCTTCCAGAAGCATGTGTTTTTAAATCCAGTCTTTGCTATATGATAGAGTTTTATCTCCTTAGGCTGATCTGTGACAAATCAATAAAATAAGCCCTTTCTACAAAGCCTTTGACTTTGGACACACCTAGTTACTGTAATTACAAAGACCTTTGGCAAAAGACCATTCGCACATATTGCTTTAAATAAAGTCACAGAAATTTTACTCCAGAAAGGGAGGTGTGCAAAATATCCCTTTCAAGTGGCAGCCTTGACATTTAGCATACTTTTTCCCATACCAGGGCTGAGCCACAGGCTTGGAACCCCAAGGCTGCTGGTGCTACTGCTCTTTTCCATGTTTGGCTCCATCCATTTAGCAATTTGCAAAGCAAGTTCCAACTGGCTTGGGAAGACATTCAGAGATTGCCTATCTAGCATGACAGACTCATCTGCATGGACTGATTCCTTTATCAAGGTGCAGAAACAGTTATCCTGGTCATTTCCTTTGGGAGTTTACAGGGTCTGCACAAAAATACCTTCTTTTCATTCTTCATCGTTTCTCTCCAGTACAGAAATACATTTACCACTGAAATTTTACCTTTGGGTTTTTTTTTTTTTTTTGCACTGGTTGAGAGGCTCTTGCCAAAAGCCCTAGGCAAATCATAGCGGTGGCATGCTAATAAGGTGAAGCTCCTCGGGAAAGAGGGTATAAAGAAAAGGAAAGTGGGGTTATAACCCCCTAAATTAAAGGAGGGCGTATTACGTGCCAAAGGCTCTTCTAAGCATTTTGTAATGTAACTCATTTGATCCTTACAAGCATTTTAAAGCTACTATTATCGTCCTCCTGTATTGGTGAGAAACAGACTGACTTGCCCAAAGTTACCCAGTGCCAGAGCCACCATCTAAACCCAGGCAGTCTAACGTCACAGTCAGCAATCCCGACTACCATACTGCATTTTTATCTCATCAAAGCTGGTCTTAACTTCAGCATGGTCCTCTCTTTACTGAAACAGTAAAATTTAATTCAATAGCTACATGCTCACATCACAGCGGCTCCTGAAGCATCCCTAATGGTTGTCTCTCTTTAAGATCTAGATTTGGGCTGTCTTTGTTTACTGGCGGAGCCTGCATATTTTGAGGCATACCTCACTCATGGTTAAAAGGCATTCCATATGCCCTTACTTGCTTTTCACTGTGAACCAAATGAGCAGAAAGCAGTTCACAGGAGTCAATGTTTGTGGTTGCCCTTCACTGGAAGTGGGCCAGAATTCTTGATGCCCCACAGAATTGGGAACTAATGTACTGAAAGCATGTCAAACACTCATTTTTCTAGTGAATTAGGGACCCGGTCAGCTGAACTGTAAAAATCTATTTCCAAATGACAGATGATATTGATCATCCAGCAAAATATCCCAGGGGAATCCAGTCTAATGTAGATACTTGAAGAATTTATGTCCATTGAATCTCACCTGGATCGAGATTTGTCTCAATTTTCTTGCCCTCTTCCTAGGCATTTGAGATTTTCTTTCTTATGTATTTATCTATGGCAGTAGGATCCTCCATTAATCTCATACAGTTTGAGGCATCTGAGAATTTTCCCCTTCTATGCCATGTCTCCCTAGCAGAGAGAATGGATATTTCCCCATCGGTGGGAAACAAAGAAATATCCATTAAGGAATTCTAGCTAGCTTATGTACAAGAAGAGCCCAGCATCTCAGTCTGAGAGAATGTTTGCCTTTGAAAACCACAGAGCTTTTAAAATCTATGGCCAATGGACAGATTCATAGAGGAGTCCATGATCTTGGATGAGAAAAAGCTACATTTCCATTTTCTTAAACTCTAACTGAAATTTAGAATTTCCTCCAGTTATAAACATTGGCAAACTGCCCTGTACCTATAAGGGTATTAGCTGTTCCTGTGACTCTGTCACCAATAGAAACCAAGCTTTTCATATCACATTGCAGCTGTTGCAGATATCACAAAATATCATTTACAGTCATCTCTATTCTGCAGTTATGGTCATTATCAAATCCACTCCAAGGACTGCAGATGACTGGCAAATTTTCTGACCATGTATGTCCATTTGTCCTCACTGGTCAAGTACTGAGCAACTCTGTGAATTGTGGTCATTCAACTACCACACAGGGAAGTTGCAGGTTCCCCACTGATGACCTAGATATGGGACCCGCTTCCCAATATTCCCTATGTATAACTGTTGGTGACAAGAAGGTGAATTAAAACAAACCTGTGTAATGCAGAGGTTAATGTTCTTTATCTAGCAAAGCAGTCTTCACACTGGAACTTGTAAAAATATCTTTTAATTTAGACTTAATTTCCTACATTTTAAGTGCCTTGTCCTATTTTAAACTCATTCATGTTCTATTACCATATCACATTTTTGTCTAACTATGTTGATATTTCATTGTAATTGGTTTCCTTTTTTTTTTTTAGTATTTTATCTACACATCCAAAATTATTTCTCTGAGAAGTGATCCAGAGTCTCCAGAATGCTAAAGAGCTCTACTCGCACCAAAAAAAAAAAAAAAAAAAAAAAAAAAAAACCTAGGAAGTCCTCTGTGAAGGAATTAAGAGGCAGTAGCTTTGTTTTCAGGAATGAAATGTACCCGGATGTCAAGATGTCTATGTATTACACAAGAGGAAGCAGGCAGCAGAAGGTAAGCTGTGCTCAGACTAATGAGAACCCACAAAAGATGTGAGAAGAACGACACAGGATTCATCCAAAGAAAGGCTGTCTGCTCCATCAGTGAACCATAGTTATCTTCCAACTTCCAATTCACTGAAAACTCCGTGCCATCCTCTGCATTTAGGAGAGAAGACCGGGCACCTGTGGGGTTGGGGATCATGGTTGTAGAGAAGACAAGAGCAAGAGAAAGTCCTGGGGTTTGCGACTGGGAAGAAGGAAGGGATTAAATAGACAGGGGGATGCAATTAAGACAATCTCTTCTGTTATTTCTCACAACCTGAAGGTTTTTTTCCTAGCAACAATTCTGTATTTTGTTTATATAAGGCTGCAGATCCTTAAAAACAACAGACGGAATCCTTGTTTTTATACATAAGACAAGGAAAGGTAAATGATGATCTTTGTACAAGATTTCATTTGAGACAGGAGAACTAGGAACTCTTAAATTTTATATGTATATACACACGCACACACACATATATATGTATATGTGTATATATATATGTATATATATATATATATATATATAGAGAGAGAGAGAGAGAGAGAGAGAGAGACAGACAGACAGACAGACAAAAATACAGAAAAGACCTAGCAAAGAAATTTACAACTTGGTCTTACGACCAAAAATCCCTTGGTCAGGTGGAAGAAACTAAAATCTCTGATTAGTTTTTCAGAAACTTGATGAAGGTCATAAAAGGTCAGGAAAGCAACAATCATCATGGAACTAACATTCCAGGTACTATTGACAGAAGCATTTTCCTCCAGAGGCTTCCAAACACTTTTTACCTATCACTTCATTAATTTCAAAGTGAAGAGGGACGTTTGGACTTTCTACTGCCCTCCCTTCTGCAAGCAAAGGCAACGTGGGATGATATAAAGATTTTCTCTGCTGTTTAGAAAAGAGACTTTTTGTGGATAATTAACAGCTGTTATTTAGCGCTTGGTCAGTGGGAGAGTGGCGAGCAGAGAAGCTGGAGGGAAAGGGATGGGAGTAAGTGCTCTTGAGGTTTGGATGTGCACCAGATCAATCTCCATTTGACAAACACTGATGGAGCTTCAGTCTTGAGCCAAGGACTAGGGAGGACACGAACAGTGTCCAGGTCTCCAGTAATCAGTCAGTTGTTGTAGCAGAAGTCCTATCTTTTCAAGTATGGGCTTGAATTCTCCACTACAGGAAAGTCCTAAGAGATTGACAGTCTTCGGAAACCCAAGTAACATAAAGAATTTCTTCCCTCAGTAGAATTGAAGCATCAAAAATGCTATTTGCAGGGGTGGGGATATAACTCAGTTGGTACAGTGCTTGCCTCATAAGCATAAGGCCCTGGGTTCAATCCCCAGCACCACACACACACACAAAATGCTATATGCAGCTAGAGCTGTGGAAGTGTTTTCTCATTGCACATTCAAAGTAGTGATTGTTCTCAAAGTGGTTTTTTGGGGGGCAGGGGTGCTGGGGATTGACCTCAGAGCACTCCACCACTGAGCTACATCCCCAGACCTATTTTGTATTTTATTTAGAGACGGGGCCTCACTGAGTTGCTTAGTGCCTCACTTTTGCTGAGGCTGGCTTTGAACTTGTGATCCTTCTGCCTCAAGCCTCCCAAGCTGCTGGGATTATAGGCATGCACCACCGCACCCGGCACAAAGTGTTTTTCACTAATGAGTTTATATTCACTGCTTCATTTTGACTTCAAATATACCAATAATATTAACACACAAATGAGAATAGTCAGGAACTTTCAAGGGGTAATATCCCTATTCTCACAGATCATCAGCTGTCAAAAGCTCTTCATTACATAAAATTCTGAGAGGAAACCCTGGAAGCAGTAACACACCAAACCATAATAAGATATTTTTGTAGTTTTTTGTTTGTTTTTGTGGTGCTAAGATTCAAACCCAGGGCCTCATGCATGTTAGGCAAGAACTCTACCACTGAGCTACAACCCCAGGCCTTGTGTTATCTTTTGTACAATCTTTTCATTTGTGGCAATGTAGATGTCAAATAAGACAACCACAAAGGAATCACTCTTTCAGAGTTCGATCAATTATAGTTGGGCATCTTATACTTCCATAGCTTATCTCTTAAACTTCATCTGGTTAATTGCAAATTGTCATCATTGATAAGACACCTTTAAAAATTACTGGAAAATTGGACTGCTTAAAGATACCACATTTTACTCTAAAGCAATAATAAAATTGTTAAATTTAAAATACTTAGCTCTCTCTTCCCTACCTTATGGTTAGACTTGGAATTGTTTATTCTCTCTGAGTCCTGGGCAATATTGTTTAACTTAACAGAAAGGAAGATCTTCATGCACATTCAAAACAAAATTACAGTCTATGATGGCATGCAGCTAACACATTATCTTCATAATCTGCTTAATCACAATCACAACCTTAAATTTCCCCTCTTCAAGTCATGTCAGGACAATTACGTGAAAGTCAAATGACTATCAAGAACATAGTCCAGAAACCTGGATTGACCCTTGAAGGCCGCTTGTAATATTTTTAACAATTCCAAACGCCATTCAGTATATGAAAAACAAGTGGATTAACCAAAAAGGTTAAGAAAACATGGTCTTTGACCCATCCATGTAGATGTCATAGGAACACAGGCTTAACAAACAGAAAACACTGCTGGATTGGATGCATCTCCTTGATTTGGAGTTTTTTTTCACATCACAGTGAGATGCTACTTTACATCAATTAAGGAATCCTCTTCCTACCCAGAATCAGGCAGAAGTTCCTGTTTCCTTACTGAATTCCTTCAATCACAGTCTGCATTTGGTGGCTGTCACATGAGCCCTAGAATATTTGAATTGCACCACTGTACGTATGTTTTATTATATTTCAAATGCCTGCCTCTGGCATACCTGATACCCTCTTGGAACTCAGAACAGCTGCAGGCTGCCAGAGGAAATTCCAGCAGCCTTTCACTGGGCAGCTCCTTACTCCACTGACCCACAGCCCTGCCAGGGCCCTCTCCTGCTCCTGAGCCGCCTTAGGCTGACCAGCTCCAAAGAGGACTCTGTGCTATAGAACTCAGGGCTTTTGCCTGCAACTGTTCATAACCACCGATTTCCTGACACTCCAAAGGACCTTGCTTTCTTTTCAAGGTGAAAACAAAACAAACAAGCTAACAAAAAAACAGCTCCCCCCCCAACTCTCATAAAACCTTATCTAGAAATAAGACCAACAACTAGAAAGGCATTTCAGAAAAACAAGCAAATAAACCAAATCCCCCCCACCCACCCTCACTCTCCAGAAACGTTAAATAGCCGAGAACCGGAGACTGAAAAAACCTTGCCATCACCTAGCCCACCGACGAGACCATTACTTACCCGAGTTAATAACTGCATCTGTGTATTAATCGCGTCCCCCCACCCAATATTTCTCACCCCCTCCCCGCTTTCGCGCCCCTCACCTGCCAGCCGTCTGTCTCTGGTGTTTTTCCAAATCACATCCAGGGCTCTGGCCGTGGAGTCCCTGATGTGATCGCTAAAAGACCTCCGCAGAGGGGCTCGCAGGGGCCGAGCCATCACGTGGGCCTCGGGGTCCCCCATCCACCCGCAGTGACTTCAGCGCAGCGCGGGCGCAGCGACCATTCTGCTCTCCCCTCTGGGAGGGGTTCTCCGCTGGCCGCGGGCTGTCGCTCTGCCTGGCCGCGGGTCCCCGGGGAGCGGAGAAGGAGCCCGCGCCTTCAGGATGCCGGCATTGCGGCTCGCACTGCGGCCCCGGGAAGCGCCGGCTGCAGGCGGCCTCCTGGACCGCCGCCAAGCTCGCGCCGCGGCCACATCTGGAAAGGCTTAGGAACCAGCCAGCGCCGCGCTCGCCCCGCTCTCGGGCTGAGCCCTGGCTATCTAGATGCTTCGAGCTTCCTGTGTAATCCAATAAGTTGACTTGGTACACGCTGGGCTCTTGTCTATTAAATACTCGCCTATCCTTCAGAGCAATCCAGGTAACCTTGCGGTTTGGAAGGAGAAGCAGTGCGGGAGGAGGCAAGCAAGTGAGGGAGGGAGAGGAGGGCCAGCAGGTAGTGCTGTCTTCAGCTTTCAACGCCAATTCTTGTCAGCATTAACATTTTATCTTAGCTCATGGGTTAGATCAGGCTGCTGGTGACATACAACAGTGGAGCCTGTAGTTGTGGTCACCGGAAGGAAGACATGGCCCTGCCAAGCATCCCCCAGGTCAGTCTGGATTGTAAGAAATGTACACCTGAGTTTTAAACAACATACTAATCAGCGTCTCATGTCTTCACATTTTCCCTCAACACTTTTTACACTCGGTGATTTAATCAAATAATTCTAGGTTTTGCCTCTAAATAAAGTCCAAATAGAGTTTAGGGAATCTTTGCATTTCAGACAAGCAAATTTCATCATTATGATTGCACAACAAAAACACACCCCAAAATAATGTTCAAAAATATAAAACGTACTTTTGGTACAGTTTTGGAAGTCAAAATATGGGCCAACTTCTTCTTTTGTAGGATACATTCTTGTGTTTCTAAAATGCCAAATAAATCTCATTTTATGCCAATGAGTTTGGCAGATTTTCTGACTTTTAATGCATTATTAATCCTCTCTTTTCTCATGTACCCCAAATTCCATCTCATAACTTTCAAGGTTTGGCAGGGAAGCTTAATATTGGCATAAGATAGTATCAAAGGGCCTGTTCATAGCCTTTTGCAAGATGAGATAATGCTGTAAAAGTAGTTTGTAATCATTTATGGTACCATGTAAATGATTATTATTACTTTAATTATTTTTATACATAATCACACTGATCTCCCAAGTATTTTAATTCTACAACATGATCCTCTTTCCTATATCTTTGCTAACTTTGCTATACAAAAAGTAATTATGACACTAGTGAGATTGTGCTCATGAGTTTTGACTAACACTAGTAACCACTGCTTATTAGTAACCCATATTAGTCTATTTTGGGTTAGTATAATGAAATAACTTAGTCGAGTACTTATAAAGTAAAGAGATTTCTTTAGCACAGTTTTGGAGGCTGAGAGTCCAAGATCAGGTGACCCCATTGGTTGGGCCTCTAGTGAGGGCCTAATGGCAGATGGCATCATGGCAGAAGCATGTGAAGAAAGAAGAGAGCTCATCCTCTAAGAGGAAGTTTCAGTGATTCAGGAGTCAAGTTTACTCTTATAATACCTCACTTTTGAGAGAAGTAACTCAGGGTCCCAGGAGAACTACCTGAATTCCTTCCAAGGGCTGTGCCTTTAGTGATCTAAGGAGCTCCCACTAGGCCCCACCTCTTAAAGGTCCCACCACCACACCTAGAACCAAGCCTCCAACACATGAACCCTTAAGGAACAAATTCAAACTGCATCCACACCATAGCCTCTCCATAGTTAATAACATGCTTTTTGATAAATACCTACTTCTTTCTCTTACCACTGGACGGGGCATGGATTATATTATGGTTTAGATATTGGGTGTCCCCCAAAAGTTCATGCATGAGACAATGGGAGAAGGTTTAAAGGTGAAATGACTGGGTTATGAGAGTCTTAGTGCATTAATCCCCTGATAGGGATTACCTTCCTGGTAACTACAGGCAGGTAGGGTGTGGCTGGAGGAGGTGCGTCCCCAGGGGCATGCTTTTGTGGTATGTTTGTTGTCCTTGCTGAGAGGTACTCTCTCTCTCTGGTTCCTGGTGCCATGTTGCCAGCTGCTTTCCTCTGTCACACACTTCCTTCCTGATGTTCTGCTTTATAGGAACGAAGTCTACCAGTCTACCATCTATCCCCCAAAATCCCCAAATAAACAACTTTTCCTCTAAAGTGGTTCCTGTCAGGTTTGTTGTTGATGTTGTTGTTGTTGGTCACACCAATGAAAAAGCTGATTAAAAATTAAGAGGCAATAAGTACTAATTACTGAATTTTATAGAACTCTGTGCCTTCAAGAAGCAATTCCAAGTGAGAATTCTCCATTAAAATTTTTCACAAAATTTGTGCTTGTGTGTGAGGCTCTGGGTTCAAACCCTAATACTGAAAAAATACTTATATTACAAAAATGGATTGCCTAATTCTTGGTTCTGGTTTAAAATAGAATATTCAAAGTCTGTGTGTGTGTGTGTGTGTGTGTGTATGTGTCCTTCAAACAGGTCTGGACACCTTGGAGCATGTGCTGAACAGTACAGGTTTGTCTGGACCCCTTTTGCAGAGGAACAGCATGCAGCATCCATGGCATGAAAAGTGTCCTGTACCACATGCTGTTCTGTGCATGGGGAACTTGAGGATGAATAACTCTGTCTTCGAAGAGGTGACACCACCTTGACCACAAATAACTTGAAAATAATGTGGTCAGTTCACAGTAGAAGCATGTTCAAAGTATTATGGGAGCACTGAGTAAAACATAGCCTGGACTCCTAACTCCTCCTAGGCACTGAGCTCACCTGAATTTCCAATCTATCTGGATCTATGACAAACAAGGGCATATAATCATTCCCAACGTGAATTGTTGAGTCATGCAGAGGGTCGGTAATGGTAGGAAGTGTCTCTATACTAAACCCAGAAAGGAAGAGGGAGCAAAAAAGCAGCATTTACTGAGTACCCGTGACATGAACCACAAACCTTTCTAGAGTTGCGTAGAGACTCCTGGTTCATCACCACAATCTAGTACAGGTGTCATCATGTCCTGTTTTTTAATTTGTTCTTTTTAGATATTCATGATAGTAGCATGTATACATGGAGTATAACTTATTCTAATTAGGATCCCATTCTTGTGGTTGTACATGATGTGGCGTTAAACTGGTCATGTATTCAGATATGAACACAGGAAAGTTACATCCAGTTCATTCTACTGTCATTACTATTCCTATTCCTATTCCCCCTCACTTCTCATTCCTCTTATCTATTCTACTGAATTTCTATTCTTTCCTCTCCTCCCTTATTGTGTGTTAACATCATATATCAGAGAGAAAATTCCACCCTTTCAATTTTGGGATTGGCTTATTTAACTTAGCATGATAGTCTCCAGATCTGTGCATTCAGCAGCAAAAGTCATTAAGTCATTCTTTTTTATGGCTGAGTAATATTCCACTGTATATATATACCACATTTTCTTTATCTACTCATCTGTTGAAGGGCACTAGATTGGTTCCATAGCTTAGCTATTGAGAATTGAGCTGCTATAAACAGGGATGTGGCTGCATCACTGTAGTATGCTGATTTTAAGTCTTTTGGGTATATACCAAGGAATACAATAAAGTGGGTCAAATGGTGGGTTCCATTCCAAGCTTTCTGAGGAATCTCCGTACTGCTTTCCAGAGTGGTTGCACCAATTTGCAGTCCCACCAGCAATGTATGAGTGTACCTTTCTCCCCACATCGTCACCAACATTTATCATACTTATATTCTTGATAATTGCCACTTTGACTTAGTGTCATCGCCTCTTCAGAAATGAGGAAACCGGAGCTCTGAGAGAAGAAACTAGAGGAACCTCAGAGAGCATATGAAAGATCTAGGATTCACATGTGGGATTGTTTGCTGCCAAAGTTCATTAGCTTCCCAACCAACCTGATTGGGCTTCAGTTAATGATGATAATGAACCATTACTGATATCTAGACTCTCAATTGATACTAAGCTATTGACCAAACGTTTTCCATCTTAGCAAATAAAATAACCAACTAGACCCAGGGTGTGAAGAAACTTGAATTTGCAGATGGGTTTTAGGGGATCCCAGCTATGGAAATCGAGGGACAATGAGCCAAGAGAATTAGGACCTAATTCAGTGAACACTGTTTTATGCTAGGGTACTCAGGTCTCATCTCCGGAATGTTCAAGAACAGCCCTCCTTCTCCTTTGCAACATTTCCATGTCAAGACAACATTCTTAGTTCTGCCCTGTAGCTCATCTCAGTGAATATTAGGAAAAAGGCAACCTCTTGATAGTATAGGTTCTGTTAGGACAAATGATCCTTAGACCTAACCTATCTTAAGAGATTTTTATTGAAAAAAATTATCAGTATAAACATAACTTTTATTCACAGACTACTTGGGGAGTAGGAATGCAGATAAATGTTTTAAAGCCAGATGAGCTTTAATTGCTGATTTTATCATAGCTCAAATTAGGGCTGGAAACTCATTAAATTGAAATTTTGTTGTGAGGGTAGTTCAACTTCTTATGGGTGCATCTCAGCCACATATCATGTGTATGATATAAAAACCATTCTAATACACAGCCAATTTTGCATTATCATTTTTTATATTTGTTCTTGTAGACCACTAAAAGTGTGACATACAGAAAAGTGTTGTTTATAATCTACTATTTATAGAATAATTCCTCAAGTTGTATTTCC
Source organism: Sciurus carolinensis (assembly GCF_902686445.1). Classification (NCBI taxonomy): domain Eukaryota; kingdom Metazoa; phylum Chordata; class Mammalia; order Rodentia; family Sciuridae; genus Sciurus; species Sciurus carolinensis. The sequence continues at coordinate 47,061,928 of NC_062216.1, read as the reverse complement.
ACAAATTTCAAGTAATCTCCATCTCTTGTGAGAGGAAGAGGTGAGGACAGTTGGTGATAATTACTGCTGTCTCAGCTGGGCTCATGGGGAAAGAGGAAATATAAGGCGTTCATTGGCTTTGCAAGATCCCACTGGGAATTACAGGAGAAATGAGAATAATTTTGCTAGGCTTTGACAACTTCGCAGTTCCTTATTTCTGTGATAAAAAAAACTAGTTTCAGTCATTGGTGCAGCTTCTATCTATCTGACCAGGGAAAACTGTGCCAACTCTTCCAGATTTCTGGGGAGTAGAGGTTCCCATTTGTACATGAACCTAGAGATTCTGGCTCAAATAGGTCCTTAGTATTTTCCATATAAAACAATCATCATGCCTTGGTAATGCATTGTAGATTTTATCTAATTTTGTCTAATTTATGACTTTAGTTTTCTAAGTACAAACAAAATTTTCAGTTTTATAGCTCTTCTAGGTCCCAACTTCAATGAGTTAGTAATAGAGACACTTTATTTTCCAAACCTGTATAGCATGGATCCACTGTGGTCTTTTGGCCACTCGCATTTGGTGATGCAACTCATTTAAATGTTCTTTGGATCAACTGGAACATTTAGGATAGCTCTAAATGCTGGTCGATTCTTTCCAAATAATACAAATAATGACAGGAAATGGAAAGTTTATTAAGAGTCAATGGCATGCCTAGATTGTGTGTTTGGCAGAGGAAGGAAATTATTAAAACCCCATTTGGTTAGGTCTTAACAGTGAACCAACCCCTGCAACTGGGCAGCAGCCTTAATGAATGACAGTGCCTATCCCAGCATAAGAAATCTGCCTAAAGGGCTACGACTCCACAAAATGAGTTCTCCATTATGTAGATGTCCAATAGTCCATGACAGAGAATTTGTAGAAGGAAACCTCTGTACCTCAGGAATGTCTCAATGATTTTCATTTACTCCAACAACTAACACCTAGCGTGTCAGTTACATGTGCTGATATCCTTTTTCAGTTTAAAATGTTAACCTAATGTGATCTTCCTTAGCCTGTTTGCTCTGGCAAGTGGCAATTTTATGTCTTAGTCTGCTACATTTGGAACCCTTAGGATTACACTAAATTTGGTTAAGAATCTCTTTTGTGATAAACTCTGTTAAATGTTCTTGACCAAGGAGAAAGATGGAAAAGCGATGCCCCTAGAATTCTTTTTCTATGTCATGATTTCAATCTTCATTCTATGCTATGATTTCAGAAGTCTAGAAAATTTTTAATTTTTAAAGAAAAATCAATAGAAATACCTCATCAAAAATAATGAAATAGAAATAATACATTCATAACTTATATTGCCTTAGCAAGACTAGAACATCTAATGGCAAAATAAACTTTAGAGACAGTTTAAATGTTAGGGGGAAATGATTTCCTTCTTTTTACTCTTTTATTTTTCTTTTTATTTTCTTATCCTTTATTCTTTGCAGTGTAAAATTCCAGTATTTTTTTATTAAGAAAGTCGAGAATAATGACAAGACTACAATGATGTAATGTCTCTCTGCTCACTAAGATTTACATTTATTATGACTACTCGAATTACTTTTAGATTGTGTTTATTCCAATTCTTACTAGCTATTTTATCTATCTTTTTATTGAGATTAGGCTCAAGATATTACTCTCTTGCATTTTCTGAATTAAAAGACTTCTTTTGAGAAACAAACAAAAGCTCTAGCATTTTATTTTACTTTAATGTACAGTCTGCTTATTGTCACAAATGTCCATGAAAGCGCCAGATACCATTACCTCTGGATTATAACAATTGTCTATCACCTCAAATAGTATGCCTACAAGAAACATCCAAAACAATAAAATCCAAAACCATTTTGGATAATTTGGATAATTCCAATATACTCAAGTACATTCATTTAGGCATAACTTCAAAGTCAGACCAAACAGGATCCCACTTATTTCTCAATGTTCATATAACCTATTGAACCAGATTATTAAAAACTGTCATATACTGTGATATGTGTTGATATGAACAGACTTGAATGTTTTTGTATAAAACTGTTTGCAGGTTGACTTAGCTTCTATGAATGAAGTGATCCTGCTGGCTGCATGTGCACACACATACAACAGCCCTTTCAAACAAAAACAAAAACAAAAATCCCTAAAAACTATTAACACAGAAATTGGAAAATGGGATGTGAGAACTGTGATCTCTGAGAGGTTTAAAAAAAATAGATGAGTCCTTCATGATTTCAGTCTCATTCCTCTGCCTGGGGCCAATTTCTGAACAATAAAAAAGAGGAAGATCAAACAGCCTGGAAGCGATGATGCAACAGAGATTGGAGATTGGTTGGAATTTGTAGAGCAGAGTACCAAAGAAAAGGATGCAGCATAAAGAGTCAGTTTGAAACTCGGAAGAGGGGTCTTCTCAAATCTGTGGCTTAATACTCATCTGCTCAGTCATGAGATGGTACTTTTCAAGGCTTGGAAAGAACCGGAAATCAGTAGGCAGACCACTTCCTGGAGCTCACACAGGCTGGAATTAGTTTGTGTTCTCAGCAGCCAGCATGAATATGGATCATCTCCCAAATAGTTGTGCCTCACTAACGAGGCTAAATTAGTCTTAGAATAAAGGGTGTTCTGGACCTTGCAGCAGAATAAAGGAAATAATAAAGATGAGAGAAGAAACCATTGAAATTGAAAGTAGACAATTTAGAAGATCAAAAGCTGGTTCTTTGAAAATTGATTAATCCCTAATCAGATTTACTAGAATAAAATCTGGCTATAGAAGTGTCATAGGATTGAGGTCAATATTCAAAACCAACTGCATTTCTGTCTATTAGCAATGAACATGTGATAATTAAAACAAAATGATACCATTTATAGCACGAGCAGAAGATATGAAACACATAGATTTAATTAAAATATTTGTTTACTTACATTTTGAAAGCTACAAAGCATTTCTAAGAGAAATTTAAAATGATATAAATAGAGAAGATATACCATGTTCATGGATTTGAGAACTTATTATTGATAGAATGTCATTTCTTCCCAAAGTAATCTATAGACTTGATACAAAACCAATAAAAGTTCCAGTAGGTTTTTTGTTTTAAAAACTGACACATTGACTCTGAAATTTATATAAAAATACAAAAACCCTTAAAGCATCAAAATAATTTTGAAAAAGAAGAGCTATACTGGAGGATTTACATTACCTGATTTCAAGATTTGCTATAAAGCAACTGTAATTAAAACAGGGTGATCCATTTTAAGGACAAACATACAGACCAATGGAAGCAAATCAAATATTTCGAACAAAGATTAATTCAGCATCACCTGCTGATTTATTTTTTTAAAAAATGAAGGTACCAAAGTAAATAAATCAGGTAGGATAATATTTTTCAACAAATAATGCTGGGACAATTGGATAACCATATGGAACAAATAAAGAACCTTGACCCTTACCTCACACCTTAAATAATGAGGGATTTTAAATGGATCATGACCCATACACCTAAATGTGAGAAAAAGCCAGAAGACTTGGAGAGGTTTTGTGACCTTCTTCTTCTGATCATGTTTTAACAAAAGGGCAAAAGGATAAAATTGACACTTCACAAAAGAATGTATATGAATGGTCAATAAGTATATGAAAAGATGCTTAACCACATGGTCATTAGAGAAATGCAAATTACACCACACTGAGATATATTACCATTAAAATGAAAAATGACCACAGGAAGTGTTGGGATGTAGAGCAATTGGAATTCCTATACATTGCTAGTGGGAGTGTAAAATGGTCCAACCAATTTGGAAACAGTTTAGAAGCTTTTTCTATAAAGTTAAATATATCCTTACCAACTAATTCCACTCCAACATATTACACAAGAGAAATAAAACTAAGTAAAAAAGCTTGTATGAGAATATTGATAATACCTTTTCCAGTTTATAGATACTTCTGCAGGCAAAACTATAGTGACAGAGGATGAGGTAAGGATGGGGTGGGATGAACTCCAGGGTGCATGAGTTCATGCAGCAGTTCGTGCATTGATAAAAAAAAAGCAAAATGATAAGCTGGGAAATCATAGAACTAAACACATATAACCAATAGCATGTTAATATCTATAATAAATAAAGTACTTCTACAAATCAAAAAGTAAAATAGGAGCAATCCAATTGAAAATTGATATATTTTATAAATAAGCATTTTATAGAATACATGAAAGAGATAGAACTAGGAAAAAAACCTCAGTGTTCAAGCATCGATCTTAATAAGATTCTTCAACAAAAGAAAATAATGCATCTCTGAAAATCAGATATGCTCTTTACAGAGAAGTAGAGAGAATGGGGTCCTTCTGTCACCAAGGAGGAAACTGCTGTTGGTGGAATATTAACTGGTTTGGAATATACATACTCCAGTGATAAGATAACTAGATCACATTATACTAAAATAAAATTATATTATAATAAGGTACTTCAGGTATTACCAATAATAAAATTTATTTGAAAGGTATCATGAAAGACTCATTCCATATTGAATGGTAATTAGTATCAACTCATGCCGTATAAAAGAATAAAAACATTTCAACTGAATAATGATAGATTATTACTGTATTATATTAGAGTATGTTAATTGTATGGCTATATATTCCCTTTTCAAGACTCATAGTGGAAGCTTTAAAAAAAGTTATTCAAATGAACAAGCATTTTGCTAACATTAGCAGTAAAATGGACATAATTTTCACAGTCACTTCCTAATAAAGAGTAATCGAAAAACCTCTTCCCAACTATTTTCAACAAGAAAACAAAACAAAACAAAGCAAAACAAAACAAAAAAAAAGGAAAAAAAGTGAAAGTCTTACTCATACAAAAGACTTAAGGAAGACAAGCCAGGAGAAGAAAGGAAAAAGAAAGTCTTTGAGAAAATGGAAGAAATGGTAAAATTGTGGGAGATGCAGCACCACAGTTCATTCACATATGTTAGAACTGTACAGGAGGTGACAGTCTGCAAACTTCCCAGGGAAGAAGGCATCTGAGGTGAAGTTTGAGCATGTGAAACCTGAAGAAGAAAAGCAGATGCTAAAGGGCAGTGGAGACTCTCAGCAAAGGCTTTTTTTGGGACACATTCCTTTATTTTATTTATTTATTTATTTATTTATTTATTTATTTATTTATTTATTTATTTATTTGGTATTGGGATTGAACCCAGGGGCACTTAACCATTGAGCCACATCCCCAGTCTTTTAAAAATATTTTATTTGGAGAAAGGGTCTCACTGAGTTGCTTAGGGTCTTGTTAAGTTGCTGAGGCTGGCTTTGAACTCTTGATCCTCCTATCTCAGCCTCCTCAGCTGCTGAGATTACCGGCATGCGCCACTGTGCCCAGCATACATTCCTTTAAGAGGTGGAATTCCCACATGTTTGAAGACACATGTGGTCATCAAAGAAATCTCATGCCTACCCTGCTTTCCAAATCTCTTTGAGTAGGTCATGGGACGTTCCAACCCTAATGTTCCCTCACAATCCTTATTTGGTTTGGGCTTCTTGGTCTCTTAACACTATTTAATGTGTGACCATAAGTCTGGTCAGGATCTAGATAGATGGTCAGAGATGAGCATGGAAATTGAGAGGAGTCATTTAGAAATTTCTTGCAGAAGAATTTTTATGTCTATTGAATCTAATGGTAAATAACTTCTATTTTTAGTGTCTTATTTTCCAATTTATTATTTCCTAGTAATACATTTCCATCATATTTTAAAATGGTTTGGTTTTAAAAAAATTGATCATCATAAGTAGTTTGGGAAAAACTGTTCTTATGTATATGAGACAAGGATCAAGAGACAAAGATTGAGTAGATCTAGATGGAGAAAAAGGGCAAACACAGTTTTGTGAGGTTTTTATCAGCCATTGTGCTCTAGTTCGAATGTTGCATGTCCCTCAAAGGACACCCTCCTTTATTCTTCCTTTATCTGCCACCTAGATTGTGATATTGGCAACTATGTTCCATGCACTCCTGCTATGAGGTGCCACCTCAGACCCAAAGCAATGGGACGAACAAATCATGTACTGGAAACTCCAAAACTATGAGCCAAAATAAAACTTTACTCTTCAAAAGTTGATTACCTCAGGCATTTTGTCATAGGAATGAAAAGCTGATCAATGTACTCTGAATGAAACAACTATTATTCACGCATTTCTTGATATTTGTTATTTACCTAAAAGGTAGCATTGGTAAGTATTGTTAATATTCCATGGGACACTAGAAAAATTCCTCTGAGGGAAATGGAAGTGTTTTTTCTTTGGAATTTCATGCACAAAGTGGTTCACATCTGGCACCAAGACTAGATTGTCAATGATGCACGAACATGGGAAACCAAAAAATTCAAAGAAAAATATAGGATAGATGGTGGCAGGAAGTCGAACAGGCAATGTTGCCATTTAAGTGTAAAATATGATTATTTAAAAGTAGGTTGCCTTTATATCTAGCTATTTTTTAGGAAATGGTTAGCATTTCTTAGGAGGATTATTCCCTCTGAAGTCAGTTGGACAGTCAGAGACTTTTAGAACTATTTTCTTTAGTTCTCTAAATTCCATGTTATCTTTTCTTTATCTTAATGATATCATTTGTTATTTATTATCATAAGCAATAGTCAAATAACAAATTGGAACCCAATTTTTAAAAGCATATAACCAAAAGCAAAAGCATAACTCAAAATTTGTTTGACTTTTTCTAACCTAGTCTTAAATTCCATGACATGTACCCATTAAAAGTCCCTCATCAATAGTGATTGTGCTTGTTTTCAAAGGGTTTCTAATGTGGTGTATCTTTTTAAAATAATTGTTGCTGCCTTTTAATCTTTTACTACTGAATAAAGAGTTAAGAATAAGGATGTCTAGATCTTTGCAGTTGGGGTAATACCACTGATTAATAAGATTTAACCTTCTTACTAAAAATTGTAATCACTCTCCAAGGCCTGTTGGAGCCTGGAATCTCATTCTCCCAGTCTTTTCTCCTTGCAAACACAAACTCTGGACTGAAGTTGGCCAGGCTACACAATTGCCTCGTGCATTCCCACCATCTTGACTTTGTAACAGCATTTTCCTTGCTTAGAAATGCCTCAGATCTTCCACTCCAGTTTTTCAAGGTTTTCTTTCCCCTGTCCTCTCTGGACAACTCCAGCCCAGATGTCCTCACCCTCAGCTAAATGTCCAGAGTATCTTGAGAATCTTACTGCTTAGTTGTTACCACTTATCTTGCTCAGCAGGTTGTCAGCCTCCTCAAAGGACATGCACTCAAGGTCTAGAAAAAGGAAATCCTGAGACAAATAAACAGGCAAGCAGGAAAGGCAGCACATACTTACATCACTGTTCCAGCACTTCTCTCTTTATCGTTGGCCCTTGACTTTCTAGTGGAGGGAAGAGGAAGTGGGAGAGAAAGGGAACTGATGGGCTGACATTTGGCTGCTCTTGCATTAACCTGGAACAGGGATCATAGGTTCCACTAGGAGAAGCTGAAGATTGTAACTTACTGGAGGATTATGCCACGTATGTCCATTTTTAGACAGCGTTCAGCAATTTCCCTTGTTTCCAGGATTACAACATTGCAAATTCAGTGATGTTAGTTGATGTAATTCGCCCCCCTTCTCTCTGAACATCTTCACTCCTGTGACCTCTTTCTTTTCTCTGTGACATTCAGTTCTCTGCCATTCTGCTGTCCAGAGTCACCATTCCATAGGGGTCTCCTACTCATTACCCCCAAAATACCCTCCATTTCATAGAGACCAGAATTCCTGTTGAATGGTGTTCAGCAATACTCTTTGGACAGTTCCAATATGTGAATAAGTTTAGAAGAGGAACGAATGTGTAGGGATGCAGAGAAATGTATGTTTAAAACAAGAACCTAGTCCCAGTAAACACCCATGCATTGAAAGTGAGTGGTGGGGTGGTGTGACAGTCAGGTTCTCACAGCATAGTCTGTCCCCCTTACCCCATCCCCACCATGTCTGTGTACAGAATTATTATCATTTCTTTAAAAGATTGTTGTCTTTGGGAGAACAGACAATGAGTAGATTGTCTAAAGGGAAATGCATGCAACTATAGTTACATAGGGTGTCTTTGATTATTTTGTTTACTCAATAAACTTTTCCTATTATGTATCTATTCTCTTACCTTGACTGCAAACTCTCTGTGGGTAGTGCCTTAGTTTTATAAGTCCAATATATCAGAGAGAGAGAAGAGATATATTTTTGCTTATATCTAATAGAATATGACCTTTTGGTAACTATCCAGTGTCACGATAATTTGTCTTAAGTCTTAGGATTTTGTTAGGCAGCAAAACTTTTGAAGTACAAATTGCGATTCTACCCATGTGGGAAAGAAAAATAAGTAGGAAATGTTCACTGACATAAACCAGTGATCCTGAAACTTCAGTGTTTATATGAATTCCATGGAGAGTATATTAACAATTATGATTGCTGGGCCTTAGGAATTCTGACTCAGCAGGCCTGGAGGCTTCCAGGAATCTGAAACTTTAAACAAGTATTCGAGAGGCACGCTTTAACACAATTACAAAGGCACACTTTAACAAACATTGCGTTAAAAGGTATGCTTTTTTTTTTTTTTTTTTTTTTTTTTTTTTTTATTTGGCGGTGCTGGGGATCGAACTCAGGACCTTGTGCATGCAAGGCAAGCACTCTACCGACTGAGCTATCTCCCCAGCCCCCAAAAGGTATGCTTTTATTCTCAACTAAGGATGCCATTTTTCTTTTAATCAAATAACTATTGAGTATCCTTTATGTAAAAGACGTCAAAAGATAAATCGGACATGAATTTTATTATATAATAGAGAAAATAAATCCAAATAATGATAATAAAGGACATAAAGGAAAAAACACCTTATAAAAATTTCAGATATGGGATTTGAGAGTTCAGGACAATCTAATGATTTCCAAGAAGTGGAGCTCCTCGAAGGCTTCCAAGAGGGGGTAATATGGAAATTTGGATATGGTATGAAAGGAAGTGTTGGGAAAAAGTAGCGATTTCAGCAAAGATACTGGTGTAGAGAGTGTAGGATGTGGAGAACATGGAACCACATCCAAAAGAATGCTGGAAGTGAGGCATGTAGCCTGGCTGAGTGCAGACACAGCTTCAGTTGGGTGGTATTCCCAAAGAAAGTGCCAAGAATGAGAAGGGAAGAAAATGCAAACTCTAATGCCATGCAACTTACTTAAGACTTAGGTGAGATGAAGATTGGATAGTAAGCATTTTTTTCATAATTATATATGATATCAATGAGTACGATGGTATTAACATGTAACCTTATTTCTGTGTGCTCCATAATATTAACTATTTTATGAGACAAACAAAACTTCTGAATCAGAGGTAAAGTTCAACATTAAATACATGCAAATAAAAAACAAAGTACTGTGACTACCTAAAGTATATCTTTTTTCCCAACATAAAGTATTCTAAAATTAATTTCATAGAGTTTATCAGATCTTTGTCTTTCTTGTCATATGTATCACTCATATAGACACTGAAATAAATTAAATATGAGATATGAGGGCATTGCAACATGATGATGAGGTAGCTTTTGCATTCCTGCCTCCTAAAAACAAAACAACAAAACAAAACAAAACGCGAAACCCTAAGGGTTAAATAATTTCTCTAAAGAAAACAAAGGCGAGGTAAGTTGAAGTCATGGGAAATGGTAGAGAAAGAGCAAGAGAAAGAAAACCTATCACAGATGGAGCAAAGATTTTCCAGATGTGGAATTCTTTCTATGGCTCAGCGCCCTTAACTTGGCTCACTCAGGTTCTACCAGAATGCAAGTAGGGGGCTTCTTGCTAACTTCTGTCTGTAATAGAATTAAACCCACTTTGCTGAAATTGCATGTGTTGTTTCCTTCAGGAAAATGTCCATGTTTGATCTGAGGTTATTTTTTGAAAGTTGACCTCCATTCTAGATGGAAAGCTTTTGGAATGCCGGAAGGTATTTGTACGAGTGTCGGAACATCTCCATTTGGAAAGGCATGTTGAATGTGTCTTCATCCCACTGTCTCTTGTCTGCATCACAGAAAGGCCAGGTGGCTCCCAGCATGTGAGGATGAGGAGGTCACCGCTCTGTTTATGTTCTGTTGTCAGGGACCATCTGGGAGAAAGCTCCTGATTAGCTGCAGAATGATGAGCCCCATCCCAGAGTCAGGGTCACACGTCAGACTGAGATGACTCTTTTAAGACTCTTAACATTTTTGGTGCTCAAAAAAATTAGAAAATGATGAAGGCTGTATTGCTATATTAAGTCAGTTCCCTACTTTACTGAAGTCACAAAATAGAAAGTCTTATGTTCTTTTTTGGGTCACCTGTATAATCTTTGTTTTGCATAGAGGGAAGCTCCTGTGTTCTCATTGTAGCTGGAACGCAGCCACAGAGAAATTTGAAAGTCACCAGGCATGGCGGTGCATGGGGCTCAGGAGGCTGAGGCAGGGGGATCACGAGTTCAAAGCCAACCTCAGCAACTTAGTGAGGTCCTAAGAAACTCAGTGAGACTCTATCTCTAAATAAAATATAAAATAGGCTGGGGATATGGTTCATTGGTTAAGCACTTCTGGGTTCAATCCCTGGTACAAAGACAAAAAATCACAGAAATGTCTCTTGCATCCCACACACATATATAAATTCTTTAAATTAAAAAATTTAAATTAAAAAAAAAGTCATGGAATATGAGTAAATCCAACCAAATTCTTATTTTTTTCTCTTGAAGTTTTTTTTTAATTTTTAAGAATGTACCAACTGTAACATTTTGATTTTTTATATTCTTCATAGGTAAATGAATATATTTATTTATACTTACATAATCTATTTGTTTATAATCATCCTTATTTTGTGCCTACAGTGTTAACTATTATTGTCTAAGATCATACTGATTGGTATTAAGTAGAATGAGGGAATATGAATATAGTTTAATGAATATATTAAATTATTGAGGGCAGTAGCACTTGACCTAAGCAAATTACAATGCAAATTGAAAATTGGCATCCTCTGGATAAAATTAAGTGATTTAAAAAGGAAGATAATTTATTTGGTCAAAGGGAAAAAGCCATGAATTTCATAAATCCAAGGTATGATGGTACTGATTTGGATAAGAGCAGTTAAGAGAGATGGAATGGAAAGATATTCTATGGGTTGGAATGTAATTATGAACTAAAAATATGGCTCGGTAGCCTAAGAAGATAGTCTCACTGTGAAAAAATATGAATTTATTGGATATCCACTGATACCTAGATTTTTCTAGATCCTGTGGAGTAAAACAAACAAGTAAACAGAAAACAAAATGTGGCTGCTTTTGTTTTGGGAGACAGAGTACATATAAGAGAAACGGAATGATTCAGAACATCATATCAAATTAAGTAATAGATCATATTTTGTGATGCTGAGAATTCATAGATCATTTTGTATCATAATTGTATAGTCATAGGAACTTGAAGAAGGATCTAATCATCCAATGCAAGGAATTTATTCATATTAGGTCCAATTAAATAGAGTTTCCTAAGAGGCAAAGATAGCATACACATTGTGTGGATGTGGGCCAGGAGCCTCTTGAGAACTGGAACTGACACTCAGAAAGTCAACTTCTTTGGACTCTACTTTCTCCATCTCTTTCTCTAGTTTGCATTGTCTCTAACTTTTCTGCCCTGGCCTTGTCACTCCATAATCCTCTTGTTCTTTGCAGAATGGTTTGCTTCAGCTCATAGTCTAAATGAACCATTAACCAAAACACCTGCTGCAGATTGATTGAGGCTCTGTAGTCCATGATTTAAATGAGAGGGGGGCTGGAGGCAGGGTTTAGAGGGGAAGAGGAAGAAAGAGAAGGGATGAGATGACATGTACATGGCTACTGGTCAGCCAATACATTCTCTGGCCTTCAGTCTAGCGTGGCTACATTCCCACCCTATCCACTGTAGACCAATTGACTCTGACCCCAGATCAGGGTAGAGGGTCACAGGCACACTGACTGCTCCTTTCAGGAGCTGTAGAAAAGACCAGCCATGAAACTAGTCTGAGACAAAGGGGCGTTGTAGAAGGCATTATGCAAAAAGTGGTACTCAGGCTCATCCTTGAAGGAAGAGTAAAAGATAACAGAAGACTTTTTTTTGAGAAAGTAAGCTTCAAGAGAAAAGACATAAAGACAGGAGTATGTAGCTTGTATAAATTGTATGAAATATGATAGTTTGACTAACTTTGTCGTACTTTTATCAGTATACTTGTAGGTGGGACAGGCGGTGAGGTGAGGCCTGGAGAGGAGAGAAGACAGCAGGCCCGCAGCAGGAGAGATTCATACAGTACTTTTTAAGTGCTCACTAAACGGCTTAGTGAATGTTTAAAAAAGAATGCAGAGGAAACACCTCACTCTCTTCTCAGCACCATACAGTAGGTGCTATTCACCAACTATTATAAATTATAACTGTCTATATTTAGTGATATTTTTCATTCAAAAGCTTGAAAAATTCCAAGGAAGAGAAATTAAGTTAATGACTAAGAGAAGAAAGTTGCTTTTGCCGAAAGAAAAAGGGTAGAAGTTAATGTTAGTGAAGTGTGTAATGTATTTTATTATCTTTGAGGGTTTTTTTGAAAAAAAAAAAAAAACTTTTACATTAATAATGTATTGAAAAAGTCCCTTTCACTCCATGGTACAGTAGTCCCCACTTATCAAGGGTTTTACCTACCATGGTTTCAGTTGTATGTGGTCTGAAAACAGTAAATGGAAAATTCCAGAAATGAATAATTCATAAGTTTTAAATTATGTGCTGCTCTGAGTAGTAATGAAATCTCTTGCCAGCCTGCTCTCTTGAACATCTCTTGGCCCAGCATGTCCGTCGTTAGTCACTAACTAGCCCATGTGTACAAAAAAGCATAGTACATGTAGGATTCTGTATGCTCTGTGATTTCACGCAGCTTGGAACAAACTCTCCATGAATAAAGGGGGACTACTGCAAAATATAATGGAATATTATTCAGTACTAAAAGGAAATTCTCTATCAAGCTGAGAAGAGAAACAGGAGGGCCTTAAATAAATATTACTGAGTGAAAGAAGCCAATCTGAAAAGACTATATGCTGACTACATCATAAGGGCATCACACAGAATAGTTTCACGGCCCTAAAATCTCCTGTGCCATGCCTGCAAGCCACTGGTCATCACTGATCCTACTGTCTCCTTAGTTTTACCTTTACTAGAATCTCATATAGTTTGAATGATACTTCCCACTCCATGTTGCTGTGAACTTAAAACTGATCTAAAATAAAACCTATTCATGAAATTCGCACTGCACTAGGTGATATTTTTAAGATACGTAAAAGATCATTGGGAGACGGGACTGAGACAAAGAAAACACTCAGGGGCAGTGAAAAATCATTTAGGATTAATTATGAAAATGACTGAGATTTTATATGCTATAGTTGTACATTTCAAAAGTGTGAAATTCATATGAGCAGGGGTTATCAAAGTAGAGGTCAGAATAGAAGTGGGACACGAATGAGTCCTTGGGGAGTGGGGGAGATAATTTCTAGAAAGGAAACAGGAGGAGCAAAGGTCAAGTTATGCAGAAGCAAATTCAGGGGAACCAGGAGGTTGTTGCCATGACTACAACGGAAGGTACACTTTAGAGCAGGATGGGAGATAAGCTTGGAGAGGAAGAGTAAGGCCAGGTTATGGAAAATGTATTTGTCAGTCTGAGGAGTCTTGGCATTTGACCACCACACAGCAGTTGGTGTTTCTGGATGCATCCTGCATGGCCACCGTGTAATTTGGGGTGTCTTTAGAAAACCCACTGAGTCTCAAATTCCTCAACCTACCTCACAGGGTAGCTAGAGGATTAAATGAGTTTATGTCTATAAAGTGCTTAGACAAGTGCAGGCACAGAGTAGATGCTTGCTATTATTTTCCATTCAATCATTCATTCCACACGCATTAATTCAAACACCCTTTAAGAGGCTAACATTAACAGAGGTGCGTGAAAAATGTCTACCTTTCAAAAAATCATAGCACAGTGAGGGAAACACTCAATAAACATACCAGAGAAGACCATAGACGTAAAGAGGTAGGGAGATTAATGAGGTGATGAATTGTACTGTTATCCTCCAGTTATCTATTTTCTTAAATCCATAGGAAAGAATCGATTTAACATTTATATTAAGAGGAGGTTTAAAATGTGAGCAGTTGGCAGTCACTGGAATGTGTTTTCTGGGGAAGCTCAATAATTTTGAAAACAAAATGCAATACCTCCTGAGTGACAATTTTGTTAAATCAGCACTTTAGGACCTCTGTGAGATCTTTTCTACCTGATTATAGTAGTCAAGCCAAAATAGCTCCTTTAATCCATGATCCGTTCTTTCCCTGAAACTGTGATTCATTCTCTACACAACTGACACCCAAGAGCAGTAGGATAGCACCAGTCTTTTTATTGGGCATTGGTTAATTTGTTATAGTTTTAATGACTGTCTAGGATTTCCCATTTGGACAACTGTATCCTAAAGTGATTTCAAAATTCTGCAACAGAAATGGCCACAGTTACATGGAAGAGATGTTAATCTTAAATGTTAACCTGTAGAAAAACAAATCAAAGTTCTGACCAATGGAGGGTCAGAGAAGAATATAATCATGCCAGCAGAATTATAGGTATTTCACATTCCAACAGATCAAATTCATACTTTATTCCATGTAACTTCCAAAGAAGCTCGAATCAATGTGCATTTACCTTGTAGGCATGTATTTGCATATATATTCACATCATTAATTAATAAAAGTAAATGGAAATTCTATAAAGCTAAATACTTGAAGAAACGGTCAGATACAATTTCAGACTAAATGAAATTATTGCTTTCTAAATAAAACTGATACCAAAGGACTTTTTCATAAATTGTCTTTCTTCAGGCAGGATGAAAGTGACAAATTAATTTTTTTTACAGATAAAAGACTAATGGCCATTGAAAGATGGAAATGCGAAAGTCTCTAAATGGCCCACACCGGTGGTTAGCAGTGTCCTCTTCATACCATGGATAGCCATTCTTTCCAAGGATTGATGGGAGGACCTAAATGCCCACAAGACTTTCTGGAGTAAGAAAAATTTCAGAACAAATATCAAGCTTGTCAAGTATTATGGAAAGTACTAGTTGTTGGTAGACAAGAGATTTTCTCAGTGCCTGCAGGAGTGGTTGATATGCCAAATAAGCAGATTGTTCCAAAGCCATTTCTTGAGAATCTGCTCTCTGCAAATCACTACACTGAGTAGGAAAGATGAAACGGGGGCTTTTGACTTGAAGGAGTTCACAGTCTGTTCTGGAAGATAATTCAAAAACAGAAAGACATCCTAGGAAACACTAAATACCACAAGAAAGACATCAGGCAAGTAATACCTTCAGAGACCTGGGGAGACATACTTGGAAGATGAAATGTTTCAAATGGAACTTGTTAAAAAAATTATCGCACCAGTTTTGCTTGAAATATAATTGAGAAGAAAAGGAATTATATTTTATTGTTTCTGGTGACAAAGTAAATTTGTTTCACCTATTCAGCAGTAAGTGAAAAACCGATAGAAAATTAAGGAACTTTCAGAAGTTGATCTTTACTTTTTAAATCCTGAGTTCAAGATCTTTGGTATTTAAGAATAGCTTGCTTATATTTTCTCTGAATTCCTTGATACCTGAAAGCTAATGTGTTTCCTCTCAACAACCCAGTCAATCACAGGCAGCTTTTCATGGATTAGTTTACATTAGGTTTCAGAGGAACCAAGAGGTTATGGGTGGGCATACCCTAAATTCCTTCCTCATAAGAAAACAGGCAAGTAGAGACCATAATACTTTAAAAAAAAAAAAAATGAAGCAATGAGTATTTATAAGCCATTAGTTTAAAAATAGTGAAATTCATTTTCAAAGAGTAAAAGGGAATAAAGAATTTAGAATGTTGGTCAAAACCCAGTCTGGCCAGATAAAGACACTTTTCAGATCCTGGAAACCTATAAACAGTTGGGGTTTCTTTGCAATTACGGAGGAGCTTCCTTCAGAGTAGAATTAGAAGACCATACTTTCGGCCTTGGGAGAGGAAGGCTTTGGCTAATTTTCAATGATTTCATTTATTCATTTATTCACCCAATGCCAGGCAACTGCAATAATGCCAGGCTTGGAAAACAAAGAACTGAGTGAAAGAAAATTCTGACTTTCGAGGTGTTCACAATAAAACAATCTGATTCATACCAAAACAGAGACATGCAACTGGGTAGAGTTTTTCAAAGAATTCTTAAATTACAGCAGTCCTGTTTTTTTTTCCATCAAATCTCTTTGGATCTGTAAATTTTTGGACCATGGTTAGAGTAAAAAGATCACACTGATAACTCTCTGAATCCGAGCAATGATGATCAGACTGACAAAGGTGGAAGTGTTTTTCCATTTTAATTCTTATTTTTGTCATCTGCATTTCCCTACTCAGTGATCAAAGGCAGTCAAGAAAATTAATACCAAAAGGCACCAAGTCTGGGTTTGTTATTTAGCATGTTACAAGGAGCATGGAATGAAATTATGAAAACCCTAATATTTTCTCTCACACGTTTGTCACAGAACTCTCTGATTTCTATTTTCTGCCTTGCTACTAGGCACAACACAAAGTTTGGAGAGACTATGACTCTGTTGTATGCTTTTGAAAGAAAGATACCTTTCACAAATGTTTCAAGCTATAATTCATTATCTTGATTTCTAATATTTTTCTGGCCAACTAAATCACCTTGAAGCAGGAGAACATTCTAGCAAAAATGGCCTATGAATACAACCGAAGTCAGGTTCCAAGTCATCTTTTTCAGTGAGACCCTTTTATATATACATTTGTATGGGATAGATCCCCAAATAAGAACCTTGTTGAGATATTTGGCAGTTCTGAAGGGAAATAGTGATGGAGCAAAGGGGAGAGAAGGTTAAAGAAAAATTTTAGAACTATACTGACACTAAATCTTTGATGTTGAAATGAAAGCATCTCTGTGATAATAATTTGTTTATTAACACATATCTACAGAATACACACTGTATAGTAGTAGCTGTTTTTGTTACAGGGCACACAAAAACAATATTCCTGACCAAGAAAAGCTCACAGCTGGAGAGGACAGCAAAGCAAGAAAATGAGACACATAGTGTTTTTAGGACCACAGAACAATCAATGATGATCTCCTACTGGGAAATAATACATTACACTAAGGAGGTGATAGTATTGTCAAGTCTAATAAAGCAAGAAGGATTTTAAGACAGGGGAAAATGCCATTTTTGGCTAATGATAATGGTCCATGAACTGTCATGTAGCTTGACAAAATTTGCAAGGTGTTCTGAGATTTAATTTTAGAATGATAAATTTCACATTCTTCCACATTACTACTTCTCAAATATGTTCAGTCACATTGTAATGACTAAGCTGAAGTGCTTATTTCCTCAGTTATAGGTTTCATTTTTTGAGGGAGGGTACTGGGGATTGAACTCAGGGACACTTAACCACTGGCCATATCCCCAGCCCTATTTTGTTTTTTATATAGAGACAAGGTCTCACTGAATTGCTTAGTGCCTGACTTTTGCTGAGGCTGGCTTTGAACTCGTGATCCTTCTGCCTCAGCCTCCCCAGCCACTGGGATTACAGGTGTGTGCCACTGTGCCTAGCATGTTACATGTTTCTGTTCAATAGAGAGCATATTATAACATTATAAAACATAAGCATCTATACATTTCTTCCCGAAAGGGTGAAGCATTAACTATTTTCATTTAGGAGGCAGAAAAATCTAGTCATTATTTTTTTTTTCTAAATTGGAGAACTTTCCCTCTACTTCTCTCTATTCTGCCTGTCAACTGTAATTTTTTTATAAAACAGGTATATGCCACAGACTGAGGCAGAAGTAGAAAGATAAAGAGTTATAAGGGTCTCTGTGGTTGGATGTGGTGGCTGTAGTTGTACCAATCAACCAACTAAACAAAGGAATAGAAAGAAGAGAAAATATTGCGATATATATTCATGAAGCTCCTAATAGGAAATGAATGGCACATGGGGTAAGTTGAGGGGAATTTAACAGAGAAACTATAAAAGTGTAGGGAAAACACAGGGTGGGAGGAGAGAGTGGTTGTCAGAGCCTGGAAACTTGTGTGGAACAGAAAGTCACACTATCAGTGATGCAAGGTGGTTGGGGGAATGAAACATCCAGCTTCAATGGCCAACGCCACCATACTCAGTCTTTTGCTGAGGCTCCTCCCTGGCTGACTGGGGAAGACAGAAAGGATAGAAACTTATCGATTTAGTCCACAGGGTGAAGCAAAGCAGGAAGTGGATCTGAGGGGCAAAGTTTATATACTCAGTACAATAAATTATACTGCATCCAGATTCCCAATGTCCAGGTGTGTCAAGCAGGAAAGTTTTATTGTATTCTGTAGACAATGCACAGACAGGTAAAATGAGCAGTAATTGGTATGATTAGGTCCCACTTTTCCAAGAAAACTCAGATGACAGTGAACAGAGTAGATGGGTGTAATGATAAGATAAAGCAGAGAAACCAGTTCTGGACACTATTGCAAAAGTTCAATGGGAAATGAACCCTTAAACCAAAGCGATGCAGAGGGAAGGGGCAAGGGGCAAAGAGCAGTGTAGACAGGATTGTGTTGCAGGAAGTGAGGCAGATAGGATCCAGTAGGGCTGCTGGGTAGATAGGCTCCAATTACCCCAGGGACTGGGGTTTGAGGGGGATAAGCAAGCCATGGGAAAATGGCCCAGAGGGTATATATTTCCCAGGGACTAATCTTTTGTGAAAATTCAAGATTATCTGTTCATAAGAGAGAATATCAGCTTTGTAGAGAAAAGAATGTCTAATAAGGGGTTAAATGTGACCAACTCTGCCTATACTGTGACAAGCTTTCTGAATTAACTCACTCAGAAGACTTTGAAGGAAGTAATCTCTGTCTTCCACATGGACAGCTGGTTAACTGTTAGTTACTCTGTGCCCCAGGAAGCTGTAAGGACTCTTGGGGGCATACACAGACAGCAGAGAGCTAGCTCGGATCCAGTGGCCCGTATACACAGAGGTATGAAGACAGCTAATCATCATAAAAAACAGCTATCATTTTTTAGACCTACTTTGTACCAAGATTTATTGTCTTACAAAAATACCATGGCAGATTCTTTATTTATACTCTGTAAATGAGGGAATGAGGAAGTTAAGTAACTTACTCAAGGCCACACAGATAGGAAGCAGATGTGTTGGAGAATACACCAATGGCTTTGAGCCCACTCTTTAGAGGCACACAGACTCTAGTGTCTGATGGAGGAAAATATATGGTATCAGATTTGACAATTCAAAGGAGAGTATGATTTATTTCAAAAGTTGTAAAGGACTGTAACAGTCTATGTTGGATACAAATATATATGTTGGATACAAATATATATGTGTGTGTGTGTGGGTGTGTGTGTGTACATGTATACACTTGTGTGATTAGGTTAATTATTTTAACAACAAATAGGTTGGGCTGTATCTCAGATTCTAAAAACACACATTCTGATACAGTTTCCTGAAAATGATATTTTAATGACTTTTTTCCTAGGAAACTTTTGAACAGGGTGGGGTAAGAAATTCTCAGTTGAGCCAGGTATGGTGGCACACACCTGTAATTCCTTTGACTTGGGAGGCTGAGATAGGAGAATCAAAAGTTCAAAACCAGTCTCAATAACTTAGTGAGATCCTGTCTCAAAATAAAATAAAAAGAGCTGGGATGTGACTCAGTGGCCTCTGAATTCAATCCTTGGTACTAAAAAGAAAAAGAAAAAAAAGAAAAGTGTTTTCCCCTTGGAGTGTTTGTCCTCATGAGGTAGAAGAAGAGCAGTAGAACGTATCCTCCTGGGCTGTGTTAGTACAGCAGCATGGATCATAACAGAAGAGGGCTATTTAAAGCCCACACGGGGACAAACACATAACTGCAACGCAAGGATGATTAATGGAATGCACCCAAAATGATTCTGTTTAGGGCTTTACAAAGCCTGGTAGAGTTGGTTCCAGTTGGCTTGGATGAGTGCTCACACGGATTAAAAATAGACTTTCTCAATAAGGAACAATAGGCTACATTCATTTAGCGAGATGGGAAAAAAAAATGACACGCTTTAGGGGTGGGTATGAAGATAATCCTATTTAAGAGCTCAATTACCGCTTCCCCCACCCTAAGACTGAGTAGGTCCTCTGCCTTCATGGCCATTCCTCTGTCCAGTGAGAGCTTAAAAATAAAGATGCGCAGAGCTAGGAATAAAGAGATTCACATTTGTATACAGAACACTCACAATATTTTAAATAGAGCATGATAAACTTTAGAAATGCAAAAATTAGATGGCTTAGACTGTTGTAGTCCTTTACAACTTTTGAAATAAATCATACTCTCTTTTGAATTGTCAAATCTGATACCATTACTCATAAAATATTCAAACATAAGCATTTGTCTTGACAGGCAAATTCACTCACTTTTGAAGAAATAATTTCTTTCTTATCTTTAAGTTACCAAATTAAATTAAATTTCCTCTCAAACAGCACATTCTCCAGAACTCTAAATCAAAATTCCAGTCATTCTGCTGTTTTAATGTACAAGAGAAAAGAGGATCTGTTCAAATCTTGGGTTGCTGAGTTCTGGGATGGGTGTCTGGGTGCCCGGACCCTGGTGAGTTGTATCTGACCACTGGTAAGTTCTACTTTTCACGGACCTTATACAACCTCAGAAAACTGAATCTATTAACTCTTTTAATTTCTACCACATCAGTATAGAAATGACCTAAAATATTATTAGAGGAAGAGCAACAGTTAATTTCATGTTTCTTTTCTGTCACCAAGGAATAAAATTCCCAGGATGATAATAAGTGGTGGTGGTCTTATATTTATGCTCTCTCTCTAGTTCTTTGTTGCAATAAAAATTTCCAAGTATTTCAGAGGCTTGATAAAATGAAATGCTTCTTTCTCAAACTGAAGCCATTACAATGACAGAAGAAGGAGGTAGCTTTTTGCTTTCCTATCTCTTCAAACGACAGATTTTTCCACTCCTTCTTCATCCTCTTCACCAGCCAACAATTCACATCCAAATTTTCTCCTTGGGGTATGAAAGAATTTGCTGATATTCTGGAATAAGAAGACATCTTTGCTCTGTTACATACTTTGTTTAAATTGCAGCTAATCTGGGAAATTACAGAGAATGTCATAACCCCAAATAAAACGGGACTTTAGCTAAGTTTCTTCCTCATTGTGATGCACATGCCCACTTAACTATTTACTACTTTATTCACTATATAACTGACAGAATCTGTTTAAAGATATTGGTGCTTTGGAATTGTAATTTAAATTCATTTATGGGGAATGATATTGACCAAATTGTATTGTTATATTGTTTGCGTGTATGGATATGTAACAACAGATCCCACCATTATGTACAATTAAAATGCACCAATAAAAATACTGCAAAAAGAAAGCATAAATTTATTTAATATTTGTACTTAATCCATAGAATACTAGTACATTGTTAAATAGAGCAGTTTTCCTCTTGACACATCAGGTCCGGTCAATATTTTCCCTCTATTCTGAAGGGTTTTCAACATTATTGAAGAAATCAGATACAGACTAAACGAGAGAAAAATTTAGTTCATGGAAGGAACAAACTATGAAAACTTGCAAACACGATCTAGCAGGAAAAATAAGATCTCTGAAATAGAAGATGAATATCCCTAGAATGAAAATCACACCAGACAAGCTCTAATGCCTTACTACAAAGACACTTGAAACTATCTTCTCTTAGGTGACACTACAAACATTTTTTTAAAATATTTTTTAACTGTATATGAACACCATACCTTTTATTTTTATGTGGTGCTGAGGATCGAAACCAGTACCTCACACATGCTAGGCAAGAGCTCTACCTCTGCGTTACAAATCCAGCCCCAACACTACAAACTTTTAACATGGCTCTTATGTATCAAGAATGTCTATGAACTAAGAGATATGCTTCTAGTTTGGTGGCACATCTTCAATCTGGTTTTGCTTTTCTGTTTTAGTTACAAAGAATGCCTAAGACGATATTAGGAAAGATCAAAAGATTTTTAAAAGCACACAGGATCATGAATCTAAGTCTAATTTCCATATTTCCAACAGTCCTTACCTATTTTCCCATAATATTATTAAATACTTATAATTATAGCACATAGCATGGAAAATATAGTATAATTTTTTCTACAATACAGTTCTTTATATTTATATCGATACCTATTATATCTATATCTAAATTATATCTATGATTTTGGGAGTACAGTATCAGTTTTAAATCAAGTACATCTTTTCCCATGGTTACTGAATATACACTTAAAATTCAAAAATAAATCTTGATAATTAATAACACCAGTTTCCAAAGACTGTTCCTCAGCATATTGATTAATATTGAAATGCTTTCCTTAAAAATGCGGTTGCAGATATTTATGAGGCTACAAGAAGTCTTATTAAAACACAATATAATGTTATGTTACATATTTTTAATATTATGTTACACATTTTTTCTTACATTTGTAGCACAATAAACTTAATTTTTCAGGAATTCAATAATAACATTTCCTCGACATTGATGAGATTTATACCTTTTAGATATCTAATAACATCTACTTTAGAATGGAATTTTATTCTAAAATAGGAAAGAACACATAACCAAAATGTCAACTTACCAGCATTTTCCTTCTCTGAAATACCTGGCATAGCCTGAAAAAGAAAAGAAAAACACAAAATTAGAGGTATTATCAGAAAGAAACATTAAACAGTGGCATTAGGAATAAAATTAAATATCACATGTATAGCAAAATATTAAATAGAGCATGGCAATAGAAAACTAAGCACTGTGGAACTGTTGGGGAAGTCATTAGAGTCAGCTGTGATGGCTGTAAATCATCATGTAATTATTTTCTTGTCAGAAGATAATTCAATCTAACATATACCCATATTCTATTTAAAAGGCATTGGCAATAAGTGAGACAAAAAGCACTCTTTGGAGAATTTGAGTAGAATTTTTGTAGTTCAATTTCCTTGTCCTATTATTGGGAGGCAGAAAAGGCAAATTGGTCAAATCTCTTCCCTGTCCCTTATTTTCTGTGTACACTTGAATGAGCTGTCTTACCTTACAAATCAAGGATAATCACATCTACTTCTCAAGGCTGCTGAAAGAACAAGATTTGGAGCCTCTAGAAAGCACATAAGGTCCTCAGGAAAAAGCTAGCTGCTCTGACTATTTACTGCTATGGGCGTTGATCCAGTGAGTTAATTTGCTGATATGAACGATTTAGAAATTCCATTCCCAGCAGTTATCACGATCATTATTTTAAAAATAGGGTTCAGAATGAGATGTTTCGAAAGACTTAAAAAACATACTGTCCAGTTCTATCCTTTGTGGATACCCTAATATAAATTAAGGAAGTTGAATTTTTGGTTCTTCAATTATTCATCAACTTGAGCTGGAAGCCTTCTATAAATCTACCCAAGTTCCAGAGATTTAATGCCTGTGATGTCCCCCACCCTGTCCCCAGCATAGGTCTGAAAGTGGCACCTCTATCCCCTTCTTCAGGAGACAGTCTACAGAGTTGGGGCAAGAAAAGCAGGATAATGTGGGTGATGTTGTTATAAATGTGTGCACGTGTGTGTGCGTGTGTGTGTGTGTGTGAGAGAGAGAGAGAGAGAGAGAGAGAGAGAGAGAGAGAGAAGAAAGGCTCAAGTGCACCTCTGTTATAGATCAGTCCAAGAACACGACATCAAATTTAATCTCCAGAAACAATGAACATCAAGATGCCTATATTTTTGTGATATGATTACTGCTGAGATCATCATCTTTGGAATTCTGGAGATTGATACAATTATTCATATCTATCTTTCTATAGATAAAAATAGAGGAGGAGTTTGTTTTGGCAAGAATTAGCCATGTTGAAAGCATGTTTTGACTAATACTCAGTTTTTATTTATTTGTTCAACACATATCCTCTGAATTGAACATCAAGTCTGCATTCTTCCAAAGATGTAGACATGAAGAGAGTATCAGGACATTAGACAGCAGTGTGAGGATCAGGCCCAGAGCCCAGCTCATCCAATAGACAGCAGAGGCTTCCAGCGTTTTTCTGAGCATCCTCCGATTAGTAGCTAATTCATCTGACTTTTCCTTCTCTTGAAAGAACTTCTCTGATTGAATACAATTGGAAGGCTAGTTTCTCCCTTTCCAAGAAATTATCCTACAGTTTTGGTGATGTTTGTTACTTTTTTTGTGTCTCTATTGAAAATAATTAAAAACAAAATTAAATTCATACTGTGTAGTATATGTTAAGTCTCACTCCTGAATTTACCTTTAATCAAGTGTTTTAAATTAAGTTTCTCTTTGAGAAAAGCAAACAAATGAATAACAGAACAATTCACAAGACAGTGATAGTGATTGGCAATTAAAGATAGATGATGGAGGAAGTTCCTCAGGATAAAGATAACTAACACTTCTTGGAGGTTCAGTAAATGTAAGGCACTATTTTAAACAGGTAAACTTCCCTCAATTCTTAAACAACCTTCTGAAGTCCCAGAAATTCAAGTAACTTTTATGAAGTCACATCATAGGTAATGGCAGCCAGGACTGGCCCTTTGCCTCTGAGGTTGCTCTAATCAGTGTTTGGAAATGAAGGAGGAAAAAAATTTGGAGACGTTCCTGATAAGACATTGACTTAGATAACAAAATACCTGTGAATGAATATCTGTTTAGGACATTTGGAAATGTAATCTCTCTCTTATAGCTAACGCATGTAAGACAATGTTAAGATCTTCCCCCAAATCTTACAAGTTTACTAGCAGCAAAGAAAGGTCTTTTCCATATTTTATTTGATTGAAAAAATGTACAACTGGGCATTTATAAATTTAGTAAAAATGTTAATCAGTGAATTGAGTTACGAAGCAGAACTATTACCCTTCACACATCCAATGACTATATTCTCATGAAGTCAATCCCAATTACTTTGGAATCTCACCATGTTCTGCATGATTCTTTTGCTCCCAAATCTCACTTCCTTTAAAAAACTACAATGGTCACATTACAATATACAGAAGATTAAAATTTTAAAAATCTAAAATTTGAGAACTTCTCCTTTAAAGTAAGAACACATAGTAGTAACATCTGGATACTCTGAACTGACTTACCTTTGAATTTGAGAGAAAATTTTTTCTCTGGAAAATGATTTATGAGTAAATTGAATAAATTTATAAAATTTCCCAGAGGTAAGAGGCCTTAAAGAAATTAGAAAATATAGACATTTGATTTTCAATTAATTAAAACTATTTCCTCACATTAATTGCATGGTACAAAAAACATTATCTTGGTACAAAAACCATTAGCAAAGTTTTTCTTGTTTGTGGAATTCTCACATGACAAAGAGATATGAAAAGATAAAGAATAATTCCACACAGTAGTGCTAAATAGCAGTGATTAGCACCATCCATGAATGAGAAATGAGTAGGTACCAGATAATTAGGACTACCCAGGTGGAAATGGAATGTTTTTTTCTGGCATTGAACCCTTGGGAGAGAGGCATTGGCTGGGAGATGCTTTCTGCCCTTGACTTCTGAGATGAGGTATGGCTAGATTTGGGGACCACATCCTGAAGTGCCAAAGTGTTCTGTTTCTGGGCTTAGAAAGAAAATTCCCACGTAAGCTGGCTGTATAAACTAACACCCAGAAGGTGTTCATCAAAGTTTGGGGAATTAACATAGCAAATGCCTATCTGTAAGACAGTTTGAATAACAAGTTTGATTGTTGCTTTTGAGAAAGCTCCCATAAAAAGCATATTTTTGAATTCGTTAGGAGCTTTTGCTAATAGCTGCCATATGTTTCATTTGAACTGCATCCTCAGGAAGTGATTTAACATTTCTGGCAATAAAGCAATTAAATAGGATTTTCCTGCTAGCCATATGGGTTCGCTGTAACTTCATATTTTCTTCTCTTATTTCTCAATGGAACAAAGGAAAGCCTACTAATAACTTCCAAATGAGGGGAAAATCATTTATATTCTTTTGTTATTCTCTGAGATATTCAAATGATAGAATAACCGTTACCTTTTCCATGGCTGTTAACTACCACTTTCCCTCCATACACTGACCTTCTAATAGCCCTGTAATGTAAAGATTTTCATTTAAGTTGGTCTGTTTAAGGTGCTTTGTGATTGAATTTTTGAAAAAGTCATTAAAAAGAAAATTATTTAGTAAGCGACAAGGAAACAATTTGCTTTCTCTTAATGAGAGCTTTTAAAGCTGTGTGTGGGAGTTTAGACTGTGCATGTCTGTTTGTGTTTTGGGATGTGAAGCCTGGTTAAGGGATTGCTGATCTGGACATGACTTGCGGAAATGCTATAGACATAAGTTGATTCTTTGGGTCTGCTGCTGGGAAAACTTTCTGTACTTCCAGAACAACCTCAGCTAGAAGCCTTTGGGAACTTACAGCAACCACACAAAAGCTTCTAACATAAACAGCTGCATAAGTCATGTATGTCTATTGAAACTTGTGATAGTACAATGACAGTTAAAATATTCTAACTGGCCCAATTTCTTCTAGATGATTTTAGGTAAAAATATATAATTTTCTGTCTATAATAGGCTATTTTTATTGATATGCTACTTTCTTCATTTGAATAAAATATTTTCTTTTCGGTTTTTAGGAATCAGTATTTTTTAGGCTTGTTTTGCATGATTTCAAATATGAAAGATGCTCACACAGAAGTGTCTGGAATAGTCTGTCTTGGTATATAGGATTTCGTTTCTTTTGTTTTTAAAAAAGTGGTTTAATCCACAGAAGAATTAGTGACAGAATTATTTATTCCTTTCCTTTTAAAACACTTGTTTTATTCTCACTCACAAGAAATATTTTTTAAAAATTTATTTATTTATTTTGATTCATTGTACACAAATGGAGTACGGCTGTTGTTTCCCTTTGAAGTAGAGTCACGCCATTTGTGTAATCATACATGTACATAGGGTAATGATATTTGTCTCACTCTATAGAAGAAATATTTAGAGAAATTTCAAAATGTGAAAGATGGCCATAGAATTGACAGGAAAATCGCCTAGTGATGGCAACAGCCTCTGTCTCAGATGAGTGCACAAAAGCCCACCGTGGGCACAAGTACTGAGAAGAGTTCTTGGGGGAAGACATGAAAGAAAATAAAAGAAAACAAGGTACTTGGAAAAATGGGCTTGTTTCCATCTCTTTATCACTTAAATACTCCAGTTGACTAGGAAGAAGCAGGAGAATCATTAAGGATTTTGAAGGAAGACCAGCTATGGGTACGAACCTTCAGCAAGGGTGGCTGCCATAACCCATTGGGTCCTGCGAGGTTCGGCTACTCAATTATTGCAGTTTGCTTTCATTTGAACAAAGAAGGTCATTAAAAAGCTGAGTCTCAGGCTGGGGTTGTGGCTCAGTGGTAAAGTGCTTGCCTAGCACGTGTGAGGCCCTGGGTTCCATCCTCAGCACCATATAAAAAATAAATAAATAATAGAAAGATATGGTGTTCATCTACTACAAAAAATATTTTTTAAAAAGCTGAGTCTCATTGGTAATCTGATATCTATTTTGGTTTACTACATATTTCTCTAGCTTTGACAGTCATCATTCTTTTGATATAGTTTCTTCATGGTGGAGGGGACTAAGAAATCATTCAATGATGTGTCCCAAACTTCAGTTCTTTGAATACCACCTTTGTCATTTTTACTCTATCTATCTACACACACACATTATATATATATATATAATGCACATATATGTACATATGTGTATATATCATCTATTATATCTATTTTATATATATTTATGTTATCATCTCCAAGTTGTTTAATACTTAAAAAAAACAAACTCAAAGTTCTTCTTTATCTTGACTTGTTCTAAGCAATAAAAATAAAATGGATGAATCTATAATCTATACATTTGATTTGCTGGTCATAGTGTCCATGATTCACATTAAAAGAAATAACTACCAAAATTTAAGATGTTTACCTCTGTATCAGCTAAATCACAACCTGTAGTTTATGCAACATACTGTGGAAACCAGTAGTTCTTTCTCTGTCATTTTGTCATTATACCTGGACAGATTAAGTGACTTTTCCAATGCTGTAGGGATCCAGTTGTCAAATGGCAACTAGGCTGGAGTCTAGGTCTCTTAGCATTGTCTACTGCAGATGAGATGGATGAAGCCTAAAGGTCATGGTTGCTTTATTCCTCCCAGTGTTCACATTCTATTTAACTTAGTTTCTTAATCAGAAAATGGAAGATACATGAACATTCAGTTTCTGAAAGACTATCTTCAAGGAACACATCATACACACTAACACACCTCCCGTAAATTAGTAAATTCTTTAAAATTATTCTTTTGTTGTTTTGTACAATGATTTTCAAATGGTAGCCACCTAGAAATATTAAGTGACTATTCAAAGTAGCTTTTTTTTTTTTTTTAAAGTCTGATCTATGAAAGTTTACAGTTACAGGATACTATAGACATGTGAACTCGTTTTCAGTAAAGATGATGCCAAAGATAGGTAACTTATTCAGAGGGTAATTGACTCAAAAGTGCTGTTTAGCTTTCTTTTTCTTTGTTTTCTTTTCTTTTTTCTTTGTTAGTACAAGGGATGGAACCAGGGCCTTGTGTATACTAGGCAAGTGCTGAACTACATCCTCAGTTCTTTTAAAAATTAAAAAAAAAATTTTTTTTGAGACAGATTCTCACCAAAGTTGCTGAGGCTGACCTTGAACTTGCAATCCTCCTGCCTCAGACTCCAGAGGCAGGTGTGTGCCACTGTTCCCCGATGTTCCATCATCTTGGATGCAGTCAAGCAGTAATTCATCTGTGCTTCAGTGTTAAGCACTGTTAGTACCTCCCATAAAGGCTCTTTCCATCTTAGCCATACCTTCAACTTTTCTAGTCAGTCACAGGGTTTTGCTGGTGTGAAACCATCCTCTGATCTGATAAGGAGACAGCTATCTCTGGTGAAGGTTTTTACTCACAGCACTGTTTTCCTTGAAATGCATTAATTATCCCCCTCCAATAGTAGGTTCAGCCGTCAGTAACATACTGATATCCTCAACCTTCTGTACCTAATTCTACACATGTTAAATACCCACTGGCTCTATATTCTCTGCTAAATGCTGTGATAGCACTAAAAGAAATTGAAGGCACTTTGTAAAAGGAAGTGAGCTAATTGTAAATTCAAGACTAAAGACTGAAGAAAGAATTCAAAGTGAATATGAATAAGAACTAGGTCCCCTGCTGCTACTAATCAGTTTGGTACTTTTGGCAAGAGTTCTAGAGAACTCTCTGAGCCCATTTTTCCCTTCTGTAAAGTAAGGGTCGAGATGGTAAATATGTTCCAGAGTAATTTGGGAGGATTAATTAAAATTGGTGCATGGAAATGGATTATCACAGAGCTCCATAAGTGTAAACTATTCCAAGGTTATATTTGTTAATATGAGATTAAAA
Source organism: Sciurus carolinensis (assembly GCF_902686445.1). Taxonomy (NCBI): domain Eukaryota; kingdom Metazoa; phylum Chordata; class Mammalia; order Rodentia; family Sciuridae; genus Sciurus; species Sciurus carolinensis. The sequence continues at coordinate 47,032,401 of NC_062216.1, read as the reverse complement.
ATGTTACTATATCTTTATTTGGAAATAAAATAGGCATAGGTCATCTGTTTACATCTTCCTCTTCCTTTAGTCAGATTAACTTATTTCCACATTTATTTCTCTTTACTTATGCTGAACCATTTGCAATTATTTTCTGTGATATTTTGGAAAATTTCTTCTCTTCTTTTTTTTTTTATTAGCTATTCCCTTCGGTCTTACAAAGTCCACTGTGGAGGCTACCATCCACTGTCCTCACCTTTAATCGGGGTCAGTCACTAGCGGTCACTAGGTATGTCTATTCTTTGCCCTCCTAGGGATGAGCAAGTGATGTTACTCAAACTGGGTCCTCATAAGAAGACCAGGATCCCAATTCTGTGCATAGTGGAGCAGCAGGGTCTGAGGACACATGTAGAAATGAATCTTCTACTAGAAGATGCGAAGCATTTATCCTCCACACTCATGGGACACTTGGGTGACCTGCAAACTGTAGGAGATGCTTGGAACCACTACTCACTCACATTAGTCAAAACTGTTAATGGGATTGATCACTTAGTGAATTTCCCCAAACTAAAAGGAATTCCACATGATTCAGAAATTATATATATATATATATATATATGTGTGTGTGTGTGTGTGTGTGTAAATTTTAAAAATATATGTCATAGATAATATTGCCTAGTAGGTGAATAAAGTATAGAGATAAATATTAGTTGGTAACCTTACATATAAAATGTAATTTATAAGCAAAAAACTTCCACTGTGAATTTGTTTCATGTATTTTCACTTAAACTCCTAGAAGGCTGAGAGAGAAAACACTTCACTCATACCCATTTTGATCAGGTTAATTATTACAAAATAAATTCAATGTAAGTTTAACTCCATTTTAATAATTCAGGGCCTGCATGTTCATCTGTCTAACCATAAATCAATTAATATTCTCATAGTTTCAAAACTTACAACTTAAAACTTTTGGTAACACCAGAACTCTGGTAGGAACTCAAAATATGTACCATTAAATCAGAACAGCACAAAGAATACAGATTAAGGCTACAGTTAAATGATATACATAAATCTCTTTATGACAAACTACAACCTTGTTCACTTAATTGGAATTTATTCTTATCAAATATTGCTTCATGTAAGTGGGCTCTTGGCTGAAACCCAGAAACACTTTTATAACAGGGAGATATTCACTGAAATGATAACCACTTACGAATTTGATCTGAAAAATTTATCTTATGTGTGCTGTAACCCACAATGCTTTATTTGCACCCTGATTCCAGGATCAGTTAAAATACAGATTTTACTTTGTCTGAAAGTTAAGTTTTTCTCATGTTCTGCTGTTCTAATGAAGTTCATCATGCCAGCCCCCAGTTTGGACAGAATCCACTGAAAGTGATTAGGAACTATAAAAGAAATCTGGAGAAGGGAAGATTAACAGAAAGTTGAAAAAAATATTGCAAGAGTTTTTTGAAATGAGGATGTAATAAAAATACCAAATATTTGATGTTTTCAAAATTGTAAATAGTGTTAACTGAGACCTTTTAAAACATTCTGTTCCTTGAGGATGTATGCTTAGGTAAAAGCCATTCCTTTTTACCATTTCCACATGCCTGAATCAGCCTATATAAGGTAGGAGGTCTCTGCTGTGAAAAGAAGAGTGATAGGCTAATTCAGAGGTGAACTTGATGTTAGAGCCTTTCAATCCCTTGCTTTTGTTAGCATAACTATTCTAGGATCTCTCTCCTTACATCACAAGGTTACAGACTCCAACTCAATTTCCTTTCGTACACAGGTGACCCAAATCCCCCTCTTCTGTGTAAGTTTCCATTGGTCCTTCTAGATTTCCTTCCTACTTGATTCTCTGTGCAGGAAAGCTGAGCTGTTTGAAATAATTTTGGCTGATGTAGATCACCTGATCAGTTTAACATTTGTCTTTGAATGTGCATTTTTTTTTTTTATGATACAGAAGATTAATGGTTGCATTAAAGTAAGCCAGGGTGGATTTGCATTTCTAGCTTCTAGAATCTAGTATCATGTGAGTTGCATGTGCAGAGAGCGAACTTCTTACTTTATTATGTAAAGCTGAAGGAGAACTAAAAGTTAGCCTGTCTTTCCCTGACCCTTTCCAGATGTAATCTAACCAACAACTCCCTTTCAAGAGCTGCCTGCAGGTTAGCACTGTGCATTCAGACACAAGTGGCTAGGGACAGCTAGCTCCCGATTTCTGGTGGTGACAGAAGTGTCTGACGATGTTGCCCTGCTGGTTCTTGGTGAACCAGCCAGCTGTGCTTCTGTGCCTGCTGCAGCATGCATGAGCCTGATGGGGGAGGCAGCAAGGTGGGGCAGGTGCATGTGAAATGTATGGTACAACAGTGGTGGAGCAGTTTGCCATAGACTGTAGAGCGGTAGGATTATTCTTGGTAGAGTGGTTTCATCTTTTCTTGCATGATCTACATCTACAAGGGTGATATAATTGTTAAGTACCATGTGTTTTGTTTCAATAATTAAAATTAATTTTAACCACCCTGTCAACTCTTAAATGTTTTCCAGTTTGGGTGATAATTTGTATGTGAATACTTTGTGTGGAGTCCATCAACAGATTCCATAACCACTGGCTTCCCTGTATGTTGGGACCCCAGTAGGGAGATAAAAGGGGTGGAGGAAGAGAATGAGATTAGAGTGTTTATTTCCCTGGATATCCCAACTGGCATACTCACCTTAAACTGGTTGTGCCCTTTCACTTTAAGCATTACTATTACTCTTATAATTTCTTTAAGGCAGCATACTCTTTCCTTATAGGTTCTGTTAATAGCTTCCTTCTTGAAGTGATCATGGTTCAGCTGTTACTAAACTTCTGGTTACTGTCACTGTCCCTGGTATGTATCCTATCCCTCATATTTGTAAATAGTCCCTGTATAACTAATCCCTCCTCAAGTAATTCTATTTCAAGCATTTCTTTCATTTTCTATTGCATCCCTGGTTGATAAATCCTGATCATTTGTTCTTCTATGAATAAACAGGGAAATTCCCTCTTGGTCCCTATACTCCTTCTATGTGCAGTGTTAGGTGGGGCATACATTGGAATAAATAAAAACATCTTCAAATGATGCACCTTCAAATTTGTCTTAGTCCTGGAAAACTACATTTCAGAATGAGTCAATGAATTCTTTGCCTTCCGTGGAATGCAATTTATGGCACTGACATATTTTCAGCCTAGGTTAATGATGAAAAGATTAGAATCACCAAGTATAAGAATGATTTAAGTAATAATATTAGCAAGTTACATTTTTATTTGTAAGTATATATGAGAGGATTATTATTTAGGAAGTATGAAACTATTAGTGTCCAGACTGGATACTAATTTTTTGTAGTAAACCCATGAAATGTATTTGCACATTAAACAAAAGAAAGCTGGCCATGGTGGTGCACACTTGTAATCCCAGAGACTTGGGAGGTTAAGGCAGGAGGATCACAAATTCAAGGCCAGTCTCAACAATTTAGTGAGAACCTATCTGAAAATAAAAAAAATTAAAATAAAAAGGACAGAGAATATAGCTCAGTGGTAAAACTTCCTGGACTCAATCCCTAGTACTAAAAAACAAAAACCAAACCAAAAACCAATAAATAAATAAACAAATAAATAAAGGAAAGATTTTATACATAGGGCATAGTTAAATGACATTTACATGTAACTTTAGAAACTAAATAAAATTTTGACTTCATTGTTAACTAAACTTTTTACAAAATGTATTTTCAGCAAATATTTATCAAAAGCAGAGCAAAAGATAGGAGATCGGGAGAAAATAAAATAGAACTTTAGGAAAAAAGACAGAGATGACCATGTTCAATTCTTTTTGACCAATGTCACTGATGTACTCATGCCTGGGTCTATTCTGGGCTATATATGGTGTGTGGAGAGAGGCTGGGAAGGGAGAGGGAGGGCCTGGATTAAGGCACTGATGCATTGGGAGTGGCCTCATTGGGAACAGGGAGGATACAGTAGTCCCTTTTCACTTTTCAAGATTTCAGTTACCCACAGTCAACAATGACATGAAAATAATCAGTGAAAGTTCCAGAAATAAGCAATTAATAAGTTTAAATTGTGCAATGTTGTCAGTAGTATAATAAAATCTTATACCATTCTGTTCTAGTCTCTTTCTTGTCTAGGATATGAATTATACCTTAGTCCAGTGTATCCATGCTGTATGTGCTACCTACCCATTAATCACTTAGTAACAGTCTCGGTTATCAGATCAACTGTCACAGTATCACAATGCTCATATTCAAAAGTAACCCTTAATTATGTTTAATAATGCTCCCAAAGCACTAGTAGTAATGGTGGCATTTGGATATGACAAAGAGAAGCCATGAAGTTCTTCCTTTAAAGGAAAAGGTAAAAGTTTTCAAACTAAGGAAAAAAAAATTATGTGAGATTGCTAATATCTTCATTAAGAGTGACTTCCATTTATGAAATTGTTCTACTCTATTACTAGGTATTGTTAATCTCTTAATCTGCTTAGTTTATAAATTGAGACTTACAATAGGTAGGAGTATGTGTGTCCATGATTTTGAGTATCCACTAGGGATCTTTGAATGTATCCAGTACTTACTGGAGTTGGGAGCTGGTTACTGTGCAGAAGAAAGGGGAGATATTTGAATCAGGACCAGTTACAAGGGCAGGAAGAAGATGAGAGTGGAAAAGGGTTGAGAAAGGAAAGTCAGAGAGGTAACCTGTGGTTAAGAAAGAGTTCAGTTATAATATCAAAGGGGTCACTATTCTACAAATAACTGAGCAAAATGATGATAAAATGCTTCAATGGCTTAGGGGATAGGCGATATTTACTAAGAGGTGACACTGGATGCTTACTGTATACCAGCAACTCTTTAGAGTTAGAATTCTAATGAGAGGTACTTGGCTCATTTTAACTAGTATCATTTTATAGATGAGAAAACCAAGTCATATAGAGACAAGATAACTTACTTGACCTTGGCCTCACCATTATAAAATGGTCATGCCAAGACTTGAACTCGGGTTTTAACCTGGATGGGGTCCCTGCTCTTAACCTCTCCTGAACACAGCCTCTCTTGGGCTGGCATATCCCTTCTTCTATCAATACCCTGTACAATGGATAAATAAAAAGAAAGGAACTTAGATGCCAAGATAGTGGTATTGTTTTTAACTTCTGGAAGCAAAACTGATTGAAATGTGGGCTTAAAGGAATAATTGAACATTGATTGTCCTTGAGGTGCCTAAGGAGTAGATGCCATATCTGTTAAAGGACCAGGGAACTTTAACACAAAGTTTGGTCCCGGACACATTTTCCTTTCTTATATGTCAATCCTTAGCTAGCCAAAGCTCTTAAGGGTTACCAGAATAAAACCCTTGCTAGAATAAAAGAAGAAATCTTTCCTTTTATGACTATTCTAGAAACTGTTTACAGATGCAAGTGTGAATGCCCTGCGGTTTAGCCTCATGTAATGTCTCTTTTCCAGAGAAACACAATTGTGTGAGGTTAATCTGGGCACTGACAAGGAAGACTTACAGTGGAACTAGCTCTTGCAGGTCTGGAGTTTTTAATCAGTCCCAGAGATGCTAAAGGGTTCACTTACACCTATATACATTCACTTTTTGGTTACTATAACAATATTGGAGGTAGGCTACTTTATAAGGAAAAGAGATTTATTTTGGCTTATAGTTTTAGAGATGCGAAGTCAAGGGACTATATCTGGTGATAGCCTTCTTACTGGCAGAATCCTGAGATGGTACAGGACACCCCATGGCAATAAACAGGGAGTACACATGCATGTGTATATCTGCTGGTCTCTCTCCCTCTTCTTATAAAGCCACCAGGATTCTATCCTAAGGCAACACCTTACTTTAATCCTAATCACTTTCCAAAGGTCCCATCTCTAAACTCTATTATTTGACTAAATTTCCACCCTACTCACAAGTTAAATTTCAACACATGGAGTCTTTATCATACCACATCCAAACTGTAGTTATACCTCTAATAGATATACTTTTCTTCAAGCTCAAAAATAATTGGTTTTGTGAATATTCAGGATATAGACCTATTTTTGATTATGAGCACATCAGCACAATAAAACAAAACAAACAAAACACCAAAAAAGTTAAATATAGTAAGTATGTAAAAGATACCTGGCCCTGAAGAATAACTCTGCATAATAATTAAAAGACAGTTACCCCTCATCCCATTGGCAAAGAATGTTTGCAAATACCATTCCCTTAGCAACTGTTCATCATTGTCTTCTTCTCTCCACCCAATTCCTTTCTCTTAATTCTATGACTTTATTTTAGCCTTGACAGAAGTTTGGTTTTTAAATTATCAAATTAATACTATGCCAAATGGATTTTAGTTCCAATATCAATAAGATAGTCTTTTATTATCTCTGTGTCTGTTGAGATAATCATATGATTCTTGTCTTTAAGTCTATTGATGTGCTGTATTACATCTATTGATTTCCATATGTTGAACCAACTTTGCATTCCAGGGATGAACCCCACTTGATCATGTTGCACTATCTTTTTAATATATATATTTTAAAATATATATATATATATATTTTTTGTATGCTAGTTGCCAGAATTTTTTTGAGAACTTTTGCATCTATAGTCATGAGGGATATTGGTCTGAAATTTTCTTTCCTTGATGAAGATAATCCTTTATTATCTTAAGCTTCCTGTTATAATACCTTTTGGAATATTTGACTTCCTGACTTCTGCTATCTATGAGATGGTCAAAGACTTGTCTATCTACTTTTCTTTTTGAGAAGTCTGGATTCTCTTGAGGTATCTCTAAACTTTGGATTGAGTGCAACTTTCCCAATTATATATTTTCTGTAATTGAAAAAAGAAAATATTTGCTAGAACATTTAAAAATATAAAATATTTTTAATATGTTAAAAATAAATGTAAAATCTATTAAATAAATATAAATACATTAAAAATAAAATATAATTTTTTTCCTGTTGAAGGATTACAATATAGTAAGTTTCCAAATTTACAAAACTGATATAATCTAAATTACTTAAAATACAAAATCTAGTACCAGAGAAGAATAATATATTTTTTAAAAAGTATTCGGGTTTAGGGAGAATTTGAAGAAGACCTCAGAAGATGGAAAGACCTCCCATATTCTTGAATAGAAGAATTAATAATTGTCAAGATGGTCATATTACCAAAGTGGTATATAGATTCAGTGTGATCGCTATTAGTATACAATGACATTCTTCACAAAACTAGAAAAAAATGGTCCCAAAATTCATATGGAAAACTGTAAGACCAAGAATAGCCAAAGCAATACTAAGCAATAAGCATCAATAAGCTGGATGCATCATGATGCAGAGTCTCAAATTATATTACAGAGATACAGTAACAAAAAACAGCATAGTATTGACATTAAAACAGAAAGGAAAACCAATGAAACAGAATAGAAGACACAGAGACGAATCCACACAGAGATGGTCATCTGATACTTGGCCAAGGTGTCAAAAAATACATTGGAGAAAAGATAGCCTTATTAACGAATGGTTCTGAGAAAATGGATATCTATATGTAGAATAATGAAAGTAGATCCCTCTTTCTTACCTTGCACAAAAATCAACTCAAAGTAGATCAATGACCTAGGAATTAGATCAGGAACACTATGGCTGCCAGAAGAAAATACAGGGTTAACACTCCTCACATTGATGTAAGCACTGGCTTCCTTAAAAGACTCCTAAAGCTCAACAAATAAAACCAAGACTCAAGAAGTGGAATGGTTTCAAATTAAAAAGTTTCTGCACAGCAAAGCAAAAGAGAGCATGAAGAGAGATCAGACAGAATGGGAAAAAATCTCTGCCAGCCACACCTCTGGCAGGGGATTAATATTCAGAATATACAAATAGCTCAAAAATGACATTAAAATGCTAAATAACCCAATCAATAAATGGACAATTGAACCAAATAGGCATTTTTCAAAAGAACAAATGCAAATGGTCAACGAATATATGAAAAAAATTCAATATCCTTAGCATTCAGAAAAATGCAAATCAAAACTACACTGAGATTTCATCTCTTTCCAGTAAAAATGGCAATCATCAAGAATACAAATAACCATAAGTGCTGACGTGAATATAGGGAAAAAGATACACTACTCATACATTGTTGGTGGGATGGCAAATTAGTATAACAAATTGGTAAACAGTATGGAGATTCTTCAAAAGATTAAGAATAGACCCACCATATGACCCAGCTATCCCATTCCTTCGTATTTATGCAGAATAACTAAAATTAGCATACTCTAGTGATTCAAAGTAGTGCAATTCATAATAGTCAAGTTATATGACCAGCCTAGGTATCCCTCAATAGATGAATGAACAAAGAAAATGTGGTATGTATACACCATGGAGTTTTACTCAGGCATAAAGAAGAATGAAATTATGTCATTTGCTGGGCATGGTGGCACATGCCTGTAATCCCAGCAACTCAGGAGACTGAGTCAGGAGGATTCCAAGTGCAAAGTCATTCTCAGTAACTTAATGAGACACTAAGCAACTTGGCAAGAATCCATGTCAAAATCAAAAATAAAAAGGACTGGGGATGTAGTTCAGTGGTTAAGCACCTATGGGTTCAATCTTTGGTATATTAAAAAAGATGGAACTGGGAACTAGAGACTGGAGAACATTATGCTAAGTGAAATAAGCCACACTCAGAAAGTCAAGGGTCAAATGTTTTCTCTCATATGTGGAAGCTAGAGAGAAATAAGGAATTAAAAAAAGAGAAAGCTTATGAAAATAGGAAAACAGTGGAGTAGAGGAAAGGGATCAAAGGAAGGGAGAGGAATAGGAAAGGGGATCAAGTTTGGAGTGAGACTGACCAAACTATGCTATATGCATGCATGAATATATTACAATAAATTCCACTTTTAGGTATAACTATAATGCATTAATTGAAAAAATAAATAAATGGGGGTTTTGGTTGTGGTTCAGTGGTAGAGCGCTTGCCTAGCATGTGTGAATCACTAGGTTCAATTCTTAGCAACACATATAAATAAATGAATAAAATAATGGTCTATCAACATTTAAAAAATATTAAAAATAAATAAAAGGAAGAACAATAGAGTAGATGAAGGGGATCAAGGGGAGGGAGGAGGAGAGGAAAATGGATGGTATTGGGGAATGAAATAGAGCAAATTATGTTAGACACATTTATGAATATGTCAAAATGAACCCCACATTTATGTATAACTATAATGCACTAATTAAAAAGAAAAAGAAAAAGCATTCAGGTTTATTGACCTATCTGCTAAGCAAGGAAATAGTTACTAAAAGAAACAAACTCTAAAGTGATTGCAAATGAGATACCTAAGCAGTTTAGTGCATTTTAGTAATAAGGAGAATGTCACCTATCTAATGAGACTCTTCCTCTTGCCGTCAAAATTACTCTTTTATGGAAAGTCACTGTCATAGGAGGTATGAATCAGGGGCAAAATTCGTCAGTTCTCAGAAATCTGGAGGCTTTCAATACCTCTATTGTTTTTTGTTTTTAGCAGAAACAAATACAATTTTAAAATTGTTAGTTGCAACTTCTCTTGATAATGATTCACTGCAAATCCACATAGCCTGGACATAAGAAATGACCTATTTTTAAGTGTCTTTTATAGGAATTCAGTAAATATGCAACATTCTCTGTTAAGTCTATTTTTAATTCCTACAAATATTTTCATTAGTATTTGGGTCAAACTCCATTAACCAATGACACTTTTCCACAAATTCTCTACTCTAGGAACATTGAGAACTAGAAAATTAGAGATTTGTTGAGGTAGGCCTGAAAAATATTTCTGCTCAAATGCATTATTTCTTTGAGGTTTTGAACATGTACTTTTGTTTCAAGAGCTGTAATAAATTTTTCTTTATAACAAGAAAAATTCAGAGCAGAAAATAAATCAAAAAACATTTTTTCTTTTGTGAAATGCCTTACTTTGTTGATCAAAACATTTAAGATACTATCTGCTGGGCTGTTTTAACTGGTACCCATTGTTACTGAATACCTTTGATCATTTTAACTTGGAAACACAACCATCTGTTGCTGAAATAAGCAAAAAATACAGTCTTAGTCATTTTAGTTCTATGTGTGAAAGGTTTTTGCTCTAAAGTGCAAGCACTTTGAGGGCAAAGCCTTAAGTATTTTTACCTGTTTGTATTCCTATTAAGCTTTCTTACTTTGTTGGACATAAACTATTAAGTTGAATTCAATGATAACCTTGGATTTCATATAGATCTGCCATCCTAACATATTATTAAACCAGTTTAGGATTAAAACTGGGTATTCAGAGATTTCAGATCTAGTGCTACAACCTTAAGAAGGTTAGTTAAACACTTAAGGTCATAGTTTCCTAGTTATAAAGTTTGAGCTTATCTCTAAAGTTCTAAATTTTGAATAATTCTTAATCTGTGCTGAAATGTCTGTGTTTTTATCTTGGAAAAGTCTGTCAGTAAAAAGCTCAGCCAAATTGGAACCATATGAGTTCGAGGAAGTAATATGTCTTTACTGTATGGAAATGGCAATACCCAGAGAACTTACTGGGATATATTAAAATATATCCACAGATTCCTTGATGCTCCTCCCTTTAAAAGGTGGGGCCTACTTCCCTCCCTAATAGAGTGGCAGAATGACCACGTGGGACATATGACATAATCAAACAAGGCCTGGCCGCCTCCTTCCAGCTTTCTCCTTTGGGAGGCTTGCTCTGGGGAAAGCTAGCTGCCATGTCCTGAGGATACTCGAGCAGCCCTGTGTGCTTCATATGGAAAGGCAAGGAGGCTTTTTGCCAACAGTTGTGCGAATGATCCATATTGAAAACAGACCCTCCGTGCTGGTCAAGTCTGGATACCTCCCTACAACCTCATGAGAGCTACAGCCACCTAAGTTCCTCCTGAACTGACTCATAGAAACTGAGTGAGATGGTGATGCCTAGTGCTATTTCAAGTTGCTAAGATTTGGGGTAATTTGTTAACCAGTAGCAACTAATGCATTTAAACAAGGAACCTATAACAGTCTTTTATACCCATCTTCAGAGATACCACCAAACTAAAATTCATATGATTCCCTAGGGAATTGGGTGTTTTTAAAATTTATTTTAATTTGTTCTTTTTAGTTATACATGACAGTAGAATGTATTTTGACATATCATACATGCATGGAGTATAACTTCCCACTTTTGTGGGATGTGTATTCATATATGAACATAAGAAAGTTATGTTCAATTCATTCTACTGCCTTTCCCTTTCCCACCTCACCTCCCTTCCCTTCATTCCCCTGTGAATTGGGTGTTTTGAAGCTCCTTTAGAAGATAATTTCAGATTCCAAGGCATACATTTATCCCTGATATAAAGAATCACAAATTTCTCCTACTAAAATTAAATAGCACTTTCTTTGTGGCAGACCAAATGGAAACAGGCAGAAAGCAGCCAGGATTCTTTGTTACAACTCTCTTTCATCATTCTTTGTCATGACATTCTGCTTAGGTTGATAGTGGTTATTGATTAATTTACATTTATTGAGCTCCCCTGTATCTGTTAAATCAAAATAGGAACTATATCCAACATAATATAAGGTGAATTTTACCTTTAAGGCTCTCAAATTTTTCAATGAATATTGATATGAACATAAACAGTCAAGCATATGGTATTCATAACATTTATATATACACAGAGATAAGGTAAGGTAATGCAGCATAAAGAAAGCTTTATTATTATTATTTTCATATATTTTTTTATTTTATTCTTATAGTTATCCATTGAGGTATCCAATAGACCTTTCACTGGTTGGTGGTATTATTTCTTTTGAAAATAAATAGTTTTCTGATAATAAAGTAATATATAAACATAGAAAGATGCCCCAGTATCCTGTTAGTGTAAATCAGACCAGCAAGCTGGATTATGTGCTAATGTATCTTGATGTCTTCATGACTTTAATTTCCTGGTTGAAGTAGAGTCTTCCAGAAGGTGCCATTAATCATGGTAGAGAAAGGGCTGTGACTTGAGGACAGTTAATACAGATTCTGACAAATAAGATTGGATTTTAAAAAATTCTTGCTTCAAAATGTGTGATATGGCCATTTTTTCTTTCTTTCCTTTTTTTTTTTTTTTTTTTTTTTTTTTTTTGGTGGTGCTGTCTAGCTATCTTTTAGTTTTTTCAAAAAGTTTATTCTTGTTGCTGCTATACTTCACATGTGCTAACAAGATGATCTCCAGAAATCTCTCTCCCAGAAAAATCTCTCTCTTTCTCTCTCTCTCTCTCTCTCTCTCACACACACACACACACACACACATACACATACACACAACAAGCTTAAGATTTTTTTGTAGCTAATGTTATTAAGGAATATGCAGTAGACATATTCCTTAAAATTCTTTAAGAATAATTTTATAATGGGCTCTAACTTTATCAATGTGAGATTTCTTCATTTTACTTTCCTTTTCTGTGTTAATCTGAGTAAGCCCATAGCTTCCAAACCAGTTACAGACTATGTAATTTTACTTATGAAATGAAAAATGGAAGATTATTATTATGATGATTTTTAAGATTAGACTCATTGCACACTAAGTAGGTGCAGAGTCTTTAATAAACTAGAAAATTTTGGATTTAAAGTAATTGAAATACAGTTGCAATTGTGTTTTTCTTAGTGAATCTCAATGGTGTTTTGTTTAGTGTGCAGCATGTTTGTTATATTTTTAATTATTTTCACTTTTTGTCATAATTTTTTTATTAGTACATTTTAATTTTATAGAATATAAGTTTCATTGTGGTCTAATACCACATGGCAAATAGCATGTTTTGACCACATACATCCTTCCTTCCCCTCCCCTCGCCTCTCTTCCCTCTTCCCCTATCCTTTTCCTGTTTTCTAAGTCTCCCTGTTACTTTTTCAGTTCTTGTTTTTCCCCCATGTCTGTATGTATATATGTATATATATTTTTCTTTTTTTCTTTTTTTTTTAATCTTAGCAAGGATGTTTCATTAGTTGTTAGCAGAGCTGACTGACATTTGAATTTTGGCAGCTTGGTTCCTGACACAAAGCTCTTAAATGATCTGTCTATATTTTTAAGTTGATTAATATTAGAGTATCAAATAGACTTTGACAATACTTTGGTGATGTTGTGTGAAGATTATTTGCCATAAGATAATCCAAATGATTCATTTGTTTAAACATTAAATGTTAAAGAATGTCTTGAATTTCTTGAAAGTTACTCAGGTCTATAAATTAATCACATAGAACACACAGACAATAACTGAGATACTGGGGGAAGGATCATAGCAGAGGTATTTCTTTCTAGAACCCCACAACTTGTGGCAATTGTTTTATACAATAATTGGGAAGAAAAGAAACAAGAAAAGTGAAATTTTGGAAATTGGTCAGTGTTGGGTTGTTGCTGGTACAGTCTATTCGAAGCTCTGGATACCTAGGAAGGAGGCAGGAGTGAGGTGAAAGAGCTTTTGGTTTTCAGACCAAACCCAGTCCCTTAAGGAGACTGTTGGGTTACTTTATGTATGGCAAGAAGGGATAATGTAATACATAGAAAAATGTTTCTCTTTTTTCCCATAATCATACTAAATTGTGCAATACCACTACAACACTTCCTAAACACTTAAACATGTTCTGGGACAATAATTCTGTACACACAGAGAGAAAATCTTAGAGAGCCATAAATGCTCTCTGCCATATAAAAGAGGGTTGATGAGTGGGTGGTTTCTGAAGCCTGATCACAAGGTAGAGACATAAGTGAAGCAGGCTGTCAGGGGACAATTCTCAGTAAACAATGAGTTTTTCATGTGAAGACAAACAGCTGCTGGAAACCTTTGGAAAAAGCTAAAGAGATTGGAGAATTCACAGAAAAAGAACTTTGGCATTATCATGGATGAAAACCAGGACTTAATACTGTTAAGGAAAAATGAACACTAAAGGAAAATATTGTTCTCTTGCAACACATTTGAAAATGTGTAGTGCTTTATATTTATTCCAAATTAAAGCAAGAAAATGACTCTATCAATGAATCATTGAATATATCATACTAAAGACAGTATTGCATGACAATGAGGAGTATAAATGGAAAATTTTAGAAACAAACAATAAATTATAAATTATGCACAGCTTTGAGTTTGAGTAGCATTTGAAATGTCACTCTATCCCTCTCTGACCTGCCAGGGATATACATTTTCCCTTTGTCTAGTGTATCTATGTTATATATGCTACCACCTGTTAGTAACTTAGAAAATATATATATCATATATGCACTTATAGATAGATAGATAGATATAGATAAGCATCTATAGATATACAGATATAGATATAGATAGAAAAATATAGGGTTTAGTGTCATCAAGGTTTCAGATATCCACTGGAGATCTTGGAATGTGTCCCTTGCACATGTGGCATGGGAACTTTGTACCTTAATTGTACATATAATGGTGCCACTCACACCTCATAAGGCTCCTCCTACTTTCCCTACCCCAAAGACAACCAATTTATTAATTTAGACAAGCAACACTGGGTCCCAATATCTTTCCTGCACTGAGTCCACCAAAAGAGTCATGCAAATCAGCTATGTCTAAGTAATAAGAAGATAGAACTGAGGCTTGCAGGCATTTCTCTTCTTGGTTAGCTAGATTAGGGGTTCTCAAAATTTGGTGTGTATCAGAATCACTTGCTGACTTTGCTCCCAGAGTTTTCTAATTCTGTAGATCAGTAGGTCTAGAATGGAGTGAGAATTTATATCTTCTAAAAGTTCCCAGGTGGTGGTGGTGCTGCTGCTCCAAGCTAGAACACACTGGTTTAATTTAATTAAGGGCTATGGCACATGGCTATACCCCTGGTGATTTTTTGATCACTCAGGAGAAACAGAGATGGCTTGCAGTTTAGTAATGCAGAACAGGTATTGAAGAATGATGCCTGAAAATGGTATCTGATCAAGCAAAGTCCATTTCCAGACCTGAGGTAGACATTACTCTACTTACAAATAAATGTAATTACATTTTGCTGATGCTTTGTGCCCCTATTTTTAAAAGCATAAATGTATTTTCCATTTCCCTTTTCCTACTGCATTTTATTCACCTATCCATTCACCAAATATGTACTGACCTTCTACTAGGCACCATGCACTATGACAGGCATTAGGTGAGTATTAATAGTGAATAAGTATAGACATTGTCTCTGGTCTCATGGAGCTCACAGAACAGAGGTGAAAATGACATTGCACAACTCATCAAGTGAATGGCAATTAAACAATTTGGACAGTTCTAGAAAAAGAACTGTTCAAAGACAGCGACTTCACTTAGCTTTCTTTGACAAGTTCCATTTCATCTGACATCTAAAGATTAAGTACGTGAGGTATGGGTAGAAGAGTGCCCCATGCAGGGCCCTTTTACTACATGCCCACTTTCACTACATATGTAAAAGTCCCAGGGTAGAAGTCTTGGCTCATTTAATGATATGAATATATGATTGTGGGTCTGGGGTTTAAGAATGATGGACAGGATGGTAGGAGATGATATTCTTGAACTGTGTTATAAAAGACCATGTAGTTTTTGTTCAGGGCTGAGCATCTATCCATGGGTTTTAAGTAGATGAATGATGTGATTTGCCGTTTAAAAAATAACTCTGGCTGCTATGAGAGGAACGTATCTGGAAGAAGGGGACCAGAAGTCAGATGACATTAAAAGGAAAGAGAAATGACTGCTCCTCAGTTCAGGGGCTAGAGGTGAAGATGGGGAGAAGCGATCCTGTCTAAGGGGAGGGAGAATCAGCAGAAGACACTTGAAAAGGGATTATCTGGGGTAATGTGGAAGAGGTCTCTGCCAAAGAGACACTCAGCTTCCTGCCATTTAAAACCAAGTAGAAGGAAGTATCATCTACAGAGTTAGAGATGCTGTAATTTAAGGGCCAAGTCAAGAAGGTGGCAGCAGAATAAACTGATGAGGACCAGCCACAGAAAAGAGATAAAAACCAGAACAGCAAGATGTTATAAAAACTGAAGAAAAGTTAAAAACGAGTGGGGCAGTCAACAGACAGAGCAATCATTGTTTAAGTAAGATGAGAATGAAGATATAATCATTTGATCTAATAGCGGAAGTTGCTGGAAAATTCAGCAAGGGAAGGTGCAGAAACTTGGAGTGGATGGGAAGCCAAATTGGAACAAGTTCAAGGCTGAGCGGAAGGGGATGAAGTAAAGACATTTATCCACTGAATCATTTATACTGACCTGGATTCATTCAGTTCATTCTTTGAACCAGTAATACATGAAAGACAACTCAGTCCTGGAGAAAAGATGAAGACTCAGGTTTCTGCCTCCAAGTTGCTCAGGACAGTTTAATTGGGGAAACAAACAAGTAATCTCTTTCTCATGACCTCTCCCTAGACTATTTCCTCAAACAAGTATTACTCTCTTGATTTGTAACTGTCTACTGGTTTCACAAAATTTCCCAATTTTTTCATGTCAAGACATATATCCACATAAAAGGGTAACACTGGAACAGGTCACTGGAATGAACAGAAGAGCGACTCAAGGTTGGAGTTGGATCCTAGAAGTTACTAGGGCACATCATGGAATCCTAGTCATTCCCAGGCAGAATTCACCATCACTTCAACCTAGCTGGGGTAGGTTCTATTCATACCTAGGTCCTTCCCATCAAGACTGTGGTTCAGTAGGCCTAGAAGAAAGAAAGTATTTCAAGAAATTGTGATTTTTTTTTTTAGTGAATTCTGGAGTGGCCTGGGTTTGGGTATTTTTTGACCCTTTATCTAGTCTATGATAAGAAAATATTTCCACTACTAGTTAAATTTTGCATATAATATACACATATATATTATTAAAGATTTTTTTATATTCTTATTAGATACTTACAATGTCATGTCTTTTTTCTCCACCTAAGTTTTGGTCAGAGCCTTAAGGACAAGAGCTATGTATATTTTCTTTTCTTTTTGTTCTTCCTGTGTCAGTGTAGAATCTTTCATGCAGTAAGCGATGCTTATTGATTAGTATATACACAGATATGTGATATCCACATTGAATGCTCAGGCCTTGTTTGTAGTTAAAATTGAGAAGGTAATATTGATTTGTTACCGAGTGTCTAAAGACAGGACTGATTTTTTTTTTCTTTGACTGACTTTTCTGATACCAGAAGAACCAGCAAAATCTGACTAAGGTAGACCCTTAGCAGACTACATACACATATTTTTGATTGATTATTTGATATTGAGCTCAATACTCATGAACTTTTTTTTTTGTGGTGCTGGGGATTGAACCCAGGGCCTTGTGCTGGTCAGGCAAGCACTCTACCAACTGAGCTATCTCCCCAGCCTAATACTTGTGAACTTTTGACAGTACACAAAGGTCAGCCTCACTGAAATAGATACCAGTTTGTTGAATCTGTGTCTCCTTTAGAAGAAAGTTGTGGTTTCTGTGAGCTCTGAGCACATATGAATTATGAATAATTACATGGACCAACACATTCGAACCAATCACCAGCTGGCTTCCTCCATGACTTCATTGGGAACCAGGGATCTTCCCAAGGTGTGACTGTGGTGTTCTCTGCCTATTGTTTGGAGACCCCACCATGGAGAGAAGTAACACTCACCAGGGAGAAGGTACAACATGGTGTCAGTCATTGGTCAGGATTGCATACACCTGTCTTTCCTCACTACCATGCTTTTTATTTTTGTGTTGTTTGCCTGCTTAACATTTCTTCAGACTCTTTGTGGCATGACAGGCCAGACACAGTGATTCCAAATGCCTTTCCTCAAATAAGAGGTGTCATGAACTCAGAAACAGGTTGGCTTTATTGGTGGATTTACCTCTTCTGAAAAATACATATTTGAAATTAGGTTGAAATAAACATAATGGACATATATGAAAAGGAAAGATCTCAAAGAGTATGTCACTAAAAGTTTAAAATAAGCATCTAGGATATCTGAATCAGGAGGAGAAAATTCACTCGCTCATTTATGATGTGCTCAGGGCCAGATTCCTCTGGTGTCAGGGGTTTTGGTGGTTTCTTGGCCTCTGTTAGTTACACTAGCTTTTTAGTAACTAGGTTCTCAGAGGGGTTAGGCTGGGAAATCCAATGGATTGGTGGTTTTTAAACAAGTCTATACTTTTAATTTAACTTTCGTTTTTTTGTTAAACGATAAGCAAGATTGGCCACTTTGGTTTTCTACTGCAGTGTCCTCTCCATCAACGTGATACTCAGTCCCACCATAACATGGGGGCCTTGCCATATGTCATGATCAGAGCAGCATCCTGGCATCCTATACCCTGTGCCCTTGAAAGGACACACAGATTTAAAGTATTTACAAATAAAGGAAGACAACTGTACTGGCACACATTTCTCTGGGTGGAACAGAATTCTGAAATATGCTTTTTAACAAAAATAATTTTTACTGTAGCATAAAAATAAATCCCTCTCTCAATGATGAAACTGAGGCCTTGTGAGTAATGGATGCCACTAAGTTTTACTTTATATGCAGAAAATAATGCTGGATTGGGGAAAATCATTCTCGTGAGGGGCAATTCCAATTTTTAGGATTCCTTTTTGCTCAGAGATCTGAAGCTATGAAACCATGACCTAAGTATATATAGAGAAGTTCTAAGCCTAGAAGTTCTGGTTTTAATAAACCCAGCTCAATAAAAGGCACAATTCTTAAAAAAAGTTGAGAAAAAAGTGACTTCCAAGTTGAGGACTGGTTGTTATGAGAATACATATTATTTTATTTTGATAGATGTTCCTAGGAAGGGGAAAAATCAATGTTTGATTTTGTCACATAGTCGAATTCTGTTCATTATATAGAGCCTTCAGATTTAGAATATCGATGTTCTTTTCCAGTGGGTGTGTTGGTGATTGAACCCAGGGCTCTGCACATGTTAAGCACATGTTCTACCATTGAGATATGTCCCAAACCCCTAAATCTCTATCTCTGTGTTCTAATTAAGAAGTGATGCAGTTAGAAACATCAAAAGAAACCTTCACACAATCTAAAACCCAAAAAAAAAGCAAGAAAAGAGAAAGAAAAGCTACCAAAAAACAAACAAAAAAAAAACTTCACATAAAGTTTGAAACTCAAGACATTTCATTTTTCTGTCTAAAAATACAATTTACTTTTTGAAATTTCTAAGATTTCAGAAGCTCAAATATTTTCCATACCAAAAAGAATGAAATATTGATATTGGCACTTGGCCCTTGCCGCTTGTCTTAAGTGGCTTTAATGTATGTGCCTCGTGCCTTGTTCCTTCCTGCTGGTCTGTTCCTTGACATCACATGTTGAGAATGTGACATGGGACAATGTGCATAACTTCTGAGCAGGAAGAGTCGTACCATGCTTTAGCTTAACCTCGGTTTTCATAAAACAACATTTTTTCCCTTGAACTGACGAATTAGCTTCAACATTTTTAATGACCTCTAAATCACACATAGTAAAACCTTGATTAAACAGAATTTTTTTGGAAATGGAATGTCAGTTGCATTTTTTCTTGAATGCTGCTTAAAAAAAAAAAAAGTTAATTTCAACCATTTTTGAAAATTGTCATAAAGTGGATTAGTAGATTTTTCTGGCCTTAGCATATAAAGCACTGTGAGCACAATGCCACCTTTCTTTAAAAACATTTGTTCTTGTGGCGCCTCCAGCCCCAGATCGTTAGAGCTGTACCTCCCACCTCCAGTTCCAAGAAGCATACCTGAAAGTCAGAGTGAGCAGAGCACATGTAGCCTGCCCTGGAAGCTGCTAGAAACATTGTGTATATGCTGTAGGCTGCTTTTCTTGGTTTTGCCTTTTCTTTGAGATGTAAATTATGGGTTGCTTAATTAACCCATCAATGAACCCAGCTTAGTAGATACTTTAGAGAATTAAGATAATTTATGTGGAATAATAATTTTAAAAGTGATGTTTTCTCTGTTTTACTGAGTTTCTGCTGAAATGGATGCTTAAAAGTGATTCTGGGATGCTGATAGTTCCTGTTCTAAAGTTAAAAAAAATAAAATAAAATGAGATCTCTATTATTCTCTTCAAAGGTGGAGGAACAGATTAAATTGCCTCTCTGGAGTTTCTGCCGTACTGTGATTCAAAAAAGGTACCTAATTGAATTTAATTTTTAAAAAGGGTATTATGTGATTTTTCATATAGCACATATCACTATTTCTTATAAACCTTTAAAATGACTTTTTCATTATCTCTCATTGTGATATATATGAATAAATTCTTTCCAAATATCCTTTCCCTATTAGTGTCCTATGTTCTTCTTCGTGATGCAGAAAAAAATGTTCTAAGGAGACTCAAACTGCTCAGAGGCAGGATTTCTAGTCACTGCAGAAAATGGCACCCTCATTTGTTACAAGTCCCTCACACCTTCTCACCTCTTCTATTTAAAACATGGTTTTACCTAGTATGTTAAGTAGAATGCACAGTAGCTCCAACTAAATAAGTGTTCCTAAGTGGTTCTCCTTCTCTACCTAACATCAATTTGACAGATCTTTGCAAACATGTTCAAGCCATAGGCCTCCATGGTAGAGTAGGAAACTTATTGTCAAATCATAGCAAGTCCAGAGTTAGCCACAAAATAGTCTTCAAGTGTCTTCTCTGTGTGCCAAGAACTGTTCAAATACTGCAAAAGCAGCGATGAACAGAACCTGAAAGGCCCTTCTCTCATGAAACTAACTTTAGGGGAGATTAACCACATGGAAAAGAAATCAGTTAATACCATATTTGGATACATATTAGGAAAGAAAGAAAATAAAACCATGCAGCGGCTGGTGATGGGGGTTTGGCGAGGGGGTGGGAGGTGGCTGTAACCTGGGTAGTCAGGGAGATGCATCTGTGCTGTCTCCTAAGCCATGAGAAGGACAGAGCCCAGCACAGATGTGTGAGAAGCAGTGGGGGCAGGAGCAAGGAGTCCTTGGGATAGAAAGGAACCTGGTGTGTCCCAAGGATAGGGACAAGGCTAGAGTCACTATTGCAGAATGAGTGGGGCAGAAGGATGAAGGGAAAAGAGGTCAGGGAGCAGGGCACAGGTTGGATGTGTAAGCCCTTGAGAAAATTTTATGCTGGTTGCAATAGGAAGCAGCTGGGAGGTTTTAAGCAGGCAGAATATCTTGATCTGATTAATGCTGAGAAGGATTACTCTGTGCAGAGGCTAGACTGTGGGGGCAGGAGGTTAGAGTGGACACTGGGAAATATTGATGACTTAAGCCTGGTTTGTGGGAGGCAAACAGCAATAGTCTCTAGCCAAGGATAAGGAAAGGGGAAAATATCATGAGACACTTAGTAGGTGAAGGGACCAGGACTTAACAGGAGCATAACTGGATGTATTGTTGGAAGGAGAAGAATCCAAGATTGCTTCTGCATGTCTGACCTGGGATACTGACTGAATACCTGGGTGTGAGGGAAAGAAAGCAATTATCCTGCTTTTCTTGTGTTAAACATGAGACTTGTGTTAGATATCCAAGCAGAGATGTCAAATCACAATTGTAACTATATTATTTATGGATTAGTACTATGTGTTAGGCAGTGTTCTAAGCCCTTTTAGGTACAACAGCTAATCTGTACATCTTAACTTTTGCTGGAAATAGGGACTACTGTTAATCACTGCCAAGGTTACAATAATTGGCAGAGTATGAATTAGCCCACAGGAAATCTGGCTTAGGGACCTGAGCTGGTTATCCCTATCCTAGGCTCAGGAAGGAGAGACAGGCCTGGGTCAAGAAGAGAGGTGCAAGCTGCAGATAAACCTTCTAGGATCATCAACCTACAAGGTGTGTTTAAAACCTTAGGATAGGATGAGATCTTCCAAAGACAGACTGTAGACAGGGAGGAGAGCAAGATAGCACCTTGGGGGCCCTTCACAATCTGGAAGCCTCTTGAAGGAGGAAGAACAAAGGAACATGCTCAAGTATGATTGCAGGAAACAGGCAAGTGGATTTAGAATCTGCCTAAAGTTCATTGGAGTTTAAAACACACTACGATTTTTCATCTTGGGGAAAGAGAATCATATTCAGGGGATAGGGAAGTCATGGGTATGTCAAGCAATATTTTCTTCCATAGAATACTAATATTTGTAGAGAAAACAATGTGAGTACACAAAACAATCTTTTCCAGATCAGTTCATGTTTGCTATCAAGGCGTGGGACTTCCTGATGTAGGTGGAAGACAGTTAAGAGAGTTAAGAAGACCATCTAAATCCTTGTGGGAGTTTCTTAGAACCTTATGAAACCAACAACCTATTTCTTTTTTCAAGATAAAGACATCACTTGGATGGAAGACCCCGTTCTCCATAAAAACAGGCTTCAAGAAGTGTATGATAATAAATATCACATATTCCAATAAAGGCTTCAAGCCAAATCTGTATCTGTTATTCCAAAGAACCTCAGGACCACTGATGCTATATAATGTCTGCTATGGGTGGATGGCCATATAAAGAAGCAAAACTAGTCCACCATTGTTCCTTGGTCCTAAGCCAACACATGTTTAATTATGCCTTTATTGATTTCAAAACAACTTAATTTTTTTGAGAAGAGAATAGATTTTTCAGAAGTAATTTTTGAAAATCCTAAGAAGGTACTTTACACCTTTACTTATGAAGATAACAGTTTTCATATGTTGTACTTTAATTTCAACTGGGAGAAGTGAAGATATGATGTTCAGAATCTTTACAAAAGTTGGAAGAAGCGCATATGTCCAAAGGCTCATTTTTCTTGTGAAAATAAAAACTAGTAAATTATTTTTCTTCGAAATCTTTCAATACAAGCTAGAGATCATTCACCTATGGAATATAGTCCATTATTTGCTGAAGTCCAGGGAATTAGAGCCTTTAATGAAGTTTATTTTTCTAACATATACTCAGTCCTAAGGTGAAGTTGAGATAGTATGGTTTATTATTGAGACTGAAGGTAGAATTAGGTAGAAATTACCATATATCAACGTGTGTTGTGATATTTGCTAAACTATTTGACTATTTCAACTAAGACAAGTAACATATCTAAGAGAAGACAGGGAGACGTATAACTCCTTTCCACATCAGAGACAGCTCAAGTTAGTTAGAGCTGGTTGCTCTATTAACTCATGTTTTACTATTAAATTTATAGCTGTGGAGACCTTACTGAGATAAAGAAGTCAAGTAAAGCAACAGTGTTGGTGCACACAACAATGTTATGTGTTTTATTGTGGGATGTGATGTGTGTAGAAAAATAACTGAAGTGATCAGAAGCTTGGGTTTGAATACCAGCTCTGTCACTTGGAGCTACATGCTCTTGGCTTCAATCTCATCTTCTTTGCCTATAAAATGAGAATAACAACAGCACTTGCAGTGTTGTTGTGATGAGTAATATAAAAAATTTGCAAATGCTAAGTAATATAGTAATATGCCACCTAAATATAAACAGTGTTATTGCTATGTGATGTTAATGGTACCCAGGAAAACAAAATCAAAACATTAAGGCTTGTGGAAAATTTGTCATTTTCCCTCTAGTATAGTTCAGATATAAAAATAATTGATAGAATCAAGTGACTTATTAACAATCAACTAAAGGAGATAAAATGTAAAATATAGACAAAGCAAAACCGAATTGTTTCTGGCCAAAACCAGAAAGGAAAATGTTCCTTCCTTCCTTGAAGAAAAAACATAAATAGAATGAATATTTATTAAAACACTTCCTTGACAATAATTTCTAGAATGTTACAAGAGTACTTCATTTCTTTACAGTCCTACGATACCAAAATCTCAACCATGCAACACACAGAAGAAGGATCAGATGAAAGAAAATAGAATGTGAATATTATTTCCATAATACACATTAGATATAGACAACATGGTCTCTTGAGTTCAAGAAAAGATATTTCTGATTCAATTAAGATGATTTTCAAATTAGATTACTCATTATCTACCACATTTCAGAATAATACATTACCTAATTTGTAATTGAGGATGAATTCATTCATAGCTTTGTAAAATAATCAGTCCAATATTTTTAAAGGTCCTGATGTAGAGTAATGATATATTCTAGGAGATTTGTATGTTGTAATTATTTTTATTGCCTTCATTTGATTTGATAATCATATTAGCATCACAAATTATAAATAGATGGAAAAATAAGGAAACCAGATTCTTATGCTACCCATGTTGTTCAGTTCTACTGTGTGTATATCACTGAACCTAGGCGGATTAGATGGAATTAAGAAATCTGAATCTCTAAGATAATATATATGTGATTATATGTACATATGTAGTTGTACCTACAGAATACGTTTTTCCCCCCAATATTTTTATTGTGGCAGTTCTAACACAGAACCTACCATATTAGCAGTTAGAAACCTTTAATTTTTTTTTTTTTAACTTTGGTACTGGGGATTGAACCCAGGGGTGCTTTATCACTGGGCACATCCCCAACCCTTTTTATTTTTTATTTTGAGACAGCGTCTCACTAAGTGGCTTAGGGCCTCACTGAGTTGCTGAGGTTGTTTGGAATTTGTGATCCTCCTGCCTCAGCATCCCAAGCCACTGGAATTACAGTGTATGCCACTATGCCCGGCCAGAATACCTTTTCCATCAATTTTGGCAAAAAAATAGTAGAAAGCATAACATTGCTGATATTTAACAGAAATTGGTTCAGAGCAACAAAGGAAAGCATGATATCATATTGAACAAATTATTAAATTAAGCAAGATTTCCTTAGTGTCAAAAAGTAAACTCCATTCTTTCTTCTGCTAATGATATAAATTTCCTAAAAGGAAATGCTTTCCCATAATGTTAATTGTATATACTAGTTTGACCATTAGGCTTCATTTATTTATTCTTTCATTCAACTCTTTTTTGTTGGTCCCCTATCATTTGTGGAAGTGGGGATACTTCAATATTTCTAGGAAGACAGTATAGCTAGAGGAACTTACATCTTGGACAAATTGACAGGTAACCTCAAAGTCATCCTAACATTGCCTGTGTAGATGATTTGGTGCAGTAGAAGCTGGATGGTTGCAATTGGCCACAATTTGGTTTTAACCTTAGAGAAGTCACTTGACCAGTCTTGCCCCTCAGAATCCACCTCATGGGAAGAGGGATAATAATCTGATCCAATCACAGGCTTGTGGGAGACAGTTTGTATTGGTAAATGGTTTACAAATAAATTAGATTCAGAATGTCACGTTTTAAAGAAAGCATTATTTTGGTTTAACAGGAAATAATTGTAACTGAGGTTGTTACTGGCACCTCAGCTGTACTCAAATCCTGAAATGAGGGACTGGTGTATTGGAAGCTGGCTTGCTGATTTTGTTAAAAAAGAAAAAGAAATTACACTGCAATCACTGCTGTAAAAAAGAGAAATTATCCTTAATGTACTATCACATATCTAAAAAAACAAAGTTGCATCAGAAATCCGAGTGGCTTCGAAGGCTGAGGCAGGGGGATTACAAGTTCAAAGTCAGCCTTGGCAACTTAATGAGACCCTAAGCAACTCAGTGAGACCCTGTCTCAAAAGTGAAAAAGAAAAAATAAAAAAGAAAGGACTGGGATGTGGTGAAGTGGTACCACACCCCTGGGTTCAATCCCTGTACCAAAAAGAAAAAAGTTTAGATATGAATCAAACCAATCAATATTTCCTGAGCATTAATTTTTTTCATAAATACCTTTTTTTTTGTGTGTGAGGATAAAAAAGATGAATAAGTCCTAATTCCTGACCTCAAGAGGGTCAGTTCTGAGAAGTGTGTTGGATGTATCTACACACCTCAGTTTCACACAAGACAAAAATAGGATCTTACAGGCCTTATCCCACCCTAACACGCCATGGCTTTACACCCACCACAGATCCTGAGCTACCAGCCTAGCCAGCACAATAAAAAACCTTTATCATTTGTATATAGAGATCAAAGAATTTCCCAGAAATCAGCAATTATTATGAATATTTGTTACTATATTTTTGTATGCCTTAATTTTTTTTTAGGCAAAGTGTAAGTTAACCAAGCAATTAAACCACATGTGTTTACTGATTTGGATTTTATATTGGAAGTGCTTCATAAATAATGCATGTTTGGCCACAAGGCCGGGGAATTTCTATAAGAATAGGAACACAGTAAATATTTGTGGAAATATTGAGAATGAATGGATTACCTGAACCATTCTTGCTTGTCAAATAGTTTTACAAACCAAATATACCTTGCTGTAGAGTTACTGTGAGGTTAAAAGACAATGAGATGATGTATGTAAGAAGAGTTTCCAAAACTAAAAACAGCTGTACAAAGGGAAGGACATGCAAAATGACATAGTACTTAGAGTTTAAGTCACACAGGATAAAGTATAGAATGTTGCTTTTCTGGCTTTTGTGATTATCTAGGTAATTTACAAGGACAAGATGATGTGAAGCAGTTAGCAGGTTCCAGGCAAAGAGCAAGTGCTCAAGAAATACACTATTATCTTTTCAATTCTCTAGTTTTAGTGTACCATTTTTTCCCTTTTGGGGGATACATTTTTGGGAACCGTCAGCATCAGACAACAGATTGCAGCTGACTACTTTAAGTAGCTTGTTGATATTTGTGTGCTGTTTTTAAATCACACTCGGTTTCTTGCACCATACAGGGTCCAGTTGCCATGTCATTGTGTCACCTGTTTTGAAATAAGGAGAGTGATGGACTGTCATCTCCAGAACATTTCTGAAGAATCAGAGAGAATTTCTGATTTAAAAGTCAATTTCTTCAAAACACAATCAGTAAGTGGAAGGCACATAAGATGGGCTGTCTTCATGCTGGGGGGCTAGCTGTTGAGACCCCAGAATTGCATGCCAAAGTTATTTACACATATGTGTACATTTTCCTTTAGAAAACAATCACAGCTTTCATCGGTTACACAGGGAATTCAGATTCTCACCAAAATAAGACTAACTGGCATAGAAAGCCTATAATAAGAGAGTTCATGATGTGTTTCACTCGTGGATCAAGGGTTTGCATTCATTCTTTTTTTTTTTGGGGGTACTGTGGATTGAACTCAGAGGCGCTTAACCATTGAGTCATGACCCCAGCCCTTTTTTATATTTTATTTAGAAACAGGGTCTCACTGAGTCGCTTAGGGGCGTGCTAAATTGCCAAGGCTGGCTTTGAAGTTGTCATCCTCCTGCCTCAGCCTCCCGAGCCTCTGGGAGTATAGGCATGCACCACCGCGCCCGGCTATTGCTTTCTTCTTTTCTTCATTTATTCAACAAATACTGATTCAATGTGTACTATATGCTGAGAACAGGGTGGGGATTGTCAGCAAATAAAATGTAAAAATCTATGCTGTATTCACAGGAACTTAAGCAATAAGCAACTGAATAAAATATAAAATTAGATAGTATCACAGGTGGTGAAGGAAGAATAAGGGGTAGGGCATGATGACTGGGTGAGGTACAGTGTGAGGGTCTGGAACAGAGGCTCTGGGAAGTCCCTCTAGTGAGCTAGCCCTGGGGAAGAGACGTGATGCACTTTAGTCAAAACCTTTCACATGTTTGGGTGAAGTACATTCTGGGCTCTGTTTGAAGTCTGGCTTCAACTTCAATTTTTTATGCTTTTTTTTTTTTGCATATGGTCTTGTTTACTTTTCCTTGCCACTTAAATATTTTATTTTCTCATAGACTAAACGGATGTGAATTTCTGCCTCCAATTTCCTATCCTGTAAAATGAGGGTGGTTGACCAGTTGCTTCCTCAAAATGTTATGGTGATAATTGTTCTGTTGTTGTTGTTATCCATTTAACATGTTTCAAAGTTCTCCCAAACTCAGTATTTGCCTGAGTCATAATATCTCTAATTAATTCATGCACCAAAGTTTCAGCAAAAAATAAAATATTAGTTCTGGCCTTAAAAGTACTTAAAATCTTTCAGAGATGTACTTCTTGGGAAGTTAATTATGCTCTGTGGCTACATCTGAGTACATGTGAATCATTCCTTTTCCTCAGTGTGGCTTTATTAGTGTCTAGGCGACCTGAAGGTTTAGGTATCTCATGTCATGGCACTAATGGAATCAATAACTTCAAGCTACAGGGATATCCATGCTCAATGTTGTCACTTTGAGGCTTATTCCAGAGGGAAACATTGTGTTCAGTAGGATTTGAGTAAAAATACCAGGCTAGGGATCAAATGTCAGCAAAAGTACTGTTTTGCTTGTTGAAACAATTCAGTTAGCCCATAACCACAACACACAATGATAGAAAGTAGTAATAAATAATCAGAAAGAAGAGAAAGGAAAAGAGTGGAAAAGGAAGCTCTCTAGAAATTAGAAAGTTTTTTGCTTCCTACCATATATAATAGAACCACAAGGGAAGTGTCCAGTTTTTACTATCTTCTTCAAAATTGAGACCAGTTCAAAGGTAAGAAGAAAATTCACAAAATAGGGACTGGGGTTGTAGCTCAGTGGTAGAGTGCTTGTCTAGCATGTGTAAGACACTGGGTTTGATCACCAGCACCACATAAAAAACTAAATAAATATAATAAAGGTTTTTTAAAAAAAAGAATGCGCTATGCGGAGCAGTTCTTGAACTCTGGCCTATATCAGAATCACCTGGAAGGCTTGTTAAAATGCAGGTTACCAGGACCCAGGCATAGTTCTGATTCACTGTATCTGGGATGGGGAATTTTTTGTTTGTTTCCGAGAGTTCCTGGGTAATGCTGCTGCTGTTGGGTTGTGTGGAGAGCCATTCACTTGGAGAGTCCCCAGATAGTTCCTGACTGGAGAACTGCTGCTGGCTCCTGCAGCTGTCACAGCAGTGGAATGTTGTATGGAATCCTTAAGAAAGCCTTGAAGCTGAGCAGCCGAGGTGGTGACTCCAGGAAGCTAAAAAGGGCTCCTCTTCTTGGTATGCAGCTCTGGGGTACAAGGTGCATTTTAAACATGGTGCAGTTCTTAGGTTGGAGCCTCAGGGAAGAACAGGACCCATCAAGGAGAACCAAGGGCTGACTGATTGCAGGGTACCCAAAGCGTAAAGGATGGAGAGTCTTCCATCAAATTCTATAATCATATGCAATCAGTTAAACTGTCAGCTGAACACTCTTTCAATAATTAAAATAAGAAAATATTAAAACTGGTTGTTATTCTCCAAGCTATATAGTAAAGATTGAGTATCTCTTCTCTGAAATTCTTGAGGTCAATTTGTTTTAGGTTTTTGAAATTTGGGATACTTACATGTGTGCGCTTGCACACGTGAGTATGTATGTACATTTGCATGTGTGTGTTTGAACTTAGATCTTGGGAATAAAACCTAAGACTAAACATACAATTCACTCATAGTTCATATATATGTCTTAAATGCATAATACACATAGTCTGAAGTTAATTTTATACAGTACTTTTAGTGTGCCTCTGTTTTGACTGCCACCTGTCACACGAGGTCAGGCGTGGAATTTTCTACTTGTAACATCACGTTGGTGCTCCAATAGTTGTGGATTTTAGAACATTTCAGATTTTAGAGTTTTGAACTCAGGATACTCAACTTACATTTATTTTAACAATAATGAGACTCTTTAAATTGAAATGTGTCAGTCAAGAGGATACATTGGGCAAGTATGAATGAAAAGAATTTATTTGCTTTCATTCTGTTAATTCCAAAATAAAAACCCTTTCAGATCTTGAAGAATCTAAATACGAAAGATGAGCTATAGTAAAACGAAAGATTTTTCTTTTCCTCTGTGTGGTAAAAATATATGACAGGTGAAAGAACTATTAAGTACTAACTATTTAGTACTTATGCTAAGAAACTATCACTTCGTATTTCAGGAAAAATATTTAATAATATGTAGAAACTTTGACAGAAATTCCAGAAAATTCTATATAATTAGAATAGCAAGAAAACCGAGCCAGTTTGTTTAAACAAGGATGTATGATGGTTAATTTTTATGTGTCAATTTAAAATTATGTTGACATTGTTATTTGCCCTGTTATTTGGATCCAAAGTAGTCTAGATATTGTTGTAAAGGCATTTTGAAGGTGTGATTAACATTCAAATCAGTGGACTTTGACTTAGGCAGATTACCCTCCCCAGTATTGGTAATCCTCATCCAATCCATTGAAAAGTTTGAATAGACTGAGATTTCCTAAAGAGGAAGCAATTCTGCCTCATTCAAGACAGAATATAGAGGCCTGCTTGAATTTCCAACCTGCTGCTTTATAGAATTTAGATTCAAAAACAGAATACCCATTCTTCTTACCCCATTCTTCTATTTTTAAAAATTTTTTAAAAACTTATTCTTTTTAGTTATACACGACAGAATGTATTTTGACATATCATACATACATGGAGTATAACTTCCCATTCTTGTGGTTGTACATGATGTGGAGTTACACTGGTTGTGTGTTTGTATATGAACATAGGAAAGTTGTCCGATTCATTCTATTGTCTTTCCCATTCCCATTCCCCTTCCCTTCCCCCACTACCTCCTGTCTAATCCAGTGAACCTTCACACCCTCTCCCTGGCATTGTGAGTCAGCATCCACATGTCAGAGAGAATATTTGGCTTTTGTGTTTTTTTTTTTGGGGGGGGATGGGAGGATTGGTTTATTTCACTTAGCATGATAGTCTCCAGTTCCATCCATTTACTGACAAATACCATAATTTCATTCTTTTTGGTTGAGTAGTATTATATTGTGTATATGTACTACATTTTCTTTATCCATTCATCCATTGAAGGATACCTAGGTTGTTTTCATAACTTGGCATGGTGAATTGAGTTGCTATAAACACGAATGTTGTTGCATCACTGTAGTATGCTGATTTTAAGTCCTTTCATATAAACTGAGGAGTGGGATAACTGGGTCAATTGGTGGTTTCCATTCCAAGTTTTCTGAGGAATCTCTATACTGCTTTCCATAGTGGTTGTACCAATTTGCAGTCCCACCAACAATGTATTGACAGCACCTTTCGCCACTGCCAACATTTATTGTGACTTGTATTCCGTATATCTGTCACTGAATTTAGTTTTAATGCCTCTGTCCAGTTTATAGGTACATCTTCCTGATTTTTCTCAGAAAGGCACCTTTTCTAGATACTGATTTGAAAATGAAACTACAACAGGTGGACGTAAGTCAACATTTCATATAGTCTGGACATACTTAGGTACCCAAATGTGAAATACTTCGTTGCTTCCAGTTGCTTTAGTAGGATACTGCTAGTGATCCAAGTCATCAAGATTTTTGGTTACAACCATTTTCTTCAGGAAACAAGCAAGGGTTTCTTAGGATCTGGGGACTTCTTTTCCCTTGATACTTTCTGGACCTGCATTATTATCCTGCAAACCACCCATTTATTTACTCTTATTCTTGCATTCAATATGTATTCAATAATTATACCAAAAGTCTGTTTTTTGTGCTGAGAAAAGTATAAAATGAATTCGTGTTTGGTCCTACCTTTAAAGAACTTTGGATCTAGACATGTTCTAATAAGTGGAAGACAGAATACAGTTTCAGTGACAAATAGGTTTTGATGTTTGCCACAAAGCTATGCCAATCAAAGAGTTCTTACAAAAAGAGAGTAGAAAGTGATCCTGATGACGTAATACTCAAAGTGGGCCACTGTGCCTTTCTGGCTGTTATAGTGACAAAAATGAGAGCAACACAAGACAGATTGGCCTGTTGGGAAAGGAAGTGTGGATAAAAACATAGAGGCAAGTTTTTATTTTCCCCCTTGTGGCTGAAAAAGAAGAGAAAGAGAGTAATAATCACAGAAATGGGTTTCATTTTGTAATTAGACAGCATTTGCATGGGGTGAAAGAAAAGACACCTAATTGTGTGCACACATTTAACCTAAGGTTAGTCAACTTCTAATTATTTAATTATTTCATCAAATTGTATAATGGGTTGGATAATGGGAAGCAATTAAAAATTATTCTAGTAGACCGAGAAGGCAAATAATACCCTATAATTCCAGAACAGTGCAGTGGGGAAGGCATTTGAGAGTTCCCTTCCCTCCACATAGTTTGCAGAGGAGGAGAGTACTAGGCAGGGAGGAAACACATTTGCCCATGTGTGATATACTTAGCTAGGGGAAGAATGTGGGGCAGAACTTGAGGGGACAGGAAACTTTAAAGGATGGAACTTGTAACCTTGTTTTTCCCTGCCTGAGGCTATCCAACTGTCATGTATTGTGCCTGAAATGTCAGGAGTTACTGTAATAACAAACAAATTGAGAATTACAGCAACAGTTGATTCAGTTCCCCTAGTGTGAAAACAAAAAGCTAACCTTGCAGAGAAAGTAAAGGAAATGTGTCACCCTGCAGTAGTTAAAGGTCTCCTTGGAGAGAAGGTGAGGGAGAGAAGGAGCCAGGAGATAGTTCAGTGGACTTGAAAATGGCGGATGAGGGATCTCTTGGAAGAGATAACCCATGTATGTGGTAAACTGAGGGTTAACTGAATGAAGTAAGTTTTCCACTTACACTTTTGAACTCAGCAGTGATTTAGGGTAAGAAGATAAGGTTTTAATTTTGTCCTAGAAAGGAAGACTCATAAACCTTTTTTGTTGGTGTGTAGGATGTTAGTCACAGAAGGACTCCAGATCATGCACATTCAATGCTTAAAGCTTTTGCACTATGCCTTTGCTGTTTCATGCAACATAAATTTGATATGTCAATACATTAGGCAATGACTTTACAGGAATCTCAGACAGAAAACACTCTTCAGAAAATATACCTTGAGTTTTGCACTTTGGGGTTCTATGGTATGACTCTGGGAGAATATTGTCCCCAAAACGTGGCTAAAGTTTGAGTAGATTTTTTTTTTTAATATGCAGGGATTCACAAGAGTATTAGAGGATGCTTTCTCATTTCAGCTTAAGTTCTGAATCATATTTGAAGTCTGCTAGTTTGGAGGGAAGCATAATTGTTCACATTCAACTTTTCAATTAGCTGCAGGAATGAAATGTAGGCTAGTTAGAATTCGCAAACAAGTTGTGGTCAAAATGTTCACTTTCAAGTCTGCTCTTCAGAATTCTGGAATCATTTCCTCATAGACAAAAAGACTACCATGGCAGTTGAATTGCCAACTCTGTTTACAAAATCCTGAAGTTTAACAGTTTGTTTTAGTTTTTGGTAACATGAAGCTCAGGTACCACAAGAACTAGATGGTAATTTGTGTGCAGTCTCTTTCATATAATGGAATCAATGGGCTTCCTATTGTTCAGGTCACATCCACGATATGGTCTGGAGGGAGGCCATGGAGAGGCTGGGCTGGTCTTGC
Organism: Sciurus carolinensis; assembly: GCF_902686445.1. Taxonomy (NCBI): domain Eukaryota; kingdom Metazoa; phylum Chordata; class Mammalia; order Rodentia; family Sciuridae; genus Sciurus; species Sciurus carolinensis. Next base: position 46,999,196 of record NC_062216.1, on the reverse strand, counting down.
TAGTAGAAACCCTCAGGTCTCATTCTCCTTTTGATTTCATAGTCTGTGACTGGTTCTCTTGTTTCACTTTTCCCATAGCAGCAGATATTTCTGACCAGATTTTATCTTCTTTTGGATCCAGAACAAAATGGTAGAAATGAAAAATCAACAACAAAAGAGACTGCCTTCGGGACTCCCAAGCATTTTAAAAACCCATCTCTTAAGTCCATTCCTCTCCTTTGCTTAATGAAAGCACAAAAATCACATTTGGATAATAATGATGAAGAAAACTTTATCTTTGTTTTTGAGGAAAATCAGACACAGAGAGCCCTAAATGTGCCATCGCTAGAACTTAAAGATGTGCTGGTGCTTGGAGACAGAGAACAGAGGGCTGGACACACACAGAGGTGGCAGGGCTGAGAAGGGACAGGACATGAGAATAGAGCATGTCTGGGAATTTAATCTTTCTTCTGCCATACACAGGCCCATTCTGGACAACCTAGTGTGTAGCTTTAACCCTTAGTAAATTAATTTGAAGGTTAGAGCTTAGTCCAGGTATCAGAAGGTAAAGAGGAAAGAGAGAGAAACAGCTGGAGTATTTCCATCACTACCTCCAGGAGGTCTGCACCATACAGAAGGTGGGAAAAACGAATGAGTCACAGTCATTTATATGGACCCAGAAGCACAAGAAGCTCATTCTAGAACATGATGTGTGCATGGACAAGGTGTTTTCTGTAAAAATTCAGAGGACAGGCCCCTAATCCTCCAGAGACAGAGAAGTTAAGAAAACAAGTATAGAAGTAAATAGCAATAGAAGTAGCAAAAACATCTCAAAATGATTGCTTTGGGGAGAAATCAGGAGAGGGGAAAGATGGAGTTTGAAACCTGCAAATTTTTGTTATACATCTAATTATCTTATTTTGTCCATTAAATCATGAGCATGGATTTTGATCATGCAACTAAAAATTAAATATCACAAAAGGAAATAGGCCATCTGGATTTGATGTTGCCTAGGTTTGGTGAGGTAAGGAAGGCTTCTAGTTTTCTAAGTCAATGATGAGATCAGGCAATATAGGAATATAGGAAAGCAGCAGGCATCTGGTGGCAAAACATACATGGAAAAGAAAGAGGAAACTGCATCTCAAAAATTCTGAAGCTGAGGGTGGATGGGGCCTCTGGATGACTGGCCTAGTGCATCAGGATTCTGTCTTCTTTGCCTTTAGGCATTTGCTGGTTTTAATCTCTGAGACCAGCTTCTCCATGCATGAGAGTGTGGCTGCAGGCATATTGGGAATTACAGCACTTAGTTTGTGACCAGAAACTAAAATGAATTTTGTTGGATGGGTCTGAAAAATTCTAGGACTATTATGATAATTCAAGCCGGATCACATGCTCCCCTCTGTGGCCAGAGGTAGGATCTGTTACTGGGAGAAGGTGCTTAGAAGACAAAAATACTATATGCCACATCTGTAAGTTTTTCTTAACATTATGATTCCTTTCATCCAAGGCTCACCTCCAAATGTACCCTGATGATAGATTTTGTAACTCTGAAGCTAGAGTTCATTTTGCCTTCATCTGTGGCAATCATTACTTTATGATTTGTCCTTTATCATTTATTGCACTTGGTTGAATTTTTTTCCCCATGTGTATAGCAGATCTCTCTTCCAAGACTGTCAACTCCTTTTGTGAAAGTGTGACATGTAACTACAAGAAAAACACTAGATGGTTTCTATCTAAATAAGAACTGTCCATGTTAAAACAGCAGGTTTGGAAGGTTGTAACCTTTAAAGATTCCATTACTCACATGGTGCATAGGAGACCCCATGTGTAATTGCTTCCAAATTTAGCCCCATGATGTATTATCTTGCCACAGGGCCCAAAGCAATGAAACCAATGGGCCATGGAGTGAAATTTCCAAAGCAATGAGCCAAAGTAAACTTTTCTTTCTTTAAGTTGGTTATCTCAGGCATTTTGTTATAGTAATAGAAAACGAACACATATATCCTCTCAAGAACTTTTTTCTTTAACTACATACCTGACATTTCTTCTGAATGAAAGAAGAAAATATATTTGAACTGATATACCTATAAACATTTCATAATTTTTGTTGAAATATTTCCATAACATTTTTTATTTTTTGGGGTTCTGGGAATTGAGCCTGGGGGCATTCAACCACTAAACCACATCCCCAACCCTATTATTTATTTTATTTAGATACAGGGTCTCACTGAGTTGCTTAGCACCTTGCTTTAGCCGAGGCTGACTTTGAACTTGCGATCCTCCTACCTCAGCCGCTGGGATTACAGGTGTGCACCACTGCACTCGGCCTATTTCCGTAATCTTTTATGAAGCACCTTCTAACTCTTAATATTCAGCACTTTGGAAGTTAGAGGCATAGTTTTTGATTTATTTGAAGATAGTTGAAAGTGAAATAGGCTAATGGGTTCCTTCTGCCAGTCCATAGACACAGTGCTTCTCCACGTGTCTGCCCTTTGGGGTTCTGCCCTCCAGACACACTTAATTGTTGCTTTTTTTTTTTTTTTGCTTCTATAATTGGCTATACTCTTTCATTACAGACCTTCAAACATGAAGCTTATGAAAAATCATTCCCTACGTCTTTGTTTGGCTAATTCCTACTGATTAACATTTCTTCATTTGGCATAGCTACTGGTAGTACAAATGTCAAACTCCTTCCAGCTTTATCCAAGTAAGATTTTTTTTTTCTAGAAAGTCTTTCCTGATCCTGGTAAGGAGTTAGATGCTCTTGCTTCAGCACCATATCAACCTGTACTTCTTCCTCTTATAGCCTTTAACATACGGTATGGCCTGCATTGGGTAGTTTTTGTTGTCTTACAGGCTTGACTTTCACTTTATTGAAAGCAGGGAATGAACCTATTTTCCAAACCTCTGTCTATTTCCAGGTCTGGCACAGCATCTGGCATCAAGCAGGTGATGAAAGGCATCACACTGAATGAATGGTGAAATAATTACCAGAGGTTTTAAAGAGTACATGTGTATGTGTATATACCTGATGTGAATATAGCCACATACATACACATACAGGTATATATACACATACCTGTAAACATAACTACTTTAGAAATTGAAAGTAACTGAGTCAAACCTGTTTGGCTTGAAATTCATTTATACACTATGTTCATTAACTCATTTCACTTATTTTTAATACCACTATACTTAATTCACTGGTCAAGTTAAGGTATGTAGAAAGTGAGAAGTCTGAAATCCATGAATGGTCTCATTTGAAATGAAACTCCATGACATAACTGGGAGAGTTCTATCCTCATTTGTCACAATGTTGCACAATTAAAACATCATCTCCTTTTTGAGAGCTCGACAATGATGAGAAAGAACTAAGGGAACTAACGTTCTAATAAATTAGAATAATATTTTAGACTTTGATACCTGAACTAATAAAACTTAAAAAAAAATCTATCCCCACACCAAATAACCATTTATTTAATATCTGTATTACTAGTCAGTTTGGGCTGCCATAATAAAAGACTAGACTGAGTGGCATAAATGATAGGCATTTATTTCTCACAGTCCTGGAGGCCAAAAAGTTCAAGGTAAAGATCTGTCAGGGTCCACTATCCAGAGAGGGCTCTACTTCTGACTTGCAGATGGTCACCTATCTGCTTCCTCACGTGGCTTTTCCGGTGAGTATGCTCAGGGACAGAGTAAATGAGCTCTCTATTGTCTCCTCTTGTGGACCCCAATCCCATCAGATCAGGGTCATACCCTATGATCTTAATTAATCTTAATTGTTTCCTTCACTTCAGTCACATCCAGGGACAAAGACTTCAATATATGATTTTTTTCTGGGGGAGGGGGGATTCATTTCCATAGCCTTGTCATTCAAAAATAATATTTTAGGTGATTCAACTTGAAGCCCTGGAAAATATTATTTTGGAAGCTATAACACAAAGTGGTCTTAATTGATTTAAAAATTTTTTTTATTTTAAAATGAACATTTAAGTACTTTTGTGATAATTCAAGGGAGGTTGTTTTTCTGAAGTTTGGAATAATAACCACTGACGTGGCACTATCTTTACAGGAATTGGTATCATCTGGTCAGATTTCATACAAGGCATTTCCCCTTGAACTTTTAACATCATCGTATTTAGACTTTTAGACCTGGTCATGAACTCAGAAATTGTCCAGTCCAACTCCCCTATTAAAAATGAGGAAATTCAGTCCCAAAGAGCCTGAGTTGCTCAAATTTCTTAGCAAGGCATTCAAAACCTTTCACAATCTGCCTTGATTTTTTGTTTATTGTCTTTCTTTTTTCTGCACCATATATTTTCACCACACCAAATTACTTGCCAAATTATCTTCCAAGGCTCTGACAGAAGCCTCTGTAGCCATATCTACCTACACACTGCCCAACAGAATTGATTATTCCTTTCTCTGTATCTTGTTTGAATTTTTCCAAATGCTCATAAGCATTTCTCAAAACATATCATCGTAAATTGTGTTAATTTACATTGTTCATTACACTCAGAGTTTCTTGAAGCCAGCAAATGGGCTCTATTGATTCACTGGTGCTGGTCCACTTTACAGGACCTTCAGGGATTTTCAAACTTCATTCTGAAGGACAGGTAGTTAATAAATCAAGAATAGGAACCTGGGACACCTGACTTCTGGATCATTGCTCTTTCTACTCCTAGACCACACTTTATTCTTCAGATCCTAATCCTATAATTCCAAAAGGTCTTCTGGGGTAAAGTGTTCATGAGAACAAGTCAGAGAAACCTTGGGAAAGTCCTTCTCTGAGCCAGAGATTCCATCTGAATTCACTGTCTGACACCTACGTGTTTCAAATACACTGTGCCAGGGAAAACTCTTTTATTTGTTATCTCATAAATTTCCCCCAAGAATTCAGAACCAAAGTCAAGTTTGACTTGTATTGTTATGATAGTGACTTGCAAAAGAAGGATACAAGACCTGAGCACCATCACGTTGTTGGATGCTTTATAGAGAAATCACTGATGACCCAACAGATTAAAAGGTCACGAAGGTAAGCCTGGGGCAATTGTTCTCTGAACTCTGGCACATTCTTACTTGGGTTTCAGCTGTTTTATTGCTTTTGGCTGTTTGCTTACAGTTTAGCAAGAATTGTGAAATTCCGAATGAAGTTACAAGACATCAGTTCAGTTCTCTTCTCATGAGTCAAATCTCAATTCTTTTCATCTTCAGAATTTTTTTTTCTTGAGAATGATAACAGTTGAGACGTATTTGCAATAGATAAATGTTGACCTTTTACGAAAATCAAGATGGATGATAAGCACTTATTTTTTCAATGCCAGTGTGAATATTTAGAATGAATGAATAACATGTTAGAAATTTTACAATTTCCTGAACATGTAAAACTACTTGGAGGAAATAAGAGGATCACTTGATTTCAAAAAAATTTATAAATTCTGGTTACACATTTTATAAAGCTACCTGTATATGTGTTTTCATAAGTTAGATATTAGTTTTTAAGATTTATTTCTATTTTTTAAATTGATAGATGGAATTCTTTAGGATTAGGTATTATCTTAAAAGAGATAACTATTTGAAAATCTGAATGGCTGATCTTGCTATACCAGTTTTCTTCATAACAAATACTCTCCCATTCACCATAAATTTTTTTGTTAACTAATAGCTGTAAGTCAGAGATTCTTACTTAGTAATTAACTGAAACCAGTGACATCAGAAGAAGTGTCTTTTCCATGCTACACATACATGAAAACACACATAGGTGTATATTTTAAACAACCTGAAGAACTTCATGAAAGCTCTAATCAGGCTTCAATCTCAAAATATCCATTTTCATTTCCAGATTAGTGAAACTGCAAATATGTTGTCCAGGTAGAAGGATGGGTGTGTGTTTATGTGTGGCATTTAATTTTCATTTAGTTCAAAAAGTGCTTAATTATTCTGAATAAGTATTTTTTTTGTATGCTTGCATAGCAGGATAGACTATTATTAAATTATCTCCTACATTTTCTTATGGTCTAGAATAGGTGAAAAAATGTAACAAGAGCTTTTTTTTTTTCCTCTTGAAAACATATAATATTTTCCCATTTTATCTATTACAATTTCTTTCCCAAATAATTCCATTACAAAGTACAGGGTTAAAATACCCTAAAAATACAACATAAACTTCCTGCTAAGAAAACAAAACAAACAAAACAACAACAAAAAAAAACCAAATAGAAGTGCTAACAAGAAGAAGAGAAATTAAGTGGTGGATAGAAAAGATTTCTCTTTTATCTGAACCCAAGTACTCAAGATGGTCATTTCCTTTTCCTTTCTTTTTTCTGTAGATATGAACTCACTGATAAAGTTTTATAATTGACTCCATGTTATTTTGCAAGTTTGTGAATGCAGAAAGACATTTGTCTGCAAAATTATCTGAAAGGTATTGCCTATTTTTATCATAGGAAAGCAAAACAGTAACGAATTATCTTTTGAACCTGCCTCATAAGCCCATTTGGATTCCTGGCAATTGAAATGGCTTATTTCGTATGCTTAACCCATCAATTTGGCTTTATTGGGTAATGTTACGCTCAGGTAATGCTATACAAATCTGGGCAAATGAGTCTTACTTCAAAGGCTTGGAACTCAAATTATAAATAAAAAGGGCCCAGTTCTGCAAGCAATATGCACCTGCAGCTCCACTTGAGGTCTGTGGGAATCTTGACTTTTGGAAAGGATGAAGTTTGCTTTAAACAAAACACAGTTCAATCTAAATGAAGGAAAGATCAGAGAGAAACCTCAGCAAATCCAGTAATGTTGAAATCTGTCAGCAACAGCAATCCTATGATTGGTTTTATGACATGCGAAAGTGCTCCCATTATCTAAGAAGTTTTGCAAAACTCTTTAAGGAATTCTCAAAATGTTCTTAACTGTTGGTTACCAAAAAATGATATGAAATTTAAAAAAATATGAAGCAGGTCATGATTTCAGGAGAGAAGTTGGACAGTTCATAAAACTAAGCAATGAGACGGTACTGCAACTTTGAACCAGATGGAAATTATTTAAGTCCTGATGTTATTCAGGTCTATGGAACAAATGCTCAGGATATTTATGATGTATTTATACTTGATTGAGTTTGACAGGAATGGGACAATTACTAATTGACAGATTTATAAAGCACTACTGCACCAACATTTTACAAGTGGGTATGCTATGCATTCTCCACTTGAGTATATAGAAAACATTCTCTAAGAATGGGAGGAATTCTTTCTTTGCCTATACCCTTAGAGAACTGACCAGCTGGGTTCAAACAAGCTGAGCAATTTATCTGATGTCTGAGTCCCAGTTTCCTCTTCTGAAAAATGATGATAATCATATCTACCTCACTGGGTTATTTTGAGAATTAAATGAGATAATGCACATAAAACACTCAGCATAGGGCCCTGCAGAGAGTGAACACTCAATAGACTGTGTGCACATCAAAATCACCTGGGGAAATTAAAAACATGCCAGTGCCAGGGTCCTACTACATACCAATTAATATAAACCTGGGGTTAGGGACCATACATGGGTATTATAAAAGCTCCCCAGGAGATTCTAATTGCAACCATGCTACAAACCACCATTAGTCTACCAATCCTGCAACCTTGGCTGCAGATTGAAATCATCTGGAGAACCTAAAAGCACTGATGCCTGGGTTTCCAATTCTGATTTAATTGGTCAAGGTTCAACCTGGGCATTGGGTTTGGTAAAAATTTCCCATTAATTATAACATGTCCAAGATTGTGAATCACTGAGAATCAGGAGGATAATACTTATTCTGTGCTTTGTGGTTATATAGTATGATTCGTTTTCTTTTATAAAGAGTATAATCTGATTATACAAACAATGCCTGCTTTAAGAATTATAATGTATAGACAACCATGAAAAAAATAAATTAAGAAAATACACAATCTCACTACGCAGATATAAACAGTGTCAAGTGTTTGGCTTGTTTCTGTATTTCTATGCTAATTGTTTTACATGGTTGAGCTCATGTCACAGAGGCATCATAAGATTCCCCCGCAACTCCTTTTTAAAATTTTAGCATTGCAGAGCACAAGCTTTCAATGTCATTTTATATACATTTTGAAGAAGTAGCACATGTTTAAAAATCCCCTTATATATTATCATTTTGTATATTTCACAAACAGTTCAAATAAAGTATTTAGGGACTTTTGGGGGGAATTTCCCACACTCAAATCAAATTCCTTTTCCTCCAACCTCTGGTAGAATGGGTAGGAATAGAATCAATTTCTTGTTCAAGGCAAAACTCAAAGGGCTGACAATAACAAATGGTATTGCCTAAGTTCTCCTCATCAACCACATACATCAATAGCCTTCTATAAGTAAGTCATGGTAATGGGTGCTGGGCATTGGGCCAGAGAGTAGTTTGAATGCTAGACCAAGTTAGTGTAGTCCTCTGACACAGTCAAGACAGGAAGAAGGAGAACAGAAAATTTCCTAAAACCAAAGAAAGAGATCTGAACTTGGGACCAAAGAGCAGTTGGAACAATAGATGTCAACCACTAAGTTTCAGCAGAACTTTCCAGTTTCCTGCTCTGAAGGAGGAAAGTATTGAGCAGTGGCTTAATTTGAAGCAACTGGCAAGACAGCGATGTATTAACACATACTCAGCCTATGGAGTGAGTCTGGAAAGTTAAGACAAAATCTGCAGAGATGGTGACCTTGACTGCACTTTGCAGGATGTGGAAGCTGACCCTTGAAACTTCAATGACTTGCTGGAAGTTAACTAGTAAGACTGAAAAACTCATGTTGTAGGGCATTGTAAAATCTGGCATAGACAGTTTTCCTTGACAGCCTCCAAAGTGGAGGTAACCAGATGAGAAAATAGACACTTGTCTTGGTTCAGTTAGATTTGTAAAGTGGAGAGCCATGTGCTTCATAGTGTGATAATTTCAAGGATAAGCCTGAAATTAGAGGTAAACTCTGATCTTGGTTAATCTTCCCTGAATCCACTAACTCACATAACCTACTTTTGAACGTGGACATCTGTTTTTTGTAAACCATGATTAATGATCTGTTCCCTAATATTCTTCCCTAATTTTTAAATGGAAGTTAATAATTTTATTATGAAAACAATACTATAAACAAGGAGAAGCGTGGAAGAGGGAGAAGGAACTTACATTATGCTTGGAATAAAAACACAAGTTTGCCATACTTTCTGTCTCTGGACCTTGTGAGATCTAGCCATTGCTCACTCTGTGTCAGCCAGACTGTCCCCTTTCTATTTCTTAAGCATTCCAGTGTCTTTCCTGTCTCAGGGCCTTTGCCCTAGATATTTCCTGTCTGGAATTCTCTTCTCCTGATTCTTTTCATCCACATGCGGGTTTCTTCTCATCACTTAAGTGTTCCAGCATCCTACAGAGCTTTTATAGACTACCCTATCAAAGACTGCCTCCCTCTGACTTTCATTTTCTCCATTATATTCTGCTGTGTTCTTTCTTATCCTAAGACCTCCAGTCCTTTATCCAGTGATTGTGCATTTTGTGTCTACACTGTGCAAAGCATGGGGTACAATGTTGGTTTCTGCCACCTGGAATCCACACTTTACAGGAGGTTCTGAACACTAACCAGGCAATCACACAAACAAGGAAGAATCCCAATTCCCTTAAGCTCTAAAAATGACAGTCATGCAACTAACCTGTATTTTAGTGTTTTGTTCTGAATTTCTCTGTATTTGAAAATTTCCTCCCTGAGGGCAGTGTCTCTTTCTGTTCGGTTCTGCGCTATATCCTCAAGAGTACACATGCTATAGTGACTTGAATAAATGATTGCTAAGCATTCATATTTACTCTTTCTTTTAAACTTCATGAGTACTATGAGAAGTATATACAATTATCACTACTTAAAGGATTAACAACATTAAAGCTCGCATAATCAATTAGCCCAAGGTCATAGAGTTAGTGACAGAAGTGGAAGTTGAACCTAGCTCTCATTCTAAAAGCCGTTGCTCTTTCTATGATACCGAGGACACAGGAGAGGCAAAGAATAAATGAATGCAAATTGTTTACTGTGGTACAGAACATAAGATGAGCAAATAAAGTACTTCCACATGCTATCCCCATAAAATAAAAAGCAAAAAACAGAACTGAACAAAACCCTACCAGCATGCAAAACAATCCTACAATTTTATCTCCCAACAGCACTGTGGGACCAGCAAAAGCTAACCTTGCCAAGCATGCTCAAACCTTTCTCAGTATTTAGTGATTGCAAAATTGGATTTCATTTGGAACTCTTTATATTTGGCACCAAAATGATAACTTGAATGATCAAGAACAAAGCTGCAGGCTTGTGTGGCTTCGCTTTACTTGGCTAAAGGAAATCAGGTACAAAGGTACATGCTCCCTTAACCCCTGCCATGTCTGAGAAGCTCTCTGAAAGTTGAAAAGCATCCTATAGTTGTTTCTTTGTTACTTATAACTGGAACATTAGCAGGGAGGATGTGTGTGTGTGTGTGTGTGTGTGTGTGTGTGTGTGTGTGTACTTGTGCTCATGTGTATTTTTTTTTTTTTGGGGGGGGGGTGCTGGGGATCAAACCCAGGGCCTTGTACTTACAAGGCAAACACTCTACCGACTGAGCTATCTCCCCAGCCCTCATGTGTATTTTGATCACATTTTAGGCTTTCATCCCCTCCCCTTTCCCCTTTCCCCTTTCCCCTTTCTCCCAAACCAGACCTTAGAAAATCCAATGCTGAACTTCAGCTTTACAGGAATGAGGCAGGAGAACAAGCACATAAATCTCTGAGCTTACATGGTTTCCATTTTTGGTCTAGGGAGCGGTGATTTTGGGTGATTTTTAAAATTGTTACATGCTATAGTTTTCTTTGCAAACCTTCGAATCAAAATCCAACACTTTTCCCAAAATTTAATAAACCATTTACATTTTAAGAAAAATTCATATTTCTAATTACTTTATCTGTAAACCATTAAAACAATAGGAATGAAATATTATCTAAGAGATTCTTTCATTTTATTAAAAGATAATTGCCAAACTTTCTTCTGTCTTTCAAAAGACCTTCATATTTTTGCCAAGGATTAAATGCTTGGTATATTTAGGATTGTATAGAGTGAATCTGTGCCCAAAGACTTTCAACACTTTCTTCAACTGGGACAAATGTCTTCTTGTTTTGATAATTCACATTTAATCTAATTTGCATTCCATTAGTTTAATCATTAGTAATACAATTCTATCTTCAATTTCCATTTCACAACCTCTATCCTGTTACTACTCTTCACATATGTCAGGAGAATTCTCTGCAGGGATCCTTTTGTTCATACAAATTGTGAGAGAACACTTTTAGATTGATGATATCTGCCCTTTGGAACAGAAGCAGGATAGGCCGCAGACTGCTGTGCTTCAAATGCTCACATGGCTTGCTGATATCTGAGCTTGCGTACAAGGAGCAGATCCAACCTCTTTACTGGCATGTGACATCATCTCCCTGTGAAGGACAAATTACTGGCTTCAGTTCAGCTCCAGATACTATGATGTTTCCAGGATTCTCCGGAAGGCTGGGCGATTCTCTCCCTTTATCTTGCAATATGCATGATCAGCACTCAAGTTTAGGACACCTTTGAGTCCATGAAAAGGACAAATGCCAGATGCATAAGATGCCACAGATTTCTTTTTTGAGGATCTTGGAGTCTGTCTTCCTCAATTAACCATGTACAACACCTTCATTGTACACCACTGAGCAAGCAGTTGCAGGACCGTGTTGCTCCTGGGTTTCCAGACGTGTGTCATTTCCACGGTGTATTTAGTAGCACATAGCTGCCTGAAGTGGGGAGACCGGAATGTGAGGCATGTCTCACCGAGGAGTAGGGTTTTTATTTAAAAAAATATCACTCAACTGTTAATGGAAACGTCAACCTCCCAGCCCTATTCTTAAAAATAAATAAATACAAGGAGTTCCCCGTGTGAGAGGTACATAAGGGACTCAGGATATTCATTTCCATGAAGTCACTCACAGCAGGCCTGTCTGGAAAAATGCTTTCATCTTCTGCAAAGAAAGGGGGAAATGTACCAGTGAGAAGGTTTAAAGACCAGGGCTTTAAAATGCAGGTGAAGTGGGAAAAGTAATCCTTCAGTCAGGTGAACTTGGGCCAAACTAGCTTCATTTCTACACTTGAACTCAATGTGTGCCGCATTGAGAACATAGAATTACAGACTTGTAGAGGATTTGCCTGTATTGCTGGTCCTACTAGCTGTTCAAAACTGGGCTTCCCATTGCCCCACCATTCCAACAAGGACCCTAGGGGTGAAATGGGCAGATGAAGTAGAAAGGGTCCATCTTGCTTTGGCCAGGACCACACTTCTTCTACCTATTTTATGGAATTTTATGTAACACACATCTATTGAGCATCTTCTTCATGCCTAGAAATATCCTAAGTGAGGGTATGTAGCGATCAAGACAGACATGGCCTTGGCCCCACAAAGTCTACACTCAGTGCAAAGTTCTTTGTGGACTGGTCAGCGGTTCTGCTGCTAACCTCATGGCTGGTGGTCCAACCTTTGAAGATAAATAAGCTGCAATCCAGAGAGATAAAATCCCATAAGTAGTTAACTAGAAAGTTGAGGACAGAGTACAGAGGTCTTGACTTATACTTTGTTACTCTTCCTCCCAAGCTCTTTCAAGAAGAGGAAGAATGTTTTAGAAGTTAGAAATCTTCTCAGCTAGAGAGGATGTGAATGTCAGACCATGCACGTTCCCTGACTAGATTTTCCCTCCTTGTGTGCTCTCTCAAGATTCAACCAAGGCTGTAAGCCCATCCTGGGACACAAGGATGATCTTTCCAGACCAACGTCTCCATTCCCCTCTGGTGAGAGATGTTTGGCGGCAGTTCATTTCAGAAGCTTCCCCATGGGTCCTGCCTGAGGATTCTCTGCACTCTCCCCTCTGTGGAGTAGCAATCCTGCATTCTTCCTTCCTTTCTCATGTTCATGGGCCACATTTTCTTTCTTAGCCCCATGCCTGTCTTCTCACTCTCCCAGTCACCATCTTGGCCTCCTTTCCCTTTGTCTCCTGGAAGACTGCATTCGTCTGTCACACAATGACGAAAGTTAGAATGGGCTGGTGACATTCTATTTATTTTTCTTTTGATTCTTGCTTCTGTTTCATCTTTCTCTTGCTATTTTCTGTTATAGGATTTCCATTTTCGTCCCGGTCACTTGCCCTGGATACTTCCATCCTCTCTCCTTCCCATCATCTATGATTCTGTTGGACCGTGGGCCTTAGGAAGCTAGATGTGATCAGGCTTCCATGGAGGGGGTGACCTGCAATGTTGTGACTCAGGATGTACAATGCTCCTTAGCCCCTCCAGACCATCGCCCGCTAGGAAATGCAACACAGAGAATTGCTGGCTGTGATCCTGCACTGTTCTTAATGACCTTGTAACACGCTCTGCGCCCTAATCTAGCAATCTGTTGACATGCTAGCCTGCGCATCTCAATGCTCAGTGGAACAACAGATGTGCGGAAAGCAAAGGTGCCCTCTACCTACCAAGGATCTTCTCATGAACAGTTTCCTTGTGCAAAACTGCTCCTTTATTACAGTAAAAAAAAACAAAACAAAACAAAACAAAAACAAAAACAAAAAAACAAACCACCCCAAAAAACAAAGTAAAATAAAATACCCCCAAACCATGCTTTTTTGTTTATTTTTGGAAAGGGTTTGTGTTCTTTGCCTTCTAGCACAATGACTCTTTCCTGTGAAGTCTTAAAATCAGATGCTCTGTGACTTTACTTTTAGTTAACGTGGTCAGTAGGTGAAGTGAGGCTCTGTAATATTTTTCATCTTTTCTGTGTGTTTTCCTTCATCCATATTGGGAAAGTTGAGGATGAATTCAGCAGGCTTGACTTATCTGCCAGCACCAGAGCAAAGAATGCAGGATGCGAGAAGGTTTCAAGTAATTATTCAAGTTAAGTTTGCAAATGAGGATGAAATAGATTGATTGGGATAAGAGCCTTGAGAAGTGTTTCAACTTAGAGAGGAGCTTTGCAGAAATAAGCACACACTCCCCTCTAACTACATTCCATCACTGCGTGGGGCTTGGAACAGTGTCTACAGCTCTGGAGCTGGAATGTTTCCTGGGAGGAAATCATTCTGTGTGTTCAGAAAATGAGTCTAGTCAAGAACCAACTCTTGACCCTGGCTTCAAGCGATCACTGTGTTCCAAACAGCTGCATTTATCCCAGTTCTATATAACTCCAAGTGGAAAAGAAAATTCAAGCTCTTGGTTGAAAGACATAATAGGGAATTTTCAACAGATAGGCTTTTGATCCCCGCATAAGAGCAGAGCTTAGTGTCCCACAGTGATGAAGAGCCCTTAAATACCATGTCCTCTATCTTCTAGAATGGTACATTTCCCATTACACCAAAGTCAACTTCATGTGGTGTCCCTTTCTACTTGGCACCTTCTCCTCTATGGCAAGGGCATCTCTGGCTGCTTGAAGTGTTGCCTCTGTGCTTCCAGCAGTAAGTTCAAGTTCTTACTTTCTGCAGGGAACTCATGAAAGACCTGAGGTTGTTACTGTGGGGTTTTGCCCAACCAAGGTGAGGCAGCTTTTCCCTATATGGGAAAAAAATTCGTACAAAATCACAGTGTTCTATTAGAGAGCATTTCCCATTCAGGCCACCCTTGTTGCGCACTGAATCAGCTCTTACCAGTCCTAAGAGATGAAGCAAGGTAGCTCAGTGTGAAAACGTATACTCTGGGCTATTATGGAAGGGAAGTTGAGTGCTGGATGTTGACAGTGTACAGTTTCTAGGACCCATGTTTCTTCTGCCTGAAGATAAGGGGTACCAGGGTTGGCTATGCTCTTCCTAGTCACTGTTCTCTGTGATGCTTGGAGAGGGGGATGCACAGACCATGCTGCCTCAGCCTTGCTTGCCTATTGATGTTCACATACATAGCCCCAATTGTCTGTAAGTGCCTAGAGGCCATGGGTACACGCACTGTGTCTTAACTTCTCTCCATCTCCCCTCCTGAAGATGTGCAGAATTTGAATGAGCCTCAAGTAGGCTCATCTTCCCAATCTATTGATAACTGCTTGGATCATCTAAGGAGTTCAGTATTTTGCACTTGGCAAATACATAAGTAAATGGATAAATACATAAATACAGTTGTTTTCAACCAAATCATCAAGGACCTGATCAAATGGGCAATTTGGCGTCTTTTTCTAATTCATGTGGTTTTCCTGCAGCAGTTAGAGGTGTTAATTGTATTCTGCCCCCACAATGTTCTTCTGTTTTCTGAAGGAATACTCTTAATTTTAGGGTTTGCAATTCAGTGTCCTTTGACTTTTTTTCCTTTCGCGTTCTTTCAAGAGCGGGGGCAGAAACCCTGAAGTTACGTTGGACTTCTTTCTTTCTCTTACAGATCACATTCGATCCACCAGAACTTCTGTTTTCTCTGCCTTAAAGTATAGAATATGACTGATCTTACCACCACTGCTGTTATTACCTTGGCCCAACCACGGTTCTCACTGGCTTGCACTGATATACACTTGCCCCATAACCGTTCTCCTGGGTTCTCCCCACCCCTTGTGCCTACAGACTGGTCTCCATATACAATCAGAGTGGTCCTTTGGAAGCCAAGTCAGATTCTGTGCCATGTCTACTCAATACCCTCCCCTGGCTTATCACTCAGACTGACCTTACAATGGCCTATGCAGCCTTATATGACCTGGTCCTTCCTCTTAGCTCTGGTTCATCTCTTTGCAGCTTTTCCCAGCCCACCTGGCATGAACTTCCTCAGATAAATCCATGGTTTGTTTCCCCACTTCCTTCTAATCTTTACTCAGAAAATGAATGTCAACTTCTTAGTGAAGTTGTCTAAAGGTTTGTACCTTATCTATTCTTCCTAGAAATCATCACTAAAAACATATTTGTATACTTTACTTATTTAGTTTGCTTGTTCTTCAATATGCTATTAGCTCCAACATAGCAGGATTTTTTTTTTTTTTTTTTTTTTTTGGTTTTGACAATTTCATTCACCATGTAGTACTTGGCATAGAATAGGCATTCAATAAGAATTTGCCAAATGATTGACAGGCTAAATGTCAGTGTTGCCATGGTTTTATCTAAAGTCTTTTCTTCATACTACTGGATGAACATCTCATGTCTATGATCACCTGTCTATAGATTTTGCCCCAGGGGAGATATCTCCCTGCAGCTCAGACATGTATATTTAGACTGTTTCTTGTTCATTTGTCCTCAACTTCTGTTAAGAGCCAGGACTCTTTCTCTTACAAATCGCTTAAACATGTAGAAGTGTACAATTGAAAAGTCCAGTTAGGGTTGGCTTCAAGTGTGACTGAAATCATGGCTCAAACGTCACCTCAACCATGAGTGTTTGCTCCCTCACTAGGTTCTGTTTCTCTCTTGGCTACTTGCCTGGGCACTCTTAGAGGCAGACCAAGTCTCGATCTTTGCCATTCTAAATCCAATGCAAAGAAGGCAGTCTCTTTTGTAGTGGCACCCCCAAAAATCCCTGATATCCAAACCTTTGTTAACTTGGGTCCAGTGGATCCCATGCTCCCACTGCCCACAAACTCACATTTACAAGGTGGTCTGTGGAATGGCAGTACACTTGGTGGCTCTCATCTGGGTTATGAGCTCTGCTCTTGGGGGCAGCCTGGACACATCATATGAACTAAGTGTTATGGGGGGATCCTAAAATGAAACTTGGGGATTGCTTTTAGAAGAAGGGAAATGGATGCTAAGAATATTCCTTATCTTGGTACCATCATCTTCTAGTGGCTCAGTCATTAAGAGATCTTGTGTTTTCCATCCCTTTCCTCTTTTTATACAATAAATTAATTCATTATATAGATTATAAGTGCTTTTCTTTTTTCTTTTTTTGGGGGGGGGTACTGGGGATTGAACTCAGGGGCACTCGACCACTGAGCCACATCCCTAGCACTACCTATTTTGTATTTTATTTAGAGACGGAGGTCTCACTGAGTTGCTTAGTACCTGGCTTTTGCTGAGGCTGGCTTTGAACTCTCAATCCTCCTGCCTCAGCCTCCTGAGCCACTGGGATTACAGGTGTGAGCCACTGTGCCCAGCATAATTTTTAAATATATCTTGGATCTATCATATCTCCTCTTCTGCATTCCTACGACCTCAGTTCAGGATCATCACTCTTCAAAACAGTGTCCTTCCCTACAGTCATCTCAGTGCATTCTTTCCCCATTCTAAAGAGATTTTCCCCAAAATTACAAATACGGTCTTTTCTCACTCTCTGTCATGGTGTAGGAGATACATTGGATTTAACTCTAACTGGGTTCTGAACATGAAGCCCCTGCATCTGTCCCACCCTGAACCAATGCTGGTCCTCAGATGTGTGGAAGGTAGGTTTTTTCCATCTCCTTTGCTCACGCTGACCCTTTCACCTGACATTTTTTTCCTTGTAGTAGCATCCCCCAAATTCCTGATAGTCACACTCCTGCTGAGCTAGGGTCTAGTGGATTCCTGCTGCCTCCATCGCCACTGCCCACAAACACACATATTCACACAATTTATCTGTCCCCTAAATATTAAGAAATATTTTTGAACCTCCATTTTTTTTTTTTTTTTTTTTTTTTTTTTTGCGGTGATGGGATTAAACCACAGGGCCTTGTGCTTGCAAGGCAAGCACTCTACCAACTGAGCTATATCCCCAGCCCTGAACCTCCATTCTAAGTCACCTTTCTCTGATTCCCTCAGCAGTAGTTCAGGTGTCCCATTCCAGGCTTTGTGAACGAGAATGGGGTGTTTATTGGTGTGTCTCTCTGTTTCATGGTGCACCCCTCCGGGAAGCCTGCTGTATCTCTGGTATCTTGCATGGGGCTTGGCACGTAGTAGGTACTCGATAAGGGATTATTGAATGAGTAAATAAAATGTAAATAACCAGAAGATAATAATTGGTATCTAAAAGCATTATCACTACTGAGTAAGCGCATCATAAAAGGATCAAATAAAAGCGTGTGGAACTCTAATGGTACATTTTCAAGAGCCAAATCCTCTTGAAAATTCATTCAGCAGGAAATGCATTTTCTCCTTAAACAGATTAGGAAATCATTGATTTAGCCTGCAATTTTCTATTTTACTTATTGGGAAAGATTCTATTTCTTTGTCATTACATTCACTTGGGACTTGTTTTTAAAATGTGTGTGCTGTGCACGGTGTGTGCATGTGATTGACTTCAACAATGTAAAATAGACTACCAAATGTCTGGAAAAATAGGACAAACTAAATTAAATTGACTTTTATTAGGGATATTTTAAAAGCCCCAGAAAAATCCCAAGTCAAAGTTTCAAAATTCTGATTCCCTTAATAATTGCTAATAATGATTAAACATTTACAGAGAGAAATGATATCAAAATAAATCATTGTTTCCATGTGAAGCCTGTTTACGACTACTCCGTACATAAACAGTCGCATTGTTGAAGGACTGGTAGTTAGCTCACTAGCATTCCAAGAAAATGTCCAAACACATTCTTCTGAGGTGACATGGGAGAATATCATTTCTTCAGGGTAGCAATCACAGTGCAGAAATCCTGCTTCTATTTGTTCATCACAGATAAAACACTGGTCCTTACTTGCTGACATCTGAATTACTACAATTATAAAACGCAGTTCATGAACTTTCTGTCATATCTTGACTAAGGGCTAAAGTATTTTGTCATTTTCTTGAGTAGAAAGGAATATGTCCTTGTCAGAAAGAGGAAAGCTCCGTTTTCAAAGAAAGTCATATGAACTTATTTAAATATTCTGCTTAGCACAAAATTTTTGTTCAAATAGAAAACAACTTATATGGTAAGTTTTGAGAATCCAGAGAAACAAATTTCCAGGAATGTATGTATTTATAAATTATATTATATGTTCTTTGGAATATTCCCAAAGAGGCATGATGGCTGGAATGTCATTGGACACCATGCCAGGCACCCACTGTGGGTGGGCTCAGCACACAGCAACAAGGAAGCCAGCTACAGAAAACAGCCAAGACTGCTGTAGTCAAACCCAAATGACACTTTTTAAAATAGGGGCAAAAAGGGGTGACTGAATTATTAATCTTTTTTGTAATCCTTGTCTTCCCACACAATGACCATATTCATTGATGTCATTTTGAATACAAAAGTATGCTGTGGGGTTTTCCCTGACCATAAAGGACTACTTCATCTTTCAGTTTTCCCTGAGGTTGCACGTTTCCATCTTTCTGAGAACTTGACTCTATAAATCACTCCTTATCTTGTTCTAGGACATGTGAGACAAGGAAGCCCTTTTGGGCTGTGGATATTCTCATCTTGTTAGTTCACCAGATTACCGTGGTCTGGTCTCTCTCTTAACTGCACATGCTCCTCTCCTCACTAAACCCCAGTACAGAAAATACCAGAATGTGAGTCAGCTTAAAGAATAGCTTATCATAAGTTTTAAGCAACATGTAAATATACTACTTGAAATACTCTTCATGTCACCAGAAATAAGTTTACATATTAGTTTTGAAAAGCACATTTACTATATGAATTGAGGTATAAAAATGGCTGTCATTGGTGGAAAGTCATTGTTCCTTGAGCAATCTGCTAGGAGATTTAATGTCATAAACTCACAGAATCTTCATGAATCCCCTTCAAAGGGACTAACTTAATTAGTAACTAAAAGGAAAATATTGAAAAACTGTCAGTAAAAAATACCAAAATACAGAAAACTAAACTTGCAAGCTTTGTATTCATGTATAAAGCATGTTCAGCTTTATAAAATAGTAAGAATAATTCATAATTCTATATTGTTTTGTTTTTTGGAAAATTTAGTAAAATTTCCAGTGTTTTATCAAAATGTAATCTAAATGTAAGCTTCCAAAAGACTACCAAATGTGTTTAGGAAGCGCATGGGCCCATAAATTAGCCGTTACTGCTTAAGAGGAATGTGTGGAAATGATGGAAATGAAAGAACTACAGTTATTTTTTAATTTATGATTTTAATATTTAATTTAACCTCTTGAAATAAATCTCAATTTGAAATAGAAATGCATTGTCAGTAGTGGCGTAGTCTGTTGTGGATTAGTGCAGAAGAGTATTCCAAATCTAAGCTCCGACTTATCCTCTGACACAGGAGGCCAAAGGTCAAACTGACTCCATCTGGAATTCTTTAAATTGCTTATCTGAATTGGAAATTTCAATGACTACTCTTTTTTTTTTTTTTAACCATGTGATGAGCATTAAAAGGATAATTTTTATTCTTAAAAGCTTGGCTACCATTCCAATTCAAAGAAAATTACAAAGCATATGTAACACTTTAGTATTGTGCAGTGTGAAAAAACACAGGAGGGAAAAATATACATATATATATACATACATACTACATATAGTTAAAATATACATGTGTACTTACAAATATACATACTACATATAGTCAAAGTTAGGTCTGAAGGAGAAAGGAGAAAACTTTTTAAGTTGTATTGCTCCAATTACTACTTCAAGAAAAAAAACAGAAAAAAGAAAATGTATTCCCATAAAGTGGTAGTAGCATCTTCTGAAGAGAATGGTTTGAGTGTGAGGATCACATGAATTCTTCAGCATAATGTCAGTAGTGACTCCTGTTTTGCATAACAGAGGGTATGGAAGACATTTTCACATTATCTGCGTAAAAACCATTGAACAATGCATGTGATCGCTTACTTGCTTTCTTTTAATTATGGGAAAAAGTGTGGGCTATTGCAAGTGAAATGAGGCAGAGCTGGTAGGAGCTAATGACAAGCTTCCTCTTCCTCTGTTCCTCTGAGCCAGCAGTTCAGGGAGCAAATCTGTGTGGCCTGGTTCTGTGAGAAGGCTGATTCCCCAGTCACGCCTGTCTATGAAGCCTAGCACCCTTTCCTCTTCTCCCTGCCCAAGACTAACTGTTTTAATCAGGCAGTTCTTGAATATGGAAAAAAGAAGAATGCATGATTTTGTTAGAACAGAAGGTTAGAACTGTTACAAAATAAGGCAGGTAGGTGCGCAGGAGTTCGGATTGGGGGATGGATTTGTTTTATGGATTCATAACTGGCAAAGGAAGAGTGGATATTTAGAACTGTCAGTATAATTTTTATCTTTCTTTAGGATTCTGCTTCACAGTATCATTCCAAAGCTTTGGAAAAGTAACTTCCTGCTTCCATCCACAGAGGTCTTATGCATGACAGAAGCAAGACTAGGGGTCTCTTTTTAGCCAATGTCTAATCCTAGCTCTGTTGACTGATCCAAGTCAGTGGGTCTCCTGGTGTTAGAATACCTCACCTGTTGAGTATTGTTTACTTTGACTGATTTCATGGCTAGTTGGTGAGAATTATATGTGTCAACAGATTGTAAATCTGATGAAGGGAAGAAAAGGGAAAATTGGTGTGGAAACCATCAGTGACAAAAATCAGTAGCTAGTGAGACTTTTAGATGATCACATTCTTGCCCTGTGATT
This sequence comes from Sciurus carolinensis, assembly GCF_902686445.1. Classification (NCBI taxonomy): domain Eukaryota; kingdom Metazoa; phylum Chordata; class Mammalia; order Rodentia; family Sciuridae; genus Sciurus; species Sciurus carolinensis. The sequence continues at coordinate 46,977,741 of NC_062216.1, read as the reverse complement.
TACTAGCTTTTGGATTTGGTAGGTTAAAATATTTTGGGTGGGGTAAGTTAAGGACATGATGGTACAGTGAAGACTTCTTGGGTGTTGACCAAGCTGCATAATTTCAAAACCAGTGATGGCATCTTGCTTTGGTTTGAATTTTTACTGCTTAGCATAGAGACTGGCATGCAGTGAAGACTTTAATTTTTGTTGAATAAAAGAGTGAAAGGAAAGGAAATTAGAAGTGCAGAAGTAGGAAGCCATCATACGTTTGTAGAACGAAGCCCTTTAAATTATGCATCATTTGACAATTTCTCATAAAAGAAATTACAAATACAGACAACTGTGGCAGAAAGTAAGTTGCCGGCCACAAGAGTCTGCCTTGTGGTAAGGAGGACATTTCTGGAATAAGGGTTTTTATAAAATACCATAAAATATTCCTTTCAAGATGAATCACTTTGAAAATTAAAGTTTGTAGAAATGAAAACAGCAAATATATGTCAAATATATTTGCTTTTATTTATCCCTAGATCTCTGTAAGAGATAGAACCAAACCAAATGTTGTCCAGAAGTGTTTTGCCTGGTCTGTAACTGGATAGCATTTTCGGTGCAAGACATTTTCATAGCATTACAAGTCTTGAAACACCCTCCATGAATTTCACTCTTAAACTTCTCGAAGAGAATATTGGAATATTGGAAGTATTGAGCTCAAATGGATGACTCCTGATGATAAAAGGTGACTATAAAGAAACTGAATTTGCCTCAAATTATGGATTTTTAATGTGTGTGAAGTGATACAATTTGGCCAGAAGATGGCACCATTTTGAAAGAAAAAAAAAGAAAGAAAAAAGAAAAACAGGAAAACAAAAAAATCAAGGTACCACAATTAGCATGCTTCTTGTTTTTCAAAATTTTAATTACCCATTTTTTGGTTATTATCTTTTCAAGATGTAAGATGTGTTGATCCCAGGAATAATTAATTAGTAATTAGTACTATTTCTTTACTCATTGGAGAAAAAAGTTCTTTCAAAGACCCAATACTAATTTACAGGTTATAGAATTTGAAGTCAGTGGTGTATTAATTCTCTCTGGGTGTCAAGAATACATATGGTGATCAAACCTATGATCCAGTAAGAAACTAAATGTGTTAGAATTTTACTCCAAATATGTATTTGGTCAAAAAACATTTTGTGTGTTGTAAAATACATTATACAAAAACACAATAAAAAAAATGGAAAAGATTTTTCAGTGGAGATTATATATGTAAATAATATGTGGATTTTATATATTCACAAGTAGTATATGAATTATATATGAATTATTTATAAACTTTTCAAAACTTCATATTCTGAACTTAAATCTGTTTTAAAGTCAACATCAGATTACATATAATTCTTTTGTTTTTGACTAGCCTGAAATAGTGTCAAAACTTTCCTCATGTACTTAATTTAAAAATTTTTAAATTTGATTGAAATAATGCAGCAGGGACCATATAGTTCATATCCTTGTAATGTCTCTTCCAATTTATACAAAAAGTAGAACAGACAATCCACTCCAACTACATTCTTGAACCAATTAATGAGTAATGTTACTTATCTTACATAACTTAGAAATATGATATGATTAGGAAAAATACATATTTGATATTAACAGTAATGAAATATTGAAATAATTTAAATTTTGTGCTGCTTTCTTTTAAATGGTAATTGTTTTCTGGTTTGATGGTAATGAAAAATCTTTTTTAGGCATTTTGCAAGAAAAAAATTACATTTAGTATTTCATTGTTTCTATTTCAAGCATTTTAAGAAAAACAGTTTTTCAGCTCCAGTTTGATTAAGAATGAACAGGGTTTTGTGGGACCCATTTCTGTGGGCACACTGCTGATGTAAGAATATGTTTTTTATCCTTGCAAGCAACCTGACCTAATTCCCTTTACTGATTCCTGATCTGATCTTTTGAGACTCATTAAGAGCACCTATTGCTGAATACATCCCAGGAACCTGCAGAAGCTTCTAGACCTCAACCTCAGAATGAACTTCGCTTCTTATCCTGGACTTCTTCTTTTCAGGGCACAAGAAAGTCTGACCAGCATGGAAGGAAATTTCATTAGAACTTCTTGTAGTTGAAGAAGAAATCAAGCCCCATACTAGACAGAATGTACATTATATAGAGCACAAAGAAAGAAATAAGTTAAAGTTAGGCCATTGGATAAACACTTGTATTCATGATTTCCGGAAAAACATCATAATCTGTTTTAAAAAAGTCATCATGATTTTTGTGTGTTTGTGTGTTCAAAGTTGTCATTTGCAATAGAACCAATTGTAAGTCAATATGCAAACTATTTCATAATACTTTTAACATGTCACCTGATCAGCATGTTTTGTTTAATGTTTTTAAAGAAGACTCATTATTTAATTACCCCCATCCTCTTTTGCACTTATAAAATTCACTGCTAAAACAGGGTCAATCAAGGAACTGAAAGGTGGTAGTCTTCCATCTAGTGGCTATATGATCCTATCTTTAGTCCTGTTTGAATGCAGTTTTAGTGAATGGCAAGAAAAAAAACAAAAACAAAAACAAAAAAACTACCCTGATCTTGAATCTGTGGTTTTATATTCCTCAAAGAGTTTTTATCTTTCAGATGGCAGCAAAGAGGAAATGTGTTCCTGGCACTCATAATCGTAGCTCAGGGCACAGATCCCTCCCTGCAATAGGATGTTAAAATTAAAATTTTGACCTAATCTCTAAGATGACAGAGTTGATATCAAAGTGACTTGTGAAACAGACCAAACTGTGGAACTAGTCACAAAAGTATTTGAAGGAGAATGCATTTGAGAATTCTTGAAAGATGTAATAGAATCAAGAATTAGAAGATGTGGAAAAAAGTGATTTTAGAATGTTTTGTACTTATGAGTTCTTTCCCACACCTTACCCTATAGGGAGGGGTTATTACGGTGCCTGTCCTCATTTCAAGACTGGTGATAAGGACTTCCAAGGGGATTTTTAGACACTAAGACCTTGATGTGTGTCCGTGTAGTATGGGGGAAACAGGAGCCTGACCTAATTGGGCTACTTAGCTGGTGACAATCCTAAAGAGTGTGGCTGTATTAGTATCCAGCTGGATTCCCAGATCTGGCAGAATAAAGCAGTGTTAAGCATTTCTCATGGAACACAGATGTATCATGACATCATTTCAGATCTGTCCACAGGGTTGAGCAGAAGTGCTAAAAAGCTTCAACCAGGAGAAGCTAAAACGTCCATATACTCCTTGTGGCCAAAGATATAAGTGACCTGCAAATGTAGAAGTGCAAAGGCCAAACTAAGGACATTACAGATGTGGTAGCTAATCTCCAACATGGATGGTCTTAGTGGTTTTTGTGTCTTGGCTAGTCACTTCCCACATCAACCAAGGCTGGTTTGTATGATCAGTAGATATAATGGACATGTGGCATGTAAGTTTCAATGGACTTTCACTTTATATGTTTATATGTGGTGCTGAGGATGGAACCCAGTGCCTCATGTATGCTAGGCAAGCACTCTGCCACTGAGCTACAAGTGTTTCACTGGCATGTGACTTTCGAAGCTAGAGTATAAACATATGGTAGCTTCTGTCTCAGTCCTTCAGGTTGCTCACTCTGAGGGAAGCCAGCTGATGATGTGAGAACAGTTGCTTCACAGAGAGACATACGTGGAGAGGAGGCAATTATTCAATCACACGAATAGCCACTTTGGAAATAGATCCTCCAACCTCAGCCAATATCTGACTGCAACCTTTTGAGAGACCCTGTCTAGAACTGCATGAACAAGCTAGTTCTGAATTCCTGATGTGAGCAAACCAGGCAACATGACAGACATTTACTGTTGTTTTACGGCAGTAAGGGTGATTTGTTATGCTGTATTAGATGTTTAAACAAAGTTTGTTATCAAGAATGGGATGCTTCTATAACCAAAAACCTAAAAACTGACAAAATGTGGGAGAGGCTTTGGGATCAAGGGATAGGTGGATTCTAGACACACTTGGAGGATGATACTAGTGAAAGACTAAACAATGTCAAAGATACTGTTAGCATATGCTGGATGGCATTTGAGGAGGCTTTCACTGAGAGCTTAAAGAAAGTGAAGAAAATGTTATTAGACAAAGAAAATCTCTCGTGTATGGTAGAAGAAAGTTTAGCAATACTTTTGTGTTGTGGTAATGTAAAAAGTAGAAAATATGCCTAAAGAACTTAGTGAACTTGCTAAGGAGGTTTTTAGGCTGAGTTAGAGGAACTTTCTGACTTCCTGTTACTTATACTAAAATGAAAGGGGAGAGAGATAAGCTCAAGGAGTGCTAAAATATAATTGTGTCAGGATTTTTTACAATTCAGAAATAAAAGTTTTGCTCCTTTATAGCCTCTTCAGACAGCAAATGGCTCTAAAATTAAGACATTATTGAGAGCAAACCTGGGTATTAGAGAATGTAATCTCAAGATGAAATCCTTTGCTAAGTAAGTCCTCAGAAGTACCTAAGATGATGATGTACCAGAGAAATGTTCAAGAAAAAGATTCTCTAAGGATTTTTAGAGTCTACCTCACAGACCTTGAACATTAAAAAACTGGTTTCTAAGAATAATGAAGGCGATTTTTTTCCAGAAGCCTCAACAGGAAGCTGAAATATGGAAACATTTATCTTAAAATTTTAAATGTGGTATTTGATATGAAGTGAGTCCTAATAAGATATATAGGAGATACTCAAAGTTTGTAGAAATTGTATTAGCAGAAATACTTGTAGCTTGGCTCAAAAGGTTCAGAGATGTGTTCAGAGATCGTGCAAAACTGAAAGTGGTCTTAGGACTCCCAAAATATGATAAGAAGAAAGAATTTTTTTTAATTTTTAATTTTGATTTATTGTTTTTGTGGCACTGGATTTCAAACCTGTGCCAGGCAAGAGTTCTATCACTGAGCCACATCCCCAGTCCCCGATAGGCAGAAAACAAAAAGAGAAAATAGTCTTGTCTGCAAACATTGGGCATTCCACAAAAAAAGAGGAAGAATGACTCAAAAGGAAGAACAGAGATCTCACAGGGCAGGAATCAGAAAACATGACCAATCATTCTCAGGAAATAGTAGAAATGATCTTAACCAAGAGCATTCAAGTATGTGCCCTGTTGTTTCTTAAGACTTCTGTAGACCAATGATGCCTATGTGCCTTTTGGTTTGAATGGGAGGGTCTATAGAGGCTCTCTGATGTCTATCATCTCATTGTCTGTTGGGTGTACTCCAAGGTCTTCAGATCAAGGGGAACTATGTCGAAAGGGCTGTACACGAGAAACTCTACCTGGAGAGTCTCATCTGCACCTGGATCTGATTTATGTAACAAAATCTTGGACTTCAAAGAGATGCTGTCATGGATGAATCTTTGGGAGACATTTAGAGCTGGTCAATGTTTTCACAAGTGCGAGAGGTGTGACATGTTATGGCAACCAGTCTCCAAGATGACATACAATAAATATCATTTTTGGTAAACATGTCCTTGTTTAGTTCCTTCCAACACTGAACAAGGCTGGTCTGTGTGACCAATACAGTAAGGCAGACAAGACAGTTTGACCTCTTAATTTTTTTCACTCACTTTGGGAGAAGCCAGTTACCTTGTCATGTGAATACTCAAATAGCCTTGTTGGGATAACCACACAGAGAAGAGGCAATTTTCCAGCACCATTTTTTCAGTCCCATGAATAAACCAATTGGAAAATGAATGTTTAATGAGTCCATTAAAACCTTTAGATGACTCAAAGTGGCATAAAGTGAATCAAAATATGGCTGTATTTTGGAATTTTAAATACTTATGTGACTTAAGAGTCTCTGGTGAGAGACACAAAGATTCCTGAGCTTTTGTGGAAGCAGGGAAGGACCAAGGAGCTTAATGGCATACAAGGCATTAGGAAAAAAAAATAAATTTTCTTTGAGATCGCATCATAAGTAGTACACATTTAGCATACACATTCCTGGGAAAATAATAAAATAATATAAAAAAGGATTATAAAACTTTCTTCCATGCTAGCCTTTGCCTTTCTTTCCATCATTACCAAAACTCCTAGAAGCATGCCCACTTAAAATGGGTACATTGCATTGTGTGTAAATTAGTTTCACAAAGTTAATTTAAAAACATTATTTTATCACTTTGTACTGGCTTTTAATCTTTTATCCTGTCTTGGTCAGCATTATCTTAAGTTTCATAAGCCATAAATCTCTAAACTTCTTTTAATTCTTCCTTTTTCTCAACCTTTGCAAAAGGCTAAATTTCAAATTTCAAATTCTATCAGTTGTTCCTCAGATAGTGTACTTGAATCTACATCTTCTGTGCTCCCCATCATTATTCTCTCAGGGCTTCACTTTCCCCAGCCTGAATTACTGTACAAAATTTTATCCTTCTTCCTCTCTACCTTTTATGTCTTATATATCCCCTAATATTCTGAATTCATTTCTCTGAACTACTTGTAAAATTATGGTTTTTAATTTTATTTTCTTGTTTAAAAATCATCCTCATATTTCCCTTAAAGGAATTTTTTTTTTTTTTTTTTTGTCAGAGCATTCAAAGTTCTCCACACACTTGACCAAAAGGCTATTCTAGCTATATTTTCTTCTAGTTGGAACTATATGTATCATATTTTAATCAAGTTAGATTACCCAGGATGGCCTGTACAAACTGCTTTTTCATTCTTTGATGGTTTTCATGCAATTCCTCTCTCTATTTCATCACCAGGGAAACTCCTGGTCATTGTTAGAGACCACATTCCATGGTCAATTCCTCTGGGAAGTATTACCTGAGGGTTTCCACATTTTCTAACATAATTTACACATTTCCTTACCATTTAATCTTAACATTTGGCAATAACTTTCAGCTGGTATTTCTTACAATGTATTTTCATAACCACATGTTTGGGAACGAGCTACCTGTGTCACAGTGCATGGCCTATGAAGGTAAAGGCCATGGCACGTATGGTGGAAACTGTACATCTGCTACCAGATTACCTCCTTGGGACAAACAACTAATTCTCCTGCTGTTGGCCAACAGTGAACGCCAGCAACTATAGTTGCTTGCTTTTTTGGGAAATGTCCTCAAACTTAATAAACTGCTACAGTCAAGGTTAAATCTCTTTCTAGGGACAGCTAATAGCCAGTGATTGGCTGGCATAGCAATGAAGAGAAACAATCTCATTGCCTCAGTGTGGGACCACTCTGAAGGGTCACCCAAGCTCCAGAGCTCTCCACAGAATCAGCTGAGGCTACAGTTGCCACTGCTTTGCAGCTCAACACAATCCTGCTTTCTGCTCAATTCCGCCTTGTGTCCGTACATGTCTGTTAAGGGCACATTCATTGATAAACCATCTCCAGTCAATTTTTGATCCTGGAGTGTGTGATCAAATTACCCCACAAGAACAACTTAGAGGAGGGAAAGTTTATTTGGGGCCCAGAAATTCAGTCCATGGTCAGGCAATTCCATTGCTCTGGGCCCAAGGTGAGGAAGAATATTATGGTGGAAGGGTATAGTGAAGGAAAATTGCTCGGCTCAGGTGGTGAGGAAGCAGAGAGAGCAAGGGGAAGGGGCCTCAAGGAAGATGACTTCTGCCAGGGCACACTCCCCAGTGACCCACCTCCTCCAGCCAGGTCTTACCTGCCAACAGTTAGCATTAAATCCATTCAAATTGGGAAGGACAGATGAGGTTACAGGTCTCATTATCTAATCACTTTACCTCTGAATATTCCTACATTAACAGAGAAACATTAAATGTCTACTCATATCCAAACCATAACATGGAGTCTGATTCCAGGGATTCCAATCATGTCATGCACCCCCTTTTTATCTTAAATTCTATCCCAATGCCTAGCACAGTGGCTCGTGCATAATATATTAACCTATTAATAGCATTTGGAAAAAAATGCATTTGGTCTCATGACATTAATAATATTAGAGTTCAACTACTTTATAAATTAAAAAGTCTTTTGTTCAATTAAAATATGTAGAATAATTTTATAATAAGCATGTACATGGCAGATAATTATGATCTTTACTTTTTGATTAAGGTAGGTGTCAATTGTCTTCTAAGAGAAACCTGACATTACTAATAGTAAAAAAATTGTCCTTTGAAAAATATGCAAATTTTTGATCTTATAGTTACATAGGAAATATTAGAATTGCAGATAAAAATGTATATAGATCTGCCATTATAGTATTTTATATGAATATGTTGGTTTTAATACAGAAAGAAAAATTGTGAATGCATTATAAGTGGGAGATTGATCACATAATTTTGATGTATGCATAAAATGTCAAGTGTAAAATAAGGTACTTGGTTAATATTATCTTAGAAAATATTTTAAAATTGAAATTCTGCTAGTTCGGAGGCCTAAATGTTCATCTTTAAAAGTTCTTTGAAACTTCGACTTCAAAAAAACAAAACAAAACAAACAAACAAGAACAACAACAAAAAATGCCAAATGATCATCTAAAACCCAGTGTTATGAAGTATTGAGTTTGTACCACATTAGAACCATAAATATCCAGGTCAGCGGTGCTCTCGACCCTGGCAGCATCTAGTTGCTCTGATATGGTGTTTGCTCTTTCTCACTATTTTGTTTCTTATTGTCCCCCACGGTTCAAGACTCTTTAGGAATGAATGTAATGCCCCAGCAGCTGCTTTAGGAGGTGAATGCAATGGAAAGATGAGGAAGCTTCAGGAATGAATGCAATGCCCCAGCAGCAGGAAGTCCTGAGGGGCAAGTGCCTGTGGATACTCTTGGAAATGAGATAGGCATATACCAGAGTGCCTGGACTCACACAGCATTCCTAACATTTTCCTTTCTTTTATAATTTGTTTAGTATGGACTTTAAACAAAGTTTGTGCTAAAAGGCCAATTTATGAAAGAGATACAGGTCAGTTTGACTAAGACAGGTAAGGCTGTTCCAGAGTGCCCCAGGGTGCATAGCACTGTTTTATTGGTCTATAATGGCTTGGTTGTATGATTCTCTGCATTTCTTATCAGGGTTAATTTGGCAAATGCCAATCAGTCAATTGTATGGTTCTACTACTTACTGAATGTCTAAATGAAAAAAAAAATAGTATAGTATTTAAACAAAGAATGGGTCTTCAAAGTGATTCAACAGAACAACAAAAACAATGAAGAAAGCAATCTGCAGCAAAGAGGAAAGAGAGTTGATTGCATGAACATCAATAGATTTTCCTTTGAAGGAGTGTACTAACCCACGAGGTCATTTGGGTTACACCACATTGTCACAACAGAAAGACTAGGGAGTCACTCAAATGCTTCAGCATAGCAATAATCTAGAGTTCAGAAGTTGGTAGAGCTACCTGTCAATCCAGTTACTGGGGAGACTGAGGCAGGAGGATCCCAAGATCAAGGCCAGACTCAGCAACATGGTGAGACCTTGTCTTAAAATAAAAAATAAAAGGGAATGGGAAAGTAGCTCAGGGGTAAAGGGCCTCTGGGTTCACTCCCCAGTACTGCAAAACAAAACAAAACAAAACAAAACAAAACAAAAAACAAAATAAAAAAAACATAGAAATACAAAACAATAACAAAACTAAATCTGCAACAACAAAACCTATTGATTTACAAAGAAATAGCGCATAAAATTAGCACATAGAATATTCACCAAGAACAGTCCAAAATGTAGCTGTTTTCCAAGTGATGGTATTTCAAGACATCATGGGGATAAAGAGTAAACAATTCTCTGGCTTTCATACGTTTGCTGTATGAACTCCAAATGTTTAGATGTGTGATTTTCAGAATACTCAAATAGCTGGCTGATATTTTTATTTTTTTGCATTTAGACATTTGGTATGTGGTAGACCCAGCTCACAGCTATAGTCAAGAAGGCCCTCTGTGTAAACTTCTTCTACCTGCTATTGAATATTCACATGGAATCCCTCGTTAAACATTTCAACTGACTCCCACTGTCTTTAAGAAGTTAGCACAGAGGCCTTCAAAGGCAAAGGGTAGAATTAATTACCAATCTGTTAGCGTGAAAGTAGAAAAATACGGAAACATATTGCACATGTAATTAGAGCTTTGGGACAAGTAGGTTTGAAATGAACAAGGTGAGGACTCAGTGAAAATGGCTTACTGGTTATTATTACCACTCAGTGCTATGAATTATATTCTTGGTTGCTGTGATGTGGCATGCTGTGGCTTGCTATTTTACATTACACAGAAATAACTGCAAGTTATTATTTCTTTTGGATGGAAACGAACTGGATTCGAGAAGTCGCATCAGCAGTGGAAAAACTAAAATTTGCTCATTATAATGATGATAACATGCAAAATACTATTCACATGATCAAATCTTAAGTTGTAGAGATGAAATTTAATATTGCTTCTTGTCCTAATGGAATATTCAATCCTAACTGTTCCATCACATATGAGTTCTGTTTTTCTCATATTTCTTTTAGCTTTACGAATTCTGCTCCATACACCTAATGAGCCCAATTACTACAAACTAAGCACAAGAAGAGAGAAAGACAGGTTTAACGCCCTCAAGTTAAGTAACCTGTAGAGTTTAATACTGATGATCAGCATATCTTCATACAAATTATACTTATTCTTTTCAAAATGAAACTCTAAGATTCATAGTGAAAAGATGTATTTTGAGGAGGTCATTTTGGAGATCAAATAACCCCTCCCAGACCAGATTGTACTGAGTTAATAGGTAAATGGATCGGAAACAGATGTCAGTTATCTTAAAACACACACACACACACACACACACACACACACACACACACACAAAATGGGGAAATTTCAAATTTATGTTAAATATAAAGTAAATGACTGTGAAAAATATTTCTATTTTTCAAACTCCAAAGTAATGTATTGCATATTTTTTTCTTTCAAAATCCAAAATATGTGAAAGGAATCCTCTATGTTTTTAAATTGTGAAATTCTAAGAAATAGCCCCTTATAATAATCATTGAACAATTCCACTTTCAGAAATAATTTTTTATCCCAGATTCTGGTGGTTTTGTTGTTCTTTAAAAAAAAAAGCTATGAAATTTGCCTTATTTTTCCTTCTTATAAACAATGACTATCTTAGTGGATAGAGGCAAATATTTCCTTAAAAATCTACATACTTTATTGCTCAGCTAAGTCAAAACAAAATTACTACATTAAAAAGTATTGCAATCAAAGGCATTTTTCTAAGACTATTACATTTGTCTGAATGCACTAATTATAAATTATGTTAATACTAAACTTTTGTCATTTTGGGAGACTTTGCCTCAAAAATTTACTTAAAAATTCTGTGTGTCATTTTCTTCTTTACTATGCTGTTTTCTCTTCTTAGAATGTGAATGCTAATAATATAATATGTGACATTATGAGATACTATTTAAATTCTAGCCAATTTTATCTATTACCATGAATTTTCCCTAAGATTTCAGTAAAAAGGAAGATTTGTAGTTGTTATTTGTAAAAAAAAATTACTTTATCCTTCTATCTTACTTATTTTCATATTTATTTATTTATTTGTGTAGGTGCTGAGGATCAAATGCAGGGTCTCATGAATGGCAGGTAAGTGCTCTATCTCTGAGCTCCCAAACTCAGTCAGCTTTCTACATTTTTTAAATAGCAGACAGCATTAGAAAAAATCACCAGCTTTGTTAAAAAATTCATCTGTAGTCACTTAAGAAAAATTTATTTTATATAACCTGGTAAAATAAAATACAACTATTACTCAAATGAATTGAGTTTAAAGTGATCCTTTAAAATAATATAATTTGCATTCTAGAAACTACATGGTGTTTTTCAGTTTTAATGCCTATCACTAATATATCAGAAGCAGAATGACTAGCCTAAGGATTATATGCATAAGATCTGTGATTGCACTTTAGACACCAAACCTGGTTTACACTGAAACTCTTATAAGAGAGGAACACCTGAGAGTTCTTTATTTGTTTGGATCAGTTTAATTTTTATTTATATGCTAGATAATTATAACAAATACAAATTTTACAGTTTCACAGCATAGTTTTCACATGAAAAATAGTCTAACTGATCACAGAGAGAATATAGTAGTTTGCTCCATCAGAAAATAAACTCTAACAAAGTAATTTCTGTCTGTGTACCTGATGTGTATTTGTTATTTGCAGCAAAGACATTCCTGTGTTCAACATTGACTCTCTTTACTGAATAAATGACTGAATCATTAAAACTTATATAGCATTTCTTTATGGGTGTTTTCAGTCTTTTGAGAATCTGATGAAGCTATTAACAGTTTTCTCAGAAATCTGTAAATGCTGACATGTATATGTAATTTAAAATGCAATTTCAGAGATTTCAGGGATCCTTTTAAATCCATCCATGAACTCCAGTTTAATTTTTTCCCCTTAATTCATTGATAACATCTTAGAAAAATATTTATGCACATATGCAACATGAACATATGCACATATACACAAACATACTTGTCTGTGTGTACATGAAACCTGACATGAGTACATATGCATGTACATTGTGCACATCCACATAAATTCATATATAAAATCTGTGGTAGGTAGACAATTTAGAAAGTGGTGTTAGAAGTGTCTAACCTACACAATGCTATCTATGATGAGCAAGTTTTCTTTTTTGTTTGTTTGTTTGTAAAACTGTGCTGATGGGCTAGGCATGGTGGCATAGGCCTGTAATCCCAGTAACTTGGAAGTCCAAGGCAGGAGGATCACAGGTTTGAGGTCAGCCTTAGCAATTAGGTGAGTCCCTCAACAACTTAGTGACCATGTTTCAAAATAAAAAAATGAAAAGGGCCGGAGATGTGGCTCAGTGGCAAGGTGACCCTGGGTTCAATTCCCAGGATCTACCAAACAAACAACAAATAAACCAAACAAACAAAAAAGAAAAAAGAAAGAATAAAAGGAAAAACAAAAAACTATTCTTATGCATTTTGATTTCAAACATTAGTGGTATTTAGTTTCTGATGTAATAATATCTTAAAACAATTTATATTAGCTCTGAAGCCAGAAGGTGAGCATATGAATCTCTGTATAAAGTAGTGCTCAGGGGCACGGGGTGCAGATGCTACAGCATGGACTTGGCTGTCACCGATTCATTAGAGCCTCACAGTAGCCCTAGAGTAGATGCTACTGTTGTCTGCAGCTCATAATTAGGAAATGGAGACCTGCAGTGTCTAATCAAGGGGCCATAGTCTTGCTGCTACTAGTAGCATGTGCCACATGGTGTGCACTCCACAATGCCCAGGCTTTCAATTATTAATATTATTACACAAGTAAAAACCAATTTTCTCCGTAATTATTAACAGATTAAAACTTCCAGAAGTTTCCTAAAGTTTATATTCCTACAGTTTCCGCTTCTACCAAGTATATATTTAGAGAAATTTATGAATGACAATTTGTGGTTCTTCTCTACAAAATAACCAAACTATGAACTGATAATTTCAAAAGCAACATAGTAGACTATATCTCAGTGAAGAAAAAAAGGAAAAGAAGATATGACTTTTAAATGATTTTAATAACATTCATTATAAATAACAAGGTCAAAATTATTAGAGTCATCATCCTCCCTTTTCTTTCACCTCAAAACATTTGTACATTGTAGGGAGGACAATACTATTGACAGTCAATGTCAGGGCAGAAAAATTGTGTTTTGCTTCCATCATGGTAGAAGGGGAAAAGAACAGATTGTATATAATAAGAGCCTCACCGATTTCACCTCATCACAGACAGCTGTGCTTTGGGGTCATGTTGAGAGGATTTTTCTCCCCTCCAACAATAGCTTGGGCTGAGCATGGAATTTTGAGAATCGTTACTAAAAGCAACTAAAGTATCAGATTGGATATGGCATTGGGATCTTTTATTTTTTTAAAGTCAGCCAGAGATGATCATGGACTCAGAGTTCAACACACTGCTGAGGCTTTATTTTAGTCATCTTCTAGTGGCATTTAGGCAGGGTTTGTTTGAAATACTCTTGTAAGAAATCAGCTGTATCTGACTGGGAGTCATCCTGCCTGCCCTGGACTCCTGCTTCTCCATGACTAATGTTCTCCCCCTCATCTCTCCTTAGTAATAATGATCAAAAGACTAGAGGTGTGTTTAACCTGTGGAGTTAGGAGCTATTATTGCTACCTTGAGCTACACAGAGCTATATCTTCTTTTTTTCACTCTGTAGCAATTATGGATATCAAGTGTTAATAATTTATGCTGTTTTCAAAGTCTTTAATAAAAGTGTTGTTTTTTAACTCCAGGATGCAGTATGTTCTGATATGCATGCCAAATAGGTTTCGAAGTTTCTTTAGGTTATTCAAGATATATTCAAAGCTGCTCTGTCCCAACTTGCTCAAATGATTCTGGTTCTCATTGCTGTTACTAAAATCCTCTGTGTCATCGGGTAACTAAAGGAGTTTCTTAGGTGGGGGACCAGGGCTGATAATTAGACTAAATTAAAATCATGTCCTTTACATGCATGATGATGTTCTAAGTCAATTTCAGTAGAATGCTAGACTCTTCTTATTTCTCCAGTTACCTAGTTTACAAATAAAATATGTTCTTTCCCTTATTCTCTGGGGTTTAATCTCTCTCTTCTTAAATATAAAATTAATGGCGATTTAATGAACATCTGCACTTAGAATTGTCCTTAAGAAAAACAACCACAAAAAAACCTCTGAGACAGGGAAAAAATGAAAACATTTCCTCTAAGATCTGGAACAAAACAAGGGTGTTCACTTTCACCACTCTTATTCAACATAGTACTGGAAGTCTTAGCCAGAGCAAATAGCGAAAGAAAGTAAGAAAGGGCATGCAGATTGGAAAGGAGGAAGTCAAATCACCCCTATTTGCAGATGACATGATCTTTTACATAGAAAACATTGTAGACCCCACGAAAAATGATTGGAACTGATAAATGAATTCAGTGAAGATTCAGAATATAAAGTCAACATATCAAAGTTAGTGGGATTTTTTTATATGCTAGTAACAAACTGGATGAAAAAGAAATAAAAAACCAATCCCTTTCCCAAAAGCCACACACACAAGTAATATATGTATGAAAAAAATTAACCAAGGGAGTAGAAGATTCCTACAATGGAAATTATAAAACAATGAAAGAAATTATAGAGGACACACACACACAAAATCAGAAGGACATCCTATGCTCATGAATTGGTAGAATTAATATTGTTAAAATGTTCATTCTACCTCAAGTGATCTATGTATTCGATGCAATCCACATCAAATAACCAATGACCTTCTACACAGAAATGGAAAAATATACTCACATAATTCATGTCACCTCAAAAGACCCAGAATAACCAAAACAAAAGAACAACATTAAAGGAATCAGAACACATAACTTCAAACCTACTACAAACTATACTCATTGAAGCATAGTAATGACATAAAAACAGACACAAACCAATGGAACAAAATAGAAAATCCAGAAATGAATTCATATTTACAGCCAACTGATTTTTGACAAAAAGCATGAGAGAGAAGAAGCCAGTCTCTTCAACAAGTGGTGCTGAGAAAACTGAATAGAACTGGACAGAAGAATGAAATTAGACTACTACCTCTCATTGTACACAAAAATCAACCCAAAGTGGATCAAGGACCTGCTATACTTAAACTTCAAAACTATCAGAAGAAAGTAAAGGAGAAAGACTTCAAGACATGGGTCTATACCAAAGAACTTTTGAGAAAGACCCCAAGGCAAAGGCCACAAATAGAAAACTAGACAAATGGCATTAAATCAAACTAAGAAGCTTTTTTCACAGCAAAGGAAACTCTTCTCTCTTGTTAATAAACAGATGCTAGAAAAATGAAAATCAAAACCACAATGAGATATCATCTCAACTTAGAATGGCTGTCATGAAAAAGACAAAAATAATGAATACTGGTGAGGGTTTTGGAAAAACGGGAGTTCTCATACATGGTTGGTAGGACAGAAATCAGTACAGCCCCTCTAGAAAACAATATGGAGGTTCCTCAAAAACTGAAAAAATAGTACTGTATGATCCAACATTCCCACTACTGGACACCATATCCAAATGAAATAAAATCATATCAAAAAGATACCTGCACACATTTGTTTATTGTAGTACTATTCACAAGAGCCAAGATATGGAATCAACTGAGATGTTCAGTGATAGATGAATGGATAAAAAATGTGGTATATGCACATAATGGAATATTATTCAGTCACAAAAAGATGAGAGCCTGTCATTTGTGTTACCATGGATGAAACGGGAAGACATTATGTTAAGTGAAACAACCAGGTGCTGAAAGATAAATACCACGTATTTTCACTCATTTGTGAAAGTTAAAAAAGTTAATTACATAGAAGTAGAGTAGAATAGAGGTCTCTAAAGACTAGGAAGGGAAGGAGGAGAGGAGAGAGAGGGGTTGGATAATGGGTACTAAAACAGAGTTGGAAGGGGAAATCAGTTCTGATGTTCTATAGCACAATAGAGTAACTATAGTCTGTAACAAATTATTATACATTTCAGAGTGACTAGAGAAGAGGTTGAACGTTCCCAAACATAGAAATAATAATATATGAGGAGACAGAAATGCCAATTATTCTGATTTCATCATTAAATATTATATACATGTACCAAATTATAATGCTGTACTCCATAAGTAAATACAAACATATGACAATCAAAAAAGAGTAAAATTTGAAACTAGAATTGGCTGTAAGAATCACTTACTGTTAACCATATTGCTTTTAGATCTAATTAAAAAGCAGATAGGGAGATATATAATCCAGAGCATGTTTCACCTGTTGCTTATAGTCCATTCCACCTGGGTGGCAGCTTAAAGGTATAAAGATGTGTAAGAATTTAGGTTTAAACAGACATACAAATTCATTAAGCTGCATAGTTAAAATTAGGATATATATATATATATCCTAATATATATATATATATATTTATATATATGATATATAAATGGCATACTTAAATAAAAACAACTTGGGTAAAAAAATGAAAAATAATCTCTGAATTTGTAGTGTTCAGCTTTAAAAATCTTTCATGCAGCTACTTTATATTAATACTGGAAAAAACTCTGGCCATGGAAGACACTGAAGACAGAATGACATCAGTAACTTGCTCTACATTGCTTCAAAACATTTTATATAAAAGGCATAACTGTTCTGGAGTTGTTTGTAGAATATTCTAGTATGAAAGACATTTTGAGTCTCTTTCAAAGCACAAAACCAGATTTGGGAGAGGAATTGATAAACATCTTAACATAAAGTATAAGGGTTCTCTTATTCCTAGTGAATTTTTTTAAACAAAGTATAGCCTACTTTTAAACACTTTCATTTTTATGTGAAGTATTTCTAATAATGATTTTATTACTTACTTTTCAACATAATATATACATAGAATGAGAAAAAAATTTGACAATTATTCATTGATCTGATTCTAATTATATATATATGTGTATGTATATATATATATATATATATATATATATATATATATAAATTGTTATTGAAAAATAGTACTTAGAAATCCAGAGACCTTAGGCATAAAAGGGAAGCCAAATATTTTTGGAAGTTAGTCGTTATTAATAGGTTTTGCAGCACAAAACAGATGTAATGCTAAACTTCTGAAATAAAAGAAAGCATTCTGAAAAAAATGTGACATGATGGAACTGAAGGTTAGTTGTTATGTAGGTGGATGTGTTAAGAAGGTGTTCTTAGAATTCGTATTTCCACTTCACATTGAAATTGAAAATTTAGACCATAGTGAAAAGAAGAGATCTGTAGGATACCTAGATTTTTTTTTTCTTTTCACAAAGTATCCAGACTGCTTTTACATAACATCTATTACTTAAGCTCCAAATTGTGGGTCAAGGTATCTGTTTAATTTCTCATAAAATAGATAAAATTCTTCATTGTAATATACCAACATAAAATTTATTCATAGCCCAAGAATAATTTTCAAACTGTAGTAAAAAGGTAATACCTAAAGGAATAGTATAGGTAATAACAACAAAAAATCATATGACCACACACAAAGCAAAAAAGTATTTTTTAAGTTGCTCTCATTAATTGACCGTTTTATTTAAGAAATTTCCTTAAAGTCAGTTGTCTTTGACAACTGAGTGTTTCTTTCTAGCTACTTTTCATGACCTGCCAAAAAAGTTCAAATTATACCAAATTCTAATTCAGAAGCTGAATAGAGTTACAAATTCATTTGTCTAATACCAAGGTATTGGTTACAATTGGTCAGGTTTTAGTTGTCTTAAATTGAACTATTGCCTTTGGAGGCTGAGTTGATTGCAGAATGATTCTTACTGATGACTGAATCATGAATTCCGATTATCAAGCTATGACTCTATTCCTAGGTAAGTTGCACCTTGAATATCCGGGTACTATTCACATCCTCTTTTCTTCAAAGTTAACAAATTTACAATAAATGTTTGTTTTGGGATACATGAAAAATACTTTTCTGTTTAATAACTGATTTAAGTATATCTTTAATTGTAACTGTTGGGTAAATAGTTTGTTCAAGCGATAAAGCAAAGGATGAAAATTTGAACAAAGAACTCATCACAAGGATTTGTCCTGAAAAAACTTACGGGTTTGTTTTTCTTGTTTTATATGCCTCAGTGTAACTCTACTACACTTGAGGACAGTAGGGTACTGAAGAAAGATAAAGGAACTGCACACACACTTGTATACCTGATAACGAATTATGAGGTGCTCTCACACAGATGCTGCATGTTCTTAGAGCATAAAAGTGGATACCACTGGCAATTATTCTAAAATGAAAGAAGAATGTGAAGCAAATATCAGGATGAAAAGAACTGCACTGCAGGATACTAGTAGGTGCTTTCAAAAGCAAATTAAAGCAAAAAATAGCATTAAAAAGTGCCTTCATCCACATCCCCTACATTAAAAAGCCAATGCTCCAGTGATTCTCAAAATCTTCAAGTTAAAACTGTTATGAGAACATGCGTGCTTTATAAAATGAGCTCTTTGGGTTCCATAATCTAATTTTGCATTTCAACAGGGTTGATCCTATTTTTTCAGTGCATCCCCAAATAGCAAAGTGCAGTAACTTTTTGGTTCCTCCTATTCTTGAAACACAGAGCACTACCATAGTGCACAGGGCACTTTGCATTTCATACCTTCTTCTGCCAGAATGAAAATTAAAGACAGAAAATATGTTTTATTCCTTTCTAAGTTTCATCTAGCATAGTGTATGGCACGTAAAAGATATTCAATAGACGTTTATCAACAAAAATACTCTGGATGTAGATGATAATAGGGAATGTAATTTCTAGGTAAATATTGAAGTCAGACATATCTGCATTTTCAACAATGTGTTTTCATTCATCTTGCAATAGCAGTAAATTTGCCATGTTTCAAATTCAGTGTTCTCTGTGGAGCCCTATTTCAGAATGTTATTTTATTTTAAAGGCAGGCAAAGAAGCAATCCAAACTTGTTTCTCTGTGTTAAGCTAACATGGGCATTAAAAAAAAATAATACGACACTATGATTTTCACCAAACTAGGAAAGGTTATTTTGGAACTGCTTGGACTGTAGATATTTGAAGTAGTAATTACTTCCTCCATAAATGTTACCTTTTAGAGTCAAATACTATTTTCCTGTTGCAGTTCACTTTTTACTTAAAGGAAAACCTCTTTGATTCACAATTCACCATGCTGTATTATTCCGTGCAGTAACTATTCTTGTTGTTTGTTTTGATGGCATTGTCAAGTCCATGAAGCATCATTATAATAATGACAGCAACTTACATTTATTTAGCACTTATTCTGAACCAAACACTTCAGTAAGCCCTTCACATGTGTAATATCATTAAGACCTACAGATAATCTATAAAGTGGATGATTTTAGATATCTCTCTCTCCGTTTCTGTGATCTCCCTGTATATCTACTTATCTATTCATCCATCCATCCTTCCTCCATCTACCCATCAGTATCTATCAGCTACAGGTTATGGAAATCTTTTATAAAGACAATTTACCAAGTAGTAAGTGGCATTGACAGGATACTTAATGCAGGAAAAGTCTTCTGCAGTTTTGTATAGTATTCTTGGTTCTTTAAAGTTCTGAGTATTCAGTCACAAAATTTAATCACCACGTTTTGCATAATTCTGGATTCATGGTCTGTTTTACTGAAGTTACTGTACTGTCATCGATTAAACAAACAAACATATGTGGTTAGGGTGGTAAATACTCCAAGTCAACATGGCAAAGAATCCAAGAATGTTGCTTCTATATTGAATGGATAGAATAGCAACTCTTATCTGATATTGACCAACACTTACATGTTGAGACTGAATTCTCATTTACAACTTACCATTGCCTTGGGTTTGGTTCCAGAAATGGTCAGTGGGGTGGAAGATGGTAGATCAGTGGACTCAGTGTTAGAAGGTAAATTTACTGGTGTCTGATGTACTGAAGTAGTATCTGCTCCACTTTCAGATCCCGATTCCAGATCCTATTAAAAACAAATGCATTCATATGAATGATGTGTGAATAATCCCTCTGTTTCCATTTCCCTGCCACCAACCCCTTTCCACTTCCTTCTGTCAACACACACTTAAGAGTTACTAACATTGACATGGCACTCAAAATCATATGATTTTGTAATAACAATTGTACTCTTATGAGGGTCCGAAACTACTTGAGAAAGAGGTAACATACTTTAGTAATTTAACAGCTTAATGCAAATTGGAAGGGGTAGGGGCAAGAGTTAGGTAGCTAGGGTATAGCAGTAAGAGTTAGGAAGTAGAAGACCATGGATACTCTTCCTCACTATGTGACCTTGAGTTACTCAATTAACACCCCACACACGACAGGAGGGCATGAATTAGGTTTTGTCATGTGTGACTCAATGATCTTGTTTGAAAATAGGTATGATAATGATATGCACTCAGAGGATTTTATGAGGATTAAACAAGATATATGCAAAGTGCATGTAACTGTGCGTGATCATTTTCATTAAATGTTAACCATTACTAGAAATAACTTAATAACTTCATGTCTTCTTAATAACTACTTCCAAGGTACCTGTTGAAAGATGCAATCACTTGGTAACATTGGCAAAAGACTGTGCATGTAATTTATCAAATTCTCTCTTACAGGTGATCTGACTCCAAAGAGGAAAGGTAAGAGTGGGAGAAAGTGGAAAGGAGGGAGCAAAGGCACATGTCACCCTATGCTTTCAACTTGAGAAAAAATGAGTTAAATATCTCAGTATCTACTCTTTTTACATCTTAACTTTACTATGGTCTACATGGTCAAATAACTTCCCTAAACCCCAACTCTCTGGCTGCATGTTTTACCATTCTCTTGTTTCTTAGAATGCTGTGGTCATACTGGCTATTTTCAGTTCTTCTAAAATATCGAGCTGGTTTCTACAACAGGGATTATGCACCTGCCTTGAAGCATCTATTGACATTTCAAGCCAAAATAGTTTCCTTCCTTCAACATTTGCAGTTTATCTCTGTTAAAATCTCATTGTTCACCAGACCTTATTTATATTTACATCTATCCATAAGTCTATGGATTTTTTGTGCTACCTACTTACCTATCCACAGATCCATTGCTCTGTCTTTTAATCTTTGACTATTAGAAGATATGCATCACAAAGTCAGAGGTTTTGCCTGATGTGTACACTGATACATCTTCAGGTCTTAGAATAATGTCTGACACATAGAACATGGTCACATAATATTGTTTTGTAAAAGAACAACTAGATTGATACTACTAATACCTTCCTTTCCTAGTCTTTACAATATAAGTAATTTTGCTATGAAATTATAAATCACAAAGAGAATTGAAACTCAGTTTTCTTCAGTTGTAATGATGTAAAAGACATATACAATGATAATAAAGATGAAGAGTAATACTGCATTCTTTAATAATGTGTGTGTGTGTGTGTGTGTGTGTGTGTGTATGTGTGTGTGTGTGTGTGTGTGTGCATAAAGTACACAACTGTAACCAAACTTCTGATGCTTGGAGTGGCTTTAGATCACAGTCATCTATTTTATTTACGTATTTATTTTTCTTCATAGAAAAAGCAAGAAACATTTTGTTCTAAGTAAAATAGGATTCATTTAAATTTTAAACATCAAATAGGTAGTGGCTAATAGCAGATAATTTATGAATATCAAATGCATACTCACAAGTAGCAGGTAATTTATAAACCATTTATATTTGACCTTTTTGCATATCAAAATTAATGCAAGCATTGATGCTTGCATTAATGCTGTCTTCCTGTTTATGATTTGATTGGGTAATTAACAGGGTAATCCTGCATCTTTCTAACCATGCAAGGATTCTGAGGTCAAATAATACATTTAAAAAAAAAATCTGCCCTCTTTTGTCCTTTTACCTTTTACAGACCCTACCTCACAGCCCTTTTCTGTCAACAGTGGTCAACACCCCCCTGTGGAAGGTGCTAGTATCATCATTTGAGAGAAGATGAAGTTATGACCTGAGGTGAGTCACTCCATTGGAGTCACACTTTCTTGAAGAGCTGGCATCAAAACTCAGGTCTTTCTGATCCCAGTGTTCAGCCTGGTAACTAACCTCCATGCTGTTCTGCTGAGACCCTTAAATACAATTAAATCAGTGATGTAGTAGGGTATTGAATGTGTGCTTTGGCAGAAATCTTTATATTTTCTCTTCTTTCCCCTGTTTGCTATGAGATATATCCTATAAGCTCTCTCAAGATCTCTCACATCAATTTTCTCCTTTATCTATCCACTGTTTCTGTACCCAAACCAAGTGGTGAATAAGACCCAAATTATCATTATACTATCACCTAATAATTTTCCTGCACTTCATCTATGCTTTGTGTAATTCATCTTATATACCGTCCTCCTACAAGGCACTACTAATGACTGCTACTCTATTCCTCCAACTATATCTGGCTATAGAAATATACAAATCTTGGAGGAGTTCTTATTGTGGTAGGTAATCCAGTGTGATATGTGCTAGAGGTACATGCACAGTTCAATTGTGATACAAAAGATTAAGAATCTAGTGATCCATTGGATATATAGATAGGAAGATCACAAAAAGCTGTCTTATTGGTGACCTTCATTATAAAGAAGGTAACATAAGCCATGGTAATTCCCAGGAAGAATATTCAAAGTCATATTGCCAGGAGAATTGAGCCTAACATCTGGTTATAAGATTTAAGGGGCAAATGTAGAAAGAGGAGCCATTTACATATACAGAAAGTTAAGTGTCATGGAGGTAGAGAAGAAAAAACAGGGGAGGAGCCAGAAGTCAAAGGAGTAGTTACAGTTAAAGAGAAAAGGTGCTGGATAGTGTCAAATGTAATAGCTAGAGACTGACTGTTCCTACTGGATTTGTCAGATAGGAGATGGATGGTGGAGAAATGATGGAGTTGTACCAGGAATAAAATCAAGGAAGAAACACTCAGATGAAAATTTGGCTCATACACAAAAGAGTGAGATAGGGCAATGCTTGAGTAAAGATCAAGGGAAGATTTTTTGCTTTTGTTTTTAAATTTCTACAGTGAAAAGGAGCAATGACCTCTCTTAACACCCACCTCTATTTTCCTTGCATACTAACATAGCAGTCATATTTATTTAGTACATGGTAGAGAAAATACAGCATGTATATATACTAAATGAAAGGACAAAACCTGACAGGAATACAGCAGCAGAATTTGAACTTATAGAGAGAATGAATAATTGGTGGAGCTAAGTTAGGAGACAGTAAGGAAAGGGGGTAAGGACACAGACTATAAGTTCAGCTTTAGATGATGGGAACAACATGTCTTTTATTGACAAAG
The DNA here is from genome assembly GCF_902686445.1 of Sciurus carolinensis. NCBI lineage: Eukaryota > Metazoa > Chordata > Mammalia > Rodentia > Sciuridae > Sciurus > Sciurus carolinensis. Next base: position 46,953,944 of record NC_062216.1, on the reverse strand, counting down.
GAAGAAAGAAAGTAGAAAGAACCACCTACAGTCATAAGCAGATATGATGCTGGAAAGTCTGTCAATGGCTTCCATTTATGTGAAGAGATAAATAAATGCAAAGATTGGGTAGGAGATTGGGGATAATATTAAAAATTATGAATAACCACCTTGGATGATCCAGGGATACTGGAAATGCTACAGAGCAATGTCAGAGGTCCACTAAAGGTAGAGAAATGACTCTAGCTTACATGTTTCCTAAACTATGCCACAGTATAGACGAAATATCAAGAGATTATCAATATCCCCTCGATTAAACATTGATCCCCAATTAGTAACTCAAAACTCAGAATATTTTATTATTCAGAACAAAGGGCCCTATCAGACAAGAGTATAGTTCAGGAAATGATACTTATCCCATTGTCAATGAAAAATTTGCATTTTGGAAAGGTTTATAATATAGAAGGATGAGCATGGGCTTTTCTGATGTGGAAGTGAATCTCACCAGTTGTGTGACTTCAGGTAAATATCACTTCCCAGCTGTGTGGTCTTGGGTAAGTTACTTATCCTTTCTGAAACTCAGGTTTTGCATTTTAGGATTGTCAAGAGAATCAATGAATTGACCTATATAAAGATTAATACTTACGAAATACTGCTGTCTTCCCTTCCACCCTTCTGTCACTCTTCCCATGAGATGAGCTATTTTTAGCCATCTTGAGATACTGACACATAGTAAATGCTTGGGTAAAGTTAGGTTTGGGACTGCAAAGGAGAAAACCAGTTTTGGGGCTGTGGAGTATCTACTAAAGTATAATCAACTTGTATGGATCTGTTTAGGTAGCCTCTTTAAATCTTTATTTCAATCCTTATTTTAATACTTGTTAAAGTCATTCTATTCCAACCTATATTAGTCTTCATATTCTTTATTATATGTAGAATTAATTCTGACACTTTTTCATAAATATTCTCAAACGGGTGGGGAGAAGCATCATGGTTTCACTGTCTGTCTTGTTTTTCCTGCTGAACTATAAATTCACAGTGGAGTGGGTGGGTCAGGGAGAGGCAGTGTCTCCTCTGAATCTAGGACAGTGTTCCTTGGTGGATGATCAAGGTCATAATCATGCCATTATAATCCTCTTATTCCATGGCACAATTATCAAAAGGAATGGAAAGTGCCTGTGGAAAAAATTTTGATGATGAGAGAATGTTAAAATTAACTTTAAATACCAAGGAACAGAAATACAGACCCAGGGGTGACCTAGAAAAACATAAAGACCAAAAAGGAGTTTTGAGGCCTGAGGAACTTGTCTTGTTCATCTTTAGCCCTCTGCCTGATGTGAGTATAGGGCAAAGGAACAAGAATTCATCATTACCAAATACATCTTCTGAGCTACATCTATGCAAAACATCTTACATACATTTGCTTCTCCCAAAATGACATCCAATAAGAAACAACAACTCATTTTTTACATGAAATTAAATAATTTGAGAAACTCAATAATTCTCTTATGTTCCCAGATAGTCAGTTGTAAAACTGACATTTGAACCAGATCTGCAGTCACCAAAGTTCACAATGTTTCTACTATAAGTATTTTACCTTCTGACTAGAAACTGAGAGCTAAGAAACAAATCTCTGTTTACAGAAGCAACAGTTGTGGTGATATTCTAGGAGTTAATGTGTGTAATATAAAGTCCAATTTACCATTTGAATGGAGGCAGAAAATGTAGATGTAGACCAAGCTAAGATCATCACCTATACTAACTCCTGTTTTTGTTTTGTCTTTACCATTTGACAAAAAAAAAAAAAAAAAAAAAAAAAAAAAAAAAAAAAAAAAAAATTAGCAGGCAAGGGCTCTCTTGCTTTTTGAGATGGTGACAATAGCACAGAGTTATATTCAGCAGAAATCTGGAAGTATCTTTCTCCTAAATATGTGAGGATTGAGGAAAGTTGAATGTAAAGACAAAGAGAGGTTTGAAAGACAGATGAGATTAACAATTCACACTAGAACATTTTGGGAGAAAGTACATCTCATAACTAAATTAATGGTAAAAAGGTACTGAGTATTATCTCCTATTAAAAAGAAGATTATTCTTGTCTTTGAAGGTGTTGATGAAAATGAATATGAAGTTTCTATACATTCTTCATGTGCAAATACAATTAAAAGGTCCCTCCAGGTTGACTTTCAGTAGATAACTTTGGCTGTATTTCTTTCATTTGGAACCAATGCTACTTGCTAAAGCTACATTTTGTGCACCACACTAGGGCAACCCCAGAGAGGAAGTAGCTGATTCTGACTAGAAAGGTGTTTCATTTCTACTGGCTTTTATAAGTACTTAGTTTCATATCTACTTATTTTTAATTAGATTTCATTGTTACTACTACTATTATTATCATTTTGGATTAAGCAGATTTTCACAATCAGTTAATGAAACAGTGGCAAAGCTCTGGATGGAGACTGGCAGCAATCTGTACACCAGCTATGGCACATGCAGTGACTCACTTCTCTATTTTTACTGATCTGAAAATGTTATGAGAATGAATATGAACATTGGAATATTATGCAGCATTATGTTAGAGTTAGCTTTCATTTTAATCTGTTTACTTACTTCAAAATGAATGGTAGAACAATACAAAGCAAGGAATAGAAGACAGAATATTTGTATTTTAGAAATAGGTGCTCAAATTTTCTACATGATTCTCCACCACTTTGACCTCAGATCATTCTTGACTTCATATGCTTATTATTGCATAATGCAAGTTATAAATAGAAAAGTGGATTCATGGCTCAATGATAGGTAAACTCTACCATCACATTTACAAGTTTTTCACAAACTAAGTCATTTAATATGAAGCTTACATTAAGTATGTAAAATGTAGTCAATCCTGAAATCCGTCTTTCAAAATTTGTTCAGAATGTCAGAATCTCAGAGGAGTGTTTGTCATATAAAATTAATGCACAGTAGAATATAATTCTCACCTCTGTTCTCTTTGTCATATTTCACTGAATGGATTTTAGAGTGCTGTTAAGTTAATCTTGTCTAAGTTCGTTCTTGCAGTATACTGGGTTAATTCAACCATCCAAGCAGCAAATACTTATTAAATGTTTTCTTCATGCAATGTACATTTGCAGGTCACTGGAAATAACTTACCAAACAGTACTTGCTGTGGAGTTTATATCACATCGAGATGACTGTCAGTTAAGGTAACACTACAGCAAAGAGGATTTAATCACTAGGAAGCATAATACCCCAGGGTGACCATTCTTCCTGTTCAATGTTAAATATTTTCTTTTGTACTATTCATTTCTCTGTGAACTCTACATTAAGCACAGAAATATCTTAGTTGTCTTTAGGGCACTCTATTCCATCTACATGAGAAGATGCTATCAGCAAAGGTGTTTCACTGGTAACAGGGACTGTGTGCAGTAAAGTGACACCATTTGCATAGAAGTGGGAACAGGGAAGCTCACAGGAACTTGCCGCCGCAGGTTTGTTGGTGTGCTGGATGGAGAGGAGCTGGTGCTGAGAGCATTCTCAATGTCCTGGTCAAGTTGGTCCAGTTTCATAATTAGCAGCACCATGGAGTCCAGTCGCGTCTTATCTCGATCTTCTCTCATTTCCTGAGGAACAGAACATGTTGTTACTGAACTTGAAAGGCCATTTCTTGGAAAGAATAAAAAGTTCCCTGTTCTTCAATGTGACAAAAAGGACACTGGATAATAGGCAGTGTTCTACTTAAGGAGGAAGGGAAGTTCTATTCTGAATCATCAATAGGCTCTTCATGGGGAAGATACTGATCTAGTGCCAAGAAAACATTTTACATGAATATTAAAGATATGAAAAAAAGTGTAATAACAATGAACACTGATATGTTTCTCAACTGCCTATTAGTCTTCAGAAAAGATATATTAGTTTTTTTCTTTAGTATAGTACAAATTGATTATTTATAAACTACTAAGCATTTTTTTGTGGCAAGACATTTAAAAATGTATGTGAGAGAATATTTTTCAGAGTATTTCTGAATTTAGAAAAAAAAACTAAATTAAGGCATTGGTTTGTGCAGTGGGCAATTTTCCTTGCGTGGGAGCATTTACTTACTACTGCTTCAAACTATGTCATATGTCATTGCCAATATTCCTTTCCAAGTTTTTGTTTTCCACACACACTTTTTTTTATAAAACTGTGCATGAATATAATATATACATATATATATATATATAATATGTATACATATATATATATATTCTCATATATATATACAGAGACTTAAAATTTTGGAAATTCTCTGACTTCTAGGAGCAGCTAAAGCTTCTTACGGTTACTTAGAAAGGATTCTTCACGACTCCTGGGTGTTCAAATCAAGTTAGCTAGTTATCAGGAATCTTCCAAATTCTTTGTACTATTCTAGGGATCAGACTTGGGTAGAAATAAGGAAAAGACCATGGAAATAAAGGTAGTTCTTTAGAAGAAAATCTATTGAGAGACTAGTGAACTGAAAGCAGCCCATTTGAGATAAAGTATCATTGTGGACTCAGGTTGCCAACCTCCCATCTGTCCAAGATATTTATTTGGTGATACCAGCTTGGAAAGGACCACCAGCGTCCAACCTCAAAGGGGAAATAATCATGATAGGATCCTTAGGGCGTGTCTACACAAGGATAGCAGGTTGCAGCTTTGTTTCCCTGATGACATTAGTCATGGGAGGAATGTGATGACTGCCTGAATCAGAACTTCTATTGTGCTTTTGGCATTTCTTTTAATCCTTTTGAATTCCCCAGCCACCGGTTTGGAGGCACTCCCAAATAACAGGGTAATTTCATGGATTAATCTAATTCTACAGGAATCTCCATGCCTTAAACAACCAGAGAAGATTGTTAATATTACAGAGACATTATTTTTTCAGAGGTAAAATAATTAGTTTATTAGATTAAGTTGGCAGAGAATTAATTGCTTAAGCTAATATTAGTTAAATTATTTTTTAAAAAGAACTTGAACTTGGTTTAACAGATTAATACAAACTGCAAGAATTGCTCCTGTTTCCACAAAGACAGATTAATTTAGACGATAAATTAAGAACTTTATGGCATGTGCTAATTCCTTCAGAATACTAAACAATTATTATGACTTCAGTTTCTTCCCATTATCCCTGCTGTCTGTTTAATGAAGCTCTAACACAGAATCATGAACTTTTGTTATCATAAAATTTTATTGTGCTTAAAAGTATGCTATTTGCAAACAAATCTAAAACTTTATGTAATATCTCTCAATACTACAGAACATTATTATATAAAAGGAGTGTTATTTATAGTGCTTATAGCCTAGAAGAAAGTCCCAGAAAATTTAGAGATTATTCCATTTAATTCCCTTACAAGTACTCCAAAAAATGGAAGTCTGGTTGGATAGTAATTAAGTCCCCTTAATTACTTTTCCAACGCTTTTGCTTATATAATTTCCTTTTCTATTAAACCATAGTTGTCTTTGACAAGATGGTTGTCTTTGACAAGATGAATTTCTTTGCATCTCTGTATTCACATGTGATTTTGTGTAATTGTCTTTCATTTTTCAGTTATGTTCTCAAGGATAAAGACTAAGCTTTTTTACCTGGCACACATAGAATTAAGTTATACACCACACATACACTACATTTTCAGGACAAAGACCAATGAAATCAATAGAAACCTGTGAAATAACGCCTCCCAAGCCTTAGAAAACATATCTTGATATTTTTCCAGCTACCAAGTTAGTGTTGGACACAGCAATACATCCTGCAGCTATCTTGGACTTATCAGCAGTAGTCCCAGAAATAATTTGTCTTTGAATTAACTGGATACTGAGGTTATGCTTTAAAAATATTTTCAAATGCATTGGATGAGCCTCAAACGCTTTCAATGATTTTCCAAAAGGCTAAAACCAAACAGTCTTGTTCTATGATATAGTTTTAGAGAAATAGCACTGTTTTCTTTCAGGGATGCCTCCTGGTTCACCATCCATATTCAGCCTGGGGATGGACCAACTACATATCTGACGCTTTGGCTAAAAATCATTAGGCCTTATTTTGAAATTACAGGTATTAATATTTTCAAAGTTCTAACTTTTCATATATCCATGGCTAAACTCTATACAATTGCTCACATCTGAAAACAGAGAGTTTATTTGTAGATTTTGGTTACATGATTTTTTCAGTGGAGATTTAATTTCATTCTGTTACAATAGTCCATGAAGAGAAAATTTAATAAGTGAAATCACCTATTCATGAAATCAGTATTGATTTCAAATCAAGGCCAAAGTTTTAATTTTCTTCCCTCCCATATTTCCTTCCTTCTTGACTTCCATTACAGTTGTTCTGGGTAAAGCATCACCATCATCATCGTCATCATCATTATTGTTATACTGGAGATTGAACCAAGGAGCACCCTCTCAACTTATATCTCTAGCCCTATTTAAATTTTTATTTTGATCAAGGTCTTTCTCATTTGCTTATGGGCAAAACATTATTAATGGAATTAAATATCCTTCAGTGAACAGACAGATAAGACCCCTGTTTTCCTGAATAATATCGCCAACTACGGGAATATGGACAATGAACCTTAACAAATTTATGTATAAGATAGTTTCAAATGGGAGCAAGGGTAAGGAAAACAAAAAAGGGTAATGATATATAAGTAACTGTAGGAGTAGTGCCCCACTTTATACAGGGTGATCAGGAAAGAGCTTTCTGCAGAAGAGAGAGTCAAACCATAATAGTTGGAGGATAAGATGGAAGAGATGATGGAGATATATGGAGATAGGGAGGGAGGGAGGGAGAGAGGGAGAGGAGGAGGAGAGGGGAAAGCAAGAGGGGGTAAGGAGATGAATGAATTTGGTCAATAAGAAGTTCAGAAAAAAGGCTAGGGATGCTGAAGGAGGGCCCTTGAAGAGGGAGTGAATGCGTCTTGTAAAATGAGGCTGGAGCCAAATTGGAGCCAAATCACACTCTGCTTTGGATGTCATGGTCAAGAGGTGAACGTCATTCTTTGTGCAATGGAGACCACTGGCAGGATGTAAGAAAATTATTGAGTTACTGTTTCATAAACTTTGAGATTTCTCAATACATATTGGCAATGAAAAACTTTTTTGTAATGTTCTTTAAAATTCGTTATGACTTACCTTATATTTATAATTTTGCATAAGTCAAAACATATTTAAGATTTTCAATATCTTTCTTAGATACCTCATCCCAACAGTTAAGAAATACAGGAGCTCAGAATTTCAGTTACCAGAACCAGTGTCTTGATTTTGCAGATGAGGAAACTGAACTCCAAAGAGATTTTAAGTCCAAGTCAATCCTGCATTAGTAAATCTGAGCCCGGAGCCTGGCTCTCTCACACCCTGCCCTGGTCTCTTCAGCACTCCATTTTGCTTTCTTCCCATAGATAACATTTTAAATTAGCACCCTCATGGCATCACGCATGCTCCTCTGACCTCTTGCAGTTTGGTTTCTTTTCTGCAGAAGCATTGTTTTTGAAGAGCTCTAATGACCATAACAATCAGTTGTAAGAAACCTTCGAAACTCTCTTGTCTAGTTCTTTAAAATTTTATTAAACAATCTGTCAAGATCTGTTGTATGTTTGCACTATGTGCTGTGTTACTGTTGGCTAGGAAGCAACCTATTTTATATATGTGCAGCAATAATTTTTAAAATGGTTTTCTGTCTTCCCCTGATTTCCCAGTTTTTCCCTCCAGAACTGAACAGAATAAGTAGGGTGTATTTCCAAAACAGCATTTCCAATATATGAAGAACTACGTTGTGCTCATCTTTTACCTTTTTAGGAGAAACTTCCTTGGTTCCTTTTTGGTGGGGTTGGGGATGCTGAGGATGGAACCCTGGAACTTCACATGCTAGGCACACTCTTCACCACTGAGCTACATGCTCAGGTCAGAGTTCATTGAATTATTTCTCACATGATATGTTCTCAAATCTTCATTCGTTCTGTTTATTCTTCTCTGAACATGACAGAATTCTGTCAATTACCTGATTAATGATTGGTGCCCAGAATGAAATACATGACTCTGTGTGTTCTCTGGCCAGGGCCAAAGAGGCAAGCTTCCCCATGTTCTGTATACCCTCTTTCACTCAGCCTAAGGATCTGTTCAGAACATAAACAGGCTATTCTTAATGGGGTAGCCAGAGTCTGCTATTTTAATGAGGAAAAAGCATTTAGTTAACTGTGAGCTGAACTTAGTCAACAGTGTGATATATGTCTTATTTTCCCAGTATGTGCCTGTGTAGTGCTAAGACAGAAACTTCCTGTTGCCTTGAGGCTGCAACCAGCTGTTGTCAAAGTGTAGATAATATATGTAGTTGCAGTGGAAGAAATGGCCAGTTGTATCTCTTTCAGACACAGGTCAGTAGAGACCAGGCGAGTCAGGACAGAAACTTCTATTCACAACCACAAAAATGGGAAGTTATATTCCATGTATATAGGATATGTCAAAATATGTTCTACTGTCATGTATAACTAAAAGGAACAAATTAAAAAAAAAAAAAAAAACCTTGTATTCAATTTTGATTCCTTGTCCAAAACAGTCTGGCGGAGCCACGTGGTGAGCATCTAGAAATCTAAACGATGCTCCTAATAGACTCTAAAGAGCTATTTAGTACTGGGCAATGAAGTTTCTTTGACTCTGATGGTATCTGGGGGAGATTAATGGGGCTTCCTGGGGTCATTCTCTCTAAGTATCTTCTCAACTGATAAGACTTAGGAGCCTCCACTAGTCTTTCTTTCCCTTTGAGGAAGGTAATCCCAACACTATTATTCTCTAATGCTTTCAGTTGAACAGAAGAAATCACAGAACACACACAAGGTGGTGGGCACTCCTGCAAGTTCCCAGACATTTTACAGACTGGAGAAATGTGAAGTCTAGAGAAAAGAGCGTATCCAGTGGACACACACGGGCTCTGTTCTCCTAATGCCAAGCATGTGGAAGAGAACAAAAAATTCAGTAAAATACCCAATGCTTCCAACAGTGTTGGCTGAGCAAATACAGTATTGCCTGAATGCCCTGCTTGTCAGTGAGCTGTGGCATCACACAGATAGCCATAATAAATTAAAGGCTGGTCCAGGAATAGAACTGACTTCCTGATTCTAAATTCAAGGTTCTGGCCCCAGCACTGTCTTCAATTCCATATGCATCTTCCTGGCTATTCTGGGCTGCTAATACTCCTTCCTCACCCATAAAAGAAAGGGACCTTTTAGCAAAAGACTTGGCTCAGATTCACCCTGAATTATTTGATCTGCAGCCAGCTGGACAAGTATGAAATCTCCTATTAGTGTTATATATTTCATTTGACAATAAATTTCTCTTTCTACACTTTCTTTTCTTAAAATAATATCCTGCTTAAAGAACTACAAGGTTATTTTATTTTCTTTCAGGAGCAACGAAGATATTCCTCTGAATCAACAGTCAGAAGCTGAAGATAATAAAATTATCCTATGTCAGAATTTTTGGGCAAGTTAAATAAGAAGGCCTGAATTTTTATTCTGCTGTGTTTCAATATGAATTTCTTAGACTGGGAGGAAATAAAACAAACCAACAATTATCCATTTGCCAGATACAGTCTGTTCAATCCCAAATTATTTAGGTAGTATCTTAATTAATAATAATGTGTCAATATCATTATAATAGGGATGGTGGAGATGGATAGATGATAGTGTTATTTAAAGTTGCTACAAGGAATCTTTAACTGCCGGGTAATTATTAACTAAGGATCATGGCTTCATAGTAAGGGTTTATGTTTTAGTCTGTATTAATCTGCTTCTATTTGCAAGGTCTGATGAAGAAAATTGGTTTCTTTTTGCTTGATTTTTAAATTCCAACTAGGCTTCAAATGGAGTGTTTCTTAGCTGGAACTTTAGTACATTGTCTCCCCTAGTTTCTAAATAGTTTCAAAGGACATTTATGCAGCTGGTCCTTGGGAGTGCTCAGAAGTGCAGGTGTGAACTGGGGAGAACTGAGTGGGCAGCAGATTCTCTGTATCTGAGGGAACAGTGAGGATGACTTCCTCTGTGCACTTCAAAGCCCCATTCTTGAGACTGGCATATAATTTCTGTGTTAATAATTTGGTAAGTATTCTGAAATAAGTCTTCACTTTAAGTGCTGAAGTTGGAGATTGGCTTTCAGAATCACTAAATATAATCCAGAGAATAAGATTAGCCTTTCTGAGCTGATGGTTCTGTGCTATCACGCCTATGTAGTATCCAAAATTGCTGCAGGGTTTTTTTTTTTTTTTTTTTTTTTTTCCCAAATCATCCTCAAATGGTTCTTTGCTTGGGCACAGGTTTTAAAAAAAACAGGCTCTTTCCTGAATTGAAAACTTTTGCATTAAAATTCTACTAGATGTTTTCAGGATTATTATGATGATCTTTGCTGTGGACAATAAAGACAAACATAGCTAATTTTTTTTCTTTTCCTTTGAAAACATCACCTAATTTTAAAGAAGTCCTCTATGACTTGACTTCTGTTGACTGTTTGAGTTACATCTCTCATCACCTCCTTGATTCTCAAATGTCAATCATCCTGAATCTAACCACTAAATCTTCCTTAATATTTTTAAAGGTAAAATGTACATATGTATGTGTGTATATGTGTGTGTGTGTGTGTGTGATATTCCTAACATCTGTTAACTATAAAATTATCAAAATAAAAGGACCGTATGCTAGCTAATGTAATCTCATGCAAACAATACTATGTTCTAGGAAATGCTATGCTGCAGGTATATAGCTTCTTTTGGCTTCTCAAATATGTTACATTCTCTATTTTCCAACAAAGATAGCCAGATTTAGTAAATAAAATTAGGGAATGTCCAGTTATACTTAAATTTCAGGTGAGTAAAAAATAAATATTTGTATAAGTATTTCCAAATGTTACATGGGACAATATTGCATTGGACATAGTGATACAAAGACATTTTGTTGTCTGTCTGAAATTAAAATGTAACTAGGCATCCTGTATTTTATCTGACAGCTGTATTTTTGATCCACATAGTGGTGCTGGTTAGGCTTAAGCTCTTCTCCTTGCCTGGCGGGGAATGGATGGAAACTGGCTTCAAGTGCAGGTCACTGCCATGGACAGCTCTTTCACATGGTGTTTCCTTGAATGAATGCCCAGTAATTGCCCTTTTCGTCATACAACTCCAGTGAATGGAAATTTTACTTTTTTCAGTACTTCATTTTGCGTTATAATCCTAGAAAAATCTTCAAGTTACCATTTTTGGGTTTTCTTTAGCAACAAAATTAAAAATGCATGGGATCTTGTGATCTTTTAAGAATTTCAAATTTACTTGCATTTTTAATACTTTGTAATGAATCTTCTAGGAATGACTATCTTTAGAGTAAATTTTTTTTTGCCATTATTTATCTTTTCACTGAAGACTTTCCCAAGGATACAAACTCAGTTCATGGGAGAATTGGAAAATTAATGTCTAAAGAATCACCTCTTATTCTTGCTGCCCAAGAAATCATTAACACTTTCAGGCCCCAAAGATTCATCCTTCAACAGGTGGACTCAAAATGATGTATTTTTCATACAAATTGAATTGCACTTGGAGCTGGGTGCACGCCTGTAATCCCAGAGGGTCAGGAGTTTGAGTCAGGAGGATTGCAAGTTCAAAGTAAGCCTCAGCAATTTAGTGAGGCTCTAAGCAATTTAGTGAGATCCTGTCTCTAAGTAAAGAACAATAAAGAGGGATGGGGATGTGGCTAGGTGGTTAAACATCCTGGATTCAATTCCCTGTACGCCCCCCCCCAAATGCATTTGTATATCTGAAATGAATACATGTAGATTTAAAACAGAGACTTAGTCACATATAGGTGGTACCTTCTTATTGTCATTAATCTACATATTGAGCAGCTAAAACCATCTAGTTGGTGTTTCTTATTCCTTCCCTCAATCCATCCCTTCCTCTTTTCTTTCTTCCAGTTTGTCAATACTTTTACTCTTAGGAGTCCTCAAATATTAGTGTGCATCAGCATCATCAGGCAGCTGCTGATATTAGTAGGTGTGGGATGGAAATGGAACATCTGCATTTTTAACAAGCTCTCAAGTAATGCTGCTGTTGCTGCCCATGCTGCTGTTGCTGGGGGCTTCATAGTGAGAATCTCTGACCCACACATGAGACAAGTAGTTGTCAATTCTGGCTGATGGTTGGCAGCCTTGTACGGTTTTGAACACTTCCACATGCTAACAGCCACTGACAAATTCCAATGTAGTGGGCATGGGTGAGGTTAAGCTAATGTTTTTAAAAGATTCATGGATACATTCATAGCATATAGCTGGGATTGGGAAACTCTATAAAAGATTACAAGAAAACCCTTTTACAGTTTCTGGCAAAAATTAGGACAACAGGAATTAGAGTCTTACCCAGAAGAATTACACAATAAAAAATCTGTTAATCCCCATAGTAACAGATTAAAGGGTAAAATACAAGTCAACAAGTAAATGTTAAACAGGGTGTTTATAACATTCAAAATCTACTTTAAATCACCTGCTAGTGGTTAAAACAGAAAAAATAATTAAGAACTCTCTTAAGTAATGAGGACTTAGATGACAATGTTCTTAACCTGATTAAGTGTCAGACACTGAGAGCAAACATTGAGGATAATGGTGAAGCACTGGACATATTTCTATAGCATTAGGAAAAAGTAAAAAAGTTTGCTATCTCATATTGCAGTTAACTTCAGGTCCTGGTCAGTGCAATAAAATCAATAGTAACAATAAGATGTAGATGATTATATCACAAGGGAAGAGGATTTGCATCTTGAAAAAACCAGAGAACACTCTGACAATCTGATAATCTATTAGAACTAATAAAAGAATTTGGCTCAACACAGATAAACACAAGAACACTCTTGGTTACTGCTATTTGTCATTTAAAATGTGGAATAGAATAAAAACTAAGTCAACAAAGGTTATAAGAATATGTAAAAGTAACTGATCAAGAAATGAGCAAGATCGTTACATAAAACCCGAAAGTGTCACCAAAGGATGTAAAAGAAGACTAACAAATGGAAAGAGAATTTTTACAGAGGACAATTCCAACATACTTTATAATTTAATATGTATCCTATCTGTTTCCCCACTAGAATGTCAGCCCCACGAGGACAGCAGACATGACCTGTTTTTGTTCACTGATATAACTGGAGAATCTGAAGCAAGTAATTGGCATGTAATCATCACTCAATGAATGTTTGTTGAGTGAGTGAATAAAGTTTGAATTCTCTGAATTAATTTATGAATTTGAAGGAGTCCAAACCCTAAACCCCATGGGTTTTGTGTGTTTTTAAAATTCGAATTTGCAAAGTTAATTCTTAAAAACAAAAAACAAAAACAGAAAAACATACAATCCAGAAGAACATTATATGATATTTATCCAAATGAGTTGAGAACTTAATCCAACAAAACAACCACCAAAACCTGCACATGCATGTTTACAGAAGTTTTATCCATAATTTCTAAAGCTCAGACTAACCAAGATGTCCTCCAGTAACTGAACAGGTAAACTGCAGTATATCAGACAATGAAATATTATTCATCACTAATAAAGAAATGAGTTATCAAGCCATAAAAAGACATCAATGAAACTTAAAGGTATATTAGTAATTGAAAAAAGTCAAATTCATAAGTTCCATTGATCATACGATTCCAGTAATACCACATTCTAGAAAGGCAAAACTACATGGATAGTAAAAAGATAGTGGTTATCAGGGGTTAGGGGTGAAGAAGGATAGGTAGGGACAGAGCAGAGGATTTTAGTGTAGTGAAACTATTCTGTTTGATACTATAGTAACAGATGTATATCATTATATAGTTATCAAAACATATGGAATAAGCACCAGGAGTGAATTCTCTGAACGTTGAGTGATACTGATGTCAGTGTCACTGATTATAACAAATGTGCCTCTCTGGAGCAGGATGTTTGTAGTGGGGTGCCTATGTGTGTAGCAGGTAGGGAGCAGATGAAATCTTTGTACCTTCTGCTAAATTTTTCTGGGAACTTAAAACTGCTCTAAAAAGCCTATTGAAAACAAAATTAATATACTAAAGACAAAAATCCTCCAAATCTTTTTAGTATGGACATCTTTATATATATATATCTATAGCTATATCTATCTATATCTATATATCTATATCTATACATATATATATAAATACACACATAATAGAGAAAAATAACATCATAAACTCTGATTTGTATATCAGTCTAAAATTATCAGTATTTGATCAACTTTATATATCTTTCTTTAAATTTTCAAACTGTATTTAAGCAAATCCCAGATACTGTATCATTTCCCTCAAAAATGATAAAGTATGCATTGGTTTTAAAATCCATCTGCAAAAGGAAAGGATAAAATCTTTTTTTAAAATATCTGAACTTTCACTGGTGTGTGGGCACACACCTGCAATTCTAGAGACTCAGGAGGCTGAGGCAGGAGGATTCCAATTCAAAACCAGTCTCAGCAACTTAGTAAGGTCCTAAGCAATTTAAAAAGGACTTGTCTTTAAATAAAATATAAAAAGGGATGGGGATGTGGTTCAGTAGTTAAGCAGCCCTGGGTTCAATTCCGGTACCAAAAAAAAATCTAAACTTTCTGTGAGACAATACACTGTACAACATTTTCATACATGGAAAAACTGATAAATTTTCAAAGACAATTATTGACTGGAAGAAAATATTTAGAGCATAACTAACAGCAAATAAAGAAATTATAAATAGACAAATAATCAAAATGATCAAGACATATAAAGAGGCTATTCATAGAATAATTTCTAATGATTTAAAGCCCCAGAACTTTATTGGTAATTAAAAAATGCCTATTCAATACAGAAAGAGAAATATTTTTCATCTGCCAGATTATCAAAAATGGAAACAAAACAATCTTGACCACACTCAAAGTTGAAAATATTTTGAAAATAATTTTTTTTCCTCTTTGGAGGCTGTTTTGAAAATATCCACTAAAATTAAAGTAAGGCATATTCTTCAGCCTAATATTCTAATTTTAGACACCTATCCTAAAAAAATTACTTATGCACAAACAGAAATAGGAGGCCCAATACTAGTCATTGAAACATTTTTTTTCCAGTGACCAAAGAACAGAAAATAAGTCAAGCGGCTATCAACAGAAAACTATTTAACTTCATAAACCATTTTTCCTTGTCTACTAGATCGTAGTTGCATGTAATGAAATAGTTTCAACTGTACCGACAGAGCCAAGAGTAACCTACATAGAGCTTCAATGCGAGTTAAGAAAGATGCCCCTCGGGGAGGCTGTAGCCCTGTGCCAGGGTTCACTGCTCACAGAGCAAAGTACATCACCCCTCAGTCCCCATTCAGTGCTTCGGTCTGGTGTCTTTGTGCAGGGCACAGCCTGATCAGCAGAATTTGGGATTTTGTTGAGTATTCGCTATTCATAAGGAAAGCAGTTCCGGGTCTATTCAGAGGAGCAGGAGGGGAAGGACCACACTACTGCATTCACTATAGTACCAAACATGCACGTGTGTAAGAGCACATACACAGACACACTTGCCCAAAGCAAAAGTCTTTATATATGTAAATATAAAGAGGCACAAAAATTATCTGAAAGGATACCTATCCTTGGGGGTTGGGCAAGGAGATCTACTCTTTTTTTTTTTTTTTAGTAATATGAAATTCCTAACAAGTATATGATGGGGAATTAGATTAGTTGTTGTTGTTATTATTATTATTACTATTATTACAAAAAGAGAACATTCATTAAAAACAACAACAAAACTATAATTTTAAAAGTGTAAAACAGGACCCTTGATGTTGTATTCCTTAACTGTGCAACACACTTTATAATACCTTTGTAGGAAGAAAACAGACTACATCTTTAGGTTAAACCATAATAATTTGTCAATGTCTTACCATTTTTGACCTATAAGGTGGTTCCATATTATAAATGGAATGGCAACTATAGACTAATATGCACGATTTCAGGTCACACGAGCAACTATTTTCTACACGGGAAGCGCCACGTAGTGGAAAGACCACCATATCATGTTCATAGGAAGAAGGTCTTTCACAACACTTCGGGCTCTTGGATGTGTTCTGTAGAATTTCTATAGATTATCCAAGAAAGCTGAATGGGTCTTTCTAGTATAGACTGATAACTATATTTCTGATTGACGAGTGCAGTGCTTTAGCATCCTCATGGTCCTAATTCCTCATTAAATAATCTTTTGCTTACTAACCATGAAAAACCATCATTTATAACTTCCAAAAATCAGAGACAATTAAAGTTTAAGAATATATATCGTTCGCCTTTAATATAATTATTTCTTTCCTTGATCTCTTTTGATGATAACTAATCTAAAAAGAAATAACTTTTGGATTAGACAGAGGGGAGTGAAGAGAGGGGAGGGGGTATGCGGGTAGGAAGGATAGTAAAATGAATTGGACATTATTACCTTATGTGCATATATGATTACATGACCTGTATATCTCCACATCACGTACCACCAGAAGAATGAGAATTTATATTCCATTTAGGTATGATATGCCAAAATGCATTCTACTGTCATGTACAATGAATTAGAACAAATAGAAAAAAAAAATAAAACAAAACAACTAATCAGTACTGGTGCCTTACTTATTAAACTTTTCATGCACATATTGTCTCCTAATCAGTTTTTAAAGTCCACATGAGAAGGGACTGGGCCTCACACATCTCTGAACCTTTGAATATACAGAGAAGGATTAAACTAGTTTTAATTCATTTATAATGAATTTTCTAAATCCCACTCTTTACTAAGCATCTAGAAATATCTAGCCATCTCTGAAAGTCAAAGTTTCTACAGAGAGAAAGCATAAATAACTACTACAGGGAGACTTTTTTTAATAGAAGAGAACTTCTCAGATGTACTGATTAGAAAATGTGTTGGCAGGAGAGTGGTTCATTGTTTGTGTCCTCACAGGACTTAGTTAAAACTCAAAAACGTCTTTGTGGTATAACATTTCTGAGGAAAAAAGGACATTTGAATAATAGCCTTTTGCTTCCAAAATATTGAGGTTACTCATCTTCCAATTCCCTGAGATCATTAGGACCTGTTTGTTTGCCTTCCTCTTGTGCATAAGGGGACCAAACAATGGGTTCTTCTTTCCCAATATGGTAATAATGCTTACCCGACTTTATGCTGAGAGAGTCTCTTTCATAAAAGGAAGAGAAATTTTTCTTTATCTATATATGTATCTTGCTTGTTCTCCACGTAAATTATGTGCCCAGGAAAGGGACCTACAAATTTCTATGACATTTAATTCAAGTGGTCATATTTAATAATACAACTGCTGTGGAGTTGATTGTACTTATAATGGGCAGTATTTCTTTGGCCATCGATTATATACATACAAATAAAATATAATAGATAAATCTTGTGAGTTAGAGAGTATAAGAAATATATATAATTTTAATATGAGTCTTGGAATTCAGAGTTACTTAAAGTATTATGTTTTGAAAAGTATATATAGAATACATATTAAAAGGGGTTAAACAATATGTAATAGTAACTTTTTTTTCAAAAGATGGGGTCTAAAACTATACAGTATTGCTCTTCTTAGAAGTCCATGGAAGATGCAATAGTGCTTAGTGACAAAATTCCATTATTTTCAATGTTGAAATTATAAAACAGATCATAAAGTAATAATTTAGAATGGGAAAGAATTTTAGAGATGGTGTAGCTTTTTTTTTTTTTCTTTTTTTAAACAATGAAGTTTGGTAAAATGAAGACACAATTGGCATCCTAGATTTTGCCTGCTGGAAAGAGGTTCGATTGATCTTGGAGCAAATTTGACCTTTCCCTTCTTTAGTCCTGGATTAATGAAAGGGTTGTGTTGTAAATTGTTTTTATTCTTTATTGAGCAACTATTAGATTGATAAAATTGTGCTGTATGCAAGAGACCAAACAAATAATACCATGCCATGTGTTATGGTTTGGATATGGTGTGTCCCCCAAAAGCTCACATGAGAGACAATGCAGGAAGGTTCAGAGGAGAAATGATTGGGTTGTAAGAGTCTTAACCCAATCAGTGAATTAATCCCTGAAGGGAATTGGGGAGTGGCTTTGGGTATACATTTTGTATCTGGAGAGTAGAGTCTCTCTCTCTGCTTCCTGATGATGTGAGCTGTTTCCCTCTGCCACACTTTTCTTCCATGATGTTCTGCTTCACCTTGAGCCCTAAGGAATGGAGCTGGCCATCTATGGACTAAAACCATGAACCCTCAAACAAACCTTTCCTCCTCTATAATTGTGCTGGTCAGATAATTTAATCCCAGCATTGAAATAGCTGACTAAGACACCATGGAAATGACCAGTCAAAACAAATGGAATGAGTTCAGAGTTAGAGTAAAGTACTGTTAAAGACAGAGAGGGAAAAAAAAAAAAAAAAAAAAAAAACCCAAAAGGTTGACTATGTGATATGACCCAGATGGCCTAAGGGTCAGCTTTCTAGAAAAAGCAACACTTAAACTTGACCCTTGAAAGTTGAGTAGGATTGGGAAGGACAGAGGGCATGGTGTGGTGGGAATATGATACCACTAGGGACATTAATAGAATAGCTTTAGGATTCTGACTGAGTTGGGAGGGCAGGACAAGACCCTAGCTTTGGTTTAGTTCTTGTGTAAAGCATAAGTGACAAATGTAAAATCCTTGACTTTGGATGGTTTGACTTAACAGTTTTTCAACTTTACGATGGTGCACATCACCTTTGCGATATGCATTTAGTAGGAAGTATACTTTTGAATTTTGGTCACTGTGCCATAAGATCCTCTCTTGGGATACTGGGCAGCAGCAGAGAGCCCTGACTTCCAGCCAGAGGCATGAACATGAAAGCAAACAACTGATAGTCCACAGTGGACTGCACTACTGAGCTACAGTGTTCTGCGGGTGAAGTATGTGAAATGCACCTTCGACTTCTATTATTTTCAATTTAAGATATTTTCAACTTACAATGGGTTTATTGGGAGGGAACTGATCCCATCATAAGTTGAATGGTATGTGTTTGTAGTACACATATGAAGAGCTGGTTTGCCCTGCCATGACCCCCTCCAAGCTTGTTATGTGTGTTTCTATTTTTTCTTTTCAACTACCAACTTGCATTTTCCAAGTCTCATTATGATATTTTATGAGGAAAATATAAGCATTTTATAAAATTATTTTGAAAGTGGGAAAATAAAAGGAACTTCTCTTCCTTCAATACCTACTGCTTCATGTAGCCACCCCTGAATGGGATCCCTACTGGCACCATATCTCCCCTATTTGTTTCAAGGAGAAATTAAATTTGCCATTTAAGTGATTGGCAGAAATTGATACATTTTATAAACTGGTGAGAAGGGGTCTTTCCCAGATTGGTGAAGTTTCACTTCACTGTTCTTTGTGGATAATCATGGAGTTCTAGCATTTAAAAAGCATGAATGATAATACATTTCAACATCTATCAAAATTGTTAACTATATCCTGAATATTCTGTGACTGCTTAATCAAAACTGGCATTTTCACACAATTTCTGCATTGGTGTGTGCTATTATTTAATTTGACAAAATTCTTTTCAAATTTTTATTCAACCAAAGATGTCTGCTGATGACTGAAAGGTCAAATCCACAAGAAACCTATAGATCTATTAGCAGAACCTGTCACCATTACTAATAAAATAATTCAGAGAATGTGTTCTTTTACTGAGAGCAGGTTAAAGGAAGCACTTAATATTTTTTTGCTAAAAGTCTCCTTGTGGACCAAAAGTGTTGATCCATTACAGACTTAGAAAGCCCATCCGAGGGGAAAATAAGAATTATGATCTCATTATTTTTAAGATTCTGTTATTTGCTTAGCAAAATATAATCCAAATGTGAATTTTACTATAGCAATAAAAATAGAAAGTAAATTAAATAATCTTAAGAAAAGTCTTTACTCCATTTAAGAGAACTTTAAGGGCATATTTCCTTATGTTATTGAAAATGGAAACACCGATACTATTCTGGAAGACCATTCTCATGAACTTTGGAAATTACAAAACAAAACAACTCATTGGGTTACCTGGAAAAAATAATAGTCATGGCAAAAAGAAGTCAGAACTCCTTTATTTTCCTTCAGATATTCCTTATGCTCTTGGTCAGAAGTTAGTTATTTAATAAAATTGACCTATTTTTAATATGAATCTATCACAACATTTGCATTTAGTAACAATGCACTAATTCATATGGAATAGAAATATGAGAATGTTCCTTCATTGCTAACTTTTATCAGAGAGTAAGTGCTGAGAATCCTGTGATTTTATTTTCACATACCAGGTCTCCAGCAACACTGTTTTAAAAGCCCTCTAAGTATTCAGGATATGCTCCTCTTTCCATGTTCCTAGAACACAATGTGCAGTGAAAGAAGACGGGTCACTCTCTCTCAGGGAAATATGCAAACGCCACAGATGTGCTAGCGGAGCGGCTGTTTCCCACACACCCCATGGCTCCTCTTGAGCACAGGAAGGGAAAGAAAAATCCTCTAAAAAAATTAACCACATGTTAGTATTGAAACGTTGCCAGGAACACAGACAGCCCTAGAGGGTTTGTTTCAAATCAATATTGATGGAGCCGTGTGGCGGGTCAAGGGAATGGCACATCTCCCTCTCAGAGTTCACAGGCCTGAGTATTTTTATTTAGGCAGAAAGGAAAACTCAGAAAACAAGCAAACAGCAGTGGGAATGATACTACTAACCTCCGTCTGACATTTTTAGATTAATGTATAGTGAGTGAGCGTTTCACTTTCTCAGTCTCATTTAATGAAATCCCTGGGAGGCAGAGGAACTGTGTTGGGCAAAAGGTGTTGGGGTGTTACCAAACCTGCCTGGTAATCCAGACTATTGTATCTTGCAGAAATTTTTGAAGAATTGGTCAGTATCATTACTATACTGTCATAGGAAAAATACGTCATATCACCATAGTCAAACTGATTGTTTTTTAAAATGCATGTGAAGTAAAAACACATAACTCCTTCCCATCCCCCAAACCCTGAAAACTATTTTTCCTTCTCCTCCTTCCTTTTCCCCTCCCCATTCATCTCCTTCTCCTCCTTCTCCTTCTTCTTTTTGCATGGTCCAAAATAATTATACACAAATTGAAAAGCTATCCCTGCTTAACATTCCAACAGATTCTCTCTTAAGTAACGGTCCATTTTTTTTTTTTTACCATAGAGAAATGAAAAGAGTCATGTATATCAACATCTGACACCAAAGATGGCAAGCAGTAACTACTTGGTAGTTCACTTCTCCCTTATTTTTTGAGCCTTATAACATCCTCTAGATTGCATATTGCTATATAAATGCACAGGGTTTTATTAGTAGTGGTAGTTACAGTAACTGTGCACAACTACTTTTTTTCATTTTCAAATACCTCCATATTTTAATAAATACTTTCTTTTCATATCTATTCTTCCTACATGCTCTGTACATTCAAGTGAAACTCTTTTTCAGTCTCTGCCTCATTTTCTCACATCATTTTTTCTGAGGATGACAGAATTTAAAGCTCAAGGAGCAACTTGAGACCATTGAGAGTATCCTTATCTTTACAAAGATCGGTCAACTGAGGATTAGCAGAGACAACAGAGATTTAGAAATTGGTCATTCTACCTCCTAGATCTGTGTTCCCACCATTTTCCTATGCATTGCATCTTTTATGAGTATTCTGGGGCTTACAGTGCCATTGCCTAATTCTGCATATATATTTTTCCCTCTTGTCTTTAAAAAAATGCTTGCATTTACCTCTCTAGGATTTCTCCCAATTCTTAACTGCTGTCATTAGATCTTACCTCATGGTTGCTTACAATGAGGCGTCATTGGAAAAATTGCTTGTTATAGCATGGATTTTTCTTAATTTTGTCTATGCTTGGCCTGTAACTGCCATTTCTAAGTATTCATTCCCCTGGTTTTTGTCTGATGCAGGTGTGGACTAGACTTTAATCTGCACTTTGGGAGTTCCTGATATTTGCTCTGATTCCACACTGCTCTCATTGTTCCTGTACACTTGCAAAATGTACCCATGGTTCTGGGTTCTCCCTGTCTACCCAGCTCAGTACCCTCCACAGCCATCCCAGGTTGCCAACTGTCTTCTCAAAATTTTCATCAACTACCAGTACCTTATCTTCTCCCTCCAAGCTTTTCCACATCTCCTTGTCCAACTCCTGGCTCTTCAGGCTCTGACCTGACACTGGATTCTGCTGTTCTGTCCTCCTGATTGTTTCAAGGACAAATAGTTCAGCTTGAGAAAATCACTCTAGGCTTTACTCATCTCCTTTCTTTAAACTTGCATGTCAGTAGTGATCTGCTGTGCACCTCTGATTGAGAACCACTGACATGGCATAGGAAGACGCCAAACACCCCAAACTTAGAGGTGTATGAATACTATCATTATGCAGCAGGTTTAGCTTTGAGTTTCTCAGCAATGAAAGCCCAAAGGGGAAGTTTTATTTTTGATATCTTTTTCTGTGCCTGTCATAGTTCAGGCCACCAAGTAATATTCAGTAAATACATTTTTTATTTGTTGAGAGCATTCTTGCACCTCTTTTTGGTACCTGTGGGGGTAGAACCTTTAGATTTTAAACATTCTTCTACTAGCTCAAAAAGGCACATGAAAATATCATCAGCTGAGTATAACATGAAGATGCCAAAATACTTACTTGGAAAATATACTGATAATAACACATACTTTCATTAAGTACTGGGTAAAAAAAAATCAAAAGATTAAATCCCCATCTATTTGAGCACATACATATCATATTAAATGCTACCTAATGCTTGCATGAGCATGTGTGTGTAGTTACCTTAACTAAAGCTACAAAAATCTTTTAAAGAATCCTGATATCCAGGCCTCACCCCAGAAAAAAAATGTATCAATCTCTGGAAGTGGGACTGAGGCACAAGTATTATTTGGAAATATTCTTTCTCCATTGAATAAAATTTGGGAAAATTAATTGAAACATATTAGTCTATAAAATTTGATAACTGATTTTAAATTCTACACAATGCAAAAGCTGAAAAGAATCAGCATTATATTTCTCATTATATAAACCTAAAAACAAAATATTGGTGAAACAGACTTTTATAAATCATAGATTTGTAAAATGTATTTTATTGCTACTCAGTTTTCAGCAATGGGTTATATTGTGGATGAGTAGTTACTGAGGTGAATACATATTTGCAATGTATTTTTGAAGTTTAAAAGTGTTATAACATG
Source organism: Sciurus carolinensis (assembly GCF_902686445.1). NCBI lineage: Eukaryota > Metazoa > Chordata > Mammalia > Rodentia > Sciuridae > Sciurus > Sciurus carolinensis. The sequence goes on along the minus strand of NC_062216.1, from coordinate 46,930,698 downwards.
ATCCATGATGTTAATTTCTACCCTATCTAGTTGCATGAAGAATAAAGAATACCTTTTAAAAAGAAGAATTAATAGATGACAAATAAAATGAGGGTAACCAATAAAATCTAAAATGGGCTTCCATGTCAGTCAACTAAGGGTTTTATTACCTATGGCATCAATTCGACCTCACAGAAACACTATTCATTGTCCCTCACAGAAACACTATTCTAAGTAGCAAAGAAAAGATAGTGTTAATATAACTGAGAAGTTTAAGAGATCAATTTAGGCACAGCTGCATTCAAGATTCAAGCAACTGTATCATACCCCATTCTCTATTGTCTCTGCTTGTCTCTGTGGTGACAACATGACTGCCTGGGATTCAAGACATACCTTTTTTAGGAAAAATGTTTTCAGAACAAAGAATGCAATATAACTGTGGTTAGAGATATAAGACCTGACTGTCCAGATGGGGAGGAATTGTGGGTTGAAAAGAGTGGGGGAGGGTGTGAAAGGGGGTCATTCGATTAACTGCCCCCTAAAGTCGAGAAGTCAAGTAAACCAGATACAGAGATAAAAAGATTTGTGACAGATAAAAAGTAATGGCTTCCCACAATAGTTGGTATAAAAGACAAGTCCAAAGAGAGGAATGTATTTCTGCTATGTCTTAGAAATTCATAAGTAGGATATTATGACACGTGTTTATAAATATACTTCTTGTATTTATCCATATTTAAACTAGTGATTTTCTGCCTTTCAATCAATTTTTCTTTTTAAAAAGAACAAAATACTTATTGGAAAGCATTCTTAGGTTAATATTTGAAAATGATGGAACATATCAAACTTGAAATGTATAATCATGCAATTTCAACAGACTACTAAATTTGATCAAAATAATTCTACTTTCACGCAAGTCACTGACATCAACTCAATAATGTTAGGCAGAACTGAGACATAACTGTAGGCAGCTTCATAAAAGACATTTATTACATTCCCTGACCATAAACAAATTTTGAGATTAATGCTAAAGAAATGGTATGCATGGGAATTGTGATCTATCATGGGAGAAAATCATATACCCAAGAATAATTAATGTGAATAATTACAAAATAATGAATCACCAATCATTAAGTGATATATCCTGGATGTCCTCATGGTAACAGAAGGGTTGAGTTCTCATTTTAAGGCTACACAATTACAAGTCTGTTTACATTCTAGTAAACATTATTTGAGAAGTACTCAATTCTTTTCACTGAGAAAGGGAAGAGCTAGATCATTTTTAAACTGAATTTTGTTCTTCAGGGCTGAAATATCTCTTTAGGCAGAGGCACTGGTTAATGAAGAGTATGAGTATCTCAGTAAAAAGGCAAGTAAGAGAAAGATTCAAGTATTCTTAAATTTGAACAATTAGGAGATTAGTGACATTCGTAAAAGCAATTCCAGTAGAGTGATGAAGTTATAAGACAGAGTCATATGACATGGGAATGGGAGGTGCATAAATGAAAGCAATGGCCTTAGAGCGGCCTTACAAGAAGCTCTAGCTACTCTTCAGTGGTCTACTGTGGGGAGGAGTGTCCCAGATCCCTCTCTTGGGAGGAGTGTCCCAGATCCCTCTCTTCTCTCCTTACCTCTCCTCCCCTCCCCGATCTCCTTCCTCTCTACTCTTCTCCTTTCCTCTTTTGTTTTCTATTCCCGTTTCTAAACCTAGCATCGATTCCAGGGAAGAATCAGTGTAAAAGGAAATGTTATTGGTATTATGGAAACTTGGGGGAAAGGATAGACTAAAGCCACTAAGAATGCAGGAGGGGTGCAGGGGAAGGTGGCAGCTGTGGAAGGGAAGAGGGATTCCTGTTCATTAAGTCTGAAAATAATTCAGGAAAAGAACACATATCTGTGGGGAGCAGACAGGAACTTGAAGGAATTATTTGACTCATGACTATTTTCTGTTTGGTTAAAGTGGTAAGAATCACTACTCAGTATGTGAGGGTATTGTGAAGCCAGTAGGGCCTGATAGACATGAGGAGAGACATCTTTGGAATAGTCACTTTGGAGGGTGGGGAGTGTCTCATTTCCATAAAAGAAACCTCTTTAAAGTAGTTCCAGGTCAAGAAAAAGCATAGATTCAAAGCGATTCTTACATAAACCAACCACAAATGACCGTCCCATATGCAAAAAGTTAACAACCAAAGTTTTCATTTCTGCTTGTTAATTATATAAACGATAAATCCAATTTTAAGTTGCATGAGTCTCAAACTTTCTTTGCCCCAAATGACAAGTAACATTTTTAATTTCTAAAATTGACAGACTAAAATGAGATTATGTAATTATATGCTGGCTGTTATCCTCATTTATGTATGCTGTCAGGGCATTTGTCCTATAAATTTAATAAGACATGCTCTGTTAACCCCTAAATATCTATCTTCTGGGAACAAATCCTTAACAAAAAGGAAAATATTTTCCCTGTGTTTCCCTGTGGGTGGGAGAAAGAAATATGGGTGTTCCTGTAGAATTATGGATTTTATGGCAATAAAGTAAACTTTCACTTAATTCCACAGATTTACACATAAGGATGATATTCCAGACAGCTAAGGTGCTCCCCTAATAGCTAGCAATACTGTAGACATGGAATAGTCATTTCTAAACTACTGCTTTTTTTTTTATCAGATGACTTTTTATAATCCGAAAGGTCATTTCTTCAGATTTTAAACATATATCTAGGAAACTCACAAATTAAGTTGCCCTTCCTCAATCCATAAAATTGATCAGCATTTTCTTTGAAGCTAAAAGTGTGTAGGCATGGGAGAAAGTATTGAAAATGCATTTGTGGTGTGGTGGTGGTGTGTGTGTGTGTGTGTGTATGCGACAATGAGAGAGAGAGAAGAATGATGTGACTGAGGATTCTGGTGGGTATTGACAGAATGTAAGTGAATTCTCTTACCATTGTGATAGTCTGTCAATTGAGTCTTTATGAAGTATCTGTGGTTAGAAACCATACTACACTTAAAGAAATAAAAAATATGTGACACCTTTAAAGACTTGGGAACTCAAGATATTATTACTTAAACAATAAAATTATAAAGTGATATTTCATAAATTGCCAAAATGGGCAATCGTGAGTAGGAGAGGACTGAGGTTGGTTTAAGAAAACCTGAAATGAACTGTCTCTCTGCCTCAGATAAAGAGAAAGAGATGTGCATTTCAAGTGGGAGATGATATGAGCAAATATTGGGAGATAAAAGGCATGTGTGAGACACAAAGAGGAGACTGTTTTAAATTTACAAAAGAATATGCTTCAGTTGATGTCAATCTGTTGAATTTAATTAAATTTCAGGCTACTTAATTGGTCCCATAAACAAACTGGCATGAATGTAGATCGGAGAGTAAATATCCTTATTATTTTACACTTGAACATAGTTTTAGGTAGTTTGAAGGTGTAAACACATTGTTGGGGGCTGGACAATATCTCCCAAAAAGTATGTTCAAGTGACCTTGATGATAAATAGTGTCTTTGCAGATGTAACCCTGTCTTAAAGGTTATAGTAGACCTAATTCAATGACTGGTGTCCTTTATAAAAGGGAGAGAAATTTAGATGTAGACAGGGATACATCAGGAAGACCATGGATGACAGAGGGGGAGATCAGAATGAGGCATCTACAAGTCATGGATCTCCAGGGATTGCTGGCATCTATCAGAGGCTAGAGAGAGGCGAGGAGGGATTTTTTTCCCCTAGAGACTGTTCAGAGGGGGCAACATCCTTCTGACACCTTGATTTCTGACTTATGGATTCCAGAGCTGTGAGAAATAAATTTCTATTGTTTTAAATCACCTGCTTGGTGATACTTTGTTATGGCAGCCATAGGGAACTAATACACATATTTTCTGGAAAGTTTACCAGAGGAGTCTAAACGTGCAGGTTAAAAGACAACTGACACATAGAAAAAGAATTTTAAAACTTCAATACCACCTTTTCAACTATGAATGAGGAAATTGAGGACTACAGAGATAATAATTACCAACTTACCCAAACTGATTAATGGGGAATAGGGTCCAGAATCCAGGAATGTTCCTTCCCATTCTATCACTTTTTTTTTCATTATTGCCCAAATGTACGAAGGAAATTCATGTTATGCGGAAATAAATTGGAAAAAGAGACTGTTTCTGCTCCTTGATTCTGCCTTATTACTGTTAATTTAACAGGTTTTATGCTTTTCTTGATAATAACATCATATCAAATTTTACCGTGCAGTATTCAATTACCAAACAAGATTTAATCCCTGAAATGAGAAACTGTTAGTATGTTTTAGTATGTTAAAAGGACTGACTCTTTTTCAGTCGCCATTATTTTCACTTTTCCAGACTCTCCTGTATAATGGGTTCTTAGATTTTTTTCCCCCTTTCTTTTCTTTTCCTTTTTTTTTTTTTTTTTTTTGTAATATCATCATCTGGGAAATTGGACTTTATAAATTTAAAGATTCCTTTAGGAATAACTAAGAAGCCTTGTTATTTTTTTTTTAAGCAGCATTTTAGCACACAACTAGACAATGCAGAAAACAGACTAGCTGAGGAAGAAATTATATTTTCCCAGAGCTCTGCTCTATTACATGGTCTTCTAAGATCTTGTGCCATGTGAAAGATGCTTAATGTTACAATGATCCACTTATTTGCATAATTTCAAAATGCACAGAACAGTCTTTAGAAATCACTTTGTTTAAGAAATGTAAGTGTTTGGTCACTGGATTCTTACAGATTTGAGCCTTGAAAAAGAAATTTCGCTATAACGTTGTCCATTTAGGGATCCGGGGGAACTAAGGTTATGCGATCCAGACTTTATGCTTAAAAGAGATTGAGGGTTTCTTATGTAAAAAGTTCCATAAAATCTGTATTTCTAAAAATCTATATGCTAAAATGTAAACTTGGAGACAATGTATTTTAATTTATAGTTACATGGTTTTTTTGAGTTGACCATCCTGAATAACAATACTAAAAAAATTTTAGAGATTAAATGAGACATTCTTTCTACTGTACAGCAGTATCATCTTTCTTCTCTCTCGACATGCAAACTTATTTTTCTTTTTGAAGGAGGAAATAGAAAAGTTGGTTGCATAAGTATTTTTGCTTGTTTAACACCTTTGGTCTTGACATTGTCAAGCACCCTAAACATTAAAATAATTTCAGTCATCTCTCGAAGATTTTCCAAAAAATATAATGACCCACTGACCTTCTGCTTTGTTCTCCACAACTACATAGTTCTACTTCTTTTTGGCTTCTTCCTCTTGTCTATCCCTTTTCTACTGTTTCTTAAGTTGACAAATTGAGAACTAAACAGACTGTTCCCCCCTCCCCCCATGAAACACAAATCAAGATGAAGTTCAAACAGGGAGGGGAGACAAAGGAATAATGTGTTTAAGGCCTGGAGCTTGATTTTCATTAGACCTGCTGCTGGCTTTCTTTAAGGTCCACATTGATTTCTTATATTTCCAGAACATGCTGCTGAGTATTTCAGTCTGAGCATCTTTTAAAGTTGAAATATGTCTTTTATTTTCCTACAGTCAAAACACAGAATTCTATCTTACACATGATCTATGCCAAGCGAATCATTTTCACATTAAGAAATAAGGTCTCTCTTCTTGTGATTAATTCTGTTTATTTCTTTCAACAAATCACATCATCACATGACCTCATGTAATGGCTATGCCTGAGGCTCAGAAGGTCTGTCCACATGCTTACATATAGCAAATAATATTGTTGTATTGCTCTGGTAACTGGCTCCCGGGGACCACTGTGTAGGCAGGTCTGCTGGGGCCTCTGACGTTATCTCTCAGGCCATGGTCTGGGTGCAGCTGATGTGTTTAAAACTCCCAATCTATGAAATTTCCTGCCAGAAAACACCATCAAGTCATAAATGTAGTACAAATTGATTTGAATAACAGCATCAGGAGGCTGCCTGGGATCTCCAAAGGCCCTTCCAGGCTGACACAACTCCTAAGCAGAGCTGGGCTTGCTTCAGACAAATGGGTCCCTGATATGATTTAAAAACTGTCCAGGACATTGAATAACTTTGAAATTCTTATGAAGATCCCTGGGAAGAGTAAAATCCTGAATAATTCATGTTGCTTATGCTCTGTTTTCTTTTATGCATTGTATAATTGGCTATCCTACAAAATTGACATTTATTTCTTCCTTCAATAATATTCTCTAAAGCAATTGTGCTTGTCCATTAGAGACATCTAGAAAGTTTTACCCAAACATGAAATGAATGCTCAAACTTCATCCCAATGAAATTAAATCAGAATCTCTTCATGGTCTCTAAGCACTAGTATTTCTAAAAGTTGACCAGTGGATTTTAATGTAGTCAGAGTCAAGACTATTATAGGGCTTTGCTGGTGGACAGGTACACTTAATTAATAATAGTTTGTAGCCTGACCTTAACATTTGTTAAACATTTGTTTTGTTTTTGTTTTTAAAAATAAAATTCTCATACTTCATTAGTAGTGGTCTCTCTTTAGTCAGTTTTCAACAAAACAACCAATACGATTATTTTAAAACAAGTCATTTCATGTTACTTCCCTAGCCCAAACAATTCAAAGACTTCCTATCACTTGAAATTTCAACTTACTGTGGCTAAGTATTTGCAGCCATCTGGCCTGTCCCTAAGTCTCTGTCTCCTCCCACCTATGGATCTCTCCTGTCACTTTCCTCCTACTGGTTTCCAAATGTTTTCCAAACAAGCCACACTGAGTGTCTCTCAATTAATTAGAAGGCTCTTTCACTGGTGCCCTGATTTCAAGGTTGGTTTCCTTATTGTTTTCAGGTCTCTGCTCAAATGCCACCTCTGGACAGAGTCCCTCCCTGTCTGAAACAGCTACCTCCTCTTTCCATTATTACTTGCCATCTACTCTAATTCCTTATGCTTACCAAGGCAAACAACACCTCTTGCAAACTGGGGGTCAGCAAACTTTTTCCATAAAGGGTCAGAAAGTAAATATTTTAGGTTTTACAAGCCATTCTATCTCTGTTGCAACTATTTACCTCCATTGTTAAGGTACAGAAATCACTACAGACAATATGTTAACAAATGATTGTGACTGTGTTCCAATAAAACTTTATTTGCAAAATCAGGCAAAGGGTCATACCTAACTCACAGTTTACTGATCTCTGCTATATAAGTGGGATCCTTTCACAAATCTAAGTTTGAGTACTGCATTTCTGTTATTGACATAACTCTCTCTGTCTTTTAAGATTCCAAGCTAATAAGGTATAAATTCACAAACCTCACAAGTATTAGCATTTAGACCAATCCTGGTTTTCTGTCAAATCCAATAGGAAAATACAACTCCTATGATGTGTTTTAGTCAGCAAGCCTTTGAGGGGTAAAGTCCAAAGCAGCCTTTGTTCTCTAGTACACAGGGGATTGATAACAGCTCTGACGTATGAAGACTATCACGGGTTGTTCGTGTCTTCAGAGAGAAGCATTGTGCAATATTGAGTCTTACTGACCAGCTGTCAGATGTCCCTCCATGCCTTTCTTAAACCTGCTTTAATAGGAAGAATATCTTCCCCTCATGATTCATCTCTAATGAGGAAAATTTCCATAGCTGTAAAGTCAATCGTGATTGGTAGAAATAATGTTTTCATAACTGACAGTTTGCAACTCATTCCAAGAATATCCTTCGCAGCAGAAAGACAAAATGACTGTAAACATAGCTCAGTGCTCCTCAATGTATGCTTCATTGAACAGCAGGAGCTGTGAAATGATAGTTATTAGTAAAGGAAAAAATATGTTCTAATAATTTGGAAAATAGTTGCTTTACTGTGGGGTTTTTAGAAGATTTATACTTTTATTATCATGGATTTTTAAGAAGAAGCTAGAGTATTTCCAGGTTTCTCATTCTTTTTTAATCATAGAATCTATTTTATTTGCAGTGTATCTTACAGAAGTAGGGTTACATGAAATCCATGGCAAGAAAAACAAATTCTATGCTCATTGTGTTACTCAATGATCTCTGGGGACTTGCTTTGGATTTTATTACCAAGTTTCACAAACTTTATTGATACAAACTGCTTTGCTTATTATTATTTTTATTTGACAACATGTTGATAAATATAAATAGTTATATAAAGTTTTCTTATAAAAATCTCAAATTTCTTGTCTCAGTTCTTGTTGATCAGCTACCTGACTCAAGGGAATGCATAGGAAGAGTAATATTACTTTTAAGTATTTGGAACTTTGGTAAAAAGTTAAAGAAATCTTGTTCAAATTTTGTTTTTCTGAGATTAAAAAAAAATCCAAAGTTCTCTTCCCCTGTAGTACAGGAATATTTCAAAGTAAGCCATGGTCATAAATTCTAAAAAATTAAAGCTCAATAAGAGAGTAAAATGTTCATGGGACATTTGGATGAAAAAGTACATCAAAGAAATACTGCAACTAGTTGGAGGAACTGAGTGGATATAAAAAGACAGGGAGAGCCAGAGCTACTTCATTTTAACAGTAAATTTCTTTACCCTCTACTTCTTAGCACTTTGGTGCTGAACTACCTTTATTCCTATGTACTATCTGCATATATGCTTAGAAATATTTTGTAAGAACACTGCTTTATTCATACCTCCCTGGAAAGTGAATTCTAATCATGACATGTGATATTAATAGTCAAACAGTTCAACTTGAACTATATCCTGAAATAATTCTACTAAACTACTGTTATGAAGAAATTCATTCATCTTCAGGATACTTAAAACTGTCCAAATGCACAATGGTGCCTGGTTCAAAAGCCAGAAGAAACACCGTACTCTGTACACATTTTCTTCATCCCCATTCTATTCTGTTGCCCAATTTCAGCTGCAACCACAGGAGAGCATTTGCCAGGAGCCCAGAGGCCAACTCTGTTTTCTTTTCAAGTTTCGTCACTCAATGTCTTCTAAATAGTGTTTGGAAAATACACCAGAGAAATAACATATTCAAATGCTCTAATTTCAATGCCTTGAATTTATCCATTAGACATACCGGTACTCCATATTTGTTAAATTGTGCTCACCGGATGTGAACTCCCCCCTCATGGGCTTCAAGGGCATCTGAGGTTCTAGTGTAATATTTATCAAACTCTTCCATGAAATGTTAATTCCAAAGTCTGTTAAGAGTAATTTCCTGAAACAAAAGATTCTGGGTACTATTGAATGAAGGAAACAGTATGTTGAACACAAACAAATCTCTTTGTTATAGTACTTCTCTCAGTCTTGCTGTAATGAGAACTTTGAATAGCTAAATGACTGCTACTGTATCTCCTTTTAACAGGAAGTCTTTGCTATTGCAGGGACTGTGTTCCTTAAACTGATGTCAGATGTTTGGCATTTCTCTCTGTTCTCTTTATCCAGGATTGACTAATCTTATTTAGGTGCACATTAAGCCACAATATCCTGGGGCTATCCAAAATTTGCAAAGCATTACATAAAAAGCAGATCATGTCCAAGATGTAAACAAAGCTATACATTACTTTTAACTCCACAGTAGATTCATAATGCACAATTTCTTCTCAAAAAGCTAAGCAAAATATTTTAGAATCATAAGCTCAGGGGACCGGTTTAGAATTCCTGGTCTTAAGAAGATCCTGTCAAATGAGTGACAAAGGGAAATTTTCGGTAATGGATGTAGCAAGCTTAGGTGTCTGTTGTCAAAGGAATAAAATGCATCACGATGTAATTTAAAAAATTTAGCATATTATTTTTAAGACTCAAGTAACATTGAATTTTTATTAATACAAGCTATAGTATTTCTCTTCCTACAAATTTGTTGATTCCGTTTTTATTATACATATTATTCCACTTTACTTACCTCTTTTTGAAATTACAATACTAGCAAATATAATTCAATGTTAGAAGAAACTTAGAATGATTATATTAAGTATTTAGTGACAATTATGATTCATGGAATTATTTTCTATGCAATTTGAAAAATAGTCATTTCAGTTCATTTTATTTCTCAAACTCCACAATTCCCACAAAACAGTGAAAGGGCTAGATCATTTGTGTATTAAGTCATGTATTCTCCAAATTTCATATCTAAGGATGAAGGAGGAAGGAAGGAGGGAAGACTGAAGAGAGGGAGGGAGAGAGGGAGAGAGGTACAGAGATCACAGAAAGAAGAAAGAAAGGAGAGAAAGAGAGAGACAGAGCATTCAGTGTCTTGGTTTGATCTTATGGCATACTCTTGGTGTCTTTCCACTTTTATCCAAAAGTCACTGGGCAGTTGACAATGGATGACTGTATTCATCAGATCTTTAATCAGAAATAGAAAGAAGAATTGTTTTGGAGGAGCGAGGGTAAATGGGTGATCAGGAGGAAACAGAAAGCTCTAAGCACCAATGAACACAATCCTGAACTTCAGAGACAAAAGCACCAGCACATAGGTTAGACCTTCACACAGCCTGCAAGCCAGGCAATGGAACACCAGCCGCAATTCCAGGGTACAAACAGAGGCACCAGGTAAGGAACCAGCAGTGATTCAAGCTGTAACCCAGAACAACCAAACAAGAGCTGAGCACCTGGGTAATTCCACTCAAGCCACAGTAATGAGTGAGTACAGAATTAGCATCTATGACAGGCCAGTGACTACAGACTTAACAAGACCTTATTATAGGGAGACCTCTTTTCTGAGTGATATCATCCTACCCTGAGGTACAACAGCTGTAAAAGAAAGAAAAACAAAACAAAAATAACCCAGACAGCTCTTTTTCCAGGTTAAATAGTTGCTTTAAAACCTCAGGAATTCGCATACTCAGCACCTTTAAGTTCTCCAAGGAGTCAAGCTTAGTTAAGCCCATCTCTGTGCTGCTGAGAATACCGAGTAACAGATATTTCAGACTCTTGTGCCCATGTATAGGACACCCCATTCCTAAGGAGAGACTTAGACAATCCTAAGAAAGGAGCTAGGAATGCTCTCCATCATTACTTGATCATAAGATTATTGACTAAAATACTGATCAGAACACTGACTAAAATGTTTATATATCACTCGAAGGGTTGTGGGAAAAGATTTACTATCAGAACAATTAAATACCAGAAAAACTTCCCCAAAGAACTTTCGATTTATTTTTAAATTAAAAAAAGAAAGAAAGAAGAACTCCAGTGGCAGATTAGCTCTACAAAGTTCAGTGGATGGGGGTAATATTCCTCCGGAATAGAATAAAAACTAACATAACCGAGAACAGAGATGCATGGAAAACAGTGGTAGAAAATAACATTTGTCCTCAAAATCAATGAAATTTCTATGTAACTCATTTTGCTGTCATAGTATCACTCAATCAACATTCTTATGGATGTAAAATATATGATATAATCTATCTTAGCAATATTATAACAGAATTTATTCTCATGGATAACATACTACTTGTGGGCATTTTAATAAATCGATTCTTTTTCTTTCTCTGCCATTTTCGAATTGTGAGAAATATAAAAAAAAGCACTCATGTCTTGTGTTTGTCTTCTGATTTCCACAAACCTTTCTCAGTGGGAAAAATTGTTGTTGGTGACCATGACCTGGGCATGTTGTTTAGTCATGACCAAGTTTTAAATCATCACATGCTGGAGTCAGAAACTTTTGGTTCAGTGTATATTAAAAAAGAATTAAATAAAAAGAAAAAAAAAAGTTTAGAATTTGGTTCTGACATCTTTTGGAGTCTTAAAACACTTCTCTAAACTTTTACTCCTTCCAAGGATCCACAGCCTTCACACATTAATAAGGAGGCAATGAGTCTCCACTTATTAACAACTTATTTTCCAAAAGGTGATACTAGGATCACACTATTGTACCTTTTCACCAGGTGTAGTGTCACACACCTGCAATTGCAGCAACTTGGGAGGCTGAGGCAGGAGGATTTTAAGTTCAAGGCTAACCTCAGCACCTTAGGGAGTCCTTGTCTCAAAATAAAAAATAAAAAGTGAGGGGGCTGGGGAGATAGCTCAGCTGGTAGAGTGCTTGCCTCGAAAGCACAAGGCCCTGAGTTCGATCCCCAGTACCGCAAAAAAAAAAAAAAAAAAAAAAAAAAAAAAGTGAAAAGGCATGCCAATATAGCACAGGGGTAAAGTGCCCTTGGATTCCATCCCCAGTACAAAAACAAAACAAAACAGAATATTGTACACTTTTCATGGATATAAAACTATCATCCCAAATGGGTATTCCTTTCCAATATCAAGATTAAAATATGTACTGTATTTATAGTAATCAGTTTTGTGCATTCATTGTTAATATTATATAATTCTGTTTTATTGTAAAGCATATGATTTTATGATGCTGGTTCTTTAGGTGACATTGAGAAACATCTATTTGGTATGAACTAGATTTGATTAAGGCGAATGTACTTTTGTGGAGAATGAGTTCATCACACAGTTGCAGTATTTTATTCAATCAACCAGATTCAATCAACTATAAATTGTGAAGATGGAATTTTGTCTAGTTTTGCTGACTCTAGAGCCACTTCTTTTACCTACTTTTCAATATTAATTCATTGGTATGAGAGATTGAACCCAGGGTATCTTTACCACTGAGCTAAGTCCCCAGTCCTTTTTATTTTTATTTTTTAAAATTTTGAGACAAGGTTTCACTAAGTTGTTTAGGACCTGGTTAAGTTGTTGAGGCTGGCCTCAAATTTGTGATCCTCCTGCCTCAGCCCCCTGAGTTGCTGGGATTATAGGTGTATGCCACCATGTCTCAATAATATTTTAGAAAAGACAAAGGAAAAGTTTCTCATTAGATATTGTCTTTAATTCTTCTAGGAGATAAACATTGTAACAAAATTTTTTCCCTAAGATTTGATCAGTTTTGCTTTATGCAGAGAGTAGGTCAAAAATAAAGGTATAAGATTATATAGGAAAACTTTTTCTAATATTTGTGCTTCTGCTGGCATGGAAGATGTTGTAACTTTTGTTTAGTTTTTGTTTTTGTTTTATTCTGTTAGATCAGCTACATTGGTTTTCCTGACCCTTTGAGAATACTTTGTAAATTAATCTCAAACATGAAAATATCATTCTATTGGTTTAAAGTTTTCAGAAAACATACATACATCTTTAAAATGTTCTGAAAGATTTTAGAAGGCTGTGGTGAAAATCTCCCTAAGGTTTGTCCATAGAATAGCAAAACTTCTGAGAGGCTCAAGGTCTCATATCTGGCAGCATGAAAAACCAAATGGTAATAGATTGACTATTCTGAAGAGCACGATTTCAGACAAAGCTCATCTTGGAAAGTACTTCCAGTGAAGTGGGTCAACCTTGGGATGATGGCTGGGAGGCCTCTTCCCCAGGTGACTCACTTCCCTTCTTGACTGCTCAGCCTGTGGTGTGTCACTGTGGTATCCACTTACACTCATATGGAAAAAAAAGTTGGTCATGAATCATGAAACCCTGGAATGGAAGTGTATTTTCAAGCAATAGTCATGGGATTTCCCAGGGCTAAAAAGAACAGTTTTTCTCCTGCGTTTCCTAAAATGTCCTTTAAGAGAAGTGCCTACATCATCCTTCTTAGGAAGAATCCCATCTCCTTCCTTATCCATACTGCTCAGTGTTGAATTTTCCTTTTAATTTAGTTTCTTAGTTTAGATCATTTCTGAGGCAGAAGATGCCATTTCTAATATACTGCCCTCCATGTAAAAGAGCAGATATGACAGCAAAGGAGACTCACACGGCTGGCTGTTTTGATCATTTCCTGGCAGCTGCAGGAGATTTTGAGGCAACTATACTTTCCTGCTGTACTTTCCTGGGTCACAGTAGCCATTTTGTTTAGAGACCGGAATAAACTCGGTCAACTGATGCCAGTTTGCAGGCATTTCATGAATTACAAGAAGGCAATTTAATGAGCACATTGTACCTTATAAGCCACAATCATTCCAGAGGTTAACCTTCTAAAGCAATTAAGAAAAATCATTCTAGTATTGTGAAATGACCTAGAATCAGAGATCGCTGTGCTTGACAAAGCCTCTTTTTATGTAGAAAGCTAAGTATACTGTTGGGCTTTAGTAAATAATAGTCTTTGGAGATGTGGAGATTGACACAAGGCACAGCTCCAATGGAGCTGATAAAATAGAATGGAGGGAACCTTTGCCTTTGTAACAGGAAGAACAAGAAAAGGTCATTTTGGAACTCATGGAGCAATACATTCAGGATTAAATGAGGGATAACTGTCTGTTTTAAAGAGGGGATGCTGTTGATGCTTATTGTAGTTAGCCTAAGAAGTGCAATTTGAACACTTCTTTCTGTTATGTGCTGGATATGGAAACATCATTGTCAAACACAAGACAGGTTTTAAGAATCTGACAGAATCTGCAGGCTAGAGGTGGTGGGTTGTGATATGGTGGGAAGGAAAATTCAAATCTAATTCAAGAAGACAATGGGTTTTTATCTAATTGGGGAAAATGTTTCAACTGGGTAATAGCTCTAACACTGTAACACTAGATTACAGGTTTCTCCATCTCTCTATTATTGTGGCAGTCGGGAATTGTATGTGCCATTAGATTGTCAGGTTTTAGTCCCCAAACCTTATAATAACTCCTACATTTTTATATCATTTTCCTATAAGTTGAAGAAAGAAGAAATTTTACAGTAACACATTATTAAAGTTGTGGGTAATAAAACTTAAATGGCTTAGTTTGAAAAGAAATTTAGACTTTAGAAAGTAAATTTATCTTACCTGAAAGAGTACACTTTATTTTCCAAACTTTTTGTCATATATAATTTAGTGACATTTTGATGACTTCATATTTTAAGACTGAAAAGTTTTATGAATAAGTCTCATGAAATTAATGACCAGGAAAAAATTTTCCAAATAAAATTATCATCATGATAAAAATAAAGGATAAATATGGATCAAATTTTCTTAAGATAACAGTGACCTAAAGGAAAATAGGTCAATGTATTTAAGAAAACAAAGGTATATAATTATCTTTTGCCACATTAGTTTATTTAAAAATTAAAAAAATTTTTTCATTAACCCATACTAATGATACATATTAATGAGGTTCAGTCTGATATCTCTGTCATGCAAAGAGCATGCACCCATCACTGACATTAAACCTGACTTACTTTAAACTGCACATAACATTCCACTTTATTTGAAAGGTAAGTCTTCAAAGATCTTATACACAAGATGCAGAAAGACTACAGAGACATTTGAAGAGTTATCAAAAGAAAAAAGCTAAAGTGAATTGAATATTTAAAATAAATATAATTTTCTTTACAAATTGAAATATGAACATAAGTATAAAGTAAACATTAAGCTAGTTCATTTTTTTAAAATGTACTCCAATATGATTAAATCTATAGTGCCCATAATTTGACTGACTTTAGGAGTTGTATCTGTTCTATAAGTTAACATCGCATAATGAGAGGGCAAGGTAACTCAATTCCTAGCATGGCTAAAGGAGAGACTGAAACAGTTTCTACTGGATGTCTAATGTTCAGATATCCTCATGCCCAATTTGATGCAGTGAGTGCAATGTCTGCTCGACACCATTTACTGGGGCCTCAGGTACACATGTCCATCTTAGAGTCACTAGAAGAGATAAAGTGAACAAGTGAAATTGTTGCTTTGTCTCCCAACTCCACTGCTCAGGACCTTACCATGATCTCCATTGGTCTTAGGACTACAATGTGTTTTCCCTGGTACTTCACAGATAGCAAAAATGATGACCAAAACCTGAAAATGCTGATTTTTGCCACACATCTGATCAATCCAAACTGTGCTGATCTCATCTGATAAAATTTTAGCGAAGGATTAGTCTAAGCTCCTATTCATACATGCTTGTTGGCTCTAAGACCAAATGGTCTTCTCTCTGGGACATTCTGTTGTGGCGGTATTTGCTTAACTACCTCCACATCTGTGCTGATTGTGATTTCTATATGAGAATGCCCATCATGTGAGTAATCATAATGAAATAACAATAGTAGCTTAACAATTTCTTGCTTTTTGTATCTCAGAATAAGTTCACAGTCATTATCTCACTTAATCCTCACAATTAACCTATCAAGTAATGTAATCTTTATTTGATAGGAGAAATGATAAACAGGTAAGTGACTTGGCCAAGTCACAGTGAGTCTCTTCTGTATTTTCACCGCGATCAAAAGATTCTTTATTTTAGAAATACATAGTTGTTTTTCAAAATGAAGAAAGGTAATGTAGTTATATGTAAGCATTAAGAACACTAGATTCATTTTATCAAAAAATGTTGGTAAAGCAACAAATCATTTATAAATATTCCTGTTTTGTTTGTTTTAATTATGAAAACAGGAAAATTACTTAGATGGCAACTAAAAGGGGAGGCAAATTCAGGTTTGGGTTTTTTTTTCCCAAGTAGTAACATTTACTTAGTCTAAACTGAACAGCCAATTTGTTTGTATGACTGAAGGAAACAATATCTCATTTGAAATCTCATGATTATTCTCAAAAGAATTTATAGAAATGCCACTAATCTGGGGAGGTTTTCTTTTTGCTTAATTTTTTCTAAGTTCAGACCCAACAGTACTGAACTTAGTCACAATTATAGAAATGCTATTATTTTATAGCTTAATTTAGTTACAAAGATTTCTTATTTGAGAGCTGCTAAAATATTAGGATAAAAAGTTACTTATTTGTGCTATTTAACCAAATAAATACACTTCAAAGTTGTATTTATTTGCTTAAATATAAATGGACCTTACTCATGTCCATTCAGTTAACAACTAAAATGAGAACATACTATTAAACCTTTAAATTATTTTACTACATATGTCAAAGCTCAGTGTCTTTATGGTCCAATGGTAAAATTAAAATATTTTTATTTCCACTGCATGAAGATTTCTTGAATATGGAAATAAAAAAAAAGTGTAGTGAAAAAAAGGCAGGATTATTTTTTGGACTACGTGCAGTTTGGCTTGTCCATGTAGTTACAAAAAAAAAAAATGTTTGTCCAACAAAATGCTGAGAATCGTGTCTCCTGGGAAACTTATACAAGGTCATAGTTTTATAAGCATTAAAAAATCTTGTAAAGCAAACTAGCATGTAATATGAGAAAGCAAAGAAGTAGTTGGGGAAAAAATTTGATTCGGTTGGTTGAAACATCTATTAAGGAAAAAGAGTTACTGTCTTCTTAAAATATTATGGTTCATATGCAAAAGACATTCACAAAGTACATTATTTTCCTAAAAGATCATTTCCAGCAACTTCCTGAGAAGTTAAAGGGTAATGATCAAATTTCAGCAAAATTACAGAGAAGGGAGGAGTTAGACTGGGAATGAAACTGCTTGTTGGGGACACAATAGAGAGAAGTGTAAGGGTTTTTTAAATATTTGTAGAAGGCATAGCACCAGGATTGTCTGTTGTGGGTACATAGATGGAAAAGATTATGGAGGCTATGTACACGTGGCTGTGCATTGTAAAGTATGGGAACTTGTTTGTTTTGTTCTTCACTGAATGTCCACATGCAGAGTGCCTGGTACATGGAAGACTCACGATAAATATTTGTTGAATAACTGAACGAGCAAATAAATGATTTCTACAAAAGATGTAAGAATTGATGTGATATCAGAATCGTTAGTTAATTGGTGAAATGACTCCTTTGTTCATAAATACTCCTTTATAGTTCCTTTATAAAAACAAGTATGATAAATGTAAGTATGAAAATATTCACTATAGGGTAAAAAAAAAAAAAAAAAAGGACACAATACAGTGTAACGGTCGGACAGGTAAATGCACGCACTGAGCATGCGCTGCTCATGTGCTGCCCACACAAAAACACACTCGACTGACTTGTGGAAACCTGTGTTGGGTTATGCGCTGCTCTCCTCAAAACTTTCCAAGGTTCCTACAACATTCATGGTAAGACTCCGAGATCTTCCATGATCTCCTGATTGCCAAGGGCCCTCATCTCCTTCAGGCTTCATGTCCTTCATCTGGGACAGCCCCTCTGCCTTCTCGCCTGCCATTTGGAGCCCTCCACCCTGGTTGAACTGGAAGACTCTGCAGTACCTTCGCTCTCAATCACACCTGGAAAACGACTCACTGTCTCATCTCTTTTATGTCTTTCTTCAATTCGCCTTCACAATGGGTCCTTGCTGTGGTCACCCCTTGTAAATTATATGTTCTATCTCCTTTCCTGCTTTATTTTCATGTATCACCATGTGCAATGCTGCATTTTTTATTATAACTTTTAATATATACACCTTTTAATATATGTTACCTGTCTCCCTCATGACAATGTAAATGTAACAATGTAACGAGAGGAAGTTTTTTTTTTTTTCTTTGTTTGTTTTTTCCTGCTCTGTTAGTTGGTTTTTCTCTAGGTTTTTTTGTTTTCCAAATCTTTCGGACACTCTTTGAAAGACAAATTTTGGCGAATGAAACAATGAAGTAATGAGTGAATCAACCAACTTGGGTCTTTAGATTGTACCTTATTTTCTATTTCCTTTCATTTTCAAAAATTTTAAAGATTTAAGTTGATTGAAATGAGAAATAAAAGGCAAATGACAACAGTTGAGAACAGGTCAGGGGGAGCTTTGTATCTAAAAAAGGCAAAAAACAATTTCTTTCCCAGATGTGCAACACAGTTTCTGTAATAGTAAAATTTAGATTAGTAGGTTCTTAATCTGATATTCACAGATTCTGATATTCACAGTTTCAGAGGGGGTGCTCTCTGAACCTATATGTTTTTAGACTAATTAGTGTTACATATAATACTTTTTTTTCTGGTAAGATGAACTATAGGCTTTGTTAGATGCTCAAAGACAATGTTTTACAGACGTATGGTCTCTCTAAAATCTATACTGGTATAACCCCGGGTAGGAGATGCCAATTAACATTGTCCATTCCTTGACCCCTCTCCAGAGATACTGGAATTGGAATTCCTGAGGGGTGGATGCAGGATATTATGTTTCGTAATAGATTTTCTGGTTGATTTTTGTTAATTTTTATTTTAGAACTTGTTGTTTCTAGTGGGTTGTAATCCACAAAATATAATGATGATTCTTTCACATATTTTTAGGGTTTCATACTATCACTTACATATGATCTCAGAAGTATATAAGGGAAGTTTATAAGGAAGGGAATTCTCTTTTTTCCCTGACAAGGAAGTTGACAAAATTCTTGAGTTTGGTCTAAGGTTTTTTTTTAATTCTTACACATTTATTTTTCAATGTAAATATTATTTTATACCATTTTCTTTGTGTTCAGTAACTCTCCATTAAAACAAGTGAAAAAGCAAATCAAACAAAAACTTGTTGAAAACCAAAATGTGGAATTACTTTAACAAATATATTAACATATGAAGTATCAACTTATTCATTATTTCTTTAATTCAAGAAAAGGCTGCTTTCTCAATTCATAAAGGGCCTTTTATGTCCTTCAGTTATATTTTGAAGTGTCTTATCTGTATCTTCAATTGAATTGCTCTAAATTTATTCCTATATATTTGTGTAATTAGTTTCAATTGGATTTTTTAATATATAATCATCGTTGCTGGTAACCCAAGCTTAAATCTAAGGTTTTTTGACTTTGCATTATTCTTTCTTTTTTTAAATATATTATTTTTTAAAATTTCGGATGGACCTTTATTTTCTTTCTTTATTTATCGGTGGTCCTGAGAATCGAACCCCATGCTTCACACATGCTAGGAAAGCGCTCTACTACTGAGCCACAACCCAAGCCCTGCATCTATATTTCCTGAGGAGGAGCTTCTTCCATAAGAAAGATGCAAGAATCTTCTTAATACAGTGACCACAATGTTTCCTGCATTACTGGAGACACTTATTAAAATTTCCAATGCCATCAAGTAAATGTATAGAACAATGTAGACAAAACAACCAGGTGAAGTGCAATTTGAGAGTCATGGTTTACATCCAAATGCAGTCTTTCAACTTTTGCCTTCTTCTTGGACACACTGAACGTGGCATTGCTCTGCTGTTTCTGTCCACACTGCCTTTTTCTTGTCAATTATTTTTCTTTCCTGTGCAGCACCCTGCTGTGTAGTGCACTGGCCAATGTTTTCATATGTGGAAGTGTTCTGCCTTGCCCATATTGCCCTGGAAAGCAGGGATTATGTTCTACATTTCTTTCAGATGGAACTTGACAGGTAGAAGTCCCCAAGTACTGTGGGCTTTGTGGTGCTTCTGGTTTTAAAGCTGGAGTCAGCTCTAAACACAGGTTCTGTGGACCTTGACTGTGACATTGACTGAGTTCCTGCAACAGCTCTGGGACAGTGCTGTTGTAGACTGACCCAAGTGTGCATGGAGCTGCAGAAGATCAAGTCAACATAAGTAAACCTCTAGTGCTATCAGTGGGCTTGCATGGCTGCACCACATGTTTGTATGTGTCATAGCTGAAAACAGGGTTCATTTTTCAAATGGAGCCTTAACTGGACCTTAAATATTCTGAATTAAATTCAAAAATTGAATTTAAAATCTATGTTCTTGATACATTCCATTTTTGGGGCTGGCTCTTTGGTTGTACTTAGTTGGTTTTATTTATTTTTAAAAAAATTTTTCTCTTTTTAAGAATATTGTATACTTGCCCTGCATCTAGTACTGTTCTGAGCCCTGTTCACACTATCTGTTAAATGTTTACTGAATGAAAGAATGAAGACAAAATTATTTTAAAAGCCACCATTTCCTATATATATTTGGTTGAATTATTAAAATGTGCTCCTATCAAACAAATATCATTATATGTTATAAAATATCCTCCTATCCTGTTCTACTATATTATTGTTAGGATGATTAGAAAATTCTTAGAAGTCAAATCAAGAGAGATGAAGTTAGAAGTAAGATCTCCCTTTAGAGAGCATCATGCTCAGTGAAATAAGTCAGACTCAGGAAGTCAAGGTATGCAGAAGCTAAAACAAAATAAGGGGAGAAAAGGGAGGAAATTCCATGAAAATAAAAGGGATATCAAGGAAATAGATGAAGATGGTTGAGGGAGAGAGAGGAGGGACCAGGAAAAGGGAGGAACGACTGAATGAAATTGACCAAATTATACTGTGTACATGTATGAGTATACCACAGTGAATCCACCTCTATGTATACCAGTAAAGCACCAATTAATAAAAAAATAATAATAATAATAAAAAAATGGAAGATCAGTAGAGTACAGGAAAGGGAGTAGGGGGAGAGAAAAGGGGAGGGAAAGAAGAAGTACTGGGGACTGAAATGAAGTAAGTCATATTGCATGCATGTATGATTATGTTAAAATGAACCCCCATATTATGTCAGACTACAATGCACCAATAAAAAAGAAGTAAGATGTTCCTTCCAAATGGTATAAAACGAAGTGGAAGCCTGGCATGGTAGTGCACACCTATAATGCCAGTGGCTCAGAAGGCTGAGGCAGGAGGATCTCAAGTCTAAAGCCAGCCTCAGCAACTTAGCGAGACTCTGAGCAACTTAGAGAGACCCTGTCCCAAAACAAAGAAATAAAAAGGGCTGTTTAAGTGCCCTGGGTTCAATACCTGGTACCCCCCCCCCAAAAAAAAGAGAGAGAGAGAAAGAGAGACTATAATATTTATTTTTAAGAGGGTAAATTCAGTTTATTTAATCATGTAAATGTGTTATATAAAATGCTAAGGACACTAAAGAGAATAAGACATGCACAGTTTTCTGAAGGAAACTAATGGTATAAAAAAATAAAAACAAAGGTCACACAGACCCTTGTTTGGAGTCAGATGGTTTAGTTTAAGGACACAGATTAGCTGTGCTCACACTCCTCTTGCCTCACTATGAGTTAATCAAATTTTTGCTTATGTAGAAGGAAAAAAAAAAAAGAGTTTCATCACTCTTTAATCACTGCCTGTATGTTACAGTATAGTGTGGAAATAGTTGAAAGAAAGGAATTATTTATCATTTCTTCAAATTATTATTTTTTAACTTAAATATTTTATTAAACTATAGGAGAGGTTCAAGAAGAACCAACACAGACCACAAGGTTGGACAGTAACGTAATAGTTGAAAAGTGATACAAGAATTTGGGAGAACTCTGCTCCCCAGTTCAATTCTCTAAGGCGATCCTTAGACTCTGGAAAATTCCTCTAGATGCTGGGAATAGGCTCCTGTAAAGCCATCCAAAAAAGTGGAATGATTCTAGAAAGTACAGAACCAAGTTGAAGTCACATATGGAACGTCTACAATTAAATGTTTTCAGAGTTAAGAATTTTAATTCTAGTCAAAATTTGCCCTTTATATGTTTTTTACTGTTACTGAAATTACTGTTGTGTAACTTCAATGGAGCAATTTTGAAAAGCTCCATAATTTTACAGTTGGAAAAAATTTCAATCATCATCTAGTCTTAGCCCCTTACTTTGTAGATAAGGGATGTGAGGCTCCAAAAGAGAAACTGATTTTCCCAGGGTCAGACTGGGTTAGAATGAAAACACAGGACTCCTGCTCTCAGCCCATGGCTAGTTCTACTAACTGAAGTTTTGATTTTTTTGGACTTGTAAGATATAGTCAATAAAATATTCTAACATAAGGTGAGACCATTAAGGAATTCCCTTGCTATTTGAAATGCTAAGTTGGCATTTGAGAAAACTCCAAAATAATACTTTGTTCTCTATTTCCACAGAGATCACACTATCATATCTGAAAGTGGCCATCTGATATGAAGTCAGTACCACAATTTTGAAATCACAAATGTTGCTGGTACTTTATATGTCAGTAGTTGAAAGTACTTTGAATGACCTTTTGAAATATGGACTGAATCTTTAATCACAACTTCTTTCCCCTCAAAGCAGATTTGATGGCATTTCTACCACTACCTTACCCCTCTCATATGTAACAAATACTCAAAACCAAGCTCCTATCTGTTTCTTCATTTAAAAAACAAAGGTGTGCTTATGACTTCTGGTAAAAATCTCTAAAAAGTTTACTTAGTGTTAATTTAGGAACTAATTCATAGACAATCATATGTTAAAGATCAACCCTCATTTGATAATATAGTCTTTTGTAGAATAAAGTCTAACTTACTAATCAGCTAAAAATGTTGGCTCTATTCCACTCCAACAGATCAATCTATTTCTTTTATCCAGCTAATGAATAATAATTCTTCCCTAATAAGACATGATTTTCAAACAAACCAAGAAACTGTAGTTTGATTTTCTAAAAAGAGCAGCTCTCTTGAAAGTTCCTTATACTTTTATTTATTTTTTCCTTGCTTTATCTCTGGAGAATTTCTAAGCTCTGTGAAGTTCTATGTTTTTCAGATTTCTTTCTTCCTTTCCCTCCCCCTCTTTCATTTGGTCTCCTTTTTCTCTTTCTCTGGGACAGGAAGTAGAGGGTGTTGACCTCCTCTGGATCTGTCCCAATGTCAGAAGGTGGTCTTTTCACAGAGATTCCAAACCCTGGATTTTTTTCCTGATTTTATTTTTCAGATAACTGTGTCAATAAATAAGTTGTAAAAATTTTCTTTCCCCTCCCTCCTCACAGCTGTGTAATGACCAAGTGACTCCTTTGAGGCTAATTACTGGGCTTTTCAGTTTCTCTCCTGGAGAAATCAGTACTATCTCCCTGTTCCTTGGAACTGCACTGTGTTTTCCTGACAGAGTGGGGGTGGGGCTGGGAGGGCATATTCGGAGCCCTGGGGACTCTCAGCACATCAGAATGTTGTGAGCCAACACTGGCCCCCTTCTCCAGCATAGCCAACTTAACATTTCCCTTCCCATTCAGTCTAAAGAGTGACCCCTTTGATTTTTAGAAAAAAGGAAATGTTATGGAAAAACTGCTTCCTGTGAATAAGCATAATAAAAGTAGGATACAAATGCCGCACAACATTCTCTATAAAAAGATTTTTTGTGATTAAGTCTTTTCAAAAGTCGAAGAGGAGGAGGATGGCCTGGGGAGCATCCACTTCACTCCCTCAATGTTACTTTGGGTGCCTGGTGCCTGGAAGCCCGTCCTTATTCTTCTCTAATTCTATTCCTGTAACTGTCCATTTTCAATTCAATTAAAATTACTTCATACCACCCCCTCTGAGCCTTCTCTGGACAATTGTGCTCACTGCCCTAGGCTAAACCACTAGGTCTGTGTTTGAATGGTCTGAGCACCAGATTAAGAACTGTCCAACACACGAATAAATGAATTCCAGAGGCACAGAGGTCACCTTGCCTGATATGTGACATCTGTATCACATGCAGGTTGTTAAAGTACACTGCTTTGTACTCATATCTAAAAAGGCCTGTCTACTTGCCTCAGTGCGTTTAAGTTCTGTGTTTCTTCTCTTCTAGAAAATTTTATCTTCCATAGCTTCTTCCTTGCATAGCTTCCTTCCTTCCTTCCTTGTTCATGATAAAAGCTGAGAGAATGTTTGTTGTCTAATTAAGAGACTTCCATACTATCTTCTGGGCTCATTGCAAGTTTTATGCATTCATTCATTTAGTCAGCATAGAAGTATTTTTGCCCTGATTACGTGCTGGAGTTGCAGAAACAAATAAAAAAATAGTCTCTATCCTAGAGGATCTTCTAGATATGGACAAAGTAAATAAATATGTCCAGCCCAAAGTAATGAGCGTCATCCTAAGTGATCTGTGAGTAAATCTGTGGGAGTGCAGGATTTTGAGAGTCAATGAGGAGGTGATGGTGTGGATCAAATTCAAGGGTCACAGAAACTTTCCTCCCAGCTTCCCTTATAGAGCACTGTTGCTATTCCAAGGGCAAAGGAATTCATTGCGTGTGTTGGATTGACATGCTATACTAAGACCCAGCATCCTTAGGAATCCCAGTGCAAATGGCAAACACTGGTACTATGAGTGCTAATTTTGAAAACAGATACCTTTTCTCTAAGAAATCATGATGGTTTATGTTTCACGGTGTGTGTGAGTGTGTGTGTGTGTGTGTGTGGAGTGGGGGTGGGGGTGGGCAGTATTCTATATGTAGACATAATGTGATAATAATGCAAGCTATCATGCCAGTGAATTGGTACCCCATGCCAATGTTTCTTGGGAGGATTTCTCTATCTCTTTACATGAAAATTCAGCTTAAGGGTCCACACAGTATTTCTGGACATTTAAATATACATACAGGAATTTTCCTCCACCTCTTTAACCAACATAAACTTTTTTTTTTTTTTTTTTTTTTTTTTTGGTACTGGAGATTGAACTCAGGGGCACTGGATCACTGAGCCACATCCCCAGTCCTAATTTTGTACTTTATTTAGAGACAGGGTCTCACTGAGTTGGTTAGTGCCGCACTTTTGCTGAAGCTTGCTTTGAACTCACAACCCTCCTGCCTCAGCCTCTTAACCCACTGGAATTACAGGTGTGTGTCACTGTGCTGGGCAAACATGAACATTTTTGGCTTCTTCCTGCCCTTCCCCTTCCAGTCTTGTCTTGCCAGGGGCATGTCTCTGTTTACAGGTGACACAGCATCATAGAAGTTATCAATCTCTCTAAGATGAGATTTTTGTGCAGTTTATCTCCCATCATTAACAATAATAATAATAAATGATAGTTGTCTATTTCTGAAATATAATAGTGTTTACTACTTATTTCAAACTATGCATGATCCTTTAAAGGGAACGTTTCTTCTATCCCTTTCCCATTTCCCCCCAATGAAGTGTGATACTTCAGTGTCCTTTTGAGCAGTTTCAATGACTTACCAAGATCTCAGAGCTAGTAAGCGTCAGAGCTGTTGGAGTCTCACCTCTCCTTTCTGACATCAATGCCCCCTCTGTCGCCCCAGGACGCCTTCCTTATTTATATCTAAGACAATGTACGTGGTGGCAGGATGCTGCCTGGGAGATGCTGTGAGATGCTACTGTGCTTAGTGGCAATGTTAATGAGGCATTCATCTCTGCTTCTCTCTGTTTTACCTTAGCTGTAGTGGGGAGGAGGTACAGATCTAGGATCTCTCCTCTTTTTCATTCCAGCCCTTATCAGTACTACAAGGAGGGAAGTTGCATTAGAGGGACAGATGGAGCCGAATGAGACTTATTATTCAATGCCAGCCCTTTCCTAGCAGGAAGCTGAATTGCTGCTGAAGGGTTATAGGATATATAGACTTCATTATTTAGCAAATATATTTCAACTTATTCTAGATTCTACCCAAATCTATTCAAGAAAAAGTTTTACTAAAAATATACCAATTCTTCATCTCTCATTTCATCCTGTAGGCTATAAGAATTATTAATACCATACATGTCAAGAATATTGGAAAAATCACTAAGTCCTCCTGTGAACTTTGATAACCTAGTTGGCAGTCTATCCTGAATGAGAATAATAATATGCCTTTGCCTTTTTGGCTCTTGATCTTTTGTATTATTGCAAATGAGTCTGTTCTTTATCTGAAAACGTAACATACATTTGAAAGCAGAAGAAATATGCTTGGTTGGGATCAAAGTAATATTACAAGGGTTTAGAGCTTACTGTCTGCACTGTGTTTAGTGAAGAGCATTGAATACATGCTTTATTAGCAGCAGCAGCAGCTTCTGCAGCCGTTGTGACCCTCTGACTTTATTGCTAACACATTGGGATGTATGGGTATCATTAGCACAAAGAATAAAAACAAATGAGAAGTAACTGACTTTTCCTGTGTCATCATAGACAACATACCTCTGGCAATTTCGCATTGAACTAACTTGTCAGCCTCATGTATATTCTTAGAAAAACAAGCCAAGGAGTTTAGGAGATGTTCTTTATCTGGTCTCCAGCATTCAGAGAGCTTCACAAAAGACTCTTTATCTAGTGCCATGATTGAATATGGAACAAGTTTGTCTTTTTATGTGCAATGCTGGGGATGGACCCCAGGACCTTGTCTATGCTAGGCATGAGCTCTACCAATGAACTACATCCTCAGCTACAGGTTTGACATTCTTGTGAAATGATGATTACTGGCATTTGGGCCTTGATTATAACTTAAATTTTCAGATTCTATAAGCTGTGAGGAGAAGTTAACTTCCTGGATAATTCTGACATCTTTGCTAGCAGGTAACAGAAAATAAAAAGGGCAGGAGAATACTTTTAAAATATCAACTGATAGGTCCCGTCAAAGCATAAAAGAGAGTAATCTGATACATATTAAGAGTAAATAGACATTCACTGGTGTTTTTCTACAGTGATTTCTTATTGATGTTTGTTTATGGAAAAGTTTCAATTTTGTTTACCTCTGGATTAAGTCTGTTGAAAACAGTGAATTGAGTAAAGATGTCACATAAAGACACAGGATTTTTTTGTGCTTGATTGTCTCCAAATTGGAACCGGTCATTTCTGGTCATAAGGAAGCAACATTGTTCTAATAGCCACTCATAGCTATTATTTTTGGTGTATTATTCTCTGATGAGGAAACAGGAACCTGACATTTTGCTGGATTCCCAGGACCTATGTCTGTAAAGACTGGAATTATCAACCTTCCCCAGAGAGTTGTCCATTAAGGAAAAAGGACCATCTGGGGCTAGAGGGGCAGTTCTATTTGTGGGGACATGAACACTCAGAAGAGCTAGAAGAAGAATATGACAGGAACCTAATTCCTTGTTTGCAGTCTCAGGGATTAAATGAATAAAGGAGATAAGCTAAAATCAAAAGAAGAGGACGCAAGATGAAATTTGAACACAGTGAAAGTTTTTATAAGAGTCAAGAAGACTCAAAATATAGGCTAAAAGTGAGTAAAGATTGTAAGGCAGGATCCTGGCTATGGGTTGAGGCCTGGGGGGAATTGGTGGAACTGGTGTTGAATTTCTTGGAGGATGTTGAGGGAAAAACCTTCCTAAAGCCCTGAGTATGCAGACTGAGGCATCATTATGTTTGTGTGTGAGATGTGTTGTGAAGGCCAAGGGCACAGGGTGAGATACGATCTAAACTCACACAAACAAAAAGCAACAACAGACTCTCTTTTTCTTCACTGATAATGTATCACACATCATATTTACCAAGTATGACCTGGAATTCAAAGTCAAAATCCTTGCCTTTGAGCAGTTCACTATTTATTAGGGCAAATAAATCTCAAAAACATCAGCTGAAAGCACAGCAATAAAAATCCTCCTACATCTTTATGGTCACATTTGTTACCACATTAAATGCTTCTCTTTATTGCATTTTAATATATCAATAGATACATGAAACATATGCCTCAAATATGTAATGATAAAGGATAGCATTACAATGATCCTCTGTAAATCCCCTGTCCCTCCCTGGAACTAGGATATGACAAATGACTTGCATCCACCTACATGGTCCTCTCCTATTTCATCCCTGCCTCTCAAGGTTTGCCACTGCCCAATGTACTTGGTTTTGTTTTACATTCCTTAGTTTTTAATTTTTTTTATTTTTTAAAAGAATTTTAAACATTTTATTTATTAATTTCTGTATATGTATTTATTTAGATGTTGATAGACCTTTATTTTATTCATTTATTTATATATGGTGCTGAGAATAGAACCCGGTGCCTCACACATGCTAGGCAAGCGCTCTACCACTGAGCCACAACCCCAGCCCCATTCCTTGGTTTTTTAAAATATAGATTTTCAAACAGCATATAATGTTTTTGAGCCATAACAAAGGTGTAATGCTTTATGTGATCTTCTGAAACCTCCTTTTCTTTGCAACACTAATTCACAGAAATTTACTATTGTGGGTTGAAGTGATTAAATTTCTATCTGTATAATGTAACATTGTGTCAATATGCTAAATGTATTCATTCAACCTTTGTGGATAATCATTCAGATTATTTCTAATTTTACACCATTATGAACATTAGTGCAATTAATATTTTTGTACTCCTTTCTGGGAGAACAAATGCAAGAATGATTCTAGGATATATAGCTAGGGCTAAGATTTCCTGATTTTTAGATTATGTGAATGCTTAAGGTATAATGTTAGACACAGCCTACTTAACTCCCCACATTGACTCCATGTCCTCCATGAACTGCCCAGATATGCCAATGACCACCTTTCAGTCACAAGACAACTCACAGGGTTCAAGCCTGCTTATTCTAAACCCACCAATCAGAACTCCACCCTATCAAAAGCTTTGGTCCATAGGTCCCTGGCTTTCTCTCTGTCTCACTATCCAGTGATCGAGCTCTACCACTGAGCTGCACTGCAGGCCCTTGGGTATCCTCTACAACTCCCTTTTGTTGGCCTTATGAGGTTGCTGCTCTTCTTTCTGGGATCTGTGAGCAATAAAATGCATTTGTTACCGCATGTGTTTTGTTGAGTTGCCTTCTCTGTGTCCCATCTCACTGACACACTCAAACCTAACTCTTCTCCTGGTCAGGATCCTCCTAGAAAGTGGGCTATCTTGGTAGGATTAAGCGTAACGCAAGTCAGACAAAAACCACAAAAGTATCTTCTTTTATTAACAAGATTCTTGTGCAAAGGATGCCTGGTAATAGGTCAGACTAGGAGGTATTAAGTTGTCTATCAAGATAAAGAAGTATTTTCCCCAAAAAAGTCACACTAAACATCCACGACCATCTTGCCTTCAGCCCCATCAGGGCAAGGCTGGCATTTATAGCCATTCTCTTGAGAGACCTCAAGATCCATTAGAGGAAAACATGACATTTTTTCTGTCACTGGCCCTCAAGGGAGTTGTTATCAAACACCAAAGTTCTATGTATGTTCTAATTTTTAATTAGTTTTCTACTGCTTTATAATAACTGTATTATAACAATATCTTTTAGAAGATTTTTTAGTATTTGGGTGGGTCACTCTTCTCACATTGAATTTCTTCTTCAAATTACTCTGCCTATCATGCTTCCCTGAACATTTCAGAATTAGTTCATCAGGTGTCTTGAAAACTTGGTAATCATTGGAAATCTGATTTGAATTGCATTCTTTATGATTCAATTTTTGGAAGCACTGATATCTTTACAATGTTGAGTGTATGTGTGAGCACAATATGTCCTTCTACTTATTGAGATCTTCTTGAATACCTTTCAAAAAATTTTGTAATTTCTGACACTGAAGAATAACATGCTGATGTATAATACTTAAAATTTATTGCTTTATAACTTAGAGTTCTATTGCTTTTGTAAGTAGCAATTTTAAAAATACACATTTTCTCAAGTTTTGCCTATTTGCTAAGCCTTTTTATTATTTCTAATAATTTGTTATTTTGGAGGGAGCATTTTTAAGTGGATAATAATTTGTAGATAATGTGATTTTTGCCTGCTCCCCTTGGGGTGGAAGCCCAGTTCAAGCTGAACAGACACCATGATAGCACATCTGCATTAGGAAGGAACACTAATGGTTTCTAGAGTTCTTGTTTTGGACTGAGGTAAGTCTAGTTTCTTCTTATTTTACTTATTCCTTTTTAAAAGCATTAATGAATGATGAATTTTTCCAAATGCTTTCTTTTTTGCATCTCTTGAGGTTATCATACCATTTTCTTCTTTAATCTGTTAAAAATATTATGCAAGTTAAATATAGTATACATAAATTTTCTAACATTAAACTGCCCCTTTATTCCTGAGATAAAACAAATTTGACTAAAGGATTTTCTCTTGATTTATATTGCTGAATCTCTTTGCCAATATTTAGTTTAGTTTTTTTTTAAATCTATGTTTATGAGTGATATTATTCTTTCTTATTCTCTGAAAAGTTTATAAGAGATTGAAATGATCTGTTTCTTCAAAACTGATTAGAATTTGCTTATAAAATCATCTGGGCCTTGTGTTTTTGTTACAGAAGAATTTTAAACACTTTTTCAAAACAGTGTTTTAAGATTATGTTTTTTAAATTCAGCTTTTTAAGTTTTAATTTTTAGTAATTTACCTACTTTACATAATTTTTCAAACTTATTAACCTAATGTTTTACATTGCATCTCTTATCTTCTTAATCTTTAAGCACTAATTATGTCTTATTTTATTTCTGATATTATTTGTTTCTTCTCTCCTCTACTAGATAGATGTTGATATATTTACTTTTAAGGTTTTCAAAGAATCAATGTCTTTGTTATTGATTCTCTCCATTTTATGTCTGCTTTTCATTTTCTTGATTTTTACTTGTATCTTACTTCCTTTCCTGACTTTGAGTTTACATCATTCTTTATAAACTCTTTAACTTAGATACTTCTTTATTATGATGTTATGAAGTTTTTGATATAAATAAAAACTTCAAAGCTGATGTCAATACTTCCTTAAAGAAAATCCTAGCGGGGTACGGATAGAGCTCAGTGGTAGAGTACCTGCCTAGCATGAATGAAGCCCTAAGGTTCAATCATCAATATCACTAAATAAATAAATAAATTCAAAATAGTGTTAAAATACTCATATTTAAAAAATATTCTTAGGGATGAGGAGTGTAGCTCACTGTCATAGCACATGCTTAGCATATACAAGGGCCTGGGTTCAACTCACCGAACTAGAGAAAAAAGTCCTTTTTATCCCATGTATCCCACTACAATTGACTTTGCCAATTTTTTTTTTTTTTTTTTTTTTTTTTTGGTAGCCAAGTGTTGAACCCAGAGGCTCTTATCCACTGAGCCACATCCTAGTCCTTTTAAAATATTTTGTTTAGAGACAGTATCTTGTTAAGTTACTTAGGACTCAATAATTGCTGAGACTGGCTTTCAACTTGCAATCCTCCTGCTCCAGTCTCCCAAGTCACTGGGATTACAGGCATATGCCACCATGCTCAGTAGACTTTGCACATTAATGCCTGATCTGACAGCCTGCACTATAGCCAAAATGGTGGGCTTTGGAGCCCTGACTCCTTGAGCAATGAGGAAGCCCTCTAACACTTATTTCCTCTGTAACCTGGGATACATTACTTATTGGTGAAGGTCTCAGTTTTCTACCTATCAATTTATACCTAATTTATTTGTTGTTGTGAACATTAAATGAGAGACTGCATATGAAGAGTCCAGGACTGGTGCTGACATAGCAGTGCTCAAGTAACAGGAATAATAGGTATTTGCAAAGGTAAACAGATAAAAAAAAAGTTGTATAATTTTCTATTTCCTAAAAGTTATATTGAAATGTGTTCAAATGTTGATATTAGTATAACACTTGGCAATAAGAAATTATTTGAAAATATTGTTAAAATACAAAACCTATAGGACTTAACTTGATTTAGACTTTCAAATAGTTGTTTAAAATGCCTGTCCAGAGAGCTGTGATATTGCTTTGCTAAAAGTCTTTGCAGATTTCCAAATGTCTTTTGAGTTTTCCTGAAGGAATAACATAAATTTTGAAGAGAATTAATATATTGCAAGTCTAGTTTCTAACTTCCCAAATAATGATATCATAGCTCAATGTTGTGGGAACATATCTTGGCAGGATGGATTATTTTGTATAAAATGGCAATTGGATTTCCTTCAATTTTTTTGTGATTTATATAAAACACTGTCTAACAATAAATTCACTTGTGCTCAGCCACCCATTCAACTTCGTTTTCCCCCCTCAGTGAACAAAGTTACTTCCTCTTGTGGAAGAATTTAATAAAACATTTGAATAAAATAATCCTTTGATGCAGCTAGAAAAGAAGAAAGCACTTTTGTTTCATACAAAAGTCCAAAGTACTTCAGAATAAAAGTAATTTATTCCCTGAAGGTCATTTATTTTTATTTTATTTTTAAGCATAAGGTGTTGGGTGACTATAATAGATTGAGAATGATATTTGCATACCATATGTCTAATAAAGGGTTAATATCATAAATATAAAAACTTATAAGACTTAATAGTAAAACAAAACAAACAACCAACTCATTAAAAATAGGCAAAAGACTGAATATATATTTCTCCAAAGAAGACATACACATAGCCAATAGGCACTTGAAAAGATGCCTAGCATCACTAATCATCAGGGAAGATGCACATTAAAACCACATGAGATAGCTCCTCATACCTGTTGGATGGCTATTATAAAGAAGACCAGAGATAATGGGCATTGATAAGAGTGTGGAGAAAAGGGAACCCTGTGTATTGTTGATAGGAAGTAGTTCAGCTATCATGGAAAGCAGTATGGAAGTTCCACAAAGAATTAAAAACAGAGGGCTGGGGATATAGTTCAGTTGGTAGAGTGCTTGCCTCGCATGCACAAGGTCCTGGGTTCAATCCCCGGCACCGGGAAAAAAAAAAAAAAAAAAAAAAAAAGATGTGAAAAACAGAGCTATCATCTGATCCAGCAGTCCCATTACTGGGTATATATTCCAAAGAAATGAAATCAGCATGTCAAAGAGATATCAGCACCCCAATGTTTACTTCAAGGCAAATAATCATCAATGGACAAATGGATAAAGAAAACATGATATGTGTACACTTGTTCTTTGGTATATCTCAGGGATGAGTTTCAGGTAACCTGAAGGTTACCCAAATCCATGGATGCTCAATTCCCTTATAAATATCATAATATGGAATGGGATTGTAGCTCAGCGGTAGAGTGCTTGCCTAGCATGTGTGAAGCACTGGGTTTGATCCTCAACAACACATAAAAATAAATAAATAAAATAAAGGTATTGTGCCCATCTACAACTAAAATTTTTTAAAATGGCATAGTATTTTAATATAACCTATGTACATCCTCTTATATTTTAAATCATCTTGAGATTATTTATAATACCTAATAAAAGATAAATGTGTAAAAATTGTTATAAAGTCTATGTATGTTCAGTACAGATGTAATCATTGTGGGGTTAGCTTCATTTTCAATTCTCTGTTGGTTGAACCAATGAATACAGAAGGCTGATTGTGTATATGATGGAATATTACTTAGTTCTAAGACAGAAGGAAATCCTGATATTTTCTATAACATGAATGAAACGGGGGAACAGTATGCTAAGAAAAACAAGGTCCCCCTAAAAGGACAGGCATTGTCGTGTATGGTCTCACTTACATCTGGAGTCAATAGTCAAACTTACAGAAATAGGAAAACAAGTCTTACCAGGGACAGGGGAAAAGGGGAAGAAATGAGGAGATGTTGGTCAAGGGGTACAGCATTTCAACTAGTCAAGAGGAATACCATTCTGGAGACGAATGTACCACAGAGAGTGTGAAAACAGCTAATAGTGCATTCTGCATTGTATATTCGAAATGGGCTGAGGAGGCAGGACTGAAACTTTCTCATCTCAAATGGAGAAAATGGTAACTTTTGTGAGATGACAAATGTGTTCATTAGCTTGTTTGTAAACATTATTTTACAATAGTTAGCATACAAAAATACTGTCTACACTTTGAAGATACATTATTTTTTTTTGTCTAAAAAAAGCGGGTGGGGGGAGAAGAAGAAAATGCTTTTAGCAGAGTGCTGGAATGCTCCCTGGCATATCCTGCCTTCCGCCTTCCAACCCCACCCTGAAACCACTCTCAACCTCCTCACTGGGTGACATCAGCAGAGGAGACTCTGCCCCAGAAGATCTCAGGGCTGAGGGGCAGCCATAGAGCTCTTTCACTCTGAGGACCACAAAAATCCCAAAAGTTTCTTAGCTAACACCCTTTAAAAAACTGAGGCCGGTGGAAAACCTACGCACGGAAAGTCTGTTTCTATTTCAGTTGTGTATCAGTTAAGATGGAAAATTTTTAAAGTCCACACAGATGGTAAATAAATTTCTGCTACGTGAGGCAGTTCCTGGAATAAAGCAATTTTCTCAAATAACAAGTGCCAACTTATTTTTTCAGCAGGACTTATTTTTAACTTTCCCAGGGAAGGATTGAGAGACTGGGAGCAGTATCCTTTACCTTCAGAATCTGAGTTGCCTTCCAGAAGAGACCAGCGCTGTTCTCACTACAGACTGACATGTATGTCCACACACATATGGAGGCTGAATGAAGAGGATGGTTGTTCATTTTCATGGGGGAGGGGAATGAGTAGAAGCAGTGAGAAGATGGAAATTTTGCAGAAATATTTATATTTTCGTCCAATGTTTAGTTTTCTCCAACTTACTCCAAACAGTATGAAATTGACTCATATTTTTGCTTAGGAATTCATTAAATCTTGGACAAATGACCATTAATCTTTGAGAATTCTTTACACCCTGTGAGACTTGGCCTGCGTCCCCAGAAAGCTTCAGCAATGGTCCGCTGGGACATAGTTGATTAAAAAAAAGAAATCCTTAATGCTTTGCTGGGTCATGCTTCAATGGGAAGAACCATCCTGAGCTGCAATTGGCGGGGAATGCTAACACCTTAAACAAAATGATTCCATTTGCCAACTTTGGGTGATTCGAACCTGCCTTCTAGTAGCAGTGATTCCTTATTCATAAGAAAGATAGAAATTGATTATTAAATAATTAAATTATGTTATAAACACTAATTTAAAAGAGTATATTACAGAAGAATGCTAAGTAAGTACATAACACTTATATGTTTATTTTTTCTACCTTCTTTCCTTCATCCTTCTCTTTCTTCTCTTCCTCCTTTTATATTTGGGAAAACATTTCACTCAGCACCATGGATAATCTATCAATCAACAAATAAACATTTACTGAGTGCCTGAATACTAGTTACTACATGAATAAGAAAAAAATAGAAAGAAAAATCTATCTTTGCTTCAAGAGTTGTATGGTCAAAGAGACAATTATGAAGGAATTAGACAGAGCCAGATGAATGTTGACCATTAGTGTATAGACTGGAGATACTAATGTATCTGGAAATGTCAAGAGAGAGGCCCTATTCTCAACTGGGATTTATGAGTGAATGATCTATACAGAAACAGGAAGACAGATTTTCAATGAAGAATTTTTGAAGCCCATTTTAAAGGACACTGTTATTACATATCAGTTGCTGTTATAACTTTTGTGGTGGTGTGACAAATTCTTAGACCCAAGAGTAAACACTGATAAACAAAAAAACTCCCATTACCAAGACAGCAAACATAGATTGCAAACAAATCTACCAGAAAGAGAGAAGTGAACTGCTGAAAGGGACATAAAGATTTCCTAATAATACTTCCTTTGGGTACTAGCTTAAGAAGGTGACTGACTTGCTCTAGGCCCCAGGTATTATCAGAGCTGGGAGAACAACGCTCTTCCATGAGATAGCTGTGTCAGCTCATAAGAAACAATGATAGATAGAGTGTCACTGTTCTGCATGAAGGGTGGGAAAAGCTTTCAATCTGGCTTATTGAGAAGCAAGGTTCTTTGAGATTGCTATGTTTGAAAGTATGTGTCCCCCATCCTGAAATTCGTATGTTGAAACCTGATTCCCAGTGGACTGGTATTAG
The DNA here is from genome assembly GCF_902686445.1 of Sciurus carolinensis. NCBI lineage: Eukaryota > Metazoa > Chordata > Mammalia > Rodentia > Sciuridae > Sciurus > Sciurus carolinensis. The sequence goes on along the minus strand of NC_062216.1, from coordinate 46,894,634 downwards.
GAGAAAGGTCTTTTGAGAAGTGGTTAGGTTATGAGGGAAAAGTCCTCATGAATGAGATAAATGCTCTTCAAAAAAGGGTTCAAGAGAGACTCCTTCCATTATATGAGCACTAAGTCCTCACACAGGTGTCATTGATAAACCAGGAAATAGGTCCTCAACCGTCATTGAATCTGATGGCATTCTGATCTTGGACTTCCCAGCCTCCTAAACCATAAGTAATAAATTTCTATTATTTATAAGTTACTCAGTTTGCAGTATTTTGTTACAGCAGCCTGAATGGACTAAGACAAAAATTCTCTACATTTTTTTTTAATTAAAAAAAATTTACTTTGTTTTAATTATTTATATATGACAGTAGAATGCACTTTGATTCATCATATACAATGGAGTATCATTTCTCATTCTTCTGGTTATTCATGATGTAGAATCCCACTGGTCATATATATATATATGTATGACCACATAGTTACATATGTACATAGGGTAATAATGTCTGATTCATTCTACTGTCCTTCCTACCCCCATATCCCTCCCCTCCCTTCGCTTCCCCCTACCTAATCTAAAGTAACTCTATTGTGAATTAGCATCCACATATCAGAGAAAATATTTGGCTTTTGGTTTTTTTGTAATTGGCTTATTTCACTTAGTATATTCTCCAGCTTCATCCCTTTACCGGCAAATGTTATGATTTCTTTTTTCTTTAAAGCTGAGTAATATTCTATTGCATATTTATACCACATTTTTTTATCCATTCATCTGTTGAAGACATCTAGGTTGGTTCCATAATTTAGCTATTGTGAATTGAGCTGCTATCAACATTGATGTGGCTGTATCACTATACATTTTTTCATAATTTTATTTGATTAATAAATTTCCCATGATTTCATACTAACTTAAATTATAAGCATTTATAACTGAATGAAAACACATTTTATAGTAATGACTAAAATAATTTTATAATAAAAATATCAAACTACAACTTTAATTTTAAAAAGGAATAAATTTCTATATATTTGTAAATAATTTTCTTTATTTCCTTAAATATGTTGTATATCAGGACTGAAAAAAAAGGTTTTTTAAAAAGGTATAAGAAAGGTAAAATACCCTTTCTTAAAAGGTATATTCTATGAGGTACATAGGTCTTAATAATTAAATTTGTTTCTGAATGTCTTTGGAGAAAACCTTGATTTTTAATTTCAGTTCAAGAGGACTTTAGTTTGCTGATTTTGAAGATCCACTGAAATGTCATATTTTCTATCAGGGCTTTGACTACACATAGTGGTTAAAATAATGAATTTCTTGTTATTCATAGCATATGCCTGGAAGCCATGGAGATTTTTGAGTTTAGTGAAATAAAGAAAGTGAGCAAAAGATCTTATTATGAGTAGCAACCACAGAAAATAAAGATTATAAACAGTAATAGTTTCACAATGAAGAGAAAGACCTAACCATAACCACAAAATCTTTTCCAGTCATGGGTAGACTCCTTGGTGTGATGCAGCTCTGAGGTGAATTGGAGGAAATACAAAGCCTGAGGCTGATATCCAAGTCTTGGAAGAGCATACTGGGACAGAGGTATATGCATACCAGGATGGAGGTATATGTGGTCAAAACACAGCCTTGGTGGCATCCAGAACTGAATTTGCTGTGTGAAGGAAATCATGGATTTCACTTGGAAAGCTAAGTAAAGATGAGTGAAATTATGCCAACTCTAAAAAGCATACCTAAACTTCCACCATTCCCATTCTGGTGCTTTCTGTTGTTCCTGCACAGTTGAGTACTTTCATAGCCAGTTCTTACTGAATGCTGAATGAGTGTTGCCAAGCGTCCACAAGTTAATCAGTTCGCCATTTCCTTGGGAATGTGAAAAGTGACTAGGTTGCTTCTTGAAGCAAAAAGGAGCTTTGGAGGAGAATTGTTATGGTAATGAGGAAAATATGTTCATTTAAAGGCAAACACACTTACACTTCTTGAACTTAAAGTAGAATAAATGAGTAATTGTTTCAATATTTCTAAATTGGATACTAATTAGTATCACTTAACACTTTGTGAATATTAGTCTTTCATGGCTTTCTGGGCACACCCAGCTATAATGGTTCTCATGATATCTTAAAGCATTATACCAATTTTTTAAAGTTGAATGTCCTTTATCAAAATGTTGGATTAAGGTTTTCAAAACATTAGAAAAATTGGAAAGATAAGCAAAAGTATTCTGATAGTTTGAACAGAATTTTCTCATGCCACTAAGAAGTTTAACTTTAAGTGAGGAGACAAGACATATTTTCATCTTTACATACATAGGCACAGCACAATTCTTTTTAGCATGGCTAATACATAAGTAAACCATGTAATTTGGAACTCTTTAGAGATTCAGATGTGGGGCAAACCAGGCAAGATGTGGTAACAACAAGCATGAACCACAGCGGTCCAGGCAAAGCACGATGAACAGTCATCATAAAAAAGGAGCATGTACCATAAGTTAGAGTTTAGAATTTATGAGTGTTTTTCTACAAGTCTGTTTGGGTTTTTGGAAGAGGATAATAGTAACTTATCCATCTTTGAATATCCAGCAACTAAAAAAAAATGCTCAATGAATGGATAAGTGAATAAATTAAACACAAATATATATTTATACAAAAATCATAATTTTATTGTAAGATACATCCCTTTATGTATATAAAATTAAAGAAGATGATTAAAACATAAGAGTCAAGGATAGCATAGTGAGTGTTATCCTTTTCTCTTTTCCCATACACAGCAAGGGAAATTATGCTTTTCTCCCACATGAACTTTACTGAAAATAGAGAAGTTCTGTGGTCAACCGTGAATGAAAGAATATAGATTCATTCACTCATTCATCCGCCCATCCACAAATCCATCCATCCATCTGCTAGACTACTTCCTATTTTTCCTATACTATACTAGTCACTGAAACTACAGGGGGGAAACATGTAGTCCTCAATGAGCATATACAGCCATCAAATCAGAGCCTCAGTTATATCCTTAAATGAGAGGGAGAAACAATTAGCCTTTGTTCATTTTACTTCATTTTATATTTTCAGGGAGAGAAGTTGGATAATGCAGCTTTGGGAACTTCAAGAAAGTGGAATAAGTTAGTATTAAGTGCTTCAGTGAGGTAAGTAGGTGTTCAACATGACTACTCAGAGACTCTAAGAGTCTGTAGGAGTCTGAGAACATGGCTGTATAAGGGGCTTCTATAGGACTCTGCTATACTAGTGAGAGTAAGGTTCAATTTTTTAATAAGGACTAAATATACAGACTAAAATATAAGCTGGAGAACATCATCTAAATCTGATATAAAAAAAAAAACAAGAGATGGGTTAACTTTGTTATGAAGTGAAATAGGCCCATGATGATTTCGTATGAAGATTGAATCAGTCTATACTGTGCAGAATGAGCCAGAATAAGAGTAATTATTTGATCTGGAAAGAAAAGAAAACAAAGAACTTATTGCCCTCTCCACATGTTGGGGTGAGGATATAGATAGAGTGGAGATGATTAAATAATATATTCCCAAAGAAATTACAGATAGATCTCATGCCAATCACTTATTCTAATCAATTTCCCTTAGTTATAACTCAGAAAGGCCAATAAAATCATGAAATCATAAGAAAAATCAATAGCAAAGAAACAGACTTTGCAGAAATAAGGAATTATTCAAGTAACTGCAACAAAACATTAGAAACCTCTGAAAGAATCCCTGGAATTAGTATTCTCAAAGAGATTTGAGAGAATGTTACATCTATGAAACAAGAACATGCTACCAGTGAAGAATTTTCTGAAACATATACTATTGTTTGCATTCCATCTGTTACAGGTTTGAACTCTTGGCTAAGATCTGAGCCCAAGGATGTCTGCACATTAGATTTCCTCCCCTCTCAGCAGTTCAAGGACGTCGGTCTTTGAATTGCCTCCTCTTTTTGTATCAATGACATTTCTTCTATTGGATCATTTCTACCAGCTTCCAAATATCATGCACAAATGTCTACTAAAATGAAAAAAAAAAATTCTCTTGACTCCATGTCCTTCCCTAGCTTCCATTCTCTTTCTTTGCTTCCTTTTCTAGCACACATTAGTTATTTAATAGTTGACTTTGCTCACTTTCTTCCATTGTTCTTCGATCTACCCAAAAGGAGCACCTATTCCTACCAAAGCTGCTCTAGACAAGCTGGTCAGTGAGCTTCATTTTGTTAAATGCAGGTTTTCTACTTGATCTACTTGATTTTGATCTACAGCATTTTGAAACACGCAATCTTACTTTCCTTTTGGGAAGAGCTTCTTCACATTGCTTTGACGGTCTTACTCTATTTTTTTCAATTGTTCATTCTGTACCTGCTTTGGCTTACTATTCATTTATTGGTTTATTTTCTGACTCCTTCCCTTAGAGAGTAAGTCCTTCAGAACAAAGGTGCTATCCCTCCCATCCAGAAGAGTGGGTGGCATTTAGTGACTGCTCAATACCTGTTTGTGGACTAGGTCATTGAATAAAAATAAGAAAGAGCTTATGTAAATTAAAGTATAACTGAAACAATAAATATTTTATAGACTAATAAATAAAATGGATACACCTGCGTACCAAGCTGCTGATGTGGTCCCATGAGTCAAGGAAATCTCACAAAAAATAAAACAAAATTACAAAGAAATATCAAATAGATGGGAATTAAAAGACAAAGATAAAGGTTGTTGAAAATGTCTAAAATAAGAATTCTGGGCCAAAACAACTGAAACAATGGGAAGTGCTAATACTCAAAAAATACTGGAATGAATATTTACTAAACTGATGAAAACTGTGGCTGATTATATTGAGAGATTTTAGAGAAGATTAAGTTTCACTCAAAAGGAATAAAACTATTCTTCTTTATATGATGACTTTTATGATCCCAGGAAGAAAGAAATTTCTTAAGACCATCCAGAGACTCAAAAGGAGGTTAGTTATAGAAGACAGGGATCAGCAGAATATAGAGCTTCTCATATGAAATACTGAGTCATAGGGGAGTTGAATAACAACACCAAACTTATCAAGAAGAAAAATGAGGGGCTGGTATTTTAGCTCAGTGGTAGAGCGCTTGCCTAGCCTGTGTAAGGCACTGAGTTTCATTCTCAGCACCACATCTAAATAAATAAAATTAAGGTCCATTGACAACTAAAAATACATGAAAAAACAGAAGAAAAATGAGCCTAGAGAGTTAAATATATTTAATCATTCATTACAATATGGGCAAAGTATAGGTCCATCAAAATTCAAAGAAATGAACAACCATGTGATGAAGTTGTTCAAGAGATGTAATTAGGTAAGTTAAATTCAGACATGCGGACGTCCCTGATCAAGTAATTTAATTGGAACAGGAAGGCAATGAAAAAAGTAGAACATGTATTAACAATTAGTGTGCACTAAGATAATGTTCAAAGTGCCACACTTGCCTTAAATCATTAATTCTACAGGAGTTTAATAATCACGCACTCTGTCAGGTGCATGCTGGGAATTAAGTACAGAGTGACAAGTTAGTCATAAGCCTGGAGATCCCTGCCTTCAAGGAATTTACAGTTTGAAGTGGAGGTTTATGTATTGGTTTCCTGCTGTAACAGCCTAAAACAACAGAAATACTTTCTGTTCCAGGGGCCAGATAGCAAAGTGTGTTGGCAGGGCTATGTTCTCCTGGAAGGGTCTCATTGAGAATTCTTCCTTTTCCCTTCCTGCTTGTGGTGGCTCCGGGCCTTCCACTGCTTTGGCTGTATTATTGCAGTCTCTGCCTAGGTCTTCACAAGGTCTTCTCTGTGTCTGTGTCCTCTTCTACATTTTATGAGGACACTTGGCATCAGATTTGGAGTTCCCCTTTGTAATCCAGGATGATCTCATTCTGAGATCCTTAATTACATCTGCCAAGACCTTTCTGGCCAAGTAAGGTCACATTTACAGTTTCTAGGTTTGGGATGTGCATATACTTTTTGCCAGGAGTGGGGTACCATTTACTCATTAACCTACATAGAAGTGAGTAGTTAATTACAATCTGTTGTGATAGGAGCTGTGGTAGGGTACGTTAAGAGAATTACAGGATGAACAGAGACACCTAGAAGGTCCTGAATGTCTGAGGGGTTCACGGAAACTTTTTAAAATAAATTGTCAATTAAGATGAAACTTGAATGACTAAAAATTAGCCAGGCAAGAGTAGGGAGGTAGGCTAGGAGAGCTTTCTGGGGGAGAAAAAATGATGAGCTCATAACTGGAAGAAGTTTAATGTGACTTAAAAAGGTGAGATGATGAGATAAACAAAATGAGACTAGGCGGGTAAACAGGCCTGGACTGTGGCTGTTCTTGAACGCGTCTTCCATATTGGAATATTGAAGATCTGGAAGGAGAGTGTGAAGACACTGTGGGCTTCAGTGTGGAGAAGGGAGCTAGAGGCTAAGAGGCCAGGTAAGAGGGTGTTGCTAAATGGAGGAGGAGATGTGGGGGATAAAGGGATTGGGAGTGGGAGATATTGGAGATGTAGAGTTATTTTCATAACAATTGTGAAATCAACTTAACTCATACATGAAAGTGGATTCCAAATATCTAAATTTTTCAGTCAAACTTTCTATAATTCTATCTTCTAGGTGTATTTGGACATGTAACAATATGAATCTGAGAGCTGTTTTTATTAAACCATTTTGGGGGTGGCTGGAGCTTGGTCTTATGCATGCTAGGCATTCACTCCATCACTAAGCTACATCCCCAACCATTAATTAGCATTTTGAATTTCTGGAACAAGTCTTTTACACAAGAATTCATTTCCTTTAGTTCTTGAAACTATGGATATGTTTTAATTTGTATTATTTCAAAGTAAATTTTTTTCAACTACTTTCTAAGTGAAAGAATAGAACTAAACTGTGCATTTGACATATAAATACCACTTATGACTTTTTATTATATGTTCCTGTTTAGTTCTCTTGGTTTCAAAGCATCATAACATCCTTAGATAAAACAGTTAGGAAAGCTGAGGTGTTATCAAAGTTGTAGTGGAATTCTGAGCAGAAACAACTTAATGGCAGCAACACTGAGGGGAGGTAAATATGTCATGGTGAACATAAGCAGCTCCTCAAGGTCAACAGCAGTGTTCATCAGGAAATCCGTCTGCTTCTTCTCACTTGGGTGCCCACTGACCATGACAAGGAGGGTGCACAATGATGAATGTGCAAAGGAAAGACTACAGGAGTCTCAAAGTGACCTGACCAGCAACCTCAGGTGAGAATATTCACATATTTGCTAATAATTCTATCTTTAGAAAGAAAAACTGGAGACACAAATACTGGGCAGCAGTTCATATGCATGACTCTTTATCAATGTAGTGACTTATTGATTGATGTCTCTAGAGTAAATCTGGTCTTCCTAAACATGGAAAGATTTATGTGAAATCCAGAAATTAAATTTTACAATCAAGTACATGTAAGCAACACAAAAATTGCTTGTTTACTCTCTATTAGAAAATAAATTGTTTCAGTGGTCAAGGTTGGAAATTAAGGACTATAATATATAAGGTATTGAATGTCAAAAAAGATTTATTTCCATTTTTAGCTGCTCAAGATAGGCTGATATATGACTTAGCATGTGTTCTGTTTCTAGTCTAGACAGAATTTTAGGTATAAAAATTAAATTTTAGGTATAAAAATGTAGTGTTTTACATGATCACTGACATATATACATGAAAAATTTGCATGACGATTACACCAACATCTACTAGCTAATTTCCTCTCCCTTGCCTTCTTAATGATTGCTCACAGTGTGGACCTTGTTTGAAATACTTTTCAGCTTGTTTAAAATTTATCATGCCTCAATCCAAACACTGTGGACATCTGAGAGAAAGCACTTTGTAAGTCCTAAGTGGACAGAGATAATATTTATGATAAAAGTCTATATTGATCACAGGGGAAAAGAACAGAATAATTGAATTAAATGAAAACTCATTCCTCAGAAGAATGAATTTTTATTATAAAACTAGAAACCAGAAGAAGCTGAGAAACACATAGGCCATTTAGACTCCATTTTCAGCTTTAAAAAATTCATTTTATATTTTTATCAACTTCTACCTGAAATGGTAGTTAAATTCTCAAGGGTGTTTTTTTTTTTCCCCTGCACACCAAGTGGACAAATGTCTGAAATAGGGGGATAAGACATATCCTTTCATCGTTCAAAAAAACCTTAATATTAGGTTTGTGTTACATTTTGATGTTGGCCAACTCTTTCTGATTACTTTTAAATTATAGCTTTTCTATAATAATATGCAACTCAGCATCTTCTCGGTGGGGCAGGAACTTTGCATTGGTAACAGGACATACCACTATTAACGCTCTAAATTATAGCTCCCTGGCCTTGTCAATACAAACACATTATTCCAGTTAAAGTGAAATGCAAGGATGTTTAAAGTTTCTTCCAGCTGGAACATTCCAAGAACTTATGAAAGCAAAATCCCTGTCTTTCATCTCATTGGTTTGTAGGCTGCTGCTTGCAATGGTATGGTAAAATGAGCAATTTTTTTGCTTATTGGGTAAATGAACATGAGACAGGACATTGCACATCATGATATCATTTTACAACAAAATGAAGAGAAAGGTGCAGGGAATGTTATTAAGGAATTGATGGGAAATTAAAGGCTCATCTACACAACGGAAAGCCCATGGGAAACAAATACTATGTGCATAAGAGCAAGACTGAATTTTGTTTGTTTGATAGTTTTTGCACTGGGGCTCCATCCTTTGCTCATGCTAGGCAAGTATGCTACCACTGAGCTGTACCCTCAGCCCTTGTTTCTTGATATAGGCACTGGTCGGCTATTTTGGCTTAATCTCCTACCTCTCTGTGCTTCTGTGGTTGGGGTGAAAAGGGTCTAAAGGCCCTCAAAGTTGAGCCTGCTTCTACTTTCCTTTTGTGCTTACTTTGAAAATATGTGCAAGCAGAGAACAATTGGTCAATTTACCAATGTTCTTCCTGTAGTCGTGGCTACTTCCTTGTGTTTTGTCACGTCCTTGACATCAAGTTTCTATAAGGCTATATTTTCAAGAAATCAAATGCTGAATCTCAGGTTATACTTACCTATTGGAGATCTTGAATATAAATTTTTATTTTTAATTTTTTTTAGATGTTGATGGACCTTTATTTATATGTGGTGCTGATAATCTAACCCAGTGCCTCACACATGCTAGGCAAGCACTTTACCACTGAGCTACAACCCTAGTCCTTGAATATAAATTTTTACAACTAATATTTTTGTGAAGTCATGTTTTTATCCTTAGTATCACCACTACACTGCACTTCATTATTCTCTTAAAGAATTTAACTCATTCAGAAGTGCATAGACGAATTCTATAAGATGAACTGATATTTAAAGTAAATGTTAGATAATAATGTTGAAAACTAAGGCTGTTATCCAGCACACTGGGTTGCAGTACAAATCTTCCGACTCAATGTTCGTCCCCAACGACAGAAGGAATCATGCAGCCATGTATGGCTATCCTTTGAAACATGCATCAGGTCAAATTGATCACAGAGCCTGTGGGCTCCCATGTTCTGTTCTTATCCTTAAGAAAAATTTTCTTCATTTATACTAACATGAAAATTGATATTTTACCTTTCATCAGATATTGATAAAATACAAATCTTGTCTGTTCCAATTGTACTAAACTACCTTTGAGTGTCTCTTCCAAGTGACTCTAAATTAGAAAATTTCTGACTATCTATTAGGACAACGTATTAATGGAATAGGAACCATCATAATTAGGACTGCATTTTTCGCAAACAAGGAATTAGTCTCTTGGCTTTTTATTTCTCATGTTTTCAGTCCATTGTATTATTAAATTGCCTTTTCATAATTGTCCATAATTGTAAAAACAATGAATTAACAATATTCTATACCTGGCTCTTTTGTATTAATGACTCTATTGAAAGTTAGTGTGATTCACTAACTCAAAGTATCATCATTTTTGTGGTTGAACTATTTTGCTAGTGCATCTCTTGACACTGTCTTAATCACAAGCATATTTTCCTGATCTTCATTTCACTTTTCTGCTTGCTGATAAATACTATCTGGGGAGCAAATTATTAAGCCTGTAAAGCCAGCATCCTTTATAGTACTCATTAGTATGTTGAAATCTAGAAAAAAAAAAAGTTTAAATAAACTAGCCCTAAAATCACTAAGTTAAAAATCTAAGTTTAAAAAGAGAAAGTCGCTTTGCTTAAGCTAAGGAATGGCAGGTGAAATATTGCCATTGTTTTCTGATTTTTATAAAACCATGAAATAGTTTGCTGAAAAAACAGTACTTAAAAGTGCGTGTTTACACAATGACTTTTTCAAAGTGTTTATTTCTTCCTAAGATTTAAGTCTGTGTATTAAAAAATAAAAATTGAATTTCTGAAGAATAATTAAAATAGCAACCCAAAATTCCTCCCCCTTATTCCCACAAATACAAAATCCAAGGTGCATCCTTTAAAGTCCCCCCCCCCCCTTGAGGGACTAGGGGACTTCTTCCTAATTCTATCTTCAGAGATCTTAATACTTTCTGACTTGAATTAGGTTGAACCATGATATTATTGTACTGGTATTTCAAAATCTAATATTATGTAAGATTCTAATATTGATTCTATTGATTACCAAGGGAGTTTAGCTTAATATTCAAGTCAGTTATCTCTGTGTTATATTGCTCTTGCTATTGAGTAAGCTAGGTCAGGATGCACATATGATTCTTATTTAAATACTGCACCACACCTAACAAAGTGCATGGGAAAAAGAAGGTATTTAATAAATACCTTCATTACTTTATTAGTTAATGAATGTATATTGCAGGTTATACTGTATAATGATAAAACTGGAAAGCAAAAGTATCCATGAGTTGACTTATTTTCTAAAGTCTCTCAAATTTTGTCAGTCTCTCTGGAGAAATATTCCTGACAGTTCTGTTTACTCTCAATATATAACTAGAATAATTTACTAAAAGAAAAAAATTGGCATTACTACTAATAAAAGCTAAAACCATATGGTGTTTACTATATGTCAGGTATTGTTTGAATTTTATATATTTATTAATGCATTAAATCTTTTTAGCAGAGAGAGAAATCCCATAATACAAGTGAAAAAACAGAGGCCCAGAAAGATTAAGTAAGATACAAATCAAAATTTATAAATGAGTGAGGCAGGCAGTTTGGTATCAGAACCAGGCAGTTTGGTATCAGATACCACTTTGTTCTCCACACAGCTCTATGTAGCAAGAAAGCTGTGGAAGCTTACCATGATCCATGCAGCACTCTAGAAATTTCCAGTTGCAGAAGACATGTGCTGGCTGGTTATATATGCTGCCAATATAGATTCCACTAGAATTTGACTTAAAATAAGAGAAAATAACTTTGCAATTATTCAGGACTGTCAGATCCTTACCTCAAATTTTGGTTGAAAAATTTAGATTATTCTACTTCTGGACTTTGTAGATATTGAATCACATTTCTGTCATATTTAATGTTTATAACAACCTTGTGAAGTAGAGACCGTTGTTTCCATTTTCCAGAGACATGTGCAGCTCACATAGGTTAAATAACATCCCCCAATTTGGGTTGGACTCTTTCCCCTCATCACAGCTAACTCTCTTGGCAAGAAAATCAAGTCCAGAGCAAGCTATTCATTTTCTAGACCAAATGCTGATGCTATTTCAACATTTTGAAAACCCTCTGGGTTAATTTTTAATGTACATAAAAAGCAGTAAACTCTTTTGAAGTTTCACTGGCTCAAGAAAAAGAATCTAAAAATTGAAAAACTTCATTAATCACTAGTTTTATTCCTAGACCAGAGTAGAAATAAAACTGAAAAAACAGTAAAGCGTGTTTTCCTATTTGCTTCTATTTCCTTTGAAAATTGTGAGGTTATCTCTAAAATAGCACTATAATTTTCTTTACAGTTAGAAAATTATCTGTGGAATAGAGATCTTGTTGGCAGCAAAGGATAAGTATGTTATTTCTAAGAACATGAGCCAGAAAACGAACAGATCCTGTTGGCACCATTGTGTCTGGTACCCAGATAACAGGGGTAGGGCTCTGTTATGGAGGTTATGCAAGTTATTCCAACTTTTGTGGATATTGGCATTTCTTTGAGGGAGGCAGCCAAAAGCTATGGCAGTTTCATTGGTATTAAAAGATTAATAAATTGGTCTTGGTTTTTAGTAACAGAAGTCCATGAGGAAGAAACTAAATCAGTTTCACTATTATGATAGCCTGTAATGTGCAGCTGGCTCTGAAATAACCATTCATTATGTAAAATAACATGAAAGTGTTTTAAATTTTTGCTCCAATAAATGCTCATGTTGAGTTATTGCGAGTTTATTAATGATCTTGTTAATAACTAATGTAAATTCACAATTTCAGTCCAAGTTACTAATTGGATCAGAGTCTCATCACACATCATAACTATTTTTTTCAAATAATATCTGGAACAGGAAATATTTAGATCTAATTGCTTTTATCCAGTATACACATACTGTGTGTGTGTGTGTGTGTGTGTGTGTGTATTCATATTTTGCCTTTAAGGCACCTGGTAGGAAATCTCCCTATTTTATGTAATGTCCTTGATTGAAATTTAAAAAATTTACTATTATCTGACACTTTTAAAATAAATGTCTCTCAATTTCCCCTACTCATTTTATTTCCATCTCTTATTTATACTATTATTCCTGTCACTTCCTTCTCCATTCCATCCCCAACTTCCTCAAAGTGATATTAATCAGAGAAGCTACAGAATTTCTGGATGAGTGCCCTTCTAACATTTCTGATTCTGTACTCTCCAGTGAGCAAGCATATTTAACTTACTTATAAACTATAGTGGCATATACATGTGTACTGATGTATATGTTATAAAACATACATTTAAAGGATAAAATAAATGCTAATGGATACTCTAATGTTTTCCCTCTCTATACCTACCCTTGCTTTCTCCTTTCTGGAGACAAACTGACCACGATCTAAATATTTATGACTCACAGATTGCCATATAATTAATTAGTTGTTCCGTGGCAAAGAGTAGTAATAATTTTAAACTTGAAGTTTAACTCAGTGATCCAGATGTTACATGGCTCTTTTTTTCCCTATTCTTCCCTCACAACCTGTTTAAGCATGAACTTGGAGAACAGAATTTTACGGTATACAATACGGTATATCTGGTCAATGATTTTGGTTACATGACTTAATTTGTTTGGCATCTTTATAACTTTAGGCTCTTGACATTTGATATTGTTTTCTGAAAAATAAATACTTTACCATGGTAAAATCATTCATTCATTCAAGCATTTATGAAAAGGTCCTACATACTTAGCTAGATGCTACAGAAATGAGGATGAATAACTGCCCTTGGTGAGCTTACATTTTAGTTAGCAATGGTAGAATAAAATGAATTCCAATGAGTTTGTTGTTGGTTATACATTGGAAGTAAAAATGGAATATATATGTTACCTAAGGAATAAGTCCTCCAAGAAGGTAGAAAGAATGAATCAAGTACTTTGAGGAAAATGGGGCAAGCTGACTCCCCCAAAAGAGAAAACATTTGAGGATCTTGAAATATTAGTTTATCAGGGCTTCACCTTCAGTATAATGGAGACACAGCCAATGAAAGCCAACTCTAGACATCAGAGAACTGATGTAAAATGAGCAATTTTTTATCTTTGTCTTCTTATTAAACTTCTGCTGCTGATCACTGAATCACTGTGTTGCAAGAGAATATGATTTCGGTCTCCTAAACATCCATGTTTTATCTAAGACTGATATACATTTTTTCCCTTGCAATTGACCAATGCTTCTTTTAGTATCCTATTTAAGCCTGCCCATCTCTCTCCATCTGTCTCTCTCTCCCTCTGTTTTCCTTCACCTCTCCTTTCTCCTCTTTCTATCTCCGTCTCTCTCTTTCACTCACACTAGTCTTCCTTGAGTCCCAGCCTTACATGTTGGTCAAACAGAAGCCTCATTTATTATTCCAGGGGGATTTAAGCAACTATATGCTTCACAATATAAACACCTTGACTATCTGACAGATGGTAGTGTAGCAAGTACATAGAACAGAGTCTGGGATATTGAAAATGATCAGTATTTATTATTGACTGATCACTAGGCACTATATCTGGTGTTTTTCTTCATCAGATAGTCATTTTTGCATTTCTAGTTAGTTTTACAAGAATTATATTTGAGATGAGGCAAACTATCTGAGTCCCAAGTATCTGCAAATGTTTTGGCTTTCTAGTTGTTGACAAAACAAAAACCAGTTTCAGTGGCATGAAATCATTTGAGTTTTGTGTGGCCTAAAATACAGACATCATGCTGCCTACAAAGCCATTAGTTTTACCTGGGACACAAACTCAGCTAAAAATACGTGGGCGAAGTGTTGTCATAGGAACATATCATCCGTCTATGCCTAGTCATCTACCTAGTAATAACTTTACATTCATTATCTCAAATCCTTGATGTAGGGAAATAGAACTGAAAGGCAAGAGGATTTAAGAAAGGCAATATGCTTAGCAGACTCTTGTTTCTTTAAAGAGAGTATGACTTTAGTGTAAAATCATGCTATTACAAATTCATTTAGAAAGCTATATGCTCTGCATTCCATTTCTCCCCTCTTTTTCAACAGATACAACTTTCACACAGGCTTTCATTTCTCTCCTAATCCTTGCTTTTATTCAACATATCTTGAGACATTATATTGAACCATGGCTGAGTTTTTTTTTTGGTTTTTTATTTCTTGGGCAAACTTTATATTCTCCCAGCCAGCCTCTAGTTTGGTCTATTCCATTATTTTTTGTACTGTTTACTATCTTTTACATCCCTTATAGGTCAATATAAACCTTTCCTGGTGACAAGTCTCCCACACAAGTATTCAGGAAAGAGAATGTCAGTTCAGGAATGGGTATGCTTTTTTACCAAATGTATACATATTTTAAAGATAGGGTAAGAAAAAAATATATGATTTTTATCTGTCTCAGTTGATTAACATCTCGCATTTTCCAAACACTTAAAGCAGGTAGAGTGTAATATTTTGCTCTTAGATGGTTATTGTATAAGAAATAGTGCAGCATTCAGTCAATGTCACTTTAATGTGTAAATTAGTTTTCTAACACAGAAAGATATATTGCAGTGTGAAATTAAAGTATCAAGAATTTCATGTACCAAGTACTTACAAAGAATATAACAGAACATATATTATAAGGTTATTCCTTTCATAACATAACAGGATACATTGGGATATACTTACATTAGGTATTATTCCTCAATATGTTTGTGAATTATCTCTCAGCATAAATATTCCTATTTCACAATAACAGGTTTTTAAAAAGAATTTTAAATTGTTGATGGACCTTTATTTTATTTATTTATATGTAGTTCTGAGAATTGAACCCAGTGCCTCACACATGTAAGTGCTTTACCACTGAGCCACAACCCTAGCCCTATAATACAGATTTTAGCAGACACAGGTTTGCCCATAATGCAGACTTCAATTCTAAGCCCTCTTGTTGCTACGTAGAGTCACGCAATTAAGTTCTAGTCCATGGAATCTAAGAGAAAAAGAAGTGTACATCTCCCTGTGTCTCCTGCCCCACTGATCTGAATATGACTGAGTGCAGTTGGATCCAAGGAACCTGGGGTTCTGAAAACATAGAGCCTACATATTGGTCCAGAACTGCTTATAGCAAACTACTCTGTGTATGTGGGAAAATCAGGTTGTTCAAGTCACTATTAGTCTAGCTTTCAATGATAGTAGTCAAGTCTACAGCCTCACTAATATCAGGATGATTAAAAAAAAAAATCATAAAATTAGTTGAGTTTATAGTTAGAATGTGGAATTCAGTGTCTTTTCAAAGTTCATATTTTTCCAAAATCTTTTCAAGTTTATTTTGCTTCATAATATGGTTTATTCCTTGTCTTATGTGAGCAAATAAAAACACTTTATAAGTTTATGTAATTATTATGGTTATTCAAAAATTTGGAGAATATTTAAATAGCAGAAGACTGAATTTTAGATTCTCTTTAGTGAACCTCTACCAATCCCAAATACACTAGTTCTTAAAAAAAAAAAAAAAAAAAAAAAAAAAAAAAAAAGATCTAACCTTAGGTCTTTCCCTGTGTATTTTGCTTATTTTCCATCTTCACATTTCTTTCGGTTTGAAGAGACCACTTCTTAGACTGTTTCCCTCCTCCAGACATCTTTGGAATCTGTCTATGAGAATTGCATTTAACCAGCTGTCTCACCGCAGGGATGCAGCCAAGGCCCTATGAGCACTTGTCATCTGCCCCACGACCTCGGGGTTCATTCACTAATGCCTGGCTTATAATCCATTTGTTTTCCTTGGCTTTTAGTAGCTTCTATTTCATGACTTATTTCATTATCTTTAAGGAAATTATTAGCTTAAAAGGTTAATGCTTAGATATACTACAGATGTAGTTCTCCACAATTGAGAATCCTAATGTGTGTGTGTGTGTGTGTGTGTATGTGTGTGTGTGTATCTCCTGAATGGTCAGAAGTATTATTGGACATCAAGAAAAAATAAGTTGTGCAAAACCATGAACGCCTGTCAAGATATATGGATTTCAAGAAATGATAATGTATATCTAAAACCCAATGATATCTCCCAGAGCATTATTTTAATACATTCTGGGTATTGCTATTATAAGCCCTGCTTTAGTTGATTTTGGTTTTTCTGTAAGTCTTAGAATCTTGATTATGTCCTGTTATGATTTGCATGTGAGGTGTCCCTCAAAAGCCCCTGTTAATGCAGGCCTATTCAGAAATAAAATGATTAGATTATGGGAGCTGTATTCTAATTAGTCCATTCTAGTTTGCATGAATGGGGTGTGTCTGGAGAAGGGGTGTCACTGGGGGTGTGTCCTAGAAGGGTACATCTTCCTACTTCTTGACCCCTCCAGTTGCTGAGCAGATTTTCCCCACTGGGTCCTTCCCCCATAGTGTGCTGCCTCACCTTGGGCCCTGAGCAATGGAGCTGGTCACCTGTGGTCTGGGAACTTTGAAACCATGAACTACGAATAAGCTTTCCCACCTCTAAGTTGTTCTTGTTCTTGTCAGGTATTTTGGTCACAGCAGTGAAAAGCTAACTAAAATTCATCCCGATAAAGCC
Source organism: Sciurus carolinensis (assembly GCF_902686445.1). Taxonomy (NCBI): domain Eukaryota; kingdom Metazoa; phylum Chordata; class Mammalia; order Rodentia; family Sciuridae; genus Sciurus; species Sciurus carolinensis. The sequence continues at coordinate 46,877,486 of NC_062216.1, read as the reverse complement.
GTATTCAGAAATACAGTGAAGAATTTGATTCACTCACATGACCATCAGATAATGGGTTGATTCAAATTCTCTGATTGGACTAAAATGATATTACTTAATGCTATATTTTACTTTTCCAAGCTTTCACCTAATATTATTGCTATAACTGACTCTCTCTCTATATATATATATACACACACATATACACATACACACACATTATATCATTTTTTATAAAAATTAAGTAGGGTAAAAAGTGAAAACACCTGCTTTCAACATTTTAAATTCTACTCATTCAAAGTGACTACTATAAATATTGTGCCCATTTATCTGAGATTTTGCACATTCTTACTCAGTCATATGGAGAGGTTTATTCTTCTGCTAATACCTTTTTATCGATTTCTATACATACATTTTTCATGTAACATTTGGATGTATATACATGTTGGTCTGCCATTGCATAATTCCAGATACACTGTGTCATGAACATCTTTCAGAATTAGTGCATGTGGATCTCACTTCATTTTCTATAGAACAGGTAAATAATAGCATTCCATATAATAGATAAATAACAAATTCTTTATTGACGGAAATTTAGGCTACTCTCTTTTGTTTTCAGGAACATACAATACCACAATAAACATCTCTGTACATATCTTTTTGTGAATATGTTCTGATTTCTTTAGTAAGATTTGAAAATGGCTAATTACCAACTTAAAGGTATTTATTTTAACACCGATTCAATAATGAATAAAATAAAAAATTCCTATGCATTTTAGTTCTAAGGACTTCTTCCGTAACCATTTTTTCGAGAATAAAATTTGAACCTGACCTTTTACATTTAACTTTTTCATTGCAAATCATCCCAAACTGTTGTAGAGTCAAAGTAAATATTCCACCAGACAATGTCACAACACTTTAGAATAACAGAATGCTTAAAATAGATTATTTAAGTTAGAACTTGTAAATGAGATATAATTACAGCTCTCAAAATGCAACAAAGCTACAGCAACATGTCCAAGAGTAAATCCTTTCCAGCATTCTTAGTATTGATATAAATGTCCAAATGGTGAGCACATGTTTAGGGAATGTTTAATGTTTCTGTCGGCAGTTGGTCAAGATTTGTCTTATTTTAGGGGAGCTATGTCATAGGTCAGCTGAGACTTTCTTATGTCATTATTGCACTCCCTCCAACAGAATTGATAGGATATATGGAAATTTCTGGAAAAGTGACCCAAGCATTCCAATCATAACAACTTTATGGAACATTAACGTTTTAATACAATTTATGTAAGGAAGGGAAGATGGCCAGCAGCACGGAATACTCTGTTGGCATGCAGTTTGAACACACCGATTTTTCCTGTAAAGTCTTTGCTTTCACTTAAACGAACTCATGACACATTACTGATCTAGTTTGTTAGCTAAACCACAGTTTATGGAAACCAGATTTTTTTTTTTTTTTACCACAGAGAGTTGGGGAAGTTTTTTTTTCCTCATTGTAGGTAGACAGCCCTCATTAAAAAGAACTAAGAACATTAGTTTTGTGTTTAGTAGAATTGCAACTAATAGATTAAGATTATATCAACAGAGGTTGGTAAGAAAGCATATTTTAATTATTACACAAAGTGTCAGATCTGTAGGGTCTTTTTTAATGCCAGTTGGCATGTGGGATGTATAGGAGAAGTTGTACTTGGACTTATATCAGGATTAGACAACACTACACTGAAGAACATCTCTGTACATATATTGGAGAGTATTGAAGTTTTGGTTAAGAGTTCACTAGTTAGAACATAAATCAATGTAGTAATACCTCAGCACTTGCTTCTTTCACTTGGAAGCTTCCTAGGGGATCCAGGCTTCTAAAGAATTAGTCAAAGGGGCCTTAACTTAAAAAAAATTAATTTCGATATTGACTTTTTTCGTATTTTAAAATTGCAGTAAAAAATAGAAATTATGCTGCATCTATTGCTGGTGAGTATGCAAGGGTATCATTTAAACAGTATCAGACATTAGGTGGGGGGAGGGGTTGTTTGTTGCCTTTAAACATGTAAAAGTGGTGATTTTTAATATGTGACTTATACTACTCCTACTATGATAAAATATACTTTTTGAAGGGAAAAAGACCCAAATAAAGGATCCTAAATAAAAATATCACAACTTCCCTTCTAAAAGTTAGATTTTACTCTTCAAGGCCTTGAACTGCATAATTAGGAGTTAGGTTATGGTTATTCAGTTCCAACTGGAGAAAGATGTCAAATTTTGTCTTCAACATGATTTCAAAAGAGAATGTCCACAAGTCATCATAAATATTATCAGTGAAATAGAAAGATAATTCTATTTTAATTTTTACATATTTTGATGGTTTCACCAAGTGGATAGTGTTTAATAGCTGCATTATAGGGCAAAAGAACCATCTACAAAGCTTTTTAATCTAAGCAAAATAATAAGTGATGAAAATTGGGATATTTACAAAATTTCAAAAGCCAGATGATGTGTGCATGTGTCTTACCTTTCTCTTGCGAAGTCTGACTTGGCTCTCTGTGGGCTCTTGGGTGGTCAGAGAGTCCCTCACGTGTAAACACTGCATGCCATCTTCCATGTTGATCTTTGGAGGACTTTTGTTTTGATGTTCTGAGAAACCGCTCTTCTCCAGGTCGATTTCAGCAGACATTCCACCAGGGCAGGAAGGAGGGTGCAGAAGGCAGCTTCCAAAATCTGCTTTTAATAATGGCAGTCCTCTGTCTGTGCAAGGAGTAGCCAAGAACTCATCCTGTATGACATTGTGGGTATTTCTTTCAGGTTCACCTTTACTGAAGTCAGGTTTCCTTCGTTGTTGAGCAATTACGGCAGAATTAAGCAATTGCTTCTCAGGCACAATATCTTTCACATTCAAAGAATCAAGCATATTTACTTTAGATGCATCCTTTGTTTCATTTAAGCTTATATTATTACAAAGCTCCAGGCTTTTTCTTATAGCATCAACAGCTTTATTTTCCCCACCATCTTCTACCAAATCAATTTCACCAGTCATTCCCCAGGAGTTATAAGAATCTTTGTTACTTTCCATGATGGGCAGTGTCTTTACCAAGGAGCCTGCTCCTTCGACACCATGCTGGTCTGATATTTTATGCCCTTGGGTAGTTAAAATCTGTTTATCATTCACAAGATAGAGATCAGAATCGGTATCCTCATCAGAAATATGCACTAGTGTTTCTGTGCTGGCCTCCAGAGAAAGAAACTGATCTTCACCTTCATGACTGTCATCTTCATCCACCTCCTTTGAAATGTGACCCATTGGTCTCCCAGGAAAATCTCTCAGCTCTGAACCGTGACAGCAGTCTGGGAGTGAAACACACTTCTCTTTGCGGTCCACATTTAGAGTTGCATCTTTTTCCATACTTGCCTGCAAGCTGTCGGCTACTAGTCCATGATGACATGCTGTGTTGCAATCATCAGAATTAAAAGGCTGTCCCATCCGTTGGGTCACATGTTCTTCCCAGCTTCTCTTTCTGATAGCTACAGACATGTCATCATAGTTTAACGACAGACAGAGAGATGCATTCCATATGAGGCTAAAGGAGATGGAACTTGATGAAAGATTATTTCAAATTCATGGGTCAAAGAACAGAGTGAATTTTGTCATTTCGCCACCTATTAAAAAATTTAAAAAACATGCAGTTAAAGATGCATTTCTACTGTCAAAATACATCTTGGGGGAAAAAAGCACTTCTCTGTGTCATGAAGGCAGAGGTAAGAAATCTTATAAAACTGTCTCATAGCTTTGAAAGGTCTATTTGTTTAAGATGCAGCCTCATAATAAAGAAGAAAATTTTACATTTATTATCTCTGGTCAAAAATTATCAGCAATAATTTTAAAAGCAGTTGGGCTGATCTATTAATGAATAAAGATATAAATACCAAACACTTAAGACTCCATTTAGAAAATATTTGGATTGAAATATTTGAGAAAAATCACTGGAAGAAACTTGTTGCTTTAGCTTATCCTCCAGTTCACTTTTGTGAACACAAGTTGTTAAAGAAATCTATTGGTTGTTTGGTTTAAATTGCAACAAAAGCCACCAGGGAACTATCTATGCAAAACTTGAGCTGTAGAAACTGCATGTGTAATGTATTAGTGTGTGAAAGAATTAATACTGATCCCAAATGGTCAGGATGTATTTACTCCAGGGAATGACTAAGAAATATGGAATAATTCAGTTTAACTCATATTAACACACAGTTCATAAGTAAGAAAGCATAACATATACGATTTACAGTACTTTGTGACAGATACATCATGCATTCTATTACTGCTACCACTAGCTATCACACTAGTAATATTGAAGCTTACATAAATTAAATAACTTGTCCAATGTATACATCTAAGAAGTAAGTCCATATTCAAACTAGGTACTGGTTTTAGGGCCCAGGCTCAGATAACCAGTAAAATTCATTGACTCCATGTAGTTTGGAAAATCTACTTCATCCCTTCTTATGTATCTGTAGTATGTATAAACTCTAAATACTTCTCAGGAATTCAAGTGAGCCAGAAAGAAGATATGAGAATGATAAAACATTAAGACTAATCTTCAAAAACTTGAAACTCATTCTCTTTGGGTGTCTAAGAAGTTTGGCTTATGTATTTCAGTTAGAATTTGACCATATAATTTTAAATAAACAAGAAAATCATATGTAAGATAAAGTCATAATATATAAACACTTTCCAGGTATAAATAATTATGCCTTGAATTATTCAAATCCCTTTGATTAAAGAAGTAAACTCAACCTTATAAATTGATCAACCCAAATACCATTCCACAGTGAAACCAAATTACTGCACTATAAATGAAAAACCCCAAAGAGCAGACATTTAGGTTTTACTTAGCACAAGAAGTGTCAGCACATAACATGGATTGGCTTATTGATTTCACCCATAAACAAGATTAACTCTTATGCTGGTTTGGGGACATTTCAGTGTATTGAAACAGTTTGACTCCTCACAAAAAATTTCAAGTTATTGTGACCCAGCAGATGCCAGAAAGGCAAATATTCCCATTCTATAAAGACTGGTGAAATTAAGGAATGTACTAGAATTTTGGTACGCCAGCTTGACCAAATATCTTTCTGGATGCTATTTAGTTCTCTTAAAGTTCTGTGGCCATCTTTGAAAATGGCCAGCATTCACATTTTCCATGTTGGCATTCATTTTGCACTCAAAAGAAAATATAAAGTCTCTGAATTCCATGCATAAGTCATTATAGTGTGGGAGGCTACGGAAAGTGGAAAAAACGCATAGATGCAGGCCAGAAAATTTCTGCTTTCATGGGCAAATTTGGCTTGTAATAGGGCGGTTCTGTTTTAGATGCTTTCTTTTCTTTATTTTTATCCAGGGTAGAAAGAACAAGCTAACTTAAAAAATGCCAAGTGGTATTACTGTGTCATTCCTAAGCCACATTTACATTTAAGTTGAGCCTGATTCTGGTTTCATTTCTTTTATTAACGAGAAATATAGTTTTCCATGAGGAAAAGAATATACAACAATTTTGCCTTTAAGATCTTAAAATAATTGTTAACAAACTCAAGTTTGTTAAGTGGTATTTCTATCACATCAAAGTAAGATATTATAACAAGTTCTAAGAGACTAACTACAGAGAGAGAGAGATTATAAATTAGATAGATTCGACACAGTATTAATCTTGTCCTCATATCTGATCTAGATTCTTTGGAAATTTCCAAGTCATTCTCATGAATATATACTTTTTAAATTTTAGGACAAATTTATTTTCCTAATTATTATTATGATTGTCATCATTACATTTTAAAATGCCCATTTCTTATCCTGTGATTTTAAAAAATTTCATCTCTACAACTTTTCCTTCCCAGATTTCCTATTTAAATTTTGATTTTTATATCTACCTCTGTGATTTAAAGGCTGGAAAAAGTACGAGTACATAGAACATGAGATTATTTGCAATTGCATCTGATCATACTGGTGTCATTTTCTAAATCATTTGAATTGACTTAAATCCATCCTGCGATAGAGAGAAGTCAGTAAACTTTCCTTATGGACTTCCTCATCACGCTGCCTTATTTAAAATTGTATTTCAAATTACTGACTTCTTACTGTGCACATTTATACTACATTTCTTTTCTAATCCTTTTTGTGCATTTTCATTCAAAATGAGCTCAGCTGCTGAGGATTTGGATACAGGATCTGGAAAAGTGTAGGTCATTCCAGGGTGTTGATTTTATGAAGTGAATTTCCATGGGGATTTTTCACTTTTGAAACATATGTGTTCAAACACCACTGTATTAATATTACAAGAGACTGTATGCACTTCTAGTTGTGCAACAATTCTAGAAAATATCTACAAATCGTCAAAAGTTGCTTTCTGTGACATTAGTGCATAGAATATTTGGTCCCAAAGCAGTTTCAATTTTTTCTTTTGTTTAGTTTTGTAATACCACTCCTTAACATAAGCATTCCACGGCATACAGTACACATTCCAAAATCAAACAAAATTTAATGTTATCTTATCTAACAATGACAATTGAAGACCTCCTAGTTCTAGAATTATTGACCTACATGTGACATCTAATGACCATGTTCTACTTTGCACTTGCTGCAGAAATGAACAACACCTTATAATTTGACTTGCTGATTAAGAGCACAGCTGATGATAACTGTTATTGCTGATTCTATATCCTGAGAGAAGGAACAAGTAAAGCCCCAGTGGCTGAAATCAAGAGTGTAGTAATACAGAACTGACCATAGTCATATCACAATCTCTATTAAACTCATATTTACTTAATATGTGGAAGACACTCTTCCTAACATCAGAAATATAAACCTAAATGATACAGTCTACTTTTTCTTTTGGAGTTCACAATATTGTGGGAGAAACTCATGTAAACAAAAATGAAATGTCCCATCTTGACCACAATAGGTGTACCAATACCATGGAAAGCTACACGAGTCAATATCTTGCCCTCCAGCCTTTCTTCTCTTTTTTCCTTTCCTTCTTCAATTGTAAGCATTGTTAGGGATGGTGGATATGCTAAGTAAAGTTTCACAGAGAAGGAAAACCCTGAATGAGGTCCTTGGGGGTAATGTTCTGCCTCCACATCATCTATGTCCAGTGGAACTTTAGGTAGTCTTCCACTGGCTGGAAGAAGTCTTCCTTCCCTTCTGTCTTCAGACTTACTATTTTAGAGTACTTCTTTGAAGAGAACAAAGGCAACAATAAACTCTAGAGAATTACTTGCAACTTGAAAGCTCATTAGTCACCTTGGAGGGGAGTCATGTTTCTCTGTAGTATTTCAGAAAAAATTAAGGAGAGAAATTTTTCAAAGCAAAACATCAGAAAATATTCCATAATTAATAATCTAAGTCTCCAGATGAAGAGAACAAATGGAATATGAAGTAGTACAGAACCATCCTTGTGAAATTTTGGAATGTAGGAGGTAAATTAATGATCGCTAATGCTATCTGACAGAGAAACAAGAAACTATATTTTAGGACTTGGGGATGATAATGGTATTGAATTTTTTAGAAGTAACAGTGGAAATAAGATGACAAGCAAATATGCCTTAAAAACTCTGCTGGGAATTTACTTCTACCTTAATATTATATGAAAAACCATTTATAAAAATCCTATTCTCAAAAACTACTGGATAGAGAGTTTCACCCAAATGAGAGGAAAAAGAAAAAAAAAAAAAAAAAAAACCAGAGTATTATAGACACAGCAACAAAGAAGCCAAGAATTCAACACAAACGACATGAAATGGAACTTCCAAGATGAAATCTGTGTAGCAGGTCTATAGAGCAATCATTTCACACAAATCCTGAAGTTCTCTATAAGAGGTGTCACTAAGAAAAAGAAAGAATGAAAGAGAAGGAAAGAAAAAAAAAGAAAGAAAGAAAGAAAGAAAAAGAGAAAGAAGGGAGGGAGGGAGGAAGGGAGAGAAGAAATGAAGGAAGGAAGGAAGAAAAAAGAAGAAAGGAGAAAGATGATATATATAACTACACTGAGAGGAACTTTGTAGTATAGTCAGACAATTTGGATGGGAGAATTAATAATAGCAACACAGGAAACTAGAAGAATCAATTATTAAGTTCAGGAAGACCAGTTTTATAAGAAGGCAGGGGGGACAGGAATAGGAAAGGCAGTGGAATGGAGCTAACATGACTGTCCCATGTACATATATGAATACTCCACAGTGAATCTCCACATTCACAAGACTGGGATCCTAATTAGAATATGACATACTCCATGTTTGTTTAAATATATTAAATGAACTGTAATGTCATGTATAACTAAAAAGAAAAAGAAAACGTGCAATGCAATCATATGACACTGTCTGGCTAAGTTGTGGATTTTTTTATGTAGTCAAAATAATAAATAGTAAATACTGATTTAAAATATTTATCTATTAATATTTAATAGATGATGAAACATCTATTTTTGAATCTAGGGTCTCTGAGAAAGATGATAAGGAGAATAGGCATAGAGAGCTAAACCCTCATTTTCTACAATAGAAAATTAAGAAACAATAATATCTAAAGTGGAAAAGTATTATACTACCATCACATGGTTTAGAAATATGAAGGTAAATGTCAGAAGAAATAGTTAAAACTAATCTACAATTTGATTTTTTAAATCTGAAATTCCACTGCAGATTCTACAACGTAACTGATGGGTCCAGATCCTTTCCCCTTCCCCACTCACTATAGCACCCCCTGTGATTACACAGACTGCAACCCCCACATCTTCTGCAACTTAAAATATTGTTTTAGATCTTTATCTTGGGCCACCAATGTCAATACAGTTTTCCATGAAATTCTTAGGTGATTTAGTTTAAGGATTCCTCCCCCTTCCAAGCCTTCTGGGAATTCCTCAAATTCAGGACAGTTATTCTTGGTAATTATCTTAGCCATAGACTTTCTGAAATGTTATCTGAATAGAAATTTAAGATTCATAAAATAATATGTAAATAGCAGTCAATCAGCAAATAAATAGGAAAAGAGGAATTCTCCATTGCAGCATTCCTGAACTTTTTGGACACCTCACTTATGGTACTTGGAAAAATGACAACTTTAAGTCCATCTTCTCAAAAGTGGATGCCTTGTTTTGTCTTTTGGGATTTTATATATATATCTATATCTATCTATCTATCTACATATATACACACACACATATATTACATATATATGTGTATATGTACACATATACACATAAACATACACACATTTATATAAATATATACATAAAATGTGTATGTATATATATAGAGAGACACATATATGCATATATAAATATATACAACACATACACAATATATAGGTATAAATAAATGAACACATGATTGATTTCTGGGCTGTATATACACATATTTTTATATATGTGGGTGTGTATATATATATATACATATACATATACAAATAAATGAATATGTGATTAATTCCTAGGCTCTTTTTAAACACGACCACACAGTCCTCTATATTTAATAGAAGCAAAAAGAGAAATGTAACCATATTGCTACCTTCCTTTTCTTACTTTTTCCTTGGATGGTTAGAATTTATTCTGGTTTCCCTAGAGTCTTTCTTCCTGGTTATACATCTCCTGTTAAATTTCTAGGTTATATTCTGCTTCTACTATTGCTTAAATCACATGCACGTGTGCATGCATGCGTGCGCGCGCACACACACACACACACACACACACACACGAGTTACCACAGAGCATGGCATTCAGTCCCTGTGAAAAGGGAGAGAGGGAGAGAAGATATGAGGAGAAAAACCTCCTTTCACTTAAACATAGATTATACTTTCTAAAAGGTACTCTTGCAAGAAAAGAATAGATCTGAACCAAGAGGATAACACCTCAAAGTTTTGTTGTTATATAATCAGGATCACACTGGTGGGATGGAGACACTGGGAATATGAATATCTTCTTGAAGTTCTAAATCTTAATATTTCTTAGTTACTCTCAGGAAGTCAGACTTGTACATAGTACATGACCCTGAATATTTACAATCAACAATCTAGAAAGAGACATGAGTTTAGCTTAATACAGTTCTTCAAATGTGTGGTGAACTGATGTCGAAGTGACTCTTCATTACAAAGCAATTGTGCAGGCCAAAATGATATTCTTTTTCTTGATCAAATGGTTGAAAAACAAATTACCAAGCAAACTAGATTGTGCACATTGGGACACTTTCCCACTGTCGCCCAACTCAACAATAAAATGAAGAGGCATGCTTTTCATTGGCAACTAAAGTACCAAGATGCTCATTTGCAACTAGAAGACTTAGTGCAGATAAGAATTTTTAAAAATTCCTTTATGAGAAAAAAACAAAAATGTAAAACACTTTTAAGAAGCATTTTTCTGAGTCTAGTCAAGACAGTCAACTTTTAATAAAAGATAAGTACTGCTCTTTCTTTGAAATATTTACATTGTGTAATCCAAATTAGAGGAAGATAGAATTAAGTTGTGGGAAAAAGTTTTAATAATACAATGTAAGAATTTTGTTCTTTCTTTAGCATCAATCTGTTCCTTAATCTCTCACAAAATCATTCTCTGTTTTCCTTTTATATTCTTTGTCTAATGTTGGAATTTACTCATTATACTTCATTAGTTCTCAATGGAAAACATAAAACTCCTGTTGAAATTTTTTATTAGTAAACTGCTTAATGGAGATTGAAATATTATATATGAAAGAGGCTCCTTGTCTTTAAGCTATCTGGAAGTCACTAAAAACATTAGCAGATTACAATATAAACTGTCTATAATGAACCAAGTGGAATAAGTGTGATACCACTTTTTTCCAAGAGAACACTTCCAAGTTCCCAACACTTTTGGTTTTCAGAACAAAAATGAAGATGTATGTATATATGTATATCTCAGAGCTTTCATGGAACTTGGAAAACTTTTTCTCATTCTTTGTTCTCAGAATAAAATTACTCCAGGAATCAGGCAAATTTGAAAATTAACCCTTACCATCTACTAGAAGTCCGCTCATCAGAAAAGAGCAGGGTGTTGCAAAATTGGAAGCTATTATTTTGGTGGTGCCCTATTTTTATCTCCAGGTTCCTGAGTAGTATCTAATTTTCTTGCTGGGAGGAGTCCAGATCCTGGCAGGGCTTGACTTACCACCCACTTTTTAGCTCAGGGCAGTCCGTCATGCAGATTCTCTAAAAGTCTTAAGCAACCCACATGAAATTTGAGGAAATCTTGGAACATTCCTGATATTTTTCCTGTTATCATTAAGATCTTTTTGGGGATATGTGGTTTACAGAAGGTCCCTGATTTAACACAATCTTGAGAGACAATATTGCCTCACGGATGCAGCAATTTCTAGACACCTGTATTTCTTGGGGTCTCCATGTTTTATTTTTAAAAGCATAAAGCCTTTTCAATAGTAGTGTTCCACCCTATAGGTCTAGAGCACCTGTGGCATTCAGCGCCACACTGTGCCTTAGATGAGTTCTGCAAAGCAATTCATTAATGAATCATCACTTTTCCGTATCTCCTTTCCATAGAATCCCTTGTAAACAAGAAAAAGTATTGCCTTTTCTGTAACTTGTTTCAGTTGGAATTTTCCATGCAGTAGGAAATAGCTTAGAGTTAAATTTGATGCTAAAAATTTGGCTGCCTCCCCCCTTTTTTGGATGGCAAAGTTAAATGATTGAAATGTGGTTTTGCCTCATAAAAAGATATTTCTGCACAATAAAGGGACATGGGTTATAATTCTTTATCATCACCATAATGAGATGTGACTTTGCTTAAGTGTTCACTTTATTTTTAGCTTTGCTATCATTTCTAAGAACACTCTAGCAGTAGACCTAGTAATCACTAAGGGTAAATAAAGATAACAGCTACATGGACACAGGTGCTCAAATACCAAGGTGACAACAGGGGACTGAGGTTTTAGTCATTAGACAAGCTCAGTTTTCACCCAAGTCAAGAAGAAACTATTGGGCTCTTAACCGGTTCTGTTAGCTCCGCATCTTTTAGGGATTGATGACTCTAATAGCAACTTTTGTCCTGTGGTTAAATATCTATAATTTCATTTCATTTTATTTTCTACATATATATTTGAGCTTGTTTTTATCACTGCTTCCTTTTGTATATGAACTTATGTAACTTTTCATTTAAAACAATGTCTAGGAGCTCACGCTTCTGGTTCATAAGCAATATTAAGGGAATTAGGAACTTTTCATGATAATGATAATAGTAAAAGTAGAAAAAACTTTCATTTATTAAAAATAAGTAATGGACCAGTTACTCTGTTTGATGTGTTACTTATACTATCTCTGTTAGTAATAATACAAATACTAAAAAATAGGGAGAAAAGTTTGCAGGACTAAGTAATCAGCCCAACATCAAACTATCTCCTCATTATGTAAAGGGAAGATATCTGTTAAAGAATTTTTTTTTTTTCTGATTCTGGGTTCTGGCTTATTTGCCTAAATTCAATGTGCCTCAGTTTTATCACGTCTATAATGGGAATAATGAGAAATTGTTGAGGGGAAAATAATAACAATGAACTAACATAACCATAATGAGTTTGTAACATACACAGAGCACTGAGTTCAAGGCAGAATGCAAGCAATCATGATGGGCACTGCTACTGCTGATGGTGATGGTGATGATGATGGTGGTGATGACGTGGACGATAAGGACTCCATTAACTTTTGACTGATCTTAGTTGCAGAATTCATGGCTGAGTATGAGCTAAAACTAACTCTTGCCATTTTATTTCAGTAGATAGGTGTGATTAGACTAAAATGTAAAACACAATGATTCAAGGACTATCCAATGGCAAAGATGAAGTCAAGGCGAGTGTTCTGAGTCTGCCCAGGACTTTTTCAGTGAATCACTCTGTTTAAATTGTGGAAAAATCACTAGTGCTCTGTTCTCTCTGGCCTCATGTAACTTTTCATTTCAAACTATTTCTGGAAGCACATGCTTCTGGTTCTTAATTAACTTGAAATGTCATCTTACAAGAGTGATGCTAACCTCTGGCTTCAGCCTTTGATGACTTTTGCCAACCACTTATTTTTCTTCCCCTTTAATAATTATTATTCTATCGTTAATAGGATATCTGGAAAAAAAGTTCAACTCCCACTTATTAACACTTTCCAACCCTGATTTTCTTTCACCTTCTTTTCTCTTTCCCTCCAGTCATTCTACAAGCATTTATTGACAAATGGTATTGACAATTCCTAACATGCTATATATTTTGCTAACTGCTGCGAATAACAAGAAGCCCAAATTAAATTTCTAAACTTGCTCTTTGATCTTTTGACCTCATTTCCATTAGTAGGACTGATTTTCTCTTTGAATTATTTGAACTGTATTGCTAAAATGCCTTGTTATTGTAGTCCAATACAAAAGCAATCTTCACACATACAAACAGCTACAATTGTCTCTTCCATTCATCTCTCAATTAATGAGCAAATTCATAGGCACTAAGTGAATTGTCGCCTTTCAGTTTTTGCATCTGAGTTCCTGTTAAGTTCACTTACATATATTCTATAGTCCTTTGATTAAAATGAACAATTTCTTCTCAAATTCAATTTCAAAGTTAACACTTCATCTTTGTATTGTTTAACTTCCTTAAAAATGAATTCCATGTATTTCTCAAAATTCTATGTTAGTAACTGTCAAAACAGAACCATAGAAATAAATTCTGAATCACACTAAAGCCAGTCAAGAGTCATGCTTCTCCAAAAACCTATTTGACTTAAATTGTGCTGAGTTTTAATAGATTTGTTCTCCTGTACATTAATGACATTTCTCTATTTTGATAATAAAATCATACCCCAGGTCTGGGTCATTTTCCATTTGACACCGTGTTGTACCATGATGGTTTTTAAAGAGTTGTTCTCATTGTAAGATAATACTGGCACAGTTCATTCATTTTGCAAGAAGAAACAAATAAAATATATATATAAATTTTACACTGGCCATTTAGACTTAAGTCCATGAGACCTATTCCTCTATAAACTAGATCAAACTACACCTTAAGAATTTGTAGCAAGGTGTAAGGTAAAAGTAGGTTTGGAAAAATCTAAAAAAATCCTCTTTTTTAAAAAAAACTATAATCTTAAAAAAATAAAGAAATGATGAGTTCCCTTACTAGTAATTGTGCAGTCAATCATAAGCTGCTGCTTACTGCATATATGCCTCATTTCATAAATGCATAGTGTGGTGACTCTGGAGGTGGTGAATAGTGTTATTTTTAGGTGGTATTAATATCAGAAAAGTCAATTTGGTTCATGAAAATGATCAAACAAAACAAAACAAAAACCAAGAACTATTACCCAGTATCACGACACACATTCTCTCTAAAGAAAGGTCATCCGTTAGAATGTGATATACTAGTTTTATGAGGTAGACTCTTGCTTGGAAAGTACAGTGCTTCAGTCTACACAGCAGTGTATATTGTCAGATATGATATATGATACAGATGACCCAGCCAACTCTCCCCTTTTACACTGCACTGCTGAGACATTCATTTATACACTGTAAAAAAGTCTGTATTCTGTAACTGAAGGACTTTGTAGAAGGCTTAGTGTAGATATATGAACCAAAGGATTGGAAACATTCTGTAGAAGTGAAGGTGAAATAAACTTGGATTCTTTGGTCTAGAAATGTACATTTATGTTTTCATAGACCATTTGAACTTTTTATATTTCCATTGAAGGAAAAAAAATAGAACTAAAAATAGACTGAAGTAATAGGGATTTAGGAGAGATTAAAAAAAAAAAGACTGGGTACCTGAGATTCTTAAATCAATTCCAAAGTGGGAATTGTAAAGTTGCTCTAAAGGTCACTGGTTGGGATAGGTTTTTTTTATGGTATCATTTGAATACAAGAATGTGAAGTAGACAAACTTTTTTCTAGCCTTGTTTTTAAAGAAATGCTAGTTTAAAATGAAAATAATTATTAGCATAAGGATAATTTTCTTGAATGAGCATGAAACATAAATAGTCACAAAACAATTTACTCCTCTAACATGTTTGTTGAAGTCAATAAATCTTTTTAAGGAAACATTTGCATTTGAATAAACTCCATGATTTAGTGAATTTGATTCTCTTTTTAAAATCATATTTTTTTCTTCATTAGTCACACTGGTATAGCTTTAAATATTTGTGTTTCTTCATTAGAATCTCTAATTTTCTTTCTGCAAAGTAATCTTCCAGTTAACATGGTCATACTTCATTATGCATACTTATTACTTGAGAGCAAGACATTGTGGTATAAAGATATCTAAATGATGAATCAAGGCACTGTGGTTCCACTATCATCACTTCTTGGAGCCAGCAGTGTGACCTTGGACAGGTCACCTTTGAACGTCATTCCTCAGCTTCCTTGACAACTCAAGAGTATTGAGAAATGGTGAACTCTTATGCTCTTTCCTTCCCTGATGTTCTATTCAGGAATTTTATTGTCATAATATAGATAAGTCAGAATTTCTTTTCCTTTCCCCCTCCCTCCCTTCCTTCTTTTTTTTTTTTTTCCTCCTTCAATTCTCCTCTCCCTCTTTATTTTCATTCTGAATATTCCCTTCCCTCCCTCCTTCCTTCCTCTCTTTCTTCCTTCCTTCCTTTCCTCTTTTTCTTTTCACAGAGCTGGGCATGGAACCCAGGACCTCATGCATGGTAGGAAAGTACTCTACCACTGAGGCACACACCCAGTCTACAGAATTTCATTTTTAACATTTGAAAAAATAAATGCTATTTCTTATATTTTAATTTTAACATGTTTAATTCTTGATGACTAACTAAAAGTAATCAGTTTCTAGCATAGAAATTAAGAATAAGTTAGCCAAGAGAGTAAATGGTCACCTTGCACTATACAACAGTTTATATTTTGATTTGATTTTGTCAGATCCAACTGCCAAAACCTCTCTCCTTTAGTATGTTTTTTGTTCATCTAATAGATTTGGAAATACATGTGAATATTATTCCCTTTACATACCATTTTATATTATTTCCAAAAGACAATGATTTTCATTCTGAATATTCAGAAATATAACAGTATGTTATTTATTATAAGCCCATGCTACTTCAATCCTTACTACATTTATTTACTCATAGAGCATGCATTTAAATGTGAAGATATATTAGAGATATTTTAGTCGGGTGGAAATGTAATTTTTGATTACACTAAGTATGGACATATGATCCGTTTTCATACGGTTTTACTGATTTGGGTTGCTTTGAAATAGTAAGGAGTGTCATTGTCATTGAGATTTACTTCAATTATTCAAAATAGTCACACAATATATAATCTGAGGAGTGAATGCAGGAAATTTAATATAAATTAAATCCACTTCTGATGTTTACATTGCCAAAACTCATATTAAAATACAGTTAGGACAGAAATAACATCAGAAATTTCAAGTTGACCTCTTTAAAAAATGAAATCTTTAGGATGTCCATTAGCAGCCTGTGGTTAAAACTGGCTTGGGGAAAGAGTGAGGAATCCAAACTTCACAGTGTTAATTGTGACACAAAAGACTCTTTGGGGGCTCATTATCAAGAAAAAGTCACACTAGTGCTATCTACCCTTTCCATTGGCAAAAGAAGGGACAATTCCTTTACACCTCACACTTATGTGTGACGAGATGTATTTGTTTCATACTATGCCATGTGTTAGAAAAATAGTCCTACAGGTCTATTAATAAATAAGAATAAGAAGGGATGGAAACAAAGTGTTACTTTATAGAGGAAAAGAGTAAAATCTGGATGGAGTCTATTTTAGAAATGACATTTGGCTAAAAACGACTTGACTAGCAGTTTTCTACTTACTAAACATTTTCCACTTCTGAATCCAGGGATTAGCTCTGAAACCTAGGAAATCACCAACTCTGCGCAAGATGCTAACAATTTCTCTCACTCTGCTTCTTCAAAGATTATCTCTAAGCATAGACAATCTAAGCTTCTTACCTAGACAGGAGGAGCCGCAAAGCCAGGGCATGACACCGTCCAGACTCGGGCTAGGAGAGAGGTCCAATTCGTTAGCTTCTCCAAAATATAAGTCCACATTTCGTGGTTGAGATCATGGCTCTATTCTAAGCAGTTTTACGCAGTGTGTGATTCTAACAAAAACACCCTCCGCAGCTGGAGGGAGCCTCCGCTGAAGCCGGATCCTGTCAAGGCGTTCCTAGTGACTTCTGTCTACTAAATTCAGACTGATGTTTTGCGAAAGGGGCCTCCACCACCAGGCCCAGATTGCCTGGAAAGTATTTCCTGCCTCTGAGAAGTGTGCATGTGAGAGAGGCTGCACGAAGCGGAGGGGAGGGGTGGAAAGAGGGCAGAGCGCCTGGGCTTTTAGGAGTTCTGAGTTTTCACAGAACTGAAGTGAGTTTGTCAAAGCTCTTGAGGTGATTAGCTAGAGAGTCATAAAGTCCTAAAGTTCTTTCTATCCCACACTTATGAGAAAAGGAAAAATAAAAAAGAGAGAGAAAAACAAAAGAAACATACTCCCCCATCTACAGTTTCTCCAATATATTGAATGTATATACACAACTTCATCAAAAGACCTTTGCCAGTGCTCATTTCAAAAGATCTTTTAAGAGAGCAAGATGAATTTAGAGCTTTTAATAGTCTTTCTTTTAAATTTTAACCCCCACCCACGTTTTTTAAAACATTACTTAAAATTTAAAAATGCTGCAGCCTTAACATTCTGTACCTGAGAAGATCTGTAAGTCGAATCCCAAGAATCCAGTAAATAGAACGTTTTCTTCAAATTCTCTCTGATCCCAAGAATTCTTTGCAGAATAAAGTAGTTTGGGTTACAGCATATGGTGCATTACCTCTAGTCGGGATCCTCCAGTTACACAAACCCAGTGCTGGAAAAGCAGAAGACAGACTCCATCTTGATCATATTAGAGTCTTGCTGACATTAAACACTTGCAACTGCTTCCATCTAGCATGACACAGTCCCTGAATCACAGCTCTAAAGCAGCGCGCGGTATCTGCATCCTTTGTCCGACACGAATTTTGTGAACTATCATCTGTTTATCTTTTCTGCTTTCTTGTGCCTCCACTGAATGACTTCCTCCTAGCTGCTCCAGGCTGGGAACTTGGACTACCATTTGGTTTTGATTAAAACCAGACAGCCAACTCTGGAGAATTTAGGGAATAAGCTAATGGAAACTGCAAGTATGGCTTTAATTAGTGCATCAATTAATAATAGATGTTAGCTCATCTTATAATAAGATGTCACAAACACAAACGCAGAGGAAGCTAAAGTCATTTTAGCAAAGAAGTTATATCAATTCTCCTTCTTTTCTTACCCAGAATTCTACTTAGGGAAAGTGGAAGGAAAGATGAAGTATGTGGCCTTGGGACATTCAGGTTGTGGAGAGACTAGTGGGGCAGTTTTGTTATTTATACCAGAGAATCAGGAAACAGCATCTCTAAGTTTGATTATCTTGTTTGGTTGAGATTACTCAGTAATGTCTCCCTCCCACTTTACTTACAATCAATGAATTCTGTTGCTCTTTATGACTTAAGCATTTTTTCGGCAATTGGCCATCAGAGGAATCTAATTATCGGGTCTTCATGTGGGTTGAACTTTTTTAGTTTTTCAGTAATGAGAAGTGCGAGAATCATTCCAATTTCAATAGGATAAATGAGTGACATATAAAGAGGTACAAATAAATTAAGCCTGTTTGCCCTTATATCCATCCTTTTTTGCTCTCAAATCATAAGTAGTTTTCATTGTTCATGTTTATTGTCAGTTTGCTCTAATTATGACAAAGTCAGGCAGATCCTTGGACTTCATAATGATCATCTTTTAATACTCTCTGAGAACACGGGTAGGTGAAAATTCAAAGAGGTATGTGACAGCTACTGCTTCTGTTCTTGCCAGATAGCTAAAGTCTCTCAATATTGTTGCAAAGCATGATCTATTTTAAGACATTCAAATAGCAAGAATGACTTGAGGATGAGAAGTATTCAAATAAAAACATAGGGACAGAAGAGGTTTCTAAACATTTAGGTCCTAACCTTATTGATTAAAAATGAACATTTGGAGTCTTTTAATTTAATCTTTAACCATACCAGAAGGACATTCATTCTTTCATAATTTTTCCATAAGTATTTGTATTCATATTCAAAGTACTTTCACTGACACTAGCCCATTTAGTCTTCCTACTAGTCTTTGTGTATATTTTTATTTTTATTTTACTGATAAAGTGTTAGGAAATTATTTTCTCCCAGTTAAGATGGCAAGTGGCCAACTCCACATCAGAACCCAGTTCTTTTAAATTTTGTGCTTTAATTTTTCCTCTACAGACTGCCTTCCTTGACTTCCTTGACTTCCACTTAATTACTGTGTGAAATTGGGAAGATCTCCTAAATGTTTTGAGTTTCAGATTCCTCTTTAAAAATAGAGACATTTCCATATAACTTGCAGATTGGAAAGCAAGGTTAAATTCATATGCACGTGTATTTGTATTTATTTTTCTAAGGAAAGCACTGGGGCAGAATGAAATGGAGATGAGTATAATGATTTTCCTAAAATGACCTGTGTACCTCCATCTTTCTCTCTGCTTCTAGTGCTTCCTTACAGTTGTTCAAGATCATATGAACATCCTATTTAATGCTTAGAGTCTCCTCATAAATGCTATGGCCTCACTCACTCTGTCCCTAATAATCAGCTTTGTTTCTGTTTATATTGGCCTAAGGAAGCAACAAAACCCTGTTCACATACTTTCACAGAGTGCCTTTCTAGATATCTTACACTCTTATTAGTATGTTTCTCCATACAATGTTTTGTCTTTTCTTTAAACAAACAAGACTCCATGTTTTCTTTTTAGAAACATTACTTCCTGAATCTTTAATCACTTTTATTTATTTTTCCTTGTCAGTTGTCTCTATACAAAGAAATCTCAGAACTTATATTCTCATGAAGGCTTCTTAAATACTTAACATCCTGTCAGGCACATAGAAGGCGTTTTAAGTATTTGTCCTCTTCTCACTTTCTATTTGTAAATCTAAATATCTGACTCTGTTAAATATCTGTTACACTCTACTAGATCAGACTATTAAACAAAATTGTGTGTGTGTGTGTGTGTGTGTGTGTGTATGTGTGTGTTTCTATCTGGATGTTTGTCAGTAAGTTGAACTTATCTGGAGAAGGTACATGTAAAATCTTAACATGGGAGTATCCGGATAGGACCTTGGCTCCAAAACTAGCCACCACTGTGACCCCATGCAAGTTACTTGACCTGCATAAGATTTACATTTAACCTCTGTAACTAAGGATTTTTAAGATTAGAGAAACTAATCCATATAAGGCAGTTAGAGTTTTGTATAATGTTCACTGGTAGCTAGAATTATTTTTACTATTGTAATTATTTTCTTTTTGGATTTTTAATCTCTATTTTGAGTGATATTTTTCGAATCTCTGTCTACCCATCAAACTCCAAGTTAAATGTATACATTTGAAACAATGGTATCAGTAGAACAATCTTGGGGAGAAAAAGGGAGCAGAAATATTGAAAATTATTTTAAAGTTCAACTTTCTTCATATAGACTACTACCTAAACAGTTGACTCTAATAAATGTAATTAGTTGGATGATAGGCTATGATAGTTTATATACTGATTCCTCATTAATTTTAAGGAAATTTGAATCTGAACTACTTTTACAGACTTATTCTATGACTCTAACATTGTCCAATAACCCTTTGTGCAAAGCAAGATCTATGCGTTGAAAACAGTGTTTTGGGGTCTGGGGATGGTCGAGCACTTGCCTAGTAGGTGCAAGATCCTGACTTCTATCCCTAGCATCTGAGGAAAAAAAAATAGTGTTTCACTCTTTAAGAATTGGATAAGAAATATCATTAATTCAGTACTTGCAAAAAAAATATCAGTACTTGCATTAACCATTTATGATAAATGTGGGTGGTAGTAAGTTTTATTATTTCAATATTAATAGTTTCATAATAGTAATGAACTTGAAATTAATATTTAGAAAAAAATAAATGCATTTGAAACACTTTAAAAGTGTCCACACATGTGTAATTATTATAATAAATGTAGGAACACTTTGTTCATGAAAACTGATTCTCCAAAAATCTCTATTTAACGACTTTGCTTGTAATTTATTAAAGTTGCCACATATGTGCTAAAGCAATAAAAAAGTTATTTGACAGAATTTTGAGGTTTTTTTTCAATAATTTTTACATATACCTTATCCAGGAATGTTCATCTTACAAACATCCAAACAGGGGGAAAAAAACACAAAATTTTGTTTAATAGTCATTATGTGCATTATCAATTTTTTGATTACCTTTGTCAAAAATTTTAACACTCTATTTTTTAATATCTGCTTCTTAGTTTATTATGTTCAGTGCTCCCCTTTATAAGTCAATCCCAAAAAAGGAAAGGCCAAATGTTTTCTCTGATAAGCGAATAGATGTTGATCTATATGGGGTGTGGGTAGGGAAGAATGAAGGAACTTTGGACTGTACAGAGGGGAGTGAGGGGAGAGGTGGGGCGGTGGGGATGGGAAGGACAGTGGAATGAGACAGACATTATTACCCTATATACATGTATAAAAAAATTTTTTTAAATATTTAAAAATATATTGTTAATTTTAAAAAATTGTTACAATTCAAGAGTTGTTATAGGGCAACTATCTTAATAAGTTTACAGTTCTTTTCAAAATAAACTTAAATAGTAAAAATTTATATATATTTATATATTAAAATATTTAATATTTTGGCCCTTGAATATTAAAATAAATAAATATATAATATACATATATATAATGTACATATATATGTATGTGTGTGTATCTATATGATCTTAGGAGTTGATAAATATCCCTGCTTGTCCAATAGGCCTAGGGACCCTTAGAAGATGAAGATTGTTTAAGTTCCATAAGTAGCAAGAGATGTGGCTTGAATGGAAGAAGAGCCAGGAGAGATCTCAGGTAAGCTCAGGTTCATGAGAGGATTACGTTAGTGGGTGTTTCATAAGTGCTCTGGCTTTGTCAGGGAAAAGAGGAACTTTTTGAGTAGATGAGTGACAAGATCTACCTGATATTTCAATAGGGTTGCTGAAAGGCATTAAGGACCAAAGCAGGGAGATCAGTTAGGAGACCGCCATGGTAATTCAGATGGTGATGGATGGTGGTTCTGACAGAGGTAATGAGAAAGGTCAGGTTTAAACTTTTCGTTGATGTTCTTCTATTTAATGCCATGCATATTCTTGAAGAACTGAATTTTCTGTGTAGGAAGTAGAGGAATATCAAAAAAAGCCTTGTGACCAACTGAAAGATGGAGATGCGATCTACTGAGAAAGAGAAACTTGGAGGTGAAGCAAGTCTCCTGGTAGAGACACCAGAATTTCAGTGTTTGGCCTACTGTGCTTGGCATATCTGTTAAACATTCCTAAGAGAAATGTTAAGGAGGCAGGTGAATAGATGAATTCAAGTTGGGAAAAGATGTCTAGGCTGAAGAAATAAATATGGGAATCTTGAACATGCATATTCAGAACTTAAAAAGGGACTAGATGAGATTCCCCAGGAGAGGGAATGCAAAAAGAGCAAGTCAGAGGACAAAGAATGAATTGACCATTGAGGTTAACAAAGCAGAAGTCACCGTTGATAGTGACAGGAACAAGTTCACAAAATCAAATGGACAAAAACGCAATTGGAATGGTATCAAAAGAGAATTCTAGGTCAGAAATTGGAGACAAAAGCAGAGGGAAGCCTTTGGAAGAGTTTACTACAAAGGGAGTAAGCAAATGGTAACTAGTACCATGAGATACTATTATAAGTATAGAAGAATACAATATATTTGTACATTTTTGTTGTGTTTTAAAATCAATGTGGTATCTTCCCAAAGGGGAAGGGATTCTCAAGGAAAGAAAGTTCAGTAACGTGGGAGTGAATTCTTTCGTAGAGGGAGGGAATGGGATCTAGCTCACACGTACTGATTTCAGGTAGCAGCATGGTACCATAAAAGTGTTAGTAGATACGGGATTTCATGATTCAGTTAGTCAGTTAACTAACCACAGTTAACCACCATCATGGTTTTCACTGCTATTTTATTGTTACTTTTAACCATGTATTTAGAAATTTGTGTCCATAATAGACTATTGTTAAATAGATGACATCTAAGGAAAAACAAAACAATGAGAATTTTGCAAATATGCTTCTCTGTGTTGATTCTGTATTTTTGTGAATGAAACCTAGTACCACCAAGTTCAAGAGTACATTTTCACCTGTCCCATGTAGCTCAGCACTACCTTTTAAAATTGCAAAGAAAGGCATTGTTTTGTGTTACTTTCATCTTCAGGTAGTATGCATTTGCCACTATTTTCTAGCATTTTTATTCCCCAATTTATCTCTTGATTCCTCTAGATGTCCATTGCTTTTGACATTTCTCTATGGATTTTAATAGCTTATTGAGCTGGAAGTGGCACAAAGAAAGCTGCACATAGTTAAGTGTACAATTTTACTGGTTTTGACAAATCCACATACCTGTGATTAACATCACCACAAAACACAACACATCACCTCATGCCTATCATCCCTCCTTGCTCCTTTCTCCTTCTCTGCTCTCAGGCAACCACTGATCTACTTTCTATCACTGCAGATTAGTTTGTTTTCTAAAAGTTTATGTGCATGAAATCACATGCATTTATTTTTTCTGGCTTCTTTAGCTCCACTTAATTATTTTGAGATCCATTCATACAGTAGTACATTCCTTCTTATTGCTTAGTAATGTTTCTTTTAGGGCTATAACACAATCTGTTTATCTATTCATCTATTGATGGACATTTAGAAAAAGAACATTAAGATAAAGTTATTTGGCTATTATAAATAAGACTGTTATGAACATCCATACAAAAGTTTTTTTTTTTTTAATGTATGTGCTATTTAATTTCCTTGTATAGGTACCTAGGGTATTTTGATAGACATTCAGAAACTCTTAAATTATTTTCTAAAACCAATGTACAACTTTATATTTTCCTGTAGTTTCTGAGAATTTTTTAAACTACTAGACTCATTGTTTTTATTCATAGGAATTTATCCAAAAGTTGAGAAAAATCTACCAGATAATTACATAAAATAATCTTGTTGTTCTACATGTATGCCAACACTTGGTATGCTCAGTCTTTTTAATTTTAGTCTTTCTAATGGATGTATAGCATATCTCATTGAGATTCTAACTTGCATTTCTGAGTGATTAATAATGTTGAATATCTTTTCATGTTCTTGTTTATTATCATTATATCTTTGATAAGAGTATTTCTTTAGGCAGATGTGGTGGTGCATGCTTATAATACCAACAGCTCAGAAACCTGAGGCAGGAGGATCGCAAGTTTGAAATCAGCCTTAGTAACTTAGCGACTTTTACATTTATGTTCTATGACATATTTGAAATTATTTTTCACATGATAAGTGTCAATTAAATTATTTTTTTAATGTGCATATCCAGCTGTTTCAGAATCATTTATGTCAATCCTCTCCATGGAATTGTCTTTGCACCTTCAACAACCATCAAATGACCAAATATGTATAGTTCTATTTCTAGATTCTCAATTGTGTTCCATTGATCTAATTGTCTCTCATGCAATATCATACTACTAACTAGTACTAGTAGCTTTTTGAAAATCTATAGGATTTTTTTCTATGAAGATGATCATCATACTGTACATGAAGTTTATTTCTTTTTTATCTGAATGTCATTTATTGATTATTGTTGCTATTGTTGCTTTATTTCACCTGCTAGAATCTGCATTACAATGTTGAATAATATTTGTGAAAATGGACATACTTGCCTTGTCTTGAATCTAATGGAAAAAAAGTTTAACCTTTTACCATTAGGATATTAGCTTCCTGGGTTGTTCTTGTTGTTGTTGTTCTTATTGGTGCTGTTGTAGATACCTATGTTAGGTTGAAGAAATTCTCTCAAGTTCAGTTGTCCTCCATTGGAAGTGATTTTCTTTCCCAAGTGGATATTTGTCAATGTTTTAACACATTTTTAGTTGTTACAACAGGGGCAAGGTGTCTGCAAAACATGCTACAGCACACAGAACAGCTTCCCACAACAGTTATCTGACTCACAATATCCATAGTGTTGAGATTGAAAAACCCTACTTTTTTCCTAGTTTGCTGAGAGCTTTTTTTAGGAAAAGATATTTGAATTTCAAAAAAAAAAATTCTGATATGATTTTTCTTTTTGGTCTGCATGAAGGTTTTCTTTTTTCTTTTAAAACTATTAATATACAGGTTTCATTGATTAATTTTTAAATATTAAACCAATCTTGCATTCCAGAGATAAACCAACCTTAATTGTGGTGTATTATCTTTTATATGTTATTGAATTTTATTTGCTAAAATTTTGTTAATTTTCGTATCTATGTTAAAAAGAGAGAATTGTTTGTTGTTCCCTTATTATCTTGATTGTTTATTTCTAATTTAGTTCCATTATGGTTGGAGAATATACTATGGATAATTTGAATTCTTTAAAATATTTTGTCTTGTTTTATGGATAGATATATGGTTTTTATGGTAAATGCATTGGAGTTGAATGATGGTTTTGGGTTTTTTGTTTTGTTTTGTTTTGTAATGTTATGAATGAGGTATCCAAACAAGGTTCATAAAACTCCAGTGTTTTCACCACTGTCCTGTCAAGCAGGTATAAAAATATCCATTATACATAAATTGGATGGAGTACTTCAGAAGGATGCAGAACTTTTTGCTTCAATAGATTCTAATATTTTCATGAAATAGAGATCACCCTAATGCTGATATTTTTAGGTATTATCCATTTTCAACCCCACTACTAGTTGGATAACTATTTTACTTGAGATGAATATTAATCAGGGTCTAACCAAAGGTTTGGCAACTGAATTCAGTCAAATTTCAAGTATAAACTTACCACTGCGTATACCTCTAAGGCATCCAATAAAATCATTATTTTACTATAGATTATCAGTCTCCATGACATGCTAACCATTACAAACAAAGGACACAATTAGAAAAAGCTTAAACAACTCTTTATCAGACCTTGAAAACATTTAATATTCTGCACAGTATTTAGTAGGACATTCTCATATTTTTGCAGTATCACTATTACAGTCTAGTCATAATCATTTTCTGGAATAAAGCAACACATCAACAGTGTTTTCTTTCATGAACTTCAATGACAGGTTTCCATTTAGTATGAAAAGTGAAAATTAAAAAACCTTTTAAATGAAAGTTTTCATAAAATTTCATTTGTCATTGTAAGTTGGAGAAAGATATAATGGACAGAAAGTAGTAAAATGTTTGCCAAAACTTAAATGTTAGAAAAATAGTTTGAAAGAGTTTGTAAAACATGTGTCCTAATAGATTTCTTCTATCCTTATGTTAGAAGGTAGAATTTCACTACCAAAATAATCCTACTGTGGAATAAAATATAAAAGAATTTCCCCTACTTGTGTTAGTTATTCACAGTCCAAAGCAGAGTGTCGGTTATAGTTGCCAAGTTCTTAGGTAGACAAATGAACCTCAGAAATGCAGTAGCTAGTTTATTTGGGGCCTTGCTGAGCTTCAAGTTTTTTAATGAGTTAAAATAATATTTTGGGTCTTGAGTAAAAGGTGTGAACTATCAAAAACACAGATACTTGACTTTAGAGTTTGGGACAAAAACAACTCTGCATGTAAAGTCAATTTGAGCAACAGGCCCTTTGAGCTTGGAGGCAGAATCCCCTCGTGATGGTCTCTATGAATGTTTTCCTTGCACTGTGCAGGGGTGGAGCAGATCTGATGGTGCTGAATTTCCTAGAGAAGATCATTCCACAAATACCATGTGTGCTCAGAAATTATCTTAGCTCACATCTGAATAGCTATGTCACGTTGGTTATTAGCTTTGTCTTCTAGATGAGAAGATCATGAAGATAGCAAAAATGGTACTTATTGCTCAACCACAAGAAGATAGAAATCAAAGCAAGATGTATCAATGACTGGAGGAAATGAATTAGAAGAAATGTTTTTTTTAAAGTGTGTCTGATCATTTTATTATTTCAAGCTATTTTTTCCCAATTCTGATTAGGAAAAACAATCAATTAAACTGCAAATGTTTTTGAGCATGCACTATGTGCAAGATACAGTGTTGTTGGGTATTGTAAAGATAATTATAACAATTGCCTTATTACTTGATAATTTTTGTAAATATTCAGGCATGTGTGGCACCCTATAAATTTTAAGTTCATTTTACGTTTTCTTCCAAAAGCCTATTGTCCTAAGGCCTAACATTAATGTT
This sequence comes from Sciurus carolinensis, assembly GCF_902686445.1. NCBI lineage: Eukaryota > Metazoa > Chordata > Mammalia > Rodentia > Sciuridae > Sciurus > Sciurus carolinensis. Next base: position 46,850,220 of record NC_062216.1, on the reverse strand, counting down.
GGTACCTGAGAGATTAAAGGCAAGAGTCAGAAAGCCAACCAGTGTTGATTTCTCTCGCCCAAGATCATTTTATATGCTTTCTCCCAATCCTCTCTGGTACCTGCGTACAAACTTCTGATGCCCCAAGTACCTCTATCAATACATTCATTTTTAAGAGGAAATTGAATTATGAGATAATACAGAAAGAAACTTACTGCTGAATTTTAAAAATTCCTTGAAATGAAAACCACAAAGGAAATACCAAGTTGCTTCTCCAAGAGATGGAGGAAATTGGTAGGACAAGATATTCAGTTTCTGGTTTTTGCTTTCATTCTTTGAAGACATTTCTGTGTTTCTTGGCTCTGTGTGTGTATGTGGGTGTGTATGTGTGTTTGTCGGGGGGGTGTTTCCAGATACATGTAGCATAGTTTTGAGCCAGACCACATGTCTGTGAGTCAAATTTTCAGCCTGCATTTGTCTTAAACCGTGAAGCTTTGGGTGTAACCTAACAGAACCTGGCAGGTTGTCTGAATAGTTCTTTCAACACTTGACCCAGAATACAGTAAATCATATGACATATTGTTCCAATTTTACATTAGTGCTCATATTTTAATAAAAAAGGAAGAGTGTGTTCTATCAAGATTTTTTTTTTTTTTTAGTACAAACAAAAGTTAGTCACAGATCCAAACTATTAGAGCATTTAATATGGGAGTTACAAAATGTAGCTTACTTGGTTAAAAAAAAAAAAAAAAAAAAAAAAAAAAAAAAAAACTTCACATGTAAATATTTTGGCATTTGCTATGGACTGAATTGGGTCCCTTCTAAAATTCATATGTCAAAGCCTCAAGCCTCCATGTGATGGTATTTTGAGATGGCACCTTTGGGTAATAACTAAATTTAAATGAAGTTAGGAAGACAAGGCCCTTGAGATGGGATTGTTGCCCTGATAAGAAAAGGAAGAGACATTGGAGTTCTCCTCTGCCATGTGAGGTCATAGAGAGAAGGTGGAAGTTTGCAAACCAGAAAGAGGCTCTTTGCCAGGGATAAATTATCTAGCACTTAAAATTTGGACTTTCCGAATTTCAGAACTGTGAGAAATATATGTCTGTTTGTATAAACCACCAAGTCAACAATATTTTGTTATAGCATCATAAGTAGACTAATACAGAATTTTACATTGTGTTAATTTAATGTAACATTGGATTCTGGCAATTGTCTATAAATAATAGTAATAATTATGATGATAATTATAATGATGGAATTTGATGAATTATCCCTTTTTTCTTGCTAGTAAAATTTCTGGGTGAAAGTCAATTATTATGGGGCTTAAATTTTATCCTTCCTTCTAAATAAATATTAGTGTTCTATATAATGAAAGGATGAGCCATTCCCAGCCCAGCTGTCTCATAGCAAGATGAATCAAAATAGTCTGCATAATTATTTTTAGAAAGACATCATATATTACAGTAGGGGAAAAATCATCTCTTCCACATTTTAAAATAGATTCAGTTACTTTCAATTAACTTAAGTGTAATAACAGTTGTCCTTGAGTAGTAGAATCTTAGTGATATTTTTCTTTGTTTTCTAATTTTGAGTATTTTCCAACTTTTCCATAGCAAGTACAAAATGCTTTAATAATGGGAAAGTAAAATATATTTGATATATGGAATATACTAAAAAAATTATGATAGTGGTTTCAGATAAAATAACTTCTTTGGGCCTCAGTTTCTTCACCTTTAAAAGAAGGAAGAGGAACTAAATATGAATTACAACTCCCATGTAGTGTATTGTAACTTTTGTTTACATTAACTTTTTTCATGAGAAGTAGACAATATAAGTTCACTTTCTCTAGAAGAAGTTAATTTCCTGAGCATTTAGAAAACACATAGTAGCTGATGAGGGCCAAGAATCAAAACTATGTATTACCAAAAAGAGTGTTTAAAATCTCCTCCCTTACAAATATTTTATATGCTGTGTCTATATAATTCTGATTATTTATGTCGTCCCTTTCTTCATTTCATACTCTTGAATATTATCTCCTACTTCCTTCCAAAATTTGGTTTTGTTCTGTGTACTTGTTCTCACTTATACTAACAACTCCTAGAACATTCTTAGGTATTGCTCCAAAATTCTTTTCTTGACCAAAGTGAATGATGGTACCATCTTATCACTTTTTATACACCCACAGCAAAATATTAAGGTTTTCCATAATGTACTATCTCTTACTTCATTAGCAATAAAGGACCATATCTTCTCTTGATGTTGTATTTTTCTTTCTTCCTTAAACACCCCCACCACACACACCCCTACTGAGTGTGATATGGTTGAAGGCTCTGCACATTGTAATTTGCTTTTTTTCAGACTACATTAATTTGGGAATTAAAAACTGGAATCCACTGTTCTCAAAGTCCCCATTGAATGGTGTATGCTCTACAAAGTCTCAGTTGCCCTTGGACAGTCTCCATTTTCTTCTGCCTTGTTTCCAAAGAGGAAAAAAGAAAGCTGTTTGCCCTACAGATGCTAAGTGAAAGTTGAGGTATTGATTCCCTGGAGTTGTCACAGCTCCTGCTGAGAGGCTCTTAATACACGCTGGGTGATGTTTTTCTATTATTGTCATGACCAGAGTCAGCTGCTGTCAACCCTGGAGCCACAGCTTTCTCTTTTTCAACTGTTAAACCATAGCACTGTATCACCAATATTTTGTTCTCTTAGTCTTCTATACAGAGCTTAATATTTTTCAATAATATTCTTTCGATTGCAGCCCTTCATGAGCCTTTGGGGATTGCAATGGAGGAAAATGCAATATTATGGTGAATATCACATCTGCCCTTTGGAACACTGGATCACCTCTTCTAACTGATCTGGAACACCTGACTCTTACTTGCTGCCTTATAAATTACCGAAGACTTCTGATCTCTTCATAATCATTCATCCAATTACTCAGCACATGTTTATTGAGAATTCATTATGTGTCAGGCACTGACCCATGTTCCAATCATAGGTGGAGAATGAGACTCTGTTCCTTCCTTTTAGGAATTTACACCTAATTTATCTTAATTAAATACAGAATTAAGTAAGTAAATACATATCAATTACAGTGTCATCTGCTATAAGTAAAAACAACTCAGGACAATGGGCTAAACAGTGATGTGTATGTGCATGGATACATGTGTGTGCTTGTGTGTGTGCACTGTTTGAGACAGATGTTCAGGAAGAAAGACCTTTGTGGGGAAAGGGGGACTCAGGACAAGGGAGAAAAAAATATAAATGCTGCAAGGCAGGCATGTCCAGATCTTTCTACAACTCAGGGTGAACAATCTTTAGGCACAAATTAATTCTCCTGTTATAGACATGATTTACTGATTCATAGGAAATAGAGTAGGCTATATTTAAAAAATGGTGATGAGAGTAAACTCTAACACTTAAAAATTAAATCATTATCTCAACAATTATTCTTTTCATAAAATGGGTCTCAAGGACATAGTTGTTGGAGAGGGAAATTGTTTATTGGATTATCTACAGATTTAAATGAGATAGTCGGCGTGATTGCTCATAAACAAACAAACAAACAAACAAAAATACCCCCAAATTCCTCCCCCCAAAGGTATACATTGTGATACAAACATCAGAGATTATTATATGAAATAGTATCCTATATTTTTCAATTCATATTTTGTAGAATTTATGAAATATCTACAGAAACGTATAACTGAGCTTATCTGATTAATAGATTTTTGAGTACTTAACAGCCTATGCAGTTCCTTTTGGCCCAATGGAATCAGGCATACATTGCTTATTGGTGGAGGTACAGAATCACATCAGCTCCAGCAAGAGCTTTTTGAACTCTTAACACATTCCATTTACATTGCATCTTGAGCAGAGGTAACAGATGTGATCTGACTCTCAGATAATCTACAGACTGGTTTTGGCGAAGGAGATTAATTTTGCCACCAGTGACAATAACAACAAAGAATGATACATAGGATCTTCCTCTGTGTACCAATGACATCAAGCTAAGTAAGTTGTAATCATAATCAACAAATGAGAGGAACTTTTGATATGTAATTTGGAGAGCAGGAGGGTCTGCTTCAATAGAGAGGAAAATAAAGTTAGGAAAGTTCATCGTGAGAGGTGACAAGGTAACATAAGTGAGAGAGTGGAGAGATATGAAGATCATAGAATTGTAGTCATCGATTTGAATTACAAAACTAAAAGGAAGCTAAGGGGTATAGGTAAAAGATGTGCATTTTTAGTAGTGATTAGTCCAAAGGAGGAATCAAAGTCTGAAGGAAGAGGCTTCTTTACACTCATTATTTAATTCGAACTTCTTCCTACCACGTGAAGCATCAAGGCAATTGCTCTTATCCCTTCATTTAGAAATGATTGTCAGGAATATTATGCTAAGTGAAATAAGGCAATCCCTAAAAACCAAAGGCCAAATGTTCTCTCTGATACATGGATGCTAACACACAATAAGAGACAGAGAGAAGAATAGTAGTTCAGTGAAGTAGACAAAGGGGAATGAAGGGAAGGGACGGGGGATGGGAATAGGAAAGATAGTAGAATGAATCAGACATAACTTTCCTATGTTCATATATGACCAGTGAAACTCCACAGCATGTTTAACCACAAGAATGGGATCCTAACTAGAAGAAGTTATACTCCATGTATATATAATGTGTCAAAATACACTCTACTGTCCTGAATATCTAAAAATAACAAATTAAAATAGAAATGATCACAGTGAGGCTTTGAGAGGTTAAGTGACTTATATTCTGGCAGAACATTAACAAGTCATAGGCAGGACTTAAACTCAGGCTATTGTATCCCTGGTCACAGTCTCCTTCCAGTGACCCAGAGGACCTGTTGATTTCAAAATCACAGATGAGTCTGGTGCAATGACCTTGACCCCAAGATGATTTTTGGAGGAGGTATATTGCGTATCCAAATTACATGATGAAATAATTTGTGTATTTAGAATATCTTCAATCTTCTTCCTTTTAATCCTTTGTAACCAAAAAGTACTAGGCCAGCTGCTTTTCAAAAAATTATCTCAGTATATCCAAGAATCTGTTGCAATATCACTATATTTTTGGAAAACACATCATTATTGCACATTCCTTGGGATGATGGAATTTCATGTTAAAACCTCCAAATTATTAACATCTTTCTTGTAAAGAGGCCAATAAGCTATAACAGGATCTATAAAAACTGGGAGGGTTGCAATTAATAAAGTAGTATATTTCTGAATCTTTAAGTTTCTATTTTAAACACATTAAAGTATAAACACTTGCCAGAAAAATAAAAAACAATAGTCTGCTATATATTAACAGAAACTCAAGTTAGAAAATTTCTTAGTTATTTTTAGATCAAGAAAATATAATTAAGGAAGTAAAAATTCCATCTCTCCACTAACATGTCAAAAGCCACTTTTTGTAATTGTGTTCTGGCTCTGTTTTTTAGACCCTCCACATTACACTGAGATCATGTGGCATATTTGATATTTGCAAGACTTAATCATTCTGACATATATCATTGTAAAAGAGTATAAATGGCAATACTGAATATCATTGATAGTTCATTCATCATCCTAATGAAGCATAATAAAATACCAAAAATATTTGAAATGCAAACTGTAGATCCCACACAGTTCTTTATCAAAAATTGCACAAATTATTTTTTGCAATGAATCAATCTCAAATCTTGAGTCAAGGTTTCAGTGGGTAAGTTCGTCTAGGCTATGAGACATGGTTAGGCAAAGAATCAGGGCAGAGTGATGGTAACTACAAGAACACTAACAGTAACAGTAGAAACGGCTCATTCTCAAGAACTTAATGTGGTGTTCTAGGCTCTGGGATAAGCATATTGCATCAATTATTTTATTTGAGCCTCACAAAACTATGATGTAATAATAAGACAATTACTATGAAACAATCACTATGTAATGAAAGTTTTATGAGATTACCTTACTTAAATCCTTAGGAAACCTCTGAGATTCTGTGGGTGATATGGCTTGAATATAAGGTATCACCCCAAAGCTCATGTGTAAGACAATGCAGACGTGTCCAGAGGTAATACTATCAGATTTTGAGATCTATAACCTAAACAGTGGATTAATCCATTTGATGGATTAATAATTTGAATGGATTAATGGGTGGTAACTGTGGGCAGGTTGAATGTGGTTGGAGAATGTAGGTCACTGGGGACATGACTTTGGGGTTAATATTTTGTTTCTGGAAAGGGAAATGTTCTCTCTGCCTCCTGGCTGCCCTCCCTAAGCTGAGTAGCTTCCCTCCGCCATGTCCTTCCACCATGATATTTTACCTTCCTAGGGCCCAGAGATATGGAATTGGCCCACTAAGGACTGAACCTCTGAAACTATGAGACAAAATGAATTTTTCTAAGTTGTTCTGGTCAGGTATTTTGGTCATAACATCACAAACCTATCTAAAATAGTGGGCATATGGATCTTCTTAAATACTAGACAGTGGAAGCAAAGATATTATTGGGGTCACCAAAGCACTGATGCTGCTTTGTCCCTGCAAGTGAGGAAAGGGACTTGCTGGTATTGAGTGTGGCTCAGGACCTATAGAACCCTGCGTTTATAAATATTTGGGTAAATGGCAATCTCTTTTCTGGGGGTTAGGCAAGCTTGTAATACTAGTGCTGAGTATAAAAAGATAACAGCTTCTTAAGAATTAGGATTTTCAGATCTGGCAAGCCCATGCTGCTATAGATGGTGTCAACTGTTGAGGGCCGTCTTGGACAAGATGGTGCCTGGCAGTGAGCCAAAGGGCGCTGGCTGTAAATAAGGAAGTACCTAAGAAGGTTGTTTTGCTGTCACTAGTTCCTTGGAGACTTATGACGTGTTAATACCAGGCTCAAGGATTGGCTATCTAATATCATGCTGCGCATGGACAGCTTGTGATTTAGATAGTTTCATGCTGGCATTCCCATGCATGCTCCCCTGCATGAGAAAAGACTTTGTTATGATTGACTGATAAGCTAGGAGAGGAGGGAGAGAGAGAAGGAGAAAGAAGCAAGCAAGAGACAGAGAAATGGAGAGGATGCAATAAATCTTGTCAAACTAAAGATTAGTGGTGTCTCCTTTCTCCGCGCTGGTTCCGCTTGACAGAACAGTCAACAGCAGCATGTGCCTCTGCTAAGGACTTTGAAGTCATTGGTATATGATGTATTGATTCTTGCTCTGTGTGGTCATTTTCCTTCAGTATTTTTGTGAGTTATTAGCTAAACTAGTAGCTTACTTTAACTGGATGTATGTGAGGTATTTTGGAGGGTGTGATTATGTGCTCTCTTCATCCTAGTCAAGAATCCTCTTGAAACAATGGCAGCATGAGATGAATATCCCCATTTTACCAATGCAGAAACAAATGTAATACTTGACTTAGTATTGCAGTGAGTTCTGGTCAGGTTTCTGTCACTATGACAAAATACCTGAGATACTTGACGTATAAGGGTGGAAAGATCAGTTTTCTTCATGGTGGCTAAGGTTTCAGTCGATGGGGTATCTTGTTCATGTTGCTTTGGAATTATAGCAGCACCATACAACATGGAAGGAGCATGGGGTGGAAGAGGCTGCTTACCTCATACCACCTGGGAAACAAAGAAAGAGAGGAAGGAGCTGAAGTCCCAATGTCTCTATCAAGGGCATACCCCCAATGACCTAGCTTCCTTCTAGTAGGCCCTACTTCCTGTAGGTTCCACCATTTCCCAATAGCACTACAAATTGGGGACCACACCATTTGCTTATGGGCCTCTGGGGACCATTTCAGATCCAAAATCTAGCATTATGTATTTTGCCCAAGTCTTTTAGGTAATAAGTGGTAGAAGCAGATTTCATTCTCAGGCCACAGTCTCCAACTGTTCATTAATTAGCCAAGTTACACTGAAAGAAGTACGGGTCTAGTTATGTGGATAAGAACATTATCAACTATACTCATTCTCTTTTCATATATAAAAGATAAGGTCATCTTAAAGTATTTTTCTATTTTTTTGTCTTTATATTTCCCTCTCTCTGTTATCATATATGGCCAACTAAACATTTGTTATTTTTTCCATATAGTCATATTCTTTTGAGCTTCATAAATAAGTCTTTATCCTTAAATCTTGTAAGACATTATTATTTTGAATAATTTGTGTTGTACTACCACAGTTGGTCATAATCTGTTTTTTGTCTAGATTATTGGAAATCTTTAATTCTGCTTTTGTGCAATAGATCTGCTTTTTTTTATTTGTTTGTTTTTCGTTTTTGGTAAGGGCTCAAATGATATCATTAAGTCTACTGATACATTAGAAGAGTAGGTTCAAGGACTTGTCACAATCCACTCCTCTGTTTTGTTCCTGGAAATGCAGCATTAAGAAGTGGGAAGGAGGGGCATTTTCTGGTTCAAATGCTAAAAAAAATTCATAGAGAAAAAAATGTTTAAGTACTTCATGTAAGAAAACTATTTTTCTTTTACTGACCAAAGGTGGGAGACCCTATGGTGAAGAGAAGATATTATTATAAGATGCAGACATGGGCACATTTAAAAAACTTTAGAGATATAGTTTACAGTGATGTGTGCAGCATCAATTAAGAATAAATAGAACTTTATAAACCTAGTTTCAGAAGACTTGGAAGTTCAAATAATCTCAAATAGATTCTGAGAATGTGCTGACACCTAATACATCAGTTCTGATGAGATACATTATAATGGGACAAGTAGGGGATATTGAGAAACATGGGTGTCAGAGAAAAGTGAATAAATAGGTGGCCCAGAAACAGCAACTGCTGGAGAAGATCTGGTCAAATTCAGTGTGGTCATTTCCGTAGTCCCAGCTAAACATTTCACTACTACCTTAGTAAAGTATTACTATGGTTAAAATCACATTTAAACTTAAATTAACCATTCATTCCACTCCACAGTACAATTGTGATCCTTCTTAATGAATCATTATTGTGGTCATCATGAAAACCCAGGTTTAATGAACCTGTTGATATAATGAACACTAGGTGACATATAATTAAGGTGACATGATTGATATCTGATATTAAACAGAAAATCCCCACTTAATATTTCAGTCCTTAAACGGAGTAAACCACACAAGCATCATCCTTCAGAATGAGCTTGGATAATGCATAGGCTTTGGTTGAATCCCACATTTCCTCCACAAATATTGCTCAAAAAGCAGGCACTAGGTTAATCAATTCCCTATTATCATTGAAAATGCTGGGTATGTCTGAAGTAAAATTATTTACTCAGCAATTATTTTTGAGGTTAGTAATGAGGCTCTGAAGACAAGATAAGAAGCCCCAATCAGTTAGTTAATAAAGCCTTAGACAGGACAAGTACTCACCAGGGGATTTGTTCAAGAAGCAATCTATATACACAGTTTTGAATGTTGGACAGGCACTGATTATAGGACCCCAGAGCAGGAGCTCAGATTGTCTTGTGTTGACTCTAGGATAATCACTGCGACTAGTCTTTATACAATAAATGCAGGATATTACCTGTTTAGAACTACCTTGTTTCTCTTGGGAGACATAGAACTAATATTTCCTACCACTTATCACATGTACAATCCAATAGCTTAATTCTGTTTTTAAATTAGTTTCATTAATACATAATGGCAAACTTCACCATTTTGAGTATACAATTGGATGAGGTTTGATAAATATGTAAAATCATGTGACAACTACCAAAGCCAGAATATCAGACATCTTCACACCAGCCAATTCCCTCATAACTTCCACAGTCCTTTCCTTCTCTCGAAGAAGGACTGGCTTTGGCAGTCTTTGATATTTCTGTCACTATGGTTTTATGTTTTCTAGAATATTATAAAAGTAAAATTATATATTATGTTTTCTTTGGGATCTGGCTCCTTTTATTCAGGATAACATTTCTGACATTCATCCAGATTACAGTGCATGGATGGTATTCAGCCTTTTTATTGCAGAATACTACTCCATTGTATAGATATACCACATTTATTTATCCACTCAGAAGTTGATGGGTGTTTGGATTGTTTCTGGTTTCTTTCTTTTTGTTGTTTTAACAAATGAAGATGGTAAAAACATTCATGTATAAGTCTCTGTGTGAGATATGTTTTCTTCCTTTTAGGGAAATATCTAGGTATGAAATTTCTACATCACATAGTAGGTGCATATTTAGTTATATGAGAAACTGCTAGCCTCTTCCAATATGACTAATATTTTTCATATTCAGCAACAATCTCTGAGATATCCAATTCTTGTACATCCTGAAAATACTGGGTATAGTCACACTTTTTAATTTTAAGCTTCAGAGCAAATGTGTAGCTCTATCTAACTCTGGTTTTAATTTTCATATTTCTAATGATGTTGAGACTCTTTTCATGCACATATTTGACATTATGTATATTTTTTGATGAAATGCCATTCAAATATTTTCCCCATTTTTAAAATTTGGGTCTGCATTTCTTACTGAGTTGTAAGATCTCTAATAAATTCTGGCTATAAGTCCTTTTTTAGTATTTATTTTGAAAATATTTTCTCCCAGCCTGTGCTTTCCTTTAATTTTCTTAAGAGTCTTTTTTGAGGGTACAAGTGTTTTTAATTATGATGAAGTTCAATTAACTAATGTTTTTCTTATTTGATTTGGAATTTTTCTGTACTCTAATAAATGTTTTTCTAACATCACAAACATTTTTTCCTGTTTTCTTTTAGAAGTCTTATGTTTTAGTTCTTACATTTAGATCAATGAGTCTATGATCTATTTAAAGATAGTTATTATATATGGTGTGAAGTCAGAGCCCTAGTTTATTTGTATATGCATACACACATTTTCCGAAACAGTTGTTGAAAGGATATTTTTTTGTCAACTATATTGCCTTTGTGTGCTTGTTGACACTAAATTAACCACTTATATGTATCTGTTTCTAGATTCTTCTGTTGATCGACGGATATTTTTGGGGAGTTAGGGATGTAGCTTGGTTAGCATGTGGGAAGCCCTGGGTTCAATTCCCAGTTCTGTCAAGAAAAGAAAAAAAGAATAAGAGCCTGAATATCCTTCAATAATACCACAATGTCTTGACTAGTGTGACTTATTTGTAACAAGTCTAGATTTTTTTCAAAAATTGTTTTAATTCTTCTAGGTGCTTTGAATTTGCACATATATTTTAAAATCATCATAACAATTTCTTCAAAAGAAAATAGTTGGGATGTTTTTATTGGGATTGAATTGAATATGAAGGTCAAAATTATCTATCTATATATATCTATACATAAAATATACCTCAGCACTATTGATCTTCTGATTAATAAATATGGCATGTCTCTAAATTTATTTAGTTCTTTTTAAACATTCAGCAGTGTTTGTTAGTTCTCTGTAAATTTTGCATAACTTTTGTTAAATTCATCTATAAATATCTACATTTTTAGTGTTGATCTTAATAACTTCAAATGTTTGTTGCTAATATATAAAAATAAGATTGTTTTTGTGTATTGATACTATCATTAGAGATATGATTGAATCAGTTTTTAGTTCTAATAACTTTTTTGTTGATTTGTACCTAATTATGTTGTCTATTAATAAAGACACTTCCATTTCAATTGAAATGAAAATTAATGTATTTGTCAATGAAATTATGTTATGGTTTTTCTTTTTTTTTCTGTTCCTATCACAAATTACATTGACTGCAGGGTGTGGTGGCTCACGCCTATAATCCCATGGGCTCAGGAGGCTTAGGCAGGAGGATCTCTAGTTCAAAGCCAGCCTTAGCAACTTAGTGAGGTTCTAAGTAAATTATTGAGACTCTATCTCTAAATAAAATATAAAAATTGCTGGGGATGTGACTTAGTGGTTGAGTAGCCCTGGGTTCAATCCCCAATACCAAAAACAATAAACAAAAAAACAAAAAAGAAATTACATTGACCGATTTTGCTATTCATATACTAGTTTAACATGTGGATAAAATCTACTTGGCAATAATAATATTATTCTCTCTCTCTCTCTATCTCTCTCTCTCTCACACACACACACACACACACACACACACAAAGTTATTTCCTATTTACACATACACATAAATAGGAAATAACTTACTAGTGTCATCATTCAACTAACAAACCCAACAAATAGCAATGCAGAGGTCAAACAAAGTCTTGCAACATCCAAATGGCATTTTTTAATCAGTGATTTTCCTCATGTTATTATTCATGGTCTTATTACTTTAATTAAAAGTATATATACACATAATGTTATACCATATATTACACACACACACACAGATAGTATCATTATTTTTGCCAAGTATCATTATTTCTGTACATAGCTAAATGGTTCTGTGACTGCCACGTACTGTACATAGTAGATTAAACACAGCCCTTTGGCATGAGAAAACAAACCTTAGTAATAGGTGCAGAGATGGGAGGATCTGAAAGCAGACAGAATGAAGAAAGAGATTACAAAAAACAGACAAAAGAACTGAAAAATGTAGCAGCTGGGGCTGCTCAGCAATTGCATAGTATTGTGTATGATTCATGCTCCTGAGAATAATCACAGAAGTTTAGCACAAACAGTCTATGTTCAAGATGGTGAAATGGAGTTATTAAGAGCAAGTTCAGTCTGATCAGTATATTGTGTTTAACAAGGCATGGACATGTACAATTCATTTAAAAGAGTTGTCCATTAAAATTGTTAAAAATATTTTGATTTTGGAGTAAGATTTTTTTCTTTTGGGAAATTCACTTGGACTATGCATTTCAAACTTTATTCAGTAATGCTGCTTTAGTGAGGAATTTGATTAATCTGTGAACTGTTACCATGTAAAAGCCACGGAGTAGGTGCACTCTCACCTTCAGGGAGGGCTCTTCACACAGGCTTCAAGTCTCTTAGCACCCCTGGAGGTGTGTGATGTTTCAGCCCTGTCCACAGGGCTGGAATTTTCTTTGTTCACATTTTATGCTCACTGCTGGAATGGTACTGGCTCCTTATAAAATTTTGTTTCAACTATGAATGTGTGCACTAAACTTAAACAATATTTTAGAAACAGAATATTTGAGTTCCCAAAAGAGTTAATATGCCATTTTCAGTGCTCATTTATAAGAGGGACAAGACTTCATGGATGTCTTGATTAATTGGATCAGAACATTTGACTGAAAGGTAATAGGGAGATATGTGCAAGGGAGGAAAATGAGGAAGCTTCAACTTTGTGATGCAGGAAGGAAACAGGTTTTCCCTAAGCCACCTTTACCTGTGAGGGTTCACTTTTCCTATGAGGCCAAACGTGGTGCCCTCAATGTTTTCCTGCATTCCCAGACTACATCATGATACCTTTTATGATAAAGTTTACTCTTTATTCTCTTCTCTTAAAACTTCAGTCTATTGTAAGTTGACTCTGTGGTGCAGTTGGACTCTGCTTACTATCCTTTATCCACCCTAGTTTAGTATCATAAAAAGAGAGCATTTAGCCAGATACTAATAATGACAATGCATTGAATTTGGAACCTGGAGGTTAAAATTCTACATCTGGATGAAACATTCATGCTCAGATAAGTGACATCATATTTGGAAAAAAGAAAAGATTTCCTATTTCCTTGATATCTTTTGCTTGTCTATGAGGTTAAAAAATAACCTTTAGAATTATTATATTATTGTAAAGATTTTTTCAAACTATTTTTGACTTTATAATAGACAAGAGAGCAATTAAGTCATTGGGAATTCAGCATCTGCATACTTTAAGATATGTAAAACATTCCACACATTAAAAATGAACCAGTTTTTCAATGTTGAATTTTTTAATTGCTTAAGGGCACATTGGGACACTAGCCAAGCACAACAGTTCACAAGTCTTTCAATGTGTGCAGTGGCTTCCAAGATATGCTGAAGCAAATGAGGAAGGGGATTAAGAAAACAATCTTTTATGGTATCTTAGAACTCTTATCTATTATAAAGTCAAAAATAGTTTCAAAAATTCTGTAAAGGATGCACTATTTATAGGACCCATGATCAGCTCATCAGATGTAATGGTTTTCTCATATTGGTCATTAATCTTTGTTTCAGGAATAATCACAGACCACCATAAATTCTAAATACCCATGGAATTTCATGGTCTGAAATTATTCTGCAATTTGATGCCCAAACATTGAAAATAGACCAAAAATTTGAGAATTTATTTTCTTTTAATCAGTTGCAATGTAAAATGAATATGAATCTCAGTCTCGAAAAACTATTTTAATATGATGGAATATTTTGGAACATTCTAAAAAGCAATAACAGACTTATATTACATCCTTTATATTGGACTCAGTAGAGAAACATTTTAGAAAGCATATTTAGCTGCAAAGTTTTACAAGATTATATTTAAGGTGCAGCTTGAAATCACCTTCCAGATGTCTCATTTATAGGATATGACTGCTTTGCCCATGAATCACAGCCTGTCATTCCGCTCCTCATTGAACTTTCATGTAAACTAAGAAAATACCAGAGCCCTCTGCTCTCATGGGTCTTTTATTATAGGATCCACTCAGTCTATATGGCCTTTTGATAATGAAAGCCAGCATTAAAAGTTAGTCTGTGTATACAACAGGGTTGACATCTTAGTAATTGGCCCTAATCACTCTGGGATATTATATCCCAGATTTAGGCTTCTTTCCATTTTCCATACTTTATTCATCGATCTTGGCTTCTGTCATAACTTGGCAAGAGTCTCTAGGATGCTGTCTGTTGTTAAAACAATTCTACATTTCCTGAAATAGATGCTCTATGTTTCCTAAAGTGAAGGAGAATTTGGAGAAATTTGTTCTTGAATTGAGTTGCATATAAATAACATACTTTTAGGTTAATTAAAATCATGTGATAAATATCTATGACATATAATTTCTTAAAATCTTTTGATGAATCAACTACTTTTATTGTATGAGACTACTTCAATTAAATCGTGATATGATGGAAATCTGCTGATATTAGGGAAGTATTACATTGCATCATAAGCAGTTTAATTTGTTGGTAAAAAATAGAATTTTCAATTTAGAACTTATGATGAACAATTAACAGATTTTTATAAACTTCTGAATATTCTTAGCAATTATTATTAGTCAATTGATCTTTCTATGACTTTTTGAATAAAACTCAAAACCCTTAGCATTCTATGAAATGACCTTCATATAGATTTGTGTTCAAGGTGCTCTTTTGCCATGGCCTTAAAACTAACAGAGCTATGCATATCACAAATCACATTTAATAACTTTATTAAGGAGGAAAAGAGTGACTTTGTTATTAACACAGCATAACCTGTGACCATAGTCACTGTCTTGACTAATACTCTTCATTCTTCCAGAAAATGCTGTCTATATTTTGTATTCTCTACCCTCAGAAGAAAGGTGAGAACATCCTCTTGCTCTAAATGTTGTAAAAATGTATGGGTCTGCCTCTCTTGACCTCAGAAACAGACATGCCTGGTACATTAAGAAGGTAATTTGTCAAGTTTGGAAAACACAATGTATTCAATCTAAGTTTTTGTTAATTCAACTTATAAATAAATGTGTGGCCTCTATTTGCATTCTTGTGTCAATGTCATCTTCATACATCTGACTTTTTTTTAAAATTGGAACCAGGAATTGAACCCAGGGGCACTCAACCCCTGAGCCATATCCCCAGCCCTTTTTTGTATTTTTTAATTTAGAGACAATCTCACTAAGTTGCTGAGACTGGCTTTGAACTCCAAATCCTCCTGCCTCTGCTTGCTGAGATGCTGGGTATTATAGGCATGCACCACCATGCCCAGTCATATATCTGACCTTTCCTCGCTTTCCCATCTCTTCTCCTAGCTCCTGCCTCTGTAGAGACTTTGCCAACTTATGTTGAAATGTGTGCCATTTCTGAAAACACCTTTATATTTCATCCATTTTGCATGTTTCCGTTCTTGGAAAGTCTCTTTCTTTTAAGTCTTTTAAGTGAAATTTCTTCATTTTCAAGATAGTTCAAATGTTGAAAACTCTTTAGGCACCCCATAGTTCTACACAGATTAATTAAAAAATAGCACTTAAATTGTTTTGTAATTCTCTGTGTATATAGCAGTTTACTCTTTTAAACTCTAAGTTATTTGACAGCAAGAATTTGTTGTGGTGAGGAATAAATGATCTATCTATCTCTATTCACATGTATGCCTGGCACCTATGTTTGCTGATTTTATTAATTCTTTTTATTACCATGACTATATCCACTGCTGTCTCACCCTCCATCTTTCTAGGTTGGCATTCTGTGCCCCATATTGGTCTAAAAAACTGACTAACATTTGTCTTTCTCTCTGTATGTTTAATTCCTTCCTGTAGATCACAATTCAGTATTAAATTGAACAATGAATTAGTTTCAAGAGGGAGAATAAAAGGTAGGAATTAGAGAGATGCTGTGAGTATGAAACATTAAAGTAGGTACGGGGATGATGAATAGCATTAGAATGTTTTTAAAAGAAGTAATAATACTACAAGAAATATAAAGTATAATAATAAATGAAAAGACATTTGAGAGTTTTACTTAGATGTCCTCAGGGAGTTCTTCATCTGAAAATGGTAGGGAATTGTTGAATGAACAGATTCCTCCCACCCCAAATCTCTTCGCTCATGTTCCATGTGACATTCAACTACCTTCCATGACCTATCTAGACCTCATATGCAAATTCAGTGTGCTTTGCTTATATATTATTCAAGACAGGAACAATCAGTGGGACCTGAGTTAATTGTTATTGTCATCCCCAGGCATATAATAGATGCTTAACAAACACTTTCGAATATTTGTTTTAAGTACAATAATAACATAATTAAATCATGCAGAGATATTACCACTTCTGGAGAAAGAAGTTTGCAATAAAAAATTGTAATGAAGGTTTAGGAGACTATTCTTACTGTAATCATCTCTCATATGGATTTGACAATACTCTGCCATTAGTTAACATTATGTCCTAAGAGCACACCATCTCTTGACAGCATAGACAACAGATCTGTATAACATATTAGTAAACTGCAAGTTATCCAGTAAAACAACACAATCTAGTTATTTGAATTGGCATTATTTTTGTTTCAAATTTAGCTGAGTCATGGAGAAGATCTCTTATAATTTCTACGAAGATAAATTCTCATTTTAGTAAAATACTTCTCTGGGATTCAGGAAAAAAAGTGGGCATATGTTCATCAGGAGAACAATTATAAATAAAGAATTTCTATGACAGGACTTTTCTCATTTTTGTGCTTTATCCATTCCCCTCCCATCACCATTTATAAAATATAAAATATTTATCTCATTTTTTGAATGTTTTCCTTCCATTAAATTAAGTTACAATTGACCAACTACATTAAAAGTCAGGAAATGAGTCTCCACCTATAAAGATAACTTGCTTTCTTACTCTAGGGAT
This sequence comes from Sciurus carolinensis, assembly GCF_902686445.1. Lineage (NCBI taxonomy): Eukaryota > Metazoa > Chordata > Mammalia > Rodentia > Sciuridae > Sciurus > Sciurus carolinensis. Next base: position 46,832,853 of record NC_062216.1, on the reverse strand, counting down.
GGCAAAAATAAGCAGTAAAAGCACAGAAAGGAAATAACATTTTAAGTAGAAATTACTTTAAGTCAGAGTTCTAAAATAGTTAGAAGGCAATACTCACTGTTGAATGATCATTTTTAGTGAGGTGATAAGTCTATGAGTAATAGGAGAAAACACTGAGGGGCAGGTGAAATAATTGTATTACATGCAACTCAATATATTTTTTTAAAAGTCTTTTTTCTTTAGGAACTCATTATCCTGTGGAAAGTTCCAAACTGAATTAGGAAAGCAATTCCATTTGAGTTGAAAATTGTTTCAAAACACTCTGCAAAGCATTAGATGAGGTAAGCAAATGTAACTGCTTCAACCCTACTTACAGTTCCACCATCTGTGCTTCTACATTTCCATGAATATCCCAGTGAAATCACACAGAAACACTGCCATGGACCTAGCACACATAACTCATGTATATGACACAACTTGTCCAAAAAAAGTTGATACATTAAACAGCAGAGGAATTAAAATTTTAAACCATGTTAAAGGATGTGGTAGAAAAACATCTGGAAAAGAACAGGTTGATTGAAAGAGGCCTGCGTGGTTTCAGGAATGGAAGGTCATACAAAACTAATCTCCCAAAGAACTCCAAGGGTATTATTGCCAAAATAGACAAAGGCAATTCAGGAATGGGATACTTTTGGATTCTCCAGGATCACATGAAAAGGCTGGAGCTTAAAGAGACAGTCTAGAAATCCTTTCTGTTTAGCCATTATTTATTTTTTTCATATTAAGGAAAATTTTTTTATTTGTTTTATTTGTTCTAATTAGTTATACATGACAGAAGAATGCATTTTGATTCATTGTACATGAATGAAGCACAATTTTTCATTTCCCTGCTTGTACATGATGTACAGTCAGACTATTTTGTTCCATCATACAAGTACCTAGGGTAATGATGTCAATCTCATTCCACCATCTTTCCCACTCCCCTCCCCCCTCACCTCCCATCACTCCCCTCTGCCCAATCCAAAGTACCTCCATTCTTCCTTCTCCCTCATTATGGATCAGCATCCATATATTAGAAAAAACATTTGGTCTGTGTTTTTTTGGGATTGGCTTATTTTGCTTAGAATGGCATTCTCCAACTCCATCCTTTTACCTCTCCTTTAAAGCTGAGTAATATTCCATTGTGTATATATACCACAGTTTCTTGATTCATTCATCTATTGAAGGGCATATAGGTTGGTTCCAAAGCTTAGGTATTGTGAATTGAGCTGCTATAAACATTGATGTGTATCCCTTCCATTATTTTAAAGATCATTATAGGGCTTGTCTTTAAAATGCATAGGAACTTTGGATAGTGTAGAGAAAAGTGGGTGGGAGGGGGTGGAGGATGGTAAGATAGAATGAAACAGACAGTATTACCAAATGTATATATATGATTACATGAATGGTGTCAATCTACAAAATTGTGTACAACCATAGAAATGAAAAGTTGTACCCCATTTGTGTACAATGAATCAAAATGCAGTCTGTAAAAATAAAAAAAATTAATAAAATAACACATAGGAATAGACAGAAACATGTATATTCATTTGAAAAGTAATTACTGTGCTTATGTGCCAAGAAGGTACTGAGATTGAAGAATCAAATGATGTTATCTTCATAGAGTAAGAGATAGGCAACTTCCCTGATGGCACAGTAGACTGACTTTACCCCAGAGGCAGATTTTATATGATCAACCCAAGATATTTAAAGGTGATTTGAATTTTAAGATTAAAGATGAAGATAAAGTGCATTGCTTCTAGGTGTTGGATTTTTAGAATGCTACATAAGTCATATAAATTTCTGTTGAGAACTCAGTGAGAAATAATTGAAGGTACATCTTATTTTATTCAGGTGAAAGACTCTTGGAAAGGCAAAGTTTTATATATTCCCACCTGTCTTGATATCTATCTATCTATAAACTAGAATTCAGAAATGAGTCTATTGTAAATGAAGCATACTGGCATGTTTATTGAATCTCACTGACTGGTTGATAATGAACCTTAGATTTGCCAATAAAGATTTTACAGACAAAGTTTTAATAAATTGATAAAGTTGAATTTATAGGTTTGATATTTTGATGAAAACACATCCAAAGAACAGACACAATAAAAATAAACTAGAAATGCTACTCTTCATAGTAATTTAAACTTGTGATAGGAATATCAGAAGTTAAAAGTCTGTGAATGGATACAGATAAATGATTGAAGATCACAGTTCTATACCATGCAACAGAAATGTGTTCATTAATAGTCAGTTGTTGAGAATATAAACAATGGAACATGAGAAAAAAAGCAAAATAAGTTACTATAGAAAAAAGTTTTTAAAGATTTTTATTTTGTCATATTTTGAAAATGTAAGAAAATGTGATTAGAATATGTATCCTTTTCATTTGTAAAAATAGTAATAAAGATCATAGGTATAGTATACATATATGTATATACGTATATGACTTTATTTTCTTAAGATAAAGTCCAAAACATAAGAGAAAATAATCATAGAGAAAATGAATTCATTATTTTTAGAGTCAAATGTTAACTTTTCTAGAAAGCACTCATAGGTATTTAATTATGAATCTTTCTATTTGGTATGTTAGAAATGATTTACTTTTATAGAAAAAGCATTATCCTTTTCAGCAATTTAGCTTTCTTTCGTTAAGAATTAGGAGTATTAAACTAAAAGCTTGCTACTTTAGCATATGTAATATTGGTGTCATTAGTGTCGTAGTTATTAATACCCATAGGAATTTGACACATTTAAACCCAGACAGCATTAGCTACTAATGTGCTACTTCTTGTTAATTACCAATACAGTGACTTTTAATTTTTTTTAAGTACCAAAGATTGAACTCAGGTTTGCTCTACCATTGAGTAACATCCTCAGTCCTTTTTGTTTTTTATTTTGAGACAGGGTCTTGTTAATTTCTTGAGTCTGGTCTCAAACTTGAGATCCTTCTGCCTCAGCCTCCTGAGTTGCTGGAATTATAAGCATGCATCACTACATCTGGCTAAAAATTATTTTTTGAAAGTTATCATATCATAAAATTAATATGTATCTATCAACTTTTATGTAGTGTTCCACTTTTCTTCCTGTTGCTTTATATATATATATTATCTGAGCTCCACTCTAAGCCAATCCCTCCATGCATGTACCCTCCACCTCATGTCATAGGGTATGATCATAACTTTCCTCCTGTTCATTGCATCTTCATATCTTTCCATCTTGTTGGATTTTCCACCAATATACACACATAATGCTTTTTCTTATATTAAGCACAGTTCTCTCTCGAATTCCTTCACACCTCCCGCCATTGTCGGTTTCATACTCCCTTTTGTAGTAAAGTTTTTCAAAAGTTGCCCATATCCATCGTGTCCATTTTCTCTCTTCTGATTGCTTTTAAAGGAAATTCTCATCAGGCTTTGATCCCTACAACTTCAAAGCTACTCTTGTCAAGTTCGCCCAAATCTTCCACATTAATAAATCTAATGGTGATTTTGCAGCCCTTATCTAACTGTAGGGTGTTTGCTATGATTGATGACTTCCTTCCCTTTGAAATGCTTTCTTCAGTGGGCTTTCAGGACACCCCAGTTTTGTTTGTGTCTCCTCCTCTGCTATTCCTTCTCAATGTCCTTTGCTGGCTCTTGCTCCCATCCCCGCGCCCTGATGTTGGTGCACAGGGTATCCTTGTTTCTCGTCTCATCTGTAGATACTCCTCTTGTGAACCCTGGCAGTTCCATGGCTTAAAGTAACCATCCGTATCCTCATGACTTTCAAACCTCTACGTTGCCGTTCAGATTCCTCCCCTCGGTCTCCAGACTCATCTACTGGAACATCCAAGTAACATCAACACTTTGTCCAAAGGCACCTCAGAGTCGGCAATCCCAAACACTGCACTTCCAATCTTGCCCAACAATTGCTTTCCTGGTGTCTTTTTTATTTCTATTAATTCTTCCAGTGTGTGCTCTTGAACTTTTATTTATTTATTTTTTTTACTCTCACCTTGTTCCCATTCCATTAAGAAATCTTTAAACCTCCAACTTTAGATATTTCCAAAATACAGTCAATTCTTACCACCTCCACTGTCACTACTATGGTTCAAGAAACTATTATCTCTTGCTTGGACTTGCACTTCTCTCTGCACTCCAGCCCTTATCCTACTACTTCCTCCCAACCCTGATTCTCTCATAGCAGCCAGAGATATCTTGTTAAGATGTCTTCTCAAATATTCTAATGGTTGTAGAATTTATTCCAGAAAAAAAAAAAAAAAAAAAGACCCAAAGAACTTATGAAAACCTACAGGACCCCACATGATTGGATTTTACCAAGCCTCTGGTACAATCTCAATTCCTTCAATCTGCTCCAGTCCTCAGAGCATCTTTCTTGGCCTCCATACATGCCAGGCATGTGCTCAGAGGAGGACATTTGCTGTTGCTGTTCCCTCAGTCTCGGGTTCTTTCCCTCAGTAACCTCTTGGCTCCTTCCCTCACCTATTTCATAGCTTTGTTCAAATGTCACCTCTTCAGAGAGGCCCTCCCTAATCCTGTATTTAAATCCCAGCATTCCTCAGCACTCTTTTGGGCAAGTGGCTGATTTCTTTTCTGCTATGTCACATGCTACCTTCTAATGAATTTGCTTATTTCTTATGCTTATTGTCTGTTGTGCACTAGAACAAAAGCTCTCTGGGGAAAGGCTTTCTTGATATTACTTGTTATGGTGTTCCATAGGCAAAAAAAAAAAAAAAAAAAGCTGGGAAAGAAGCAAAATAGACATGAGTATATTTGGAGAAGAGAGACAGACTAGAATAAAATTGGGTCTTTATGAATGGTGGCTCACGTTTTACGATTTGTAATATGTTGTTTTTAAGTAAGAAAGGACCTGATGGTAATTAAAAGTTTATCTTTGTTGCGTATTATTGGTGGGTAGGTGAGTGTTAGTCCTGTTTTTCAACTGGCCTTTCTGAAGGTTTACATGATTTGTAATGTTTAAAATAAAACAGTTAACTTAGAAAGAGAGTGGCAAGTCAGGTGACTGCAGGAGCAGAGATGAGGAGAGGGACAGTCAGAGGAGGATAAAAGAGAAGGACAGTAGCCAGGAAGAGGGTGGAAGCTGTTCCATGGTGCACTTGGGCAGCAGTGCCTCTCAAATGTCAACATGCATAGGATCACGAGGGATATGTGTTGTGCTTCAGTTTCCAATTTAGTTGCTCTGGATGTGGCTGTGATTGCACCTTCCTAAAGGACTCCCAGGTGGTGCAAATCCTTTCTCTTTTGCAATATTGGTAACAGAGGCATGGAGTATGGGGATTCTTACTTTGGCCACACTCTGGAATCGCCTAGAAACACCTAGAATATACTGATGTCTGGGTGTAACTCCCAGTGATTCTAATTTAATTGGTTTTATGTGTCATCTGGCTACTGACATTTTCAGAACAGATTCTAATATTCAATGAAATTTGAGTTCCACGTCAGGGGTTCAGATCAGGTGTCTTCCTGGTATGCCTGCTTTCCTGAGGACCTCGAGATGCCTGCTTCCTGCAGTCTCCTTCTGGAGGACTTTTAGGCATTGGTCACTGAGACGCTCCAATTGCTGCTGCTGCTCACAGTAAACTACATGCCAGGGATTGGGACCCAGTACAAACACAGGCTAGATGCCCTGTAAGGCTGTTCTTTCTGGAACGAGGCCAAGTTGGGCGGTGGCTTCAAGGACCTACCTTATCGTGACAAGCAATGCAAAAGTGGGAAAACATGTTGACTTCGGAGGACAACACTGTCAGAGATGCTGCTGAGTTGTCAGAGGTGTTGCTAGACTATGAAATCCTTTGATTTTTTTAAAACCATTTTCAAAATGTACTAACATCTGGTATGTTAGCAAAGACACGTGACTTATTAGGGATCAAAACAGACTTTTTCTAGCTCTGGTGGGGCTTAGAGTCTACCAGTTTCGATAAATTATTTCACAATTGTGAATTTACTTTTGAGTGGTCATTTTTAGATGCACAATCTGGTGCCAAGAGCACGAGGAACAGAAATCTGAGGAAAGGTCTTTCTGAAGAAGCGACAGATAAGCTGAGACCCAAATGATGAGAAGTCAGAGGGGAGAACCATGCAGAAGGCAGGAAACGCTGATGTGGAATTCTGAATTGATTCAGCTTCTCGGAAAAACCTCAGTGGCTTAAACAACTTCTCTCCTTCTTCCTCACATTTGTTTCCATAAGGCTTTTATTAATGGTGCTCACTGAAATACCTTTTTTTTTTTTTTTCATCTGGAAAAGGTAACTCACACAGCCTGAGTCACGCTTCCTCCTGGCAGCCATGGGGTGATCATTTGGAAAGGAGTCAAAGTAGGAGAAAGAATAGGAAGTGAAGGAAGTGAGGAGATTCCAGAGGCTGTGGGGCCACCTGGAAAGACCCAGTGGAAAATGGTGGTATCTTGTTCTAGAAGAAGCTAGTCTGTGGCAGTGCACTGATGGTCTTTTGTGACTGGGTGCGGGTGGCAAGAGAGAGGAAGGAGCCATGGGTGACTCCCAGGATTCAGACACCGTGGCTTCTTAGTGGGTTACTGGTCTATTCTGTGAGTTTCTGAACTCAAAACTCCAATTTTTTTTTTTAACCATAACTCAATTCCCCAGTTTCTACTATTGTCTGATAGGAGCTTCTACAGCATAGGTACTTTTATATACTTATGGAAAGAGGGAAAAGTTTAAAAACTCAAATTACTTTTAAAAGTTCACCAAATAGAAGAAAAGGAGGCCTGAATCTCCATCAGACTTCCTTAACAAGACACCCATAGTGCAAGAAATAAAAGCAAGAATCAATAAATGGGATAGATTCAAACTAAAATGTTTTTTTTCTCAGCATAGGAAATAATCAATAATGTGAAGTGAGCCTACAGAGTGGGAGAAAATCTTTTCTGCACACACTTCACACAGAGCACTCATCTCCAAAGCTTTTAAGGAACTTAAAAAATTTTACGCCAAAAATACAAAGAACCCAATCAATAAATGGGCTAAGGAACTGGGCAGACACTTCACAGAAGATATACAGGTGATCAACAAATACATGAAAAAGTGCTCATCATTCCTAGTAATTAGAGAAATGCAAATTAAAACCACCTTAAGATTTCATCTAACTCCAATTAGAATGGCTATTATCAAGAATATAAGCAATAATAGGTGTTGGCAAGGATGTGGGGAAAAAGGCACACTCTTATATTGCTGGTGGAGTTGCAAATTGGTGCAGTCACTCTGGAAAGCAGTATGGAGATTCCTCAGAAAACTTGGAATGGACCCACCATTTGATCCAGCTATCTTACTCCTCAGTTTATACCCAAAGGACTTAAAATCAGTATACTACAGTGATGCAGTCACATCAATGTTCATAACAGCTCAATTCACAATAGCTAGATTGTGGAACCAACCTAGATGCCCTTCTTTTGATGAATGGATAAACAAACTGTGGTATATATACACAATGGAATATTACTTAGCCATAAAGAAGAATAAAATTATGGCATTTGCTGGTAAATAGATGAAGTTGCAAAATATCATGCTAAGTGAAATAGGCCATGCCCAAAAAACCAAAGACCAAATGTTTTCTCTGATAAGTGCATGAGGATATATAATGAGAGGGGGTGGCTGGGGAAGAGAAGAATGAAGGAACTTTGGATAGTGTAGAGGAAAATGGGGTGGGAGGGGTGAGGGACAAAGATAGTAGAATGAAACAGACAGATTACTCTATGTATATGTTTGATTACATGAATGGTATGAATCTACATTGTGTACAACCATAGAAATGAAAAGTTGTACCCCACTGTGTACAATGAATCAAAATGCAGTCTGTAAAAATAAAAAAAAATTTAATAAAAATAAATAAATAATAGTTCCAGATATTTACTATCTTTCATGGGAAGTGGAATACTATTTTTTTAGTACCAGAAATTGAACTAGAAGTATTTCACTGCTGAGCTAAATCCCCAGTTCTATTTATTTATTTATTAAATAAATAAATAAATAAATAATAAATAAATAAATAAATAAATAAATTACGAAGAGGTAATTCAGCAGCTATTGAAAATATTGCAAATCAGACACAAATACATTAAAATTATTATTAATATTATATTTTTAAGACCATATTATAATGCTATTATATATATCCTGATACAAAATAAAAATATGATTGTATTCTTATAGATTATGGTTTCATTATCACTAATAGTATTTTTCTTAATGCAAGAGTAGAAAATTGGATAGAAACAATTTTTTTTAACCTTAAAATCTGAAGAGAAAGGAGAAAAGCAAAATAAGTTCTGTGTAGGAACACTCATTTTTACTTAAAGAGTGTGACAAGTTTAATATTTGCATTTTAGCAGAAGAAAGGATTTTTTTTTATTTATTTTAAAAATTTTGAGACAGGGGTTCACTAAGTTGCTTAGAGCTTCACTAAGTTGCTGAGTCTGGCCTTGACAGTGTGATCCTCCTGCCTCAGTCTCCTAAGTCACAGGGCTTATAGGCTGATGCCATTGTACCTGGCTCATGGGAATGGAATACTATCAAGGGTAAGGAAGCATGATGCTGGACTCTTCTTTCAATATTATTTTGCTCTGGGTGTCTTAAACATGATGTTCCTGTGTCAACAGGCCATGACAGAACCAACTGAGGATCTACTATGCATTGTGGATATCATAGTAAGTTTTCAGGGGATGGATGGGCACATGAAATAAACAAGAAAGTAGTAGAAACACTGACAGTCACGTTAATATGAGAATTTGGAACTCAAACATAAAATGACCAATATATTGACCATGACTATCTCATGACTATTCCATGACTATCTCACATGGAATTAATGATTAATGCTTTGGATTAAATTTTTTTTTCAGGTATACCTGTTAGTATAAATTAGAGACTTGCCTGGGTATCCTTCCTGTGAGATAGTGAAAATTTTCTGATGGTTTGCATGGGGAAAATATGAAAGAAATGAGGACTACATATACTCTTTAACAGATTGGTTTAAAACATATTTGTAATTTTCAAGTGCCACTCCCAACATCGCCCATTCCAAAGTTAATTTTTAATCATTAACATACTTCTAAGCAACACAACAAAATTAGGTAAGGAATGGAGAAGAGCACTATCATTATATTTCAGGATTTCTCATTAGAATTCAATAGTTTCCTATTTTTTAGACATATGTGCAGTGGCACATGCCTGTAATCCCAGCAGCTGGGGAGGCTGAGGCAGGAGGATCTCGAATTCAAAGTCAGCCTCAGCAACAGCAAAACACTGTCTCTAAATAAAATACCAAATAGGGCTGGGGATGTGGTTCAGTGGTTGAGTGCCCCTGAGTTCAATCCCCCATGACCCCCCAAAGAGAAAAGAAACAAAACAAAATAAAGAAAAACAAACAAACAAAAAAAACCCTTAATATGTGGTACGAAGAGGTAATTCAGCAGCTATTGAAAATATTGCAAATCAGACACAAATACATTAAAATTATTATTAATATTATATTTTTAAGAACATATTATAATGCTATTATATATATCCTGATACAAAATAAAAATATGATTGTATTCTTATAGATTATGGTTTCATTATCACTAATAGTATTTTTCTTAATGCAAGAGTAGAAAATTGGATAGAAACAATTTTTTTTAACCTTAAAATCTGAAGAGAAAGGAGAAAAGCAAAATAAGTTCTGTGTAGGAACACTCATTTTTACTTAAAGAGTGTGACAAGTTTAATATTTGCATTTTAGCAGAAGAAAGGATGGAATTTGACCTCTGCTAACTGGAATGAAGGCTGCCTTTGTGAGATTTACTTTTCTGGCGCTCATATTGTATTGACTTAAAAATTTGATAATCTCACTAAAATACAGAAATAAAAAAAGGAAAAAAGAATATGAAGATGGTCAAAACTTTGAGAAAATAGGGCTCAGTGATCACTTTTTTTTTCAATTTGAGGAAACAACTTTTATGTTTTTAGTTATTTGCTGTTCAAAATATTTTTACATATGTAATTTTATTAATGTTTTGGGGAAATGTTACAGAGCAGAAGAAAAGATATATGAAACTGAGGAATCAGAAGGGTAAAACATTTATTAAGATTAAACAACTCATTTTGGAGCAGCTAATGTACATTGGTCTAAATGTTTATGCCCCCACCCCACCCCCACCATCAAAATTCAGGTATTGAAGTCTTGCCCTCGTGGCGATGGTATTAGGTTGTGGGACCTTTTGGAAGAGTTTAGGCTATAAGGTCAGAACTCTCATGATTGGATTAATGCCCTATACAAAAGCCCCCAGGACACTGTCTTGCCTCTTCCACCATGTGAGGGCCTAGGGTGAATCAGGAACCATCCATGAACAAGAAAGAGGAACTTCCCTAGACATCAGATCAGCTGGAGCCTTAATTATGAACATTCCACCCTCAGAACTATGAGAAATAAAGTTATGTTGCTTACAAGTCTAAAGAATTTTTTAGAGCATCTCAAATTCACTAAGAAACAGTGTTAGAAGAATCTCTGTATTCAGGTCCCCTATTCAGGCCTATTATGGAATTGTAATGATGATGGTTACTAAGCAGATACCATGTTGGGTACTAAGTTCTAGCCTGTGATTTTTGACACCAGAATTAAAGACAGGCAATTAGCCTATAATAGGTAATCTGGTGGAATCCAGAAAATGGAGTACAGTTTGGAACCCAGAAGTTAATGACCCCACCCCTGCCCAGTGAAATGTCAATGACTTCAGAGCCCTTTGATCACCAAGGTTACCTGCCTATACTACCCCTCCCAAAAGGCTGAAGACAGGGAATTGCTAATTAATCCCACTGGGCTGCTACCTGCCTGGATCACTCCATTTGGCCCTTTCCCCTGCCCATCTGCTTCCCACCTTTTGGCCAACCCACCCGCATATCCTGGGCCTAGTCATGTAGGCAGGAAGGAGAGAGAGAAGCTGGGAGAGAGCAGGAGAACAAAGGAAACATTAGTCTATAAAAGGGGCAGTGCGCTCACCTCTTGGGATACCAGAATACCAGCCATGGCCCCCTTCTCCCTCCCAGGAGAAGTCTGTGCTACTAAATAACATTTTTATTAAATAAAACCTGCCTCATATGCTTGTCTTGGCCTGCTTCTCTAATGTTCAGACTTCAACATTTGAGGAAGCAGAACTCGTCAACAATAACGGCCATATCGATCTCCCTTGAAACTCAACTCCAAACATGGGTGTTGCTGTCTCTTGTTACTAAAAATGAAGGGCCTGATATACCTCAGATTGGAGGAGGGGCTTATAAAATATTTCGTAATTTATAGATCTTGAGGAACTTTTTAAACATTTCGCATTTGTGTTTAGGTTAACTGATGCCTGTAAAATTTTATAGAGCTCTCTGATAATGACTATGGATTGTTCTTTAGGTCAAAGCATGCATTGGACACTCTATCTAATGGTAGTTGAGGAAGGGCCTAATCACATAATACAGCATGAGAAATAATAGCCAAAAAAAAAAAAAACCAAGTGGGTCACATTTAATACTTCCTAGTTACATTGAGTATTATAGAGTGTCATTCATCTTGGCCATTTGATTCTGTTTCCTTCTCCCTGGATAAATATTCTTCTTGTCCCTTTTTTGTGATAATGCCACTTGTATCGCTATATTTGACATGGAGGAGTGCCTTCAAGAGGGCCAGTGACTTTTACTCCAAGCACTTTACCTCTAAGTGTTCTCAAAATTACAAGTTTGTGGGGTTTTGTTTTTTTTGGGGGGGGGGTGGAGGACAGGGTGGGAGGATGCTGTAATGTAAAAGTGACAGACAAAATAATCTTACAAAATAGCAGAGTTGGTTTAGTGACAGAGAGCTACATTTCTTTGAAGAAGGGGCTAACAAGTTTTGTGTGTGAAATTCAGCCACTGAAAAGACAAGACATAGCCTCTGCTAGCCAGAACAAAGGCTAACATTGTGAGATTTCACCGACAATACAGAGGTTTCAAATAGGAGTTCTGGTCGGAGCGATATAAGGGAAGTGCTTCATTAGCTATCACAGTGCGCACCTCTCAGGCTTGGACCACATGACAGCAGGCAGCAAGGGCAGGGATGCAAAGAATGAGCCATTCACTCGGGTTTCATAGTCTTGCTCTGTTTCAGCCTTTTGAGTTGACAGCTTTCAAGTTAAGCATGGAAGGCTCTAAAGAAACAGTCTTACATTCTTCAGTGATATAGTTTGTTTTTGGAAAATGCCTATCTAAAATAAGGAGATAAAATAAGTTTAGCCCATGAGCTTGATTTATTACTTTAGCTGTCTTCCCATAGTATGCTAACATTTTTATGATTACTTTGAACACTTTTGTAAAATATTTTTACAGTCTTCTCAAATGAAATTATTTAGTTTCTATGTCATTCGATCCTCTGCAATCATATGAATATTCATTTTGCAGTGACAGCTGACTTCGTAGAAAAACCATGGTAAAATGCTTTGCAAGATGTTGAGTAGTAGAAAAATAATTCTGCATGGTGGGTCTCAGGAAAACCACTGTGAATTCCAACTCTATCATCCACAGCCACAGGTTCCTGTACCTTGCCCCAAACTTAAAAGTATATAACTCAAATTCAAATTAATGGCAATATTTCTGGATTCATTTTATACATTTTTCAGTCCTTTGAAGGGAAATCCATTACCTTTAGATTTGCTTTTATATTATTTCCTAGATTCCACCACTATTGCCCAAAGGCTCAGACACCTAAGTGCCTAAAATTATATAATGATGTTGAGAATCATTCTGAATTTTAACTACAATGAAGAGGAAATAAATAAGGCAGATGTGTATTTGGGACAGTGATAAAATACCTAGATATTATGTTTTCATCATACTATTTTTAAGGCAAAGTAGCAAAAGGCATCATACAATTCAAATGCATGTATAACATTGTCATTAAAATGCATTGCTGCCCTTAAATAGATTGAATATATTTATTTCAAAACTGAGCAATGTATGATTTACTTTTGTTCTGAATTTTACCAGATCCTTAGGTAGAGACAAGAGAAATCATTGCTTAATGCCTGAAAACATTAAAAATCCTGAAATCAATCAATCAAAATACCTTAAAAAAAGGGAAAAGTTTTGATTTTTACTTATTTTCAAATAAAAATAATGCCTTCTTAAAGTAATTTGTTACTTAAGACTTGAGGTGTGACCATCTTACTTCACCCAAGGATGTGATAGTCACACTCAAAGTCCCCAGATGGAGGTGATTTTTAATTAATGAATAGATCCCTATTTTTAACAATTCTGTTTTACTCACTTAGCAAATCACTAGTAGTTTTATACAACAAGTTTACCCCCAAAGCAGACTGTTTAATTAACTTTTTACCTGGTTTCCATACAAAGCACATCTTACCGTTGAATTGTATCCACTGCCCAACCTAAATTCTTATGTGGGAGTTCTAACCTCTAGTATCTTGGAATGTGATCTTATTTTTAGATAAGAACTTTCCAATGACAATCAAGTTAAAATGAGATCATTAGGGTAGACCTTAATCTAGTATGGCTAACACCCTTATTAAGAAAAGGAGATTCAGACATAGAGACAGGCTCAGAGGGAAAACACTATAGGGAAATAACCATGGGCAAGTTATTAAGTCAAAAAGACTTGGGACAGATCCTTTTCTCACAGCTATCAAAAGGAACCAACCTGCTAATTTCTTGATTTATTATAAGTACCTTAAAAAGAGATAACTAAAATTATTATCATTTTACTTTATTTTATCTGATTCTATTTTTGGTACTAGAGATATAACCCAGGGTACTTTACCAATGAGTTACAATCCCATCCACAGCCCTTTTTATATTATGAAACAGGGTCTCCCTACGTTGCTTTAGATCTTGCTATGTTACTGAAGCTGGCCTCCAACTTGGGATCCTGGGCTTAAAGGTGTACACCACTGTGCCCAATTTCATTTTTTTATTTAATTCTAAAATAAGTTTGTTAAAATTGGGACACCCAGAATGTCTAGGTTCCAACTTTGTGTTGCTAGTTTACATTTTCTTAGTGATATAAAAATCACATTTGTCTATAATTATATTGGGAAATAACTAGGTGAATCTCACATATTTAAAATCATTTAAAAGTGAGAACCCACTACTTTTCAGGATTCAATATTATTTAAGCTCATTTTTTAAACATGAGAATCTGAGTTGGGTATGGTGGCACATGCCTGTAATCCCAGCAACTCAGGAGCCTGAGGCAGGAGAATGGCAAGGTTGAGACCAGACTCAGCAACTTAGTAAGGCCTTGTCTCAAAATTAGAAATAAAAAGGGCTGGGAACAAGTCTCAGTGATTAAGCATCCCCTGGGTTCTATACCCAGTACCGAATAAATAAATGTATTAAATAAGTAAAATAAAAATGAAAATCTGGGTAAAGTGAATGATACTCTGGAAATATTAAAAGAACATAGATAGAAACTTTATTTAGTATTTTTAACTGGAGAGCTTTTTATCTGTTAACTTGTGAATTTCTCCAATATTCTGACTACTTATTTACCTTTCAACCTATATACAGAGGTTTGCAATAATGCCATTTTATCAGGCAATTTTATATAATGAAGATCATTTTGACCACTTGTTTTTGTAAGTTCAAAACATTTCTGAATTATGAGAAATTTTATATATTTTTATAAATTGAGACAAGGAGAAACATCCAATTTTAAAAATGGTTAAGGTTATAAATACCACTACTAGTTCACATTGTGTCAGAGGTATTCCCCCACAAATTAAATAAGATGAAGCAATTGGAGATGTAAGAACTAGGTGGGCCAGGGTGTAACTCAGTTGCAGTGCTTAGCTGAGTTTGCTTCAGGCCCTGGATTCAAGCCCCAACACAAACCAAAAATGTTTAGGAATTAGAAAGGAGTGGTTTTCTTACCTATAGATAACATAATTGTATTTCTGAAAACCACAGGGAGAAAAAAAATCAATAAAAAAAAATAGATGGGAGTCATAAATAGGTTAGGTGTGCCTGCAAAGGAGATAAAACAGGGCATGCTGGATCCTGATCTGATGGTGTTTACACAAATCTACGCATGGTTATATGTGCCAAAGTTCATAAAACTGTACACCAAGAGAAACAAGTCAATTTCAACAGAACAACGACTTTAAAGTAATAAAATAAAATAAAAAGCTACTACCAACAATCCAAGAACAATTTGAAAAAACATTGATAAATATGAAAAAATGAAATAAAAAAATCAAACTTCTGCATGTCAAAAAAAGTAGTAGAGACCAAATAGACAAGTTACAAAAACATTTGTATTTGTGAACCTGTATTACGGAAAACCAAATGCTATTTCCAACATATGAAGTGTTTTTAAGTGGTTTATAAGAATTGAAAAGAAATGTAAAAATCCTATTGAAAACTGAACAAAAGAAATAAATCGGCAGTGCACATAAAGAGAAATGCAAATCGTCCTCATATACAAGAAATAGTGTTCAATCAATCAAATTAATAGATCTCGATTTAAAATTCTATTAAGACATCATTTCTCACCCACTAGATGGGGGAAAAAAATCCACACATTTGAGTATATATCCTGTGGGCCAAGCTGTTGGGAATAGGTGCACACCTCAGAGGAATTTGGCAATACATAGAAAACTACATATGCCTTTATCCTTTCATCTAGTAATCTCAGACTTAGGAATCATCTTGAACCTGTACTTCCAAAGATAAAAAGGAAAAAAAAAATTTTTATAACAGCAAAACGCCAATCAAAACATGGAAATCAACTGTGACAAATTCCTACCAAGGAATATTATCCAGTTGTCAAGAGAAATGAGGAAGATATCTATATGTTGATGTAATGTGACATTCAAGAAATATTTTTAAGATAAAACAAAGAGTCATGTGTAGATTATGTTAACTGTTTTTTTTTAAAGAAAGAACAGTGTGTTGATTTATATTTTCCAAAAGAAACTTAAAAAATAAGCAGTATATCTTCAAAGTAATAATCATCTCTAGGGAACATAAGGATAGGAATAAAAGACAAAAAACTAAAGGACCCCATCCATACAAGAGAAGCCTAATATAATAAGGTTTTCCTCTCTACCAAGGCAGCATCTTGGGGAGGGGGAGAGGGAAGGAAAAAAATTTGTGTTAGAGAGACTTAAATTCATCATTGACTGAGTACTTGCCACAATAAGATTGACTTCCATGGGAATGTCTATGATATTAATTACCAGGTCGATTCTTACAATATATAGTTATCCAAATGGATGAGAACTTGTGAGGGAAATTGCATTATTACAGAAAAATACAGCATTTTCTTTACATATTTAAGTTTTGTTTGCCTAATTTTGCAGAAACTATTTCAAAGTTCATTGATGTTTGCTAAGCCAAGATTAAATAATTCTGCAATAAAGTTATTGGGACACTGAAATGTTTCTGTTAAATTTTCTGAGGATATAAATATTTCCTCTGTCGTTTCATTGATTTTTCTTTTTCTATAAAAGCAATAAAATGTTTAAAATATTATATTGCATTTTTTCCTGTGAAATTTGATAAAATCTGCCTCTAGTACAGTGAGTAGGAGTGATTTATATCAATCAGTATTGTATAAAAATATTTTGAATAAGATAGAAAATTATAATTTTACTCCCCTTTCCCCTTTATGTTTTTCTATTTTTGATTCTTCACTCTTACTTGAAAGATCCAAAAAACTAATTTTAAAATTACTATAAGTCATTGTGCTTGTTCATAGTTCTTTTAACAATCTCTAAATAATATAGAATATATATATTTTGCCAGTACTGCAGAATGGTCTGGTTTTTCACATACACATCACTGACAATTTTCACACAGAAATAAGACAATGTGCAAATATCATCTTTATTTCATAGATAGAAAACAAATAACAAGTGTGGAATTTAGTAGCATCACCTTTTAAACTTTACTCAGAGATTGAGTTGAAAAGTTAATACTATATGATTTATATAGAGCAATAGTTTCTATGTTTAAAATCCACTTTGACCTCTATCTTCATGAATATTATTGGATAATTATAGTGCTGTTGAGCTATTTTTCTTCCTTAGATAACACAGTCATTAGAATTCTTAAACTGTCTACTGTTTCTTGCTACTTGTTAAAAGAAATTGATTAATTGTATAATTTTCCACTAAATTTATTGGCTTCTAGAATAAAATTACTTTTTAGATATCTAAAAAGGGAGATTACTTCAGAATTTTAGCATATGAAAAGAGAAATATACTATATTTAAAATATAGTTGATATTATATAGGGAAAATGATTCTAATGAATTCTGTATAATTATGAATATGTAAAATGTTCAGAAAATGAGGGAGAGTTTTGAAATCAAAATGAAAAATGAAAAAAATTGAGTCTTGATGAATTTCATTTGAACTACTCTCAATTATTTGCATTTCTTCTTCTTCTTCTTCTTCTTTTTTTTTTTTTTTTTTGGTACTGGAGATTTAACCCAGGGATCTCTTAACACTAAGCCACATTTCCAATCCTTTTTATTTTTTATTTTAAGACAGGGCCTCACCACAAAGTTGCTTAGGGCCTCTCTAAATTGCTGAGGCTGGCCTCTAATTTGCAATCCTCCTGCCTCACCCTCCAGAGCTGCTGGGCTTAGTGGGATTAGGCATGTGCTACCACAACCAGCTGCACCTTCTTTTTGAAGTCTAACATTATGTGATAAAATATAATTTGAGTTGAATAAAAGAAGTTGGAATCTCTTTATCTTTAGTATGAAGCTGGTTCATATTTGAGAGTTGCTTTTTGAATATCACACATTTCACAAAGTTAGTTATATGTGAATATTAAATATGTCTAGGTCAAACTGAATACAGTCCCCCACCCCCCCCCACACAAACACCAAGGGGAGGGAGAAAAGGAGAGATAGAGATTATTTCAGATACTGACTCAGACTCAGGTATTTACTAAGATGTAGAAAAAGTCCATCTCCAGAGTTAACATTTTATAATTCCTGAGAATTGTTAACAAAACTACCATTTAAAAAAAAAAAAAAAGCTTTGTAAAAAAAAGATTTCAAGGGTAACACCCTAAATTTGAAGTTTTGAGAAGGAAAAAAAATTAGCTTTTTGAGCTGTTGGTGCTAATTTTCCAAGTCCACCGGAACTGAGAGAGGTGATGTTTCTGTTTCCATAGTCAGTCAACTCATTCACTCCACAGAGATTTACTGAATGACACAATACCTCTGTTGATGCTGGTCAGAGACTAGCCTGAAATACTGACCTGGTTTCGGCCTTATCAAAATCACACAAACACAAACAGGAAACTATACAATTCTGTAAAGTGTGTGAGGCAGGGGTGCGCGAGAAGCTCTTCCTGCGGAAATGCCACTTGAAGGAGTAAATCGATCATATAAAGAGTATTAACGTGGTAGAGGGAGCTTGCATGTGCAAAAAAGCCCGAGACACTGTGTCACCTGGGAAAACTTCGAGGTCACCAGTATGCTGCAGACAAAGTCGTGCAAGAGGTCGCACAGAATGGTTTCAGTATTTTGATTTATATCCTAAAACATGCTGTGCAGGCAGGTAATTATAAAAAACGGACAGGTTTTTGCTTGGACATTTTAGCCAGCCCTTTTTGTTTGTCTTTAAAAGCTGTTCGCCTTTAGGCGTGGCACAAACTTTCGGATTTACCCTTGTCTTTGTTAGAATACTTAGGTGTACCACCAGTCTGACCTTACTCTCCGCCCCGAAGCAATAAAATTTGCAACCTTTTCCCACCGGCTATTTGATTTTTGAACTTATAACAGTACTAAGTTGAAGTGCAAGAGCTCAAGGTTAAGGCGGAGACGCCAGACCCTGCAGCACCGCGCGGGCGGAGCCGGGGACTGGGACAGCGAGGAAGGGGCGGGGCGCCGCGGCCATTCACTGCGCATGCGTGCGTTGCCAAGGCAGCGGGGAAGGCGTCACCCGGAAGACGGGCCCGCTGAGCTCTTGGCCTGTAGGCTCGGGCCCGGTGGGCTCAGCCTTCACTAGTTCCTGAGGTAATCCTGACCAAAGCAAAGCAGATGAGAAGCCGTTTCTGAGTCAACGTGATGACCATCTACCCAGAAGCTTGGGAATTTAAAAAGATCAAGGAGAATTGGTTCAAACCCATGTAAGTGCTATGGCTCACCTTTCTGATGAAACTGTCAGGTCCTTTACTGATGAGGTACCGAGTTCTGGTTCACTCAGCTCCTCTGGAGAACAGCAGTCCTGGCCCACCTCCTCTGGGACAGAATCGGATAGTGGAAAACTAGCTGCAAGCTTGGAAGTACTTACCAAGCAATCCGAGCTTTCTGATTTAAAAAATAACGAAAAGAAGTTGACTGAAAAATGGATCAGCTACCTCAAGGACAAAGAAGCTAACTATGAACGAAACCAACCAGAGGCCAAACTTCAAACAGAAGTTACTCGATTGTCCGATGAAGAATTGAATGCCCTGCAGTCTTTTTGCACCACTAAGATAAACTTGCTCCATCATAGAGTGGACTCGAAGAAGAAGAGCAACAGACACAAAAAGCTGCAGTTTAGATTGGATCCAGAGGCTTCAAAAGTAAATGCCTTAAAGTGTACTGTCCCTGATGAACTTTTGAACAGAATCTATTTTGAAAACGTGAGGACAACACTAAAACAGGTGGCAGCAACAAAGCAACACATTTCTTCACGATGTCCCAATTGTATTAGTAAAAAAGCAGAGCTGGCTCAGTCTGTATTCCTAAAACAAAAGAAGACTTTACTGGAGTCACTTCTCCTCCATGAGAAAATAGATGAACATCTTCATACCACAGACCTTCTCACCCATGTTGTAGAAGCACATCAGGGCCTTCCCAGGCTTTCAGATGACCCTACACTAATCTGGAAAAGACTGAAAGAGAAAACTCAGATTGGATACTCTGGTTTTGAAAAGTCAGATATCAAGCGGAAGATGTAGCAAGATGGAAATAGGACTTCATTCACCATTTTTCCTCTACCACTTCTCAAGTCTCTTACCCAACCAAACAGGAGATGGTGATTATTAATGATAATATGTAATGTGCATAGATGTTTCTGTTGTGTTTTTGAGTAACTGACATTTCTATAGGCAATTTTGGAAACTTATGTAAGACTTTGTTATGCTACCTTCCTAGATTTGAGGACTAAGAACGTTTTTCAGGTTACATAAGGTAATGCTGTAGTTGGAATAATTACAAAAACTTTTTACAACAATTCAGGAGAGATATTGGTAGTTTGGATTAGGTTGTTGACAGTACAGGAAGAAATTCAGAGATGTAAGAAATAGGAAGTAATAATTGTTTTGGTGGTTAAATGGTTATGGGGATTAAATAAAAGGTAAATGTTAAAAATCTTACTAAGGTTTTGATTTGTGCACCTGTTTCATAATTATTTCTTTAAGATGGGACCACTAGAATAAGACCATGTTTGATGGAGTAATCAAGACTCTAATTATTTGCACATAGTAGTTTGAGGTGTATTTGAGGCATACACATTCAGAGTTTGAGGAAAAATTAGGTCATCACGCTTGTAATGTAGAGGAAAAGTCCAGAGATTTAAAATAAAGGGGGCAAGGGGGGAAATCATTGGTATTTATTGGAAATTGAAGTCATAGATGTGGTGTGCTTCTCTGGAAGAGAACAGAGGTAGAATAAAAGCAGGGTTAGTATCAACTTCTGAGAAATGCATTGGTATTAGTGGCTAGATAGAAGAGAATAAATTTGCAAAAAAGGTTGAGAAAAATTATCATAGAGGGATAAAGGAAACCAGGAAAGTGTAATAACATATATATCAAGGAAAGAGAATGTTTCAAAAAGGATGGTTTGTCTAAACATGTCAGTGCAACAGAGAGATCACATAAAGTTGATTTAGACATGTGTTGGTCACTGTTGACCTTAGCTGTAGCCATTTCACTTATAGAAATGGAATAGACAAAGTAGGTTGAGGAATAAATGTGAAGTAAAGAAATAAAGGATATGAATATACACTACTCCTTAAAAAGTTTAACGGTTGGGGGAAAAGATGAAGCTAGAGAGAGATGCCGAGCTGAGGGAAGAAAGTCAGGCCACGAAGATTATGAAACTTCTGTTGCGCATCCTAATTTCCATTCAGAGGAAACAATATCAGTCCCTGAGAAATATGATGTTCTTAAAACATTTATGGGGGAAAATATTACTTCGAACTCTGAAACATCATATTAATTATTATCTCTATAAATATAAAATCCTAGAGTTAGTGACATTAGCAGGAGGTCATTTTCCTACATGTCTAACATCTAAGCTATTTCAGTGAAAGAAATATGCAAAAATCAGCACAAAAGAGTCTTTGTATCACATTTCAATTTTACTATTAAGACATTCATTTATATATAAAGATTCTTTCCTATAAAAGTTAGCCTTTATCCTTTTAATAAGTCATTTATAAATAAGATGGAAAAATCATCACCATTTGCATAACAATAACCTTTTATTTGAAAACCACATTATATCATGCTTCATTCTTCACATCTCAATATATTTACATTTTACATTATCAGAATTCAGAATAATTTTCCATTTAGATTTCTCCCATGAAAGGTCATGCTTGTTTTTAGTCAACCAAGTTAGCCATCTAAGAGTCATCTTTTGTTCTTCCTTTAAAAAAAAAGGAGCTCAATCTCAAGCTATTTTTCAGAAAGATCATTTGATCCCTGCTCTTCAGCATCTTCTATTTTCATCTTGTTCCCACACTCTGTATCATCTCTGCCCTCCTTCTTCTCCTACTTTCACCCCTCTTTAAGCCATTCTCTATGTATTTGTCAGAGTGATTTTTCTAACACACAAATTTGTTCAAGTATTTCTGTTAATTTAAAACAAAGTGACTCTAATGGTTTATCTCTGCTGCAGGAATAGTTCAAACTAATTAATGCTGCATATGAGTACTTTACTATCTGGTCCCAATTTACTTTTCCAGTTTCTTCTTCTGATATCTCCTCCCCTCCGCGTTCAAGCCTCTACAGGATTTGTAATTCCCCATTCCTGCTTTTTCTTTGTGCCACTCCAAGTCACATGTACACATTTGTTTGGCTCTAATTCTCTCAAGTTGCCTTTTCCAGCTGGCATATTTCTTGTTCACTTGTTATTTTAGCTTTAAAATTTTATTATTGTAAATAGTACTATATTTAGAAGGTCCAAAAATCAAAAGGACATGACAAGGAACTATCCTTCCACCCTGTTACCATCCATCTCACTCTGTACCAAGTTGCTGGATCCCGGCGCTGCATTGGTTAACTTTACACTTTCTCGAACATGGGGCAGTTAGGTATTCTGGTATGAGAGCAGAGGTCGAGGAAACTGAGGGAACTGGGGAGCAAGTTTTTACCAATCAGGAATGAAGTATTTCTGTACTGAGCCAGGAAATTGTATTAGTGTCAAAGGACTTATTATTCTTGTTATCTATAAGTAACCACTTATATTAATTTCTTACATATCCTTCCAGTGCTTTTTTATGCAAATATAAATATTAAAAATAGTTTTATATGCACTCTTGCTATGGATTAGATGTGTCACCCAAAGATCTATATGTTAAATGCTCAGTTGCCAGCCTGTGGTGCTATTGGGAGATAGTAAAATCTTTAAGAGGCGGGGCCTATTGGGAGGAAATTAGGTCACTGAAGCCATTCCCTTAAAGGACATATTAGGACCCCAGACCTTTCCCTTTTCTTGACTGCCATGAGGGAAGCAGCTTCCTCTGCTATGTGCTCCTAGCATAATGTACTCCATTGCCACAGGCCCCAAAGTGATAAGGCTGACCAACCACAGATTGAAACCTCCAAAATAATGGAGCAAAATAAAACTTTCCTCTTTTTAAGTTGTTTTATCTCAGGTATTTTGTCACAGTGGCAGACTGCTCACTAATACAACTGTCTTATTTCCCTTGCCATTCTTCTCTGTAGTGGTAATATATCATATAAAAATAGAAAATTATGATTGTATATATATCATAATTTACCATTTGACCATTGTTAATAGTACCATTCAGTAGCATTACATTCACAGTGTTGTGCAACCATCACTATTTCCACTATATATCATCACTTCAAACAGAAACTCTGAACTTATTAAATAATAACTCCCCACTTGCCCCTCCCATATCCTGTTAACCCATAATATACTTTGTTTCTATGAATTTACCTATTCTAGATATTTCATGTAAGTGAATCATAAAGCCAGTCCTGTTTTTTGACTGGCTTTATTTATTGCATAATGTTTTCAAGGTTCATCCATATTATAGTTTATATAAGAAACTCACTCATTTTTATGGCTGAATAATATTCTAGTGTCTGTTTAGATTGCATGTATGTTTATCCTTTCATCTGCTGATTGACACTTGGGTTGTTTCCACTTTATGATTAGTGTGAATACTACCGCTATGAACGTTGGCATACAAATATCTACTTGACCACCTGTTTCTCATTCTCTTGGGTCTAGACCTAGAAATAGAATTGCTGGATCAGATGCTAATTCTATGTTTAATTTTTTGAGGAACTGCCAACTTGTTTCCACAACAGTGAAAACATTTTACATTTCCTACAGCAATGTACAAGTGTTCCAATTTCTTCATTTTCTTGCCAACACTTTTTATTTTCCACTTACAAAATTATAGCCATTCTAGCAGGTGTGAAGTGGTACTTCATTGTGATTGTGATGTTCCAAATGACCAATAATGTTGAACATTTTTTTTTTCATGTGTTTAATAGCTTTCTACTTTGGAGAAATGTCTATTCAAGTCCTTTTCCCATGTTTTAAATAAAGTTGTCTATTTTGTTGAGTTGCAAGTTATTTACATGTTTTAGGTTTGAAATCCTTATCAGATGTATGTATGATTTTCAAGTATTTTATCCCATCCATGGTTTATCTTTTCAGTCTATTTAATCCTTTGATGCACATAAGTTTTTAATTTTTGTGAAATCCAATCTACCTATTTCTTTTTTGGTTATTTTTTCTTTCAGTGTTGTATTAAGAAACCATTACCAAATCTAAGGTCATGTAGATTTTTTCTTTGCCATTTCTTCTAAGAATTTTATAATTTTGCATCCCACGTAAGTCTGCTGTGACTCAAATGCATCCTCTGCAAAGTTCATGTGAAGAAAGTCCCCAAATTCATGTGTTATTGCCTTTGGGAGATAATTAGAATTGAATGAGGTCATGAGGGTGGGTCTCCTATGATGGCTTTATAAGAAGAGCTAGCACTTTTGCTCTGTCTCAACAAGTGATCGCGGTCATGTTATGATGCAGTGAGAAGGCCCTCCACAGATACTGAACAGTTACTGGGGCCATGTTAGACTTCCCAGCCTCAGAACTGTGAGTCAAATAGATTATCAGTCTATTCCTTATATTCTCGTTCTCGGGTGTTTTGTTGCAGTGATAGAAAATGGATTAAGACACACTTTTAATTCATTTTGGGTTAATTTTTCGTTTATGGTGTAAGGGTCAAATTTCATTCTTTTACATATGGTTAAATGGTTTTTTCATCACTACTGTTGAAGGGACTTGTTCTTTCTCTATTGAATGTTTTTAGCATCCTGGCTGATGGACAAGATCATAAAGGTGAAAGTTTATTTATGGACTCCAAGTTCTATTTCATTTGTCTCCATGTCTATCCTTACGTCGATACTACAGTTTTGATTACTGTGCTTTGATTAATTTTGAAATCAGTAGCATGGGACTTCTATCTCTTTTATTCAAAATTTTGAAATCAAGACATGTGAAATCTCTGTTTCTGTTCTGCTCTTTAGGGTTTATTGAGATTTTATTTGAATTTTATGAGGAGTTTTCCCATTTTTTGTGAAAAGTACCATTGATAGAAATTGCATGAAACTATATATTGCTTTGGGTAGTATTGTCATCTTAACATTAAATCTTTTGACCCATGCACGTGGGTATCTTTATATTTACTTATGTCTTTTTTCCTCAGTATTTCATAGTCCTCGTGTACAACTCTTGTGCCTCCTTGGTTGAATTTACTTCTAAGCATTCTATTCTCATTGCCATTTTGATGGAATTTTAAAGGCATTCCTTTTGAATGTTCATTGTTAGTTATAGAAATACAGTTGATACTGTATCCTGCAACTTTGCTGACTTAATTTACTAGCTTTAATAATTTTAAAAAGTTTTTCTTCATAATGTTTTAGACATTAGATTATGTCATCTGCCTAAGAGATCCGTTGACATCTACCTTTCCGGTTTAGGTGCCCTTTTCCTTGCCTGCTTGCGCTGGTTCTAACTTCCAGTGCTATCATGAATAGAATTGACCAGAACACCATCTTTGCTCTGTTCCCTACTTTAGGAGAAGAGCTCTCAGTCTTTCAACTTGAGTATATTCGTTACGGGTTTTTCAAATATAGGATTTTCATGTTGAGGAAATTCTCTTCAATTCTTGTTGATTTTTTAAAAAAAATCACAGTAGTATTTTGAGTTTTGTTAAAAGTTTTTGTTAAATCAGTTGAGATGATTGTATGATTTGGTGTACTACTTAATCCAGCCTGAGAAACCTCACCTTCTTTGCACTCATAATCCTTAAACATGACTAATTAGAATTAAAGACTGCAGCCTGCATGCACTATGTCATTAATATGCATTCATATTAAGACAAAAACATGTTAGTATCTTTGCATTCTGACTCAATGGTGAGCAACTCAAGGCTCGAGGCTCCATCTTACATCACATCCATAGTGCCTCACATATGATCATACCCAACAAATGTTTTATGGATGAAAAAATAAGTGCTTCCTAACAATGCAATTTATTGTTTTCTAACCAAAAGAAAATAATCTGCTAGAATACTGTTTCAGTCAGTATTTTGTCTTTGAATAGCTGTTTTATGTAGTTTTTTTCTCTTTACCTCTCCCAGGGATGGAATCCCTTTCAGTATGTATATATTTTCATCTTATGAAAAATTAGCCTAGCATAGAGCTTTTGGTAAGTCATTTTCAAAGACAGCATGTAGTTAATCAATAAATATTTGTTTATAAGAATTTATATAAAAATTTTCTATGCAATCCATATTTTCAGGTAGACAAACTCATCTGAAGTCTTTATTTTAGAGGTAATGGATGACTTACTGAAATTTTATAATAAATTAAAAATTCATGACGCTCAAGCTTGAAAAAAATTTCTTTTTTGGCCCTCAATAAATTCAATTCTGTGTTTTTTTTTTTTTTTTTTTTTTTTTTTTTTTTTTTTTTTTAAGTGTGGTGCTGGGGTTTGAACCCAGGGCCTTTTATATAGGAGACAAGAACTCCACCTCTGAGCCACAACCCCAGCACTTACTCTTGACCCTGAATAAATTCAAAAGAAATGAGTGTCCATTATCCAAACTTTATAGCGTTTTAAGAGATTCCAGTACAGCTGAAGTAGTAGGTCCATCAGGTCAGATGCTAAAAAACAGCATATTTCCCAATGCACTAAAATGTATCTGGCAATTTGGTATAGAATTATACAAATATATACTTTATGTAATATACTGATTAACTAAATATGCATGAATTTTGTTTTTGTCATCTAGATTTTTTATCCAATAAACTCCAGCACCCACAAACAAATCTGGGCATTGAAAAAAATAATTGAGATGAAACCTGTGTCACAGAAGTAAGTGATGTGTCAGATGGAAACTTAAAAACCTGTCCTGAGCATCTGAGTCATTGAAATTCCAGTCGCAGAACGGTTTAGGAATGTTTGGGACACCCAGCTCAGAATACCTCCAATTTTAAACATGTTAGTTTGTTTTATGCTGGTGCCTGATATAGAAATTTAGCTCTTTCTGTAGCAACATAGCTAAACAGGTTACAAAGAAATAGGGATTGTGACTCTGGGTGTGGCTTCCCCTTCAAAAGTGTATCTAGAAGTAACAGATGGAAGACATATACACAAATAGTGAATTTGAGAAACAAAACAAGAAAACAGTTGAACTTCCATTCTCAGTTGATAATACCCTTTAGAATAAAGAATTCTGAAATTTTCCAATTAGCAGTAGACTCAAATTACAGTGAACATTGCAAAATTCTATCAGAGTGACTTACATAATCAAAAAACCTGATTCTGATGAGCCCATTGTTTGTTGAGGCATTAATTAAGGTTTACTAGAAACTATGTTGTGGTCATCTCACTTGAAATTTAATGCCAAGGTTAATAATGCCACACATGGACTGAGATGGTATAAAAAGATTACCCACGTAATAAGGATTTCTGAAGGTAGAAGGAGCAGGACAACCTTTCAAGCCAATCTGAAATGAATCAAAAGTAAGAAAAGGAGACTAGTTTGGTTTTTATTATAGTTAGGAAGAGGGCCACCCAGTGCTAAGATGACTGCCTCATGTTTAGCCAGATTTGCTGACTTGTCTCCTGTTCTTCATCAGGGGTGTCTGGGTTAAGGGATGAAAAGCACAACTTTCCAGTAAGCACCATCATGTATGAGTTTTTGTGCTGACCCTAGAGTGTGGAAATTTCTATTGTTGTTCACTCTAATCCCAAGGAAATGTCAGGTAGTTAAAGGGTCCATGAGACAGTAACTTCTCTAACATCTCATCAACTGACAAGGGGGCTAAGGAAGAAGAGGCCAAGCTCTCCCTGGATTAGCCATGCTGAACTTGCAGGATGTTGCTTTAAAGACTCACATAAAGGTATGGAGGGCCATAGGCTCAGGCCTGTGGGAGCCTCTGTCTTTAGGAGCAATCAATGTGAAGCCAGCAGTTCGCACTCATGATGGGTAGCGTCAGGCTAAGGAGGGCAGTTTCTGGGATCAGAAACCCATGAATATCATAGATTTGCTGCAGATTCCAGAACATATGAAGGGAGGTTGCAAAAGCCACCACAGTGAAGAATTTTCTGGGGAAAGGACAGGGAAACCAATGTATGTTGCCTACTGTATTGCCATTTAAACAGATTCTGTAGACCTTTGTTGTAAGGAATCCAGTAAGATGGGCCAAGTATGATAATAGCATAAGAAGACTTAAGAAAAAAATTGTAAATGAGGTAAAATGTTGCCTTCAACATTTAGACCCAAAAGGTCTAAAAGAATTTGGGCTTTTTGAAAATATATATGTATATTCTGGGTGCTGGGGAAATCAATTGCTCATCTGCAACCTCACTCACCTCCCCAAGGGTTCAGGGTTGGGGCTGAAAGTTCCAAGCATCTTATCACTAGGTTAGTTCTCCTGGCAGCCAGCCTCTATCCTGAGGCTATACAGGACTTCTAAGAGTCCCTTCAGTAAAATAAAAGATTCTGCTATCACCCAGAGCATTTCAAGGAATTTAGGAGCTCAGTTTCACTCTCCCATAACTCAAGAAATTACAAAACTGTTAGGAGCTTTGGATCTTGAACCAAGTGTCAAAGAACAAATATCAAACCAAAAGATTTTCTTAATGTCTCTATCTATAAGAGTGGTAAACTCTATTAGGAACCAGGGTCAGAAACCTAAATAGATCTTTTATCATATTACAATGTTATAGGTTTTTGTTTTTTGGGGGGTGGGCAACAGAGGCATAGGTAATAGCAGCAAAGAAAGTATTTTTGCAGAGTTCTAAGTTGCTATACTTTTAGAAGTGTGAATCTCTGTATACCCCATAGTAAGTGGTCCACACCCAGTAGGCTCATATATTACACAGAGCATCTGTGTTTCCCCTGAGTACTCTTTAGAATGGTGGCCAATGCCTGGTTGAGACATACAACAGGGTAAGAGTTGTTCCCTGGAGTCTAGCATCAGTGTCTTCTGGACCCAAGACATGAGTCAATCTGAGGCACACTGTTAGGCCTGGGCCAAGACACACAACCCAAGACCACTTTAAAGAGGTCCCTGATCCCATACCCCCATATGTCAATAATCAGCTCTGGATTTAGGTCAGTTCAATCTATAGTTGTACTTGGTAGGACTCAGCAAATGAAGCACCAATCAGTCCTAAGCACAAGCTTGCCAGCTGGCAACAAATCCAGTTAGCAAGCCAAAGCAAGTGAAGCAAGACCCCCAGTGGTGGCGACTATTGCCTAGATATCCTGCTCATTGTGCCAATTATTCTTGTCATCTGGCAGAGCTGAGTTGGACCCTCATGCAAAATTTAGTTTGCATGCCAAGACTGATGAGTAATGCTCATGAAAAAGTGGTGGGGATAAATGTCTGTTCTCTAAACAGGTCTTGTATAATTGATTTCGATCCTTGAAGACCCTGTTTTAATTTTTATTAGAATGTATTAACTAATTCAACTGGAGAGTAAGGTGGACCATTCCCTGCCATCCCTCACTCTCCAAATGCTTATGGAAAAGATTATTAGTACATAATTAGGCTTTCTGAGAAGTATAACATAGGTTTTGAAAATGGCAGGAGACTGACTTGGCTTTATTGTGAGGAGTGATGGTGAGTGAAGCTTCCTCAGCTTGGACTGAATCTTGTGTAGTTTGAACTTCTCACTACAGTCAAAGAAAGGAACACCCTGGCTTTCATTATTAGCTTTCCCAGATGTTGAGCAGAAGCATAAGTGAGACTGGTGGAGCCTAAAAGTTGCCAACAGTCAAACATCAAAATGGATTTGGACTCTTAAAAAAAATATTTACCAATCTAGCTACTCTTTGCAATGAATTAAAATAGCTTTATGCCTGAGGAATCTCATTTGAGTTTTTGTCCATAATTTCTCTCTGCTAACCACACATTTTCTCCTTAAACTTTCTTTTGTTCAGTGTCAGTGAATTTCAAATATGTGTGTGTGTGTATATATACACACATATATAAATAGGAAAAAAACTGAACTATTTGCTTCTAAATAGGCATCTCAAAGTTTTAGCTCGCTCCAAACAGAACTTGTGCTATATTCCTTAAACCAGTTCCTATTCCAGACTTCCACCATTTTTCATTAAATGAAAGTATCATCCATCCATCCATTTGGTCTAGGCAAAAATTCTGGTTATACCAGAAGAATTGGATCCTAATTAGAATAAGTTATACTCCATGTATGTGTAATGTGTCAAAATACACTCTACTATTATGTATACCTAAAAAGAACAAATTTAAAAAAATTTTTAAAAATTCTGGTTGTAAACTTTACTGCTTTTTTTTTTGTTTAATGTTACACATCCAACACAGCACCTAACCCTATGTTTACTTCTTCTAACATTTATCTAATCCAATTCAGTCACAGTTCTTCATGTCCACTGTCACTCACCCTAATCTAAGTCTAAACCATTGTATTACACATCTAGCTTATTTTCTTTTCTATTTATATTCTCTATATAACAGAGTCAGGGTAATATGTTAGGTGTTCAGATGACTGGGTAAAATCTATTCAATTGCTTCCCATAAAATAAAATCCAAAATCTTCACAGTGATGATATACAGGTCTGATGTGATGAGACCTCTGCCTACTACTCTCTCACCATCTTTATCCTCATCTGTGTTTTCAACTTTGTCTCCCTATCCAGAGGAGATTTATCAAGCTTCATGTAATTTAAAGTCTACACATTAAAATACTTAGGGAAAAAAACCATGAAGACCGATGGAAGACACAGAGACAAATTGACATATATAAAGTCATCTGATATTAGACAAAAGTGCCAAATACATACATTGGAGAAAGGATAACCATTTTAACAATGTTGCTAGGAAAACTGGATATCCATATGCAGAAGAATGAAATTTGACAGAAGTCAACTCAAAGTGGATCAAAAACCTAGGAATTAGACCAGAAACTTTGCAACTGCTACAAAAAAATGCAGGTCCCATACTCTGGCATACTGGCACAGGCATTGACTCCCTTAACAAGATTCCTAAAACACAAGAAATAAAACCAAAACTCAGTGAGTGAGATGGCATCAAATTAAAACGTTTCTGCACAGTAAAGGAAATGAGCATGAAGAGAGAGCCTACAGAATGGAAGAAGATTTCTGCACATACTCCTCAGGTAGGGCATTTATATCCGAATATATATACGTTTATATATATATATATATTAATATCCAAAGCCATAAGGAACCCAGAAAGCACCAAAGCCCACCACAAATAGCTCAATTAATACATGAAATAAACAGATACTTCTCAAATGAATAAATACAAAAGCCAACAAATACATAAAAATTTTTGACAAATCTAGCAATCGGGGAAATGCAAATCAATATTACATCGAGATTTCATCTCACTCCAGTCAGAATGGTAATTCTCAAGAACACAATAATAAATGTTGGTGGGTATGTAGGGAAAGAGGTACAAATACATTGTTGGTGGGACTACATATTAGTGCAACCACTCTGGAAAACAGTATGGAGACTTCTCAAAAAACTAGGAATGGAACCACCATATGACCCTATGCCAATCCTTGGTATATATCCAAAAGATCTAAAATCAGCATATTATATGAATGCAGCCATATCAATATTTATAGCAACACAATTCACAATAGCCAAGTTATGGAACCAAACTTGGTGCTGGTTAACAGATGAATGGATAAAGAAAATGTGGTATAAATTCACAATGGAGTATTAGTTATAAAGAAGAATGAAATTATGACATTTGCCAGTAAATGGATGGAACTGTAGACTTATCATCCTAAGGGGTCTCACTAAGTCTGACCTCAAACATGTGAACCTCCTGCCTTGGCCTCCTGCCTCAACCTCCTGAGTTGCTGTCATTACAGATATGCACCACTGTACCTGGCTGGAAAATAATAAATTCATATTGTGAAGCAAGAAAATTACTATAGTCCCTGGATTATGAATTCATTTAGAATTCTGGGGCAGCAAGTGAAAATGACTTGAAAATGAGGAAAGAGTGGGATATGGTAGTGCATACCTGGGGGAGATTGTTCTTACACAATGAAGTGGTGATGAACAAAAACAAAAGAAACATTTCTACAATCACTGTCTTTAAAAAACATCTTAAATGTTTAATATTTTCATATCAGTATTTGCTACACAGACAAACATGCTGTAGCAAAATGTTGATTCATTTAGGGAAAAAGGAAGGAAAAAATTCTTGCATCTTTCTGTTAGAGAGTCAGTGGCTCTGAGTTGGGTTGGTTCTGTTGTGTGGGGACACTGTGCTCAACGCCTGAGGTGATATGATACAAATTGTGTTGATATGATACAAATTGTGTTGGCCAGTGCTGGCCTTCAGTGGTCAGTCACTTGAAGAGCTTATCCTTGAAAGGGTTGGGTGGCTCACCGGATAAATATGCACTGGGTGGCTGCTGTTCATCTGTGAGCAGGCTGAACAAAAGCTGTCCTGGTTGGACTTTGGTCTGTGTGTTCTATTGAGCATTGTAGGAAAGTATCTGAGTGCCCAATACCAGCCAGAGCAAGCAATCAACTGCCTGTGTACCACCTCTCCATGTTGGTACTGTTCTATTTTGCCAGCTTCATGGTCGTCCTTGGCTACTATGAATCTGCTGAACTTGATCCTGTGGCTGGATCTAGACAACGTGTGTTGGGAGCTATGCCATGTGGACTATGCCAAGATGGTGCCTGGCAGCCAGCCAGAGGTTCTTTTGATCACATTGGCGGTGAGGAAGTCGGTTAGCATAGACACTCAGGTGCTTTATCATTGGCCATGTTCAAATGAGTCCACACACACAACACGTGCATGGGTGTTCCCGAGTGCTCCTGCTCGTGCCTGCTCCTTTTAACCTTTGCCGTGATAGGGCAGCTGGCTCCTCGCCTGATCTCAACTGGTGTGGCCCTGCCCTCTGCCTCCTGGAGGGAATATAAGCGGGCAGTAGGCAGAAGGCAAAAAGAAGCAGCTAGCAGAGAGAAGAAGTAGCAAGCAGTAAGCAGCAGCAGTAGGCAGAGAGTAGCAGGCAGATGGCAGATCGCTGGGTGGAGAACTGAGAACACACCTCTAGGTCATAGATCACAGATTGCAGTACGCGGGACGCACCACTAAGAAGCACCTCAAATAGATAGCACCTAGTTCACAGGATGCGGGACCTACCTCTAAGAAGAAGCAGCAGAACTCTAAGAAGAAATAGATCTCTGATAAGCATAGAAGCCTGTCTTTCCCTAAAACATCCTCTATAAGTAAAGCCTATCTTTCTCTCAAAGCTTTCTTCCTCTAAAATCAAGCAAGCCCATCTTCCTCTATGGGCTAGAGAATAAGCAAGCAAGCAAGGAAGCAGCACAGGAATAGAAGTAGTTTATTTCCAGTCCACCTCCGATAAATACCTCCACGATTGTTGCTGCAGGTGGTAACAAATATCCGCAGGATTGTTTCTGCGGGTGGCGACAAACGTGAACTGCTGCTTTTATCCAATCTGCAGCTTTCCAAGCATGCTCTGTTCTAATGAAGCCATGTATGCATATCTGCCTGGATTGGGCAGTGGCCATGGAGCTGGTGGTCTTGCTATGTCTCTGGGATCTGGACAGGAATGAGTTGCTGAGCCAGGATGAAAGAGTACTCAAGGGACTTAGCCAGACTGATGCCACTGCTCCTGATCTATTATTGGTGGTTTCAATGGTCTCTTTAAATGGTATCTATGAGAAAGTTTTAACTGACCAAAGTTTGTAATTGCCATGGTGGTAACATCCAGCTGTAAGATGTGACACTTGTTTTCCTTTGAGAGATCCTGGGATTAATACTGGGCCATCTCAGTGCTGAGCACAGGAGCTTCTTCTCACTGCTCATCTTCACATCTTCATAAAAATCTCTTTCACTGTTAAATTCTGAACTTTTCTCTGGCCCAAGGCCAGTACTGTGTGGGTCTGGCTTGACATTACTGTTGCTGGTGCCACAGACTTGCCCTACTGTCAGAGTCCAGGGAAACAGTGGCCCGGGTACTTATAATTTGTCAGAGAACATGGAGGTCAGACCAGGGCAGAGAGTAGTAAAGTGCAATGAGTAGGGACAAAAACAAGGTGGGCAGATGGCTCATCTCTCTCATGCCTTATATCACACACTTTCTTGCTCACTGTACTCTCAATACACAGACATTTTTTCCTACTTTTAAAAACAACAGTTTTCCACCACTCTCTTTAGTGTATATTTAGTGGCTCTTCTTTGGACTCTTCTCAACATTCAAATTTCATTCCTAATACTAGCAACTCAGAGGCCTTCTGGAACATTCTACAGAAATTATTGTTTCCCTCCCAGCACTTGCTTTTCACCTTATATCCATGGTTATTACCTTCAAAGAACTTTGGGTAATCTGAAATTATCTTATTTAATGTATACTTTTCAACCTCCTCCCTACCCCCTCTCTTTGTCACGGTGGAATCTCCTTGAAACTGGGACCTTGTTTGAATTCCTTGGATTATTTTCATAACTCAAGACAATACAAACACATTGCAAAATAGTAGAGAATGAAGATCTGACCTTCTAGCTGGTGGAAGTCATGCTTTGTGGGTGCCTGGACTCCTGATTAGAAACTCACAATGGCTGTGGGCGCAGGTACCTGAGCTGAGCTAGGGAATAGAGGTGGGCACATGCAAGAGAGAGGGAACCTCCCCAAAGGCAACTTTGACTCAAGGGCTCTTCTTTGAATTGTATGTGGAGCAAGAGTCTTCCTACCATTTACCTTTCCTTCTTTTTTCCTTCCATAGGAGGAACAAGTCTGAGGTTGTCTCCCAGCTTCTTCTGCAATCTTCTCTTAATAAATTTCTTGCACCCTTAATTCCATTTTAGCCTTCATTTTTGATGTACCCAAACTAATGCAGTACTGTATTCTATATAAAATAACTTTTTTCATTCAATAAAGATACGGTTGAAGAACTACCAAATGGTAAACACTAGGAATTTAAGGACTAAGACATGGTGCAGTCTTCAGAGGACTTAGGGTCATTTTAGAGCACAAAAGTATAAATGAATATGTATAATACGAGGTAGTCATTACAGCATTATAAAGCATTCTGCATGTAGTCAAAGACTTTGGCATGTGTAAGTGAATTTATCCAAAACAAGATGACACTAAAGCAAAGTCTTAAAGTTCTGGAGTGTAAAGAGGAAGAAGTAAGAATGGAGAATTGGGTGGGGCAGAGGGTAGCAGAGCCACCTTGTGTGCTGTAATTTGACTTTGTAACTTATGAGACTTTATTAGTTTGCTAGGCTAGCATAACAAAGTGCCACAAACTGGACAGTTTAAACAATAGTAATTTGTTTTCTCACACATCTAGAGGATGGAAATCTGGGATCAAAATATACGTAGGATTTGTTCCTTTATTTTTTGATACTGGGGATCAAACCCAGGGGTGCTTAACCACTGAGCCAACATTCCCAGCCCTTTTTATTTTTCATTTTGAGACAGGGTCTTACTAAGTTGCTGAAAGCCTTACTAAGTTGCTGAAGCTGTCTTTGTACTTTCAATATTCCTGCCTCAGCCTCCCATGCTGCTGGGATTACACACGTGTGCCACAGAAGGCTCTGAGGGAGAAACCGTCATGCCTGTCACCTAGCTCCAGGTGTTTTGCTGGCCATTTCTGATGTTCCTTGACTTGTAGAAACCTCACTCCAATTTTTGCTTTATGTTCATGTTGTGTTCTTCCTGTGTTCATATCTCTGTCTGAATATCTCCTTTTTATAAAGTCACCAATTGTATTCGATTAGAACCCACCCCAGAGACTGCATTTTAACTTGATCACCTCTATAAAGACTCCCATCTCTAAATACAGTCACACTCTGAGGTCCTGAAGGTTAGAACTTCAACATGTAAATTTTTGGAGTATATAATTCAAACCATAACCAGAGAAGGAGGGTATGAAAGCAGAGGAATGAAATGCCCAGCATTTCATTTTGGTGACATCATTCTAGAATTTTTAGTTGAAGACAGATATTTAAGGCAGTTACTCTCTCTCTCTCAGCCATGGCGGGTCATTAGAATTATCTGGACAGTTTTCAAAATAAAACAACAGTCAGACTCTACTTTTGGATATTTTTATTTCTTAATTGTCCTAGGTTGGCAATCCTGAATATATATATATATATATATATATATATATATATATATATATATATTCTCAAGTGATTGTACTCTGTGCCTGTATTTAGGACTTCTGTCCCAGAGTGGTAATGCTTGAACCAGGAGGTCAATTAGAAGACTGATTTCATGGGAAAGAGAAAAGGAGGCTATGAAACAAGGCATCAGCAGTAGGAAAGAAGAAAAAGAGAGAGATGGGTCCTGGAAGCA
Organism: Sciurus carolinensis; assembly: GCF_902686445.1. Taxonomy (NCBI): domain Eukaryota; kingdom Metazoa; phylum Chordata; class Mammalia; order Rodentia; family Sciuridae; genus Sciurus; species Sciurus carolinensis. The sequence continues at coordinate 46,796,692 of NC_062216.1, read as the reverse complement.
GGAAGCAAATTGTCATGACTCAATGACCCCTTGAATGGTGGGTGTGGGTAGGGAAGAGCATCAGGTTATACCATTGTCATCAGGCGATACTGAAGACAAAAGAAGTTTGTTCCATTTAATCAACTGAATTTTTGTTTTTTAATTACGCTTGTTGTTTGAGAACAAAATCAATTTGGATGCAGTTGTAAGATGTAATGTAGAGATCCCACATACCCTTGCACAGTTTCTCTCAATGGTAACATCTTATAAACCTGTGTGGAATAACATCACAACCAGCATGTTGACCTGTTGCAGATGGGATTCAGAAGAGTTGGTGACCATAGGGATGGATCTGAGTTTGAGATGCCTGTAGATAGTTTTCAAGCAAGACTTGTTAAGGTGACACCGATAAGCAATGTTCCGTACCTGGTTTTGATCACACTACGGTACCAGATCTCTGCTAAAACTAAGACCCACCATCCTTGTGGGCCTCAATATACAAACACATGGACTTGGTGGAATTGTTTCTGTTTAGGATTTTAAGCAACACCTGTCTAGCAGGGTGTTGGAGATACACATAAGTAGTCATTTCACCTATAGAGCAAGCTCCCCTTGGGGAAATATTTATACACACACACATTTGCCCACGCACAGATGACTGCATGTATGTGCCACAAACACGTACATCATGCATACATGCAACTTTAATTAGAAAAAACAAAATTTTATGAGTGTCTCCTCTATGAACCCTGGCATTTGGATAGAGTGGCAATTCCATCTTTTAAAGGATGTGCTTTTGTTTTAACTACAACCAAAAAAAGAGATTAAAAACAGCTGGAACATGTGTCTATTTTCACCTCCATCTGGAACTTTGTTTTTGGATATCACAGACGTTTCCCAAACAAACCTCTGCTGAACAAAATGATAAATGTGGAAGAGACATGCGTACACGAGCAGTTCTCTTTTTGTTTGAAGAGCTTTGTAGAATCCAAAGCACTGGTGTGTTTTTTAAACATAAAGCTGAGCCTTAGATAAAGCTGAACAACTTAGATAAAATTTAATTTTGATGACTGATGTGATAATTTATATTTGAGACTGGCCACTGTTGTTAACTACAATTCTGGCTCTACTTACCTGGGAAGTAAAATGAAGTCATTTATAAATATTGATATTTGATATAAATATTGATATTTGATTTATAACAGATAACGGAAATAATGTGCCAGTCAGTCTTTCAAGTTTCTGTCAGTATTTTACTCTCAGATTCATCCTTGTCTTTAAATTTCCCTGCTGAAACTACTGTAACTAGATACTTCTTATTGTTATGACGTCCTCACTCTTCCCTGATGCAGTGTTTTTGTACATTTCGAAAATAATTCTAGGTTAATCTGTTAAACCTGTTTTGATAACATCAGTCCCATTGTGTCTAGACTAAAATTCAAAATCCTCAACTTTAATTATATAAGTAGTTTTCAGCAGGAGTTAAGAGCCCTGGTTTTAAAATCAGTCAATCTCTGGTTCAAATTCTAGAACAGTTTGCAAAGATTCACCATCCTCGCTCAGTTGATGAGTTTGAGAGGACTGAAATTAGGTGATGGCAGAGAACATAGATGAAAAGTGGAAAGAGACTGAGGTAAACGAATGAACAAAACTTGGTGACCAACTGATTAAAATAGAAAAAATGGTAAGGCACATGATACCTACCTTACACTACTGAGTGGATTACCCAAGAAAGAATCCAGGAAAAGGAGGGGTTTGGCAGAATGAGGAGGAAATCGTTATTTTGAATTTTGCATATGACATCTGGGTGATCATATTTATTCTGTAGTCATTGAGAGTCAGAGAAAGAGAGTAAAGGCAAAGATAAAAGATTTGGATGCTGTAGAAAATTATAATTGCTATGCTCATCCAACTTAAGACCACTAAACATAAATTTGCTCAACTACTATGTATATGGGGGTGGGAGTGGGGGAGAGAGATGCCGGGAGTATAGCATTATTAAAATCCCAATTCTACTGGATAATACAGCAATTAAATTAAAGTGTGTTCCATAAAAATGACAGAAAAACACATTTAACAAAAGTTTAAATGAAAATCATGGTATCACTTACCTTGAACTTTTGGCTCAGTATAAGACAATTGAGAATTTATGGCTCCTTGGCTATCTCAGCAGCTGTTTTCACAAAAGCTAGAGACATCCATGTGGGATTCCTGGTTAAGTGATATTTATTGGACTAGGAGAAGCCTGGGGGATGGGAGAGGTCATGGCTACTTTTTGGTTCTATGTTTAGGGAGCTCTTTTTTGTGTGTGACCAAGCACATAATTTTGGGGGGATAAGTGAGGAAGGAGAGGATCACCTGTCTACCCAGCTATATTATCCCAAGGCAGTTAAAGGGGGTGACAGATGGAGTCAGATTGCCCTCACATTCCTATAAGAGAAGATGTTTTTCACAGTTCTGGACCATATCCACTCAACATAAAACAGAATCTGATAACAATTACGGGTTGCTAGTGCACAGCGAGAAGTCAAATACCAAAGCCAGTCCTTGCCAAGTTTTTCTTTGTGTTTTAACCACATGATCCATATTCTTCATTAGACTGTCCTTCATCTGTCTAAACAACAAGCTGTTGTCAGTTTATAAAACTTAACCATTCTTAGCCCAGGCAGGCTCACGCATGCTTCTGTAATGTCATAACAATGGAGATTTTTGTATTTCACATATTTACAGAAAAGGCTAATTGAGAAACAAAAAACAAAACTGAATCTTTCTAAGATTGTTTGCAAGAACTACAGGAACATTCATTATTACAATAGTGAAGAACAGTTAAGTTTTTATTTTGGGGGAAAATTTTTTTATTAAACCTTTCTGACAGATTTGCGATAGGTACATGGCTAGCTTTGTGGATAGGGTGCATGTGCTCTCTGTCACCTTGAAGGAAACATTCCCTTGTGTTGAGTTGATTTTTGCACTGCAGAGTCCATTTGAAGTTATTATTACATCAATAAGAATTATCTTTAATTTGACTTATTTTATTTTAGTGACTTTGAGAAACTTTTTCAAGCTGATTAGTTATTTGTACATTTCTTATCTTGTGAATTATTCTTTTTATCCTTTTTTGCCCACTACTAAATGGAAAATTCTACTGCTTTTGGGCACAGAATTTAGACACTCTTAAGGATTGGGAATGTAGCTCAGGGTCCAGCATTTGGCTATCATACACTAAGCACTGGGTTCCATTCCTAGGAACAAGCTTGCATGTACACAAACTCGCACACGCTCACACGCACAGAGCTTTCTGTATCTTTCTTCCTAACACAAATCATATATATATATTTTCAGTTTTAAAAAGTTAGAATATGAAGGTAAAAGGAAATATTTTAAAAATTAGATGAGTTTAAATTCTAAATATATGTGTAAAAAAATGGGAAAAAAAATGACAAACTGTACCAAGTACATCATCAGCAGTCTTATTATCAGTGAGTGATATTTTTGTATGTCTCCGTTCTTTTAAAAATTTCAATAATGAACATTATTTTAAAATGTACCAACGTTTAAGAGACAGAATTCCATGTGTTTTAAAAATTTTGATTGTGTGTGTGTTTGTGAGTGTGCCTCTTAATGATGATTATAAGTTCCAAGAAATGTGCTGTTAGGTGAGTTCACCATTGTGTGTGTGATGTCGGAGGCAGGTGGTCAAAAAGTGGAGTCAGATCATAAGCGACTGAACAAAGCTTTATTGGGATCAGCTCTCGGTCGAAGTTCACCGGTCCAGCAGAGTGAAGGGCGGCCAAAGTTGCGCCAGACTCTGGCTGGACGGTGCTTTTGTAGCCCATGACAGGCGAGGGAAGGCTTGAGGGTTTAGTGTCCTCCTGGGGTTGGTCAGAGACCTTGCTGAGACCCGTGTCCATCTGGGATTGGCTGGGGATCCCACTGACTAACAGGCAGGTGTGAGGCACCATTGGGGTCTATCTGCCAGTGTCCCAGAGGTTATGCTTTGGCTAACGTGGGCTGCCTGATGTTCCGTTGTGCATGCGCGGGCTGCCTGATACCCTGGCCCCATCCAGCAGCCTTGGACCGCCCTAACAGTGTGAGCATCACATAGTGTACTCACGCACACACGAAGATGACTGTGATGTCACTAGGTGATATAATTTTAGAGAAACCACTATTAATCATAGAAGCGGTCCATGTTTGACTAAAATGACATTATGCAGCACATTACTATAGCTATAGGTGAAGATACAAGTATTATGTGTGTGTGTGTGTGTATATATATATGTGTGTGTGTGAATATATATATATGTGTGTGTTTGTGTGTGTGTGTGTGTGTGTGTGTTCATTTATGTTTGTTTTATTTTTTCTTGGAATTAAAAAAATTTTTTTTAGTCTTCGATGAACCTTTATTTATTTGTTTTATGTGGCGCTGAGGATCAAACCCAGTGCTTCACACATGCTAGGCAAACGCTCTACCACTGAGCCACAACCCCAGCCCCATCTTGAGATTTTTCTATGTACATATTTTTCCATATGTATTTGGTTTGGTATCATCTTACATATACAGTGTGTAATATATTTTTCATTTGTGGTCTTTCAACATTTTTGAATATCATTGCTGCTTTCTGGTGATTTTCTACCTTATGAATCTTGTCTTTCCAAGGCAGAATCTACAAAACTCACATTCTAGTCTCCTTGTAGCCCTAGCACAAATATGTCACCTAGGTTCCACCAAATAGAATCCCTAGAAAGGGTTGTACTTAGAAAGGAGCAAGTTGCTACATATACAGCATTTTAGTCAGTTTTTGTGTCACTGACCAAAATACCCAACAAGAAGAACTTAAAGGGGGAAAAGTTTATTTAGAACTCATAGTTCTAGAGATCACAGTCCATAGATTGCGGACTCCATTGCTCTGAACCAAAGAGAGATAGAACATCATGGGAAAAAATATGCAGCATAGGAAAGCTGCTCAACTCATGGTAGGGTCAAGAAGCAAAGAGTGAAGTAGAGTGAAAGAAGGGAAGATGCAGGCTTCCCAGTGACCCACCTCCTCCAACCACTCTCCACCAGACTACGGTTACCACCTAGTTAGTCCTTCCAAACTAGGATGGACAGATCAGGTTACAGCTCTCATAATCTAATCATTTACAGGAACTTTGGGGGAACACCTCATATCCAAAACCATAACATGTGCAATAGATCTTATAAGCATGGCTGTACAATCAACTGAATTATGGGAAGCAGCAATAATAGGTATCTAATCCTGAGCATCTTGAGTTCTGAAAGAAAGACACTCATGTTTTTACTGAAAAGTCCTCATGATATGTTTAAACAATGGATGCAACTGTTTAATGGCAGAATTTTGCTTTCTCGTCTTCCAAAGTATTCTGGAAACTTCAGAATATTCTCTTGTATTAAAGTAGCTTCATATTTACAACAAGGAGCATTGTTCAATAACTTGTAGTTTACATATTTTTTCTGTCTTAAGTATCATGTTAATTTAAAAAAATCTTCCTGCCTAGTGTGTTGTTATTCAAACATGACATTTTTCTCCTTCAATCGTCCATAGAATACTTTTCTTAATGTCACATAATAAAAAATGGTGCACTTCATTCTGAATGTGAATACAAATCTGCTTATGATTTTTCCAAAATAGAAATGCCCAGAAAAAGAATTGTTAATACATTTCATAATTTTCAAATGCTTTTTAAGCAAATTTTGTCAATGTTTTCTTCATTATAGTTCTTTTAGACATTGATAAAATGTGGTTCTGCTAGTATTCAAAGGTCAGTGTGTTTGGAACACAGTAGATGAAGGAAAGTTTGTGAAATAAGATTAGAGAAAAAGGGACGTATCACATCAAGAGAGGTTTCTAAGTCATAAGGAGAAATTGAGTTTTTCTTCAAAACATGGCGGGAAATCTTAGCATGATGCTAAAGAGGAAACTGTATAATCTTAAATGCTTCTAAAAAAATCATCATCCTCACTGCTGATTGCAGGGACAGAGTCATTAGGAGGTTCTTGCTGGAATCTAGAGACTAGAGATCATGTTGACTTGAATTTGGTAACAGTGAACTTAGAAAGATTTGAAAGATCTGGGAAATGTTTTGGAGATACATGTGATAGAAGTTATATACAGAACACGAGATCTGAGGTAAAGTAGATTCACAGTGATAAATAGCTTCTGACTTGGACAACTTGGGATAGATGGTGGGGGAATACATGGAGATGAAAGAAATTAAGTGAGGATTAGATGTATGGATTGGGAAGAGAAATCCAGGATTCTGTTTGAATGAGTATCTGAAGTTTGGGGCCAGAGGTAAGGGGTGGATTCATGAATTGACAGTGATTAAAGTCTTGGAATTGGGTGAGGTCACCTGAGGAGACCTGTGGAGAAAGAGGGTACCAATAGATCCCCTGAGCATCCAACGTTTAGATTTCAAACACAGAAGAGAGCTGAGCCAGAACAATAAAGAAGTTGTCTACATTGGGCCAAAGTTTTTGTATTTATTGATTTTGAGGATGTCTTTTAGAATTTTTTTATTCAAATATTTTGTATTTTACCTTTATTTTTTTTTCTATTGGGATATATATTACTTTTAAACTGAACTGTAAGAACTTCCCATATGTCAATGACATGTTTGTTATAATGATTGGGTTTCACCCCATCTTTCTTTTATTGTTTTCACTTATATTTTGTTATATCTCCCATTTGTTTTATAGACAAACCTATTGATCCTTGAATCTACATTGCTTTCTTTTTGTTTGTTTGTTTTTGCTTTAGGTGTTCTTGTTCATCCAGAATGTCTAATACACATTGACCAATATATTTCTCTCTGTCTTTACAAATCAGTTAAAAATTTTTAAGCTTTTAATTCTTTAATTCATCTGGAAAGTGTTTTGTTAACTGTGCAGACATTTGTTAGAAGGGGCTTGAATCTTGCTTAGGCAATCCCACTGCCGGCTTCTCCCCACTGAGAGAATTTCCCCCATTCAGTACCCTGAACCTTCTGCCTATTCGGGGAACTGGAAGCAGTGATCTGTGGAGGTTGTTACTGCCTGAGCCAGTGGTTTCTTTTTGGTGTAGTTTTGGGAGCCTTAGAGTTTTTTTCTTTTAAGTGCCTAAGCAATGATTTATCTCTGTTAGTCATATTTTGTCATATTAGTTTCCCAATTACTCTGTTTGAATGTTACTTGTAATTAATTGCAGAGATCTAATTAAGCCATGCTCTTCAAAAAGGGTCACATTTCCATGCACACTTTTCTATTTTTCTTGCAATTAGGTTCAAGCCTGAGTGTTATTTCTCTTTTATTTCAGTTAAAGGGATTTGGGTTCCACATATAAATAGGATATTATGGTCTGAGATAGCAAGCCTGTTCACATTTCTTCCAAATTTGCACTGTAAAACTGTGCACCTCACTCCACCCCATCTGTGTTCCAGTTGGATGGAATTTCTAATAAGCACCAACATTTTTTTTTTTTAGTAGTAGTAGCTAAGAAGAGGTGTTTTATAGAGGGAATCTGGCAATGCTAAAACCAAATGCTTAGATTCTTTCATTTCTTTATCAAGACACCAACTTTAGGGGCATTAGAGAATTTAAGTACTTTAAATCTTCTGAAAACATGTGTTAGTCATTAGTTCTGTCCATCAAATATTTCCAGTTCTCCTGGGCACATTTGCAATTCTTTGCTACCCTGAAACTGGGTGTGGTCATCCAACTTGCACTGATGGGTGAGATGTTGAGTGGGAACGGTATGTGTCATTTCTGGGTGGATGCTTCAAGCATCATTCACTACCAATCCTGACTCAACGACTCACCAGTTCTAAATAGCAGAGGTGAAAGAGAACCGCAGACATGTTCCTCAAATGAGGAATAAACCTTTGCTGTTTTAAATCACTTAGTTCAAGGGATTGCTTATTATCAGAGCTTAAACACTTTCTCCTGACTGATACAGTGTTTGTACCTTAAAGCAGGTTACGGCCTGCTTTGACAACTTAGTTTTTTAAAAGAATGCATATTTTTTTTAGGTACACTCAGATGTAATACAATAAAAAGCGTTTAGTAAATCAGATCGGGACATTCTGAGGGAAGTCTGCAGTGTGGGCAAAGAACTTCATCGATAAGGATGTTTTCATAATTGCTGCATTATTGTATACGGAGGCAAACCTGGAATATTGTGACAAAGCATTGACCAAGAAATGAAGATAAAGTAGCCTGAAAAGACCCTCTCCCCTTATGATAATGATAAATCTTGAATATAAATAAACATGAAGTCAAAATGTAAACAATTGAAAAGCCTAGTAACTTTCTGAATCATGATTTTCCCTGGGGCTACATAAGCCCTTTCAGTTTGGCCTCCTTAGTACTGTATTCACTTTAGAAGCATTTTCTGTGATTTGTTTCTCCTCTGACCACTGGTATTTTTTTTGAGGGGAGGGTTGGTAAGGAATGAGGGATTGAACTCAGGGGCACTTGACCACTGAGCCACATCCCCAGCCCTCTTTTATATTTTATTTAGAGACAGGATCTTACTGAGTTGCTTAGTGCCTCACTGTTGCTGAGGCTGGCTTTGAACTCTCGATCCTTCTGCCTCAGCCTCCTGAGCTGCTGGAATTATAGGCATGTGCCACCATGCCCAACCAATGGCCATTGTTTCGATCGCAATTTTTAGGAGCTATGTAATTTTCAGCTTCAATCATTTCTATCTACCCTCACATTGTATCAGATTTGTACTCATTTCTTTCATCTCTTTGCTTCCCATTCCCTGCATACAGAGAGAATTTCACAAGTCCATACTTTGCCTCAGTTCTTCAATTTTCTGCATAACTCCTCTTCTCTGTGTCTCTAACACCCATTCTAATTGTGCACTTTCCATTTCCTTTCCTTCTAAACACTGGACTTTATGTCTGTAATTGCTGTCTTTCCAAGTCATTATTATTGTGGCCACCTTCAAAACGCATACTTGCAACACAAAAGCTGCTGCAAAGGGTTTTCAACCAAGTCAGAAGCAATCATCTTAATTTCAGGTTGCTTTTGATTTACTGTATATTTGGATCACATGCAAAGGATGTCTTAGTTAACAACTGATCTCACCATTCCTTTCAGTTAGTTTGTAGATTGAGGAATTTTCTCTCAGATTCAACTATTGATTTACTTTATCTATTAAGTCTTTATTGTGAATTTTTATATATTTCTGATAGAGTCTACATTTGTTGTGAAATAAAAAGAGATAATCTGGATTTCAGGTCTCATTTTCCCTTCAGATATCTGGATCACTTAAGTGGAATAATTTATTATCACTTGTGAAATTGTGATCATTATTATTTTGCTACAGTCACAAGCATTAAGATCACCAAAAAAAAAAAAAAAAAAAAAAAAAAAAAAATCCTGGAGATATTCCTTCCTCTCTTCCTGAAACAAAAGCACATTTAGTTGCTCTTATTTATTTATATTTTCAACTAACATCATAAGTATGTTCTTTTTGAAAAACAGTAGTGTTCTAGATGTCAAGTGATCATTCTCCTGACAGTTCTATTCTGTCTTTATATTCATAAAAATATATTAACTACCATGACAACATCAGTGAATTGGAAATAACAATTAGGTAAACAGCAATAATATTTTTTTCAGTATTTCAAAATTTATTTTTGTGTTCAGAACTTTGATAACAAGAAATTCATCAAAATACTATTCTTGTGTTATTTTGAATATGTTGGCCATGAATAAGATGAATATTGAATAACTGTTAAAATTTCCCATTTTTCTTTAAGTCTTGAACATGCTTTATAATCATTAAGGAAGCAAAAAAGTAAACATATACTGAATTTGTTAAACAGGGTTGATTCTTGTTGAGTTAAAGAAATCAGGGTGAAAGATATGCTGGTAACTACTAGAGATACATACTTAAACATAAACATACTTCAGAATAGAGAAAGATTACTAATTGTGAAAATATGTATCATTAACACAGTGCCAAAAATTGCCTGTGGTTTATTGCATTGCAGTATCTTAAAGATCTTTAAATAGAACAGCACATTTTTTTTGGTAGACTCACAAATGTTAAGTCAACTTAAATAAAATGCTTTCAATAAATCTAGTAGGAAACCTCTGATCACATTATCACAATGGAATTTTTATTTCTAAATATATCTACAAAAAATAAGGTATTGAGAAATTGCTTCCCTTTTATACATGCAAGCTTTACATGTATATCTTCTATAAGTCTCTGATGAGTTTAATAATTCCCTGAGTTAAATAATTAAAAAAAATTATAGCAAAAGGTCCACTTTGGATTTGTCCTTTTGGGATAAAGTGATAAAAATGACATGGAGTTAAAATGCTATATAAATTAACTTTGATAGTATCTAATCTTATAGTCAATTATTGGGTGGCTGCCTTAACCCCAAACTATGTTCTTTTTAGAGAAGAGAAAGATGAACCTCTTAAATGTGGTCTTCCATTTCATTATTACATGACTTTCTGGAGTTGGTAGGAAGGTGAGCCTGTACATGGCTGAAGGAAAATAGAAGGGCTTTCCTTATCAGAGTGCCATAGAGCCTGTGGCTCTCAAAACCAAACTCCAAGTATCTTTTGTTTCAGGTTCTGCCACAGAGGGTCTCTAGAACTTCTCCAGGTCTAGTCAAGCATTTCGATAATCACGTTCCTGGAGATGTTCTCCAAGCTAGCTGATACTTTCACGGACAAGATCACATTAATTCTTCAGGAGGGCGGGTCTGGGGATTTTAGAAGCACTTCATTTGAATGAGAACATGTGAATTTGAAAGGGAGGCAGAAAGATCAGGGCTGTTCATTGGGAATGATAAAGGGAGTCTTTCAAATCAAACTTTTCCTTCCCTTGTAAGTTTTCCTAGGGATCTCCAGGCTCCTTCCAAACCCTGGCTTCATGGAACCAAAAGTGTTCACATTCACAAAAATTGTAGCTGTGCCAGGAAGTCGAAGTTCAAGAAAAATTTCTTACCAAATACTTGTCATAGCCAATGTCTTAGTAATGAAAATCTCAAGAGAAGTAATTATTTTAAATTAATCATGAAATTATTCTGCAGTGTTACATGCCCATGGGGTACGGGCCAGAAGAATACTTTCAGGACTTCAAACTTGAAGGCCTTGTGATGTAGGTATACCCTCTTCTTTTTTCAGTGTTGGTTTGTTTGAAGGGAAGATTAGAACTATGGTGCCATATTGTTCCCTATAAAAAGTATCCAACAAGGACGGGGAATATTCAGACTAGTCATCTTACTGTGGCCCTTTGGAGTTTTCCTGGCCATATATTTAATGCTATTACACTACTTGTACTGTTGGAGTGAAAAGTTCTCACCACCTTTATTGATATAACTATAAAATTCTAAAATTAATTATCAACACTTCATTTTTAAAAGTTCAAATGAAAGATGGATACATTTTCAGTTTATACCTCATTTTTTTTTTAACCAAAAGTGACACTGGACAATTTTGGAATGAGAAGAATGACATAAGAAATGACTGGCCTTCAGAAGGCCCATTTTATTTCCCTATTTAATCATTTAATAATCATTTGTTGTTTCTTGAGACTGCTACTTTGAACACTTGAGTGAGTTATAATCCCATGTTTAAACTAGTAAAAAATAAATTTATCTGAAACACCATTCCATTTCTTCAGCTACATTTCTCAGTATACTGATAATACAATTTTTGTTTTATATACATATAATAGGAAAAGGATCACAAAGTGTTTCACATTGGGTGTGTGTGTGTGTGTGCGCGCGCGCTGACACACGTATCATGGAAGATGACAGCTGAAATGGAATCACAGGATGCACGAACATGTGAGATGCTGGTCAGGCTGTAATAGCTGATAATATGACAGGTGAAGTGTGTATGCTATGTATCTAATAAAGATATTTTTGCTCAAAGTCAGCTTCTTGTACCCTTTCAGGTGCCCACCAAAAATACATTTCATAACTGCACAAGACTGAATAAAAAAGACAACTGATAGACATTCTGATCTATTTTTAATTTGAATTGCTACATGCAAAATTTGAAAATAGCATTATATATAGAATAAGAGATGGACTAGACAAATAAATATAGATAACTATGTTATGGAATGCAGACTTGCATAAATTATTAGGAATTAAAGAAGTAAAGAGCAGTTACAAGAGTCTGATTACTAATTTTACTCAGCCACTAGTGGTCTGCTTTTTGTCTAAATAAACTCCACTAGGCTTTGATTTTCTCATCCAATAGAAAAGTTATTTTCTAAGTTCTTGGGTTATTAGTTCACATTTTTATGTATAATTGGAAATATTAAAATGTAAAATAAAAGGAATTCAAAGAACCATTAAAAATAAAATTTAACTAGAATTTCAACATCTTTTTATTCATCTCATTTTTATAAACATATTAGGGTTTGGTGTATTCTGCTACGTCTTAAGGGCTGCCCCCGGTTGAGCAGGCTGAGAGAAGAATGGAAAAATACAGTTCCTTCCTATCTCTGCTGGAGCAACTTAGACAAAAGCTGGTGCTTTTGTTAGTTTTATTATTTACACAAGTCAACAATTTTTTTTTCTTTCAAGAGTTTCTTGCCGGGTGCAGTGGTACATGCCTATAATCCTAGCAGCTCAGGAGGCTGAGGCAGGAGGATAATGAGTTCAAAGCCCGCCTCAGCAATAGCGAGGCACTAAGCAACTCAGTGAGACCCTGTCTCTAAATAAAATATAAAATAGGGTTGGGGATGTGGCTCAGTGGTTGAGTGTCCCTGAGTTCCATCCCCAAAGAGTTTCTTGGCTAAATTAGATAAAGGAGTGACTGGTAAATGATTCTTAATGTCCTTTTTAGAACAATCTACTCTTTTAGTAATTTGTTATGCTTATGAAACTGAAAACATTATAAAATTCTCATAAATATCTTTAAATTTCACTTCAAACTTCAAGTTAATATATTTACATTTGCACACACTATTTTTTCTTTAAATAACTAAATGTAAAATGTAATGTTATTGCATTACTATATTTGCTACTTTTTAAAATAATTGGTATTTGAGCCAGACACAGTGGCACAGGTCTAGAATCCCAGCAGCTTAGGAAGCTGAGGGAAGAGGATCACAAGTTCAAAGCTAGTCTCAGCAATTTAGTAAGGTGTGGAGAGCAGTGACTTGGATCATGGTCTTTGTCTGCCTGGGAGCCGTTACTGCACTCTGCCCTAGGAACTTTCTGTGCAAAGATTCAGAATGAGATTGCCCAGGAGCTGTGCTAATCCCTTGCCTGAGAAAGTTCTGTGCAAAGGAAAAGAACAACAGTCTTGACCCTAAGCCCAGACACCAGCTACCAGGGATAGAGAATTCTGAGCATAACAAGATAACCACAATATCTTGCAAGTGCTTTAACATTTGAGCCTGACTTCTTTGAGAAATTCTGGACAATGGGCTTCCTTGGTACAGCTGGATAATAACAGGATGTTCCTAGCACTGCAACAGTAGAATAGCTACAAAATATCTCTAGTTCTGTAACTTTTTAGGGAACAAACAACAATGTGCACTAACTTCCTGATGGTGACACCCCTATATAATAAACATGCTTAGCTAACTCTGGGTCACTGTTCCTTTATCAGAGGTCAGTGTCCCACTTGGTCTCAGCTTCTTCTCTGTGTTTCTGTGTCTTTCTTAACACCCCCCTGCCATTGTCCGTCACTAGTTTCTAGGGTTAGGCCATGCAGTAAGCCCCTATTTCCAAAAAAAAAAAAAAAAAAAAAAAAAGAATTGGGGATGTGGTTCAGTCACTAAGCATCCCTGAGTTCAATCCCTGGTACCTGTTCCCACCAATCATTGACTGATGAGTTATGCGATGGCCTTAGAGTATGACCAATCAACATCAAATCAACTCCTTAGTGCATATGGTTACATTGATATACTTACATATTTTATTTAATAAATGAGCTAGAATTTTGAAATATAATTTTTGTTTTTGCTTTTGGGGCATACTATAATAGCAAAACTTCCATTTCTCATATTTTGAATAAGAAAGTATGAAATGATATATATAATATAAATTTTGAAATGACCAGTGTCTGTAGTTGTATGCTGAAAAAGAATTAGTCTTTATTGTTTCTGCAACTGAAATGTAATTGAAAGTAAAGTACTCAAGATTTAACTTGAGTACCAAAATTACATCAAAAGGAAATAGCAGAAGTGGATTGAGAAAGGTAAAACCTGAAAATTGTGAACTAGAAAGCAAACAAGCATATTGATTCTTTTTTTTTTTTGGTACCAGGGATTGAACTCAGGGGCACTCAACCACTGAGACACATTCCCAGCCCTATTTTATATTTTATTTAGAGACAGGGTCTCACTGAGTTGCTCAGCATCTCACTTTTGCTGAGGCCAGCTTTGAACTCTCGATCCTCCTGTCTCAGCCTCCTGAGTTGCTGGGATTACAGATGTGCACCACTGTGCCTAGCTGCATATAGATTTTTAAGTCTGTTCCTATAGAAGGATAAACAACAAAAATACCTTTGCCACGTGTTATTAAATCAAAAGGAAGGAAATGACATTAGAAATTATTAAGCAGATATATTCATAGCAGCATAGGAGTAATAGGAATTATAAAGATCATTCATTATACCACCTTCATGTCAATAATTTTATAGATACAGATAAAATGGACATGCTACTGAACGATGGTAAAAATGATTTGAATAGAAATAAAAAAACAGGTTCAAAGCAATATTCAGGAGGAAAAAATTTGCTAATGATGTTTTACTGAGGCAGAAGCTTGGCTCTCGAGTAGTTCTTTGTAATCCATCTTTTACAGGTCAAAATATCCTGAGTGATAGATGGAAAGTGTCCTAATTTCTTTAATGACTTTATTACCAAGTTGTGACAAAAGCATGAAAAAGGATACACTAAGAACATAGATATCCAGAAATATAATTTGTTGCACACATAATAAAATAATTTCCCAGAATATTATTAAATATTTTAGAGACATTAACAAAGAATTGAAAAGTGAATGAGTATACCACACACGGCTATTTAGAAACTTGCTATTGTAATGATACCAAATCCATCCAAATTTAAATGTAATTTGCTTTTAATAACAATCTCCCCTATTTCCTGGGCACGGTGATGCACACTTGTGATCCCAGCAGCTTGGGAGACTGAGGCAGGAGGATGGAGAATTCGAAGTCAGCCTTGGCTAAAGTGAGGTGCTAAGCAATTCAGTGAGACCTTGTCCCTAAATAAAATACAAAATAGGGCTGGAGATGTGGCTCAGTGGTTGAGTCCCCCTGAGATCAACCCTTGGTACACCCCCCCAAAAAAATTCTCTCCTTTTTGTTGAAATTGACAAGCTGATTTTAAGTAGGGAGATGTAAGAGTCCTTGAATAACGTAGGTGGTTTCTAAGATGAGAAAAATGTCATAAAAGTCCTTACATAGTAATTAAAACAGTTGAGAAGGGAAACAGAATCTTGAACTTAACATATATGTATTAATTTTTCTGATTTATGAATTCATTTTGAATATGTCCAGAATAAGCATAGTCATCATGTTCACTATTGTCAAATAAACCTTGCCTGAAATTGGAGACACTGTTTAGCTTCATTACCTGGAGAAATTGACATAGGTGGCAGTTTCCCAAGAATCCTGAACCTTGTCATTAGAAAGAGTAGAAAACAAGCTTCCTTTCTTGCAGAGTTGTGTCAAAAGTTATGACTCTAAAGCATCCCAAATTATATAAGTTCTCCATTATTTCTTTACAAATTTGTGTGGAAATAAGTGTATTATAAAGAGACCATAGATTTCTCTAATGTCCTTTAATTTATATTCTCAAGACATGAGCTGTATAGAATTTAATGACCGAAATCTTAAGTAAAAAGAGACCAATTAAGGAATTCCTAGGGGAAATTGCAGGCCTAAAGTAATTAAGATTTCTCAAGGAGGTTCTATAAGTCAACATTTTCACTAAAAGAAATACACATTTATTCATGTCATTTGAATTCGTGAAAATTAGTTGTGACTGAAGTGTCCTAGGAAACTAAAATAACTCAACATCAAAGAAATATTGCACTTCCTATCAGTTACTAGCACAATCCACAAGCAGTCATCATTTCCAGCCAAATCAGAACGTGGTACCACCTTACTTGAAATGAAGGAAAAATGGCTGTATATATATATATATATATATATATAATTTATGTGTGTAAAATGTTTCTGTATGTGACTGCTTTTATTTCAAAAAGATAATTTCATTTTGTCTTGATGTCTTTCAATTATTAAGTAGATTAAGTAGTTGAAGAGTTCTTTTTCTTTTAATGTTCACTTGTTTCAGCATAAAATGATGTGATTGTCATAAACAGAATTCAAAAATGAAATTTTTATGTTCATTTTATTTTCAGACTGTGTACTTACATACATTCATAAACACCAACTAATTAGAATCTTTATTTGTATATCTTTGTCTATTTAGAGTCTAAAGCTATTTAACAACCAATGCAAATGGATCATACTCATTTTTAAGCAAATGTTTTATTGCATAGAAATGTAAATATATATAAAATAAAGTGAATAATATGGTATACTTTTCACCCAGATTCAACATCTGCTAATGACATGAAATTTTTATTTCTTATATGGCACATACTCATTTTATATGTAATACTAATTTTATAAAATTAGATATTTCCTCAATTTATTTTTTATTTCATTGTTTCTTCAGTATTTGCAAACAAATACATTAGTATTTTGTGTCTCATATGCTCTTTAAAATAGGTGTCTGCTTTCAATCACTGAACATAAACCATATGACACCTCTGGAAGATACCTTCATGCATTTACTATTATTCTAGGGGTGGCTGTTTCAAGCAATTTTAACCTAAAGCTCATTTAGTCCACCAGTAAGTTAGCATTGCTGGCCAGGTCTGGCCCCTCATGTTTTAATTCTCTTAAGTGGATTTCTGACTAGCTCTGGAGCTCAAATTCTCATCTTCCAGTTCACAGATGGTATCTTTAGTGCCTAAGTTGCCATCTGAGGAAATTAGGTTTTAAAATATTTTGTCCTTTTGATTCAGGAAATAAGAAAACTTTTGAAGAAAAGCTAGTATTTTAGAATGCACAGTATCTTTTCCAGGTCACTATAAAAGCAACAGAATTTATTTTCTAGATGATGTGGCCTGTTTTGGAATTCCTGAAAGCATATCTTTAGAACCATGTCACTTTTCATTGGAAAGTACTTGTGAGAATAATCACAGAATCCATATGAACTTAGGACATGAGAACTTGGATAATTCAATAATGTGACTGAATCCAGTGAAGAGCTAGGGTATTGGGACAAAGCAACAAGAAAACCAAGGAAAGAGATAGAAGAATGACTTGGGTGTGCATTTTCTAAGAGATCTGATGATTTTTAATTTTAACCAGATATGATTTCAAATTCTAGAAACTATAGTCATTTATTAGAGAAAGAAAAAAGGCCTGGGTGGTTTTGCCAGCCATCTAACCCAGAAGTAATATTTGTATTTAATTGTGTCCTTTTCCACTATGTCATTCCACTATGCCCACAATATTTCAGAATTGACCATATTTTCATGTTTCAAATTAGAATGAATGGCATTGAGTTTCCAATGGCCACCAACATTAGCCGAAAGGAAACAGCAACACATTAAGTGTCTCCTGGTGGCCAACTCTGGAGCTTCAGGCCAAAATTAGAACCTGAATTGGAGCAATTTTCTAGCCCTAAATGTCAAACTACAAAAAATACGGAAAGCAGAGGAACCTGTGAAATTACACCACAGTATTACAATCTGCAAACTCTAGACAGGAAAACTACACCAGACAAGAAACCAGAAAAATTCAAGGAACAAAAAGACAGAAGGAGAACTTGTACATTAAAAGAATTGTAAAAAAGGATCAGTTAGTCAATATGATATGGTATGTGTGAACTTTGCTTGGATACTTATTTAAATAAATATTTTAAAAGAGAGAACTATAGGAAATAAAAAGAGAGTTGTAAATTTACTGTTTTTTTTTTTTTGAAATTGGGGACATTCATATTTTAAAACCCTATCATAGTATCACAGTGTTTTAAAGAAAAGAGCTTATGTTTTAGAGATGTATATTGTAATATTTGTTAATGAAATAACAAATAATAGCAGAATATAGAATAACTTCAAAATAATGTGGGAGTTGGAACTTGAAGGGGCTGTGTCAGACAGTAACGCCATCTCTCTTTATTATTGGTACTGGGCACCCATAGTTCATCATATTAGTCCACATGTTCTTGTATATGTTCTGAGTTTTTCATATATTTTTGAAGTAATGAAAAAAATAAAAATATTTCTAAGTCTGTGAACAAAAATAATAAACATAATTTTCATATTTCTACTATTTTCCCCAAATTTTGCTTGTTTATATTTTTGAGTTTTGTGATAATTCAAGGGAAGGACAATTTATTCTCCCTAATTTTTAAAATTTGTTTAGATAAAAGCATCTGCAGATAATGTAATTTTCATCTGATGATTTTTCCTCTGATAATATAATTGGGTTATAATTCCAGGCTGAAATTTTATTTTAAAGACATAATAAAATAAGATTTCTTAAGGTTTTTAAGATAGCGATACATGAGATAACACATTTGTTAATATAAAAGTAAACATTCTAAATTTTAAGATAACTAAAAATAATGCATTAAATTGTTCAAAGTATGTGTACTTCTGTCTAATAAAACTCTTGATATGAAAATTGTCTGACATAAGAAACACTAAAATCATCCAGGTTAATACTTGTAATAATTTATTCTTGGCACTAATGGAAATATAGACCTGGATTTTCTCATTGAGGCTTTAAGACACTGGGTTTCATAGTCATCTGTCTCTATTTAACGTTTCTGACATTCTTCATTGATGTTGGACATTAATCATTCATTATCATTAACATCATATCTATTATAAATACGAGTATATTTTCAACATAACATTCATTATGTTAGCTTCATCTCTCATAAGTCTTAGATATATTAAAACAATAATTCATACATGCAATTCACTAATTTTAACAGCTTGATGAATGAGAATGACTAAATTTTTACTTTGATATTGTATTTAGAATTTTCTACAGGACATAGAAGTGGAAGAGAAATTACTGACTCAAAAGAGAGGTAAAAGTATAATAGAGTAATTTGTGGTAAGATACCCTTTCTTGTAAACTGAAGTAGCTATTTAGACAGTTTGATTAGAAAAATCACTTAATTTTTACTTTAATATTTTATTTAGAATTTCTTACATGATATTGAAACAGAATAAAAGTTGCTGAATCAACAGAGATAGAATGATTACAAATTTGTAAGGCTAATAATTAGGTTCTTGTAAGAATAATTAGGGCTTTGTAAGATTGATTTGTGGTAATATTGCCTTTCTTGCAAACTCTGATAACCTATTCAATATAACCTAAAAAAACATGTATAGTGAATTTTAATTACTTATACTGAAAGTTCCTTGCTGTTTACATCATATTGGCAATTTAAATCTCCCTAGTATAAATGTTCAAGACCTTTGCCCTGTTTGAAAACAGCTAGTTGAGTAAATGCAAGTGATTTTAAATTAAGGATGTCTGTGCAATTAATTTAGGGAAGAAAAATTAGCTTATCCATTAGCATTAGAGGTTATTGTAAGGAAAAACACCCTGGCTATTCATTCAATTAACAACCAACCTTGCAAGCAACCAATTATTATTTGTAACCTTGTTAAGCAGTTCTGAATTTTAAGAAAGCTATGCCTTTAAACAAATTAGGTAATATATTTCTTTCAGATTGCTTAAGTCTATTTGCTTCATTAGTTAAGTGTCAGAAGAGGTAAATGATTTACTTAATATTGTTGATCAAATATGACGAAAAAATTTATGACAAAAAGAACGATACAAGATTATTTTTTCAGACCCTGTGAACATATATTACAACATATAACACAAATATTACTCCAAAATGCACTGATAATCTTATGATGTCTAAACTAAAATTATTCAATAAAATAATGTGGATGGAAACAAAATTGAAAATGCAAACTCCAAATAGAATCATCTCCTTTAAACTGAACAACTCACTTTGGACTACAGAGCAGAAATCATCTTTGCAAACAACTCTGTGACAGAGTATCACAAAGTGATCAATTATTGTTACGATTTGTATTCTCATTGGAAAACATTATATATTTTTAGATAAAGATAGTTACAGTACGTGTCAGAGAGTGATGCTGATTATCTCAGTTTTATGTATATTTATTCATAGATATTGTCTCTACTTATAGAACTTAATTTCATGAATTAAATATGAGTATATTTTCAGAAAGAATTTAGCACACAAAGTTCTCACATAATCATGCATACAGTATACTGATAAATATGCTATTAAATGTAAAAGGGAGAGGAGAGTTTTACCTGGTTTATCACGTGTTGGTCTGCAGCTGAGGAGAACAAATGGACTCTCTGACAATGTCAGGTCTGATAATCCTGAGTGAGCACAGGAGCAGTTTCAAGGGGTGGGACTTGCCTTCAGTAATGAATTTCCAAGGGACTCTTTCCAATCAGAGAAGGCTATCGCAGACAATGAAACCATTCTCCATTTGTTGACCCTAGTTTTGTATTTACAATCAGCTGTGGGTGTATTCATGCATCAGTAAAGGAATTGACATATGTTTCAGTGAAGTTTATGACAGGAAGAATATTCCTAACCAGGAATTACATGAAAATGAGATTGATCTTTTATTTCTTGGAAACTTTTCCTCTGTGTACTGACTTCTTCTAATTTTTCCAATATTGAGATGAAGATTAGAAAAAGACTTAACTTTAAGGAGTATGAGCCCCATCTGTTGAGATGGAAAAGGCTGGCCTTCCGGATGGACTCTCGCAGTCTCTGCTTTGAAAACTCTCATGTGGGAGTGGCACTCACTATTTTTGAAGTCACCTTATGAAAGTTATTCTAACAGTGTTACCTGTTAGATATCTCTATGTAGCATGGTGATTTACATATTGTGTTTGCCCCTAAATCGATACCAACTTATATCTCCATGTCTGTATCATAAATCAGTTTCATCTGATCATCTGTCTGAAAGTTACATTTTCCAGAAGAAAATCATTTGCTTTCCTCCTTACCATCTGTGTTAGTGTCTAGGGCTGCTGTACAAAGTGCCACAGACTGAGTGCCAAACAAAGTGTGAAAAACAGGGTGGTTTAAACAGTAAAAATTTATTTTCTCACAATTCTCCAGACTGAGTCTGAGATCAAGGTATCAGCAGGGCTAGCTCCTTCTGAGGGCTGGGACTTAGGATCTGTTCCAGGCCCCTTCCTACCTTCTCGTTGGTCCATGGGCAACTTTTGATATTCCTTGGATTAAGGTGCACTATCATAATCTCTGCCTTCATCTTCACATTCATGTCTGATTCCAAATTCCTCTTTCTATAAATTGGACATAGTGTCTTAAAGCCTACCCTACTGACGTCATTTCAACTCACAGACTTCTGTACAGATCCTCTCTCCAAATAGGGTCACATCCTGCAGTACTGGAGGTTAGAACTTTGACATATTTTAGAGGATTGGAGCACAAGTCCATGTACAACAGCATCTATAACTTTCTGCATGCAAGAAGCAGGCTACATATAACATTAAAATTCCTTTGTATGGCACATAAGAGCTTGAAGATCTCATTCCTCCCTTCAGTCACTTCAGCTCTTGACAGTTCCAAGCATCCTGCTCCAGTCAAAATAAGTAGACAGAGAATAAATCTTTGGAAGCAATTTTTATGGTATCACCAATGAATCATACACACACAAAAATGAATACGAATACTCTCATCTTGTTTCCCTGTTTAACTTTTATTCTGTCTTTACGGTTCAGATGAAGAGTTACCTTCTTTGGTAAGCACTCTGTAATTACCAGGTTTAGTTAGATAATTACTGGGCATTTAGCACCCTGCCCATCTTTATTTTGGACCATGTAGGAGGTCACTGTGAGTTCCCTGAGAGAAAACTCTATTTCTTTGACAGAACCCAGCTCCTATTTGGACAATGATTAAATGAGTGCATATTCAGGAAAGCACGTGAAAAAGGAATTTATTCCAAATAAATGAAAAATGAATATGTGAGGGTAGCCATCAGGTTTATTTAATCTGGAAAAAAAATCAGCAATCAAAACCTAGGAAAGAGAGGTTGAATGTTGCCAAAATGGAGTGGAAATAAGGCAAAGAATCGTATAAAGATGAAAACATGGGACTCTTTTGTCACTGGTCAAAATAGCCTCATATAGCAGAAAGAAAATGGAATTTCTAGTTAGACAAGAGCACAATTCAAATCCAATGCCTAGCACCTACTTTCAGATTTTGCATGTACTGCTTAGCTTTCAATTTTTTTTGTTTTAATTGTAAAATAATGATAATGTCACCTATGAGGGCTTAGTATATACCTTTATTCTTCTCAATTCCAGAATAGCCTCAACAAAAGAGCAAACCAGTTGCTTATGTTAACGTGTTTAAGAAATCATGAAATGTCTTTTCCTTGCACTTGGAAGAAACTTGCCACCCAGCAGGCAATTATGTCATGAACTTTTCAACGTTGGTGCCTGTGCAAATTTTGTTTTACCTCCCCAGATGTTAATGTCATACAATATAAACTTAAATGTGGATCCATTGTTGTAACTTAAATTGTCTTTTAATAATATTATCCAGAGTTGGGAAATAGCTCAGTTGGTAGAGTGCTTGCCTTGCATGCACAAGGCCCTGGGTTCAATCCCCAGCACTGCAAAAAAATATATATATAAATATGTATTATATATATAATATATTATATAATATGTGTATATAAAATATATAAATGTATATTAATATACATTAAATATAATATATTTATATACATATATGTATATATTTATATACATATATAATCCTAGGATTCACTGACATAAGGCATTAATGTATATGCAAAAATATAATATAATATGCCAGTGAGAGAAGTAGGAAAGACAATAGAAATCCTCAAGCATATAGAGAAGAAAGGTAAACTAGTGGAATGGTGTAGAAATAAAACATTTTATGACACAAATTTCTGCATTATTTGAATTGTGTATGATAAAAACATGTTTATGCTTATGAGATTGAATAATTAAAAAAAAACTAAAGTACCAAATCTATAAGAGTACAATAGTACTTTCAGGCAAATAGAAAATATTGGTGTGGCAAAATATGTGCATCTATGAACTGCCCAACAAATATCAAATATTTTTATCCCAAAAGCTTACTGTTTACTTTTATGGAAATTATTCAATTTCCAGAGCTCCATAAAGCACTCAAAGAAAAAGTAAAATCATAGGCCCAACCATAGGAGATCGAGGAAAATCCCTGTATACTCAAGAAGTATATAAGCAAAGATAATCTGTAGAGCAGGATGCAACTTTGTGACCAGGTAACTGCTAACCATGCAAGTTATTTGGAAGAATCTTTGTTCTTTGGGTTGAAGAAGGCTAATATTTCAACTTTTCATACTGTTAGTTTTTCATTACTGTAACAAATACTCAACTTCTGAAGAGAAAATATTTATATTGGCTTGTGGTTTCAGAGATTCCATGCTATGATCCATTGGCCCCATTGCTTTGGGCCTGGGGTAAAGCAACCTTTCATGGCAAAAGCATGTAATGGAGCAGAACTGCTCACCTCAGGCCAAAGAGGGGAAGAAAGGAAGAGATTGCAGTTCTGTAATCCCTTGGAGACATACCCTCCATGACCCAAAATCCCTCAGTAGGTTCCACCTTCTAAAGGTTCTACCACTTTCCAATCTGTGGACCCAGCTTCAAAAACATGGACCTTTGGAGGATACTTAAGATTCAAATGATAGCATTCTGATATTGAAGAAGACTTAGTTACCAGGAGAGAAGAAATGTAATTATTAAAATTAAAATTAGTAGAAACTTTTTGATTGCTTAAACTTCAATATTTAATATGCTGCTTGTATTTTAAAAGCCATCATAAAATATATATTAAAATTAGGTTGTCTTGCCGGGCACAGCGGGACACATCTGTAATCCCAGTGGCTCAGGAGGCTGAGACAAGAGGATCATGAGTTTAAAGCCAGCCTCAGTAAAAAGTGAGGTGCTAAGCAACTCAGTGAGACACGGTCTCTAAATAAAATACAAAATAGGGATGGGGATGTGGCTCAGTGGTTGAGTGTCCCTGAGTTCAATCCCTGGTATCTCCACTCCCCAAAACTCTATTATCTTTAAATTGTGGCGATACGTATATAAATGTCTAAAAGAAAGTTTCATTTCCCTCATGATGAAGACTCATATTGGAGTGTTTTAGGACTTGTGAGTCAATCTGAATTCACATGGAGAACTGACACTCCAGGTTTGAAGAGCTCCTGTTTAGACTACAGATCTAGAAAGACCATTGAACAACAGTGACAGAAACATCAAAATTTCATAAATGGATGTGTGAGTTGTTTTTTAATATCAAATTTATGAACACATTTGTTTTCTGATAAGTTCAAAGATTAATGTAGATATTAGTAATATAAAAATGTCAATATGAAAAACATCTCTTTGGAGGCTATTTGTCCTGGAATCTAAACTGTTACTTACTATGGTGCACAGATATTTAACTTAAGAAGTTTATTAGACTTACTTGTTCTTTTTTATATGTATACTATACATTTAGAAGTTAAGGTGATAGTTTTCTAAAAAATAATTGTAATTACTAAAAAGGAGCTATGTTCTTCATGTTTGTTTTGGAAAGTTATTCTCATTACACTCTGAAGTAGTCTTTAAAAGATTACCATATCCCAGTCTTTGGAAATCACTTTCTCAGGTCAAATACAAGCTTAAGATCCTATTTGACTCTTCTGCAGTGTGGGAATAAGTTGGTTCATTTGTGAGTTCTGTGTCGTGCTTCTATTAAATTACTGTCTAACTGGTTTCTATCCACTTTCAAGATTACCTTAATAGAAAATAACATTACCACCCCAGGTCATTTTTCCTCATATAAATGGATTAGATACTTATATTTTCTTGCTCCTTTTGGGAGGTTTTTTCTGGCAACAGCATTTTTTGTATTTAACGCTGGTTAAAGAGCATTATATCCATTACCATCAGTGGCTAAGGCATACTTAGATGTTAATGAAATTATGTTATTCCATTTTTGTATGTGGATTAAAATAATCCTGTCTCCTTGAAAATGGTAAACATTTTTCAGGGTTAGCAGCTGTCATTCTAACTTAGATGCAATATGTGCGCGGGTGGGATAGAGAAGACAACCAGGACAGTGGCCCTGAAGAAACTGCAGTCATTGCTAACACCTAGAGAGAGGCTCATTTTATATTTGGCAAATAAAGATTTTTTGGAGGTCTGAAATCAAACCCTTTCCTCTAGTGTTAGGAAAGTAGAGGTGATAATTAGTATTCCCAATCATCTCTGTTCTGAAGAGCTTCCTATGTTACCAGCGGTTGTTATATTTTGGGCTTTTCTTTTCTTTTCTTTTTTTTTTTTGTTTATTTATTTATTTTTAACGTTTACATAGGGTAATGATGTTTATTTTTTTTTCCCTTCCCCCCCACCCCTCCCACCCCTCTTTTCCCTCTATATGAGAAAGACCCCTGGAGCATTTTCCCCAAGGTGCTGGGTTGTTAGGTGCCCTCTGTGTCAAAAGGTTGGAAGGAAGCCTGTAATCCTAGTGATTCTTTCTGCTACTTCCGAATGAAGCCACGGGGTTAACGATGTAAATAATATTGCATGTAAAGAGTTAACAGCATATTAAGATTTTTCCTTCATCCCAATTTCTCTTTCCTATATCTTAATAAAATTCCATTTTTTTTTTTTTTTTTTACTCACTGCACTGTGCAGTCGGCATCCCATTCCTATTGCTCTTGCTTCCCCAGACAGAGGGGGCCATGTTTCATATAAAAGAGAGGGAACAAATGAAAACTGCATTGGCATGACAGTCAGAAAACAGAATTAAGCCTAAATTTTATTTATTGAGGCCATTGAGAGACGTATTTAGAAAATCCCAAGCAAGAAGAATAAACTCAAAATTTAGCTTTAAATCCTAGTTTTTAAAAATGGATGCAGGAAAATCTTGTAAAATGTTACATTTTGTGTTTGTGATATAAAACATACAAATTATAACGATAAACTGTACATTTTGATTGAAATATTTAGAGAACAAGAAAAATTAATTAAATTTACATAATATACACCATGTAACCCTAAATATGCTGGTGTATGTTCCAATTTTATCTTCTGAACAGTGTATATGCTGTCTGTGTTTTAACATAATTTAGTACTACCATTTTTGACCAACTTACTAGGAGTAGAAAAAGATTGAACAACTCTATCCAGAAGCTATAAGCTATTCTTTTGTCCCTCCATTCAGCACTTCTTAGTATTTTGTCTTTCATTTTGACCCCATGATATGAGTGCAGCATCTTAAAAAGGCATGCCCACATTAGGAAAGCTAGTGGTTTTCTAGAAGCCCTGCACCATGCACCTGAGGTGGCTCCAACCATTCCCCAAAGGGAAAGAAGTTATGAGTATTGTTCACACTGCTCCTGATTCATTCCCTGGATTAGGGTGGTGTCTACGTTGATAAGAGCAAGAAATCTCCCACAAGGGTTCTGTGAGCAGGGCAGGATAGAAGTATTGATGCAAGTTCAGCAACAACCAGCTTTGGGATCTGCCACACCAGATAGGACCCTGTGCTTAGGATTCTTTCTGTTCAAAGGCAGGTTTATTTATTTATTTATTTTTATGGCAGTCGAATGTATATTTCTGCAGGAAACTGTAGCCTTCAGCTCCTAAAATGATAATATAAATATAATGGTATTAACCTTTTCCTCTGGTTTAGGATAGGATCAGAATATCCACAAAAGTACTTAAGTTCTATGGAAATAAAAGATATTTTATGCAATTTATAATAGAAATTTGTCAAATGCTTGGTGAACCAGACTGTGTGTTTCTGTCAACAAATGCATCAGTTTTATAAGCAGTATTAAAATTTCAGTTCTACTATTTACTGCAATATTATCTTGGGAAAATTTTTTGTCCTTTTAGAGACTTAGTTATTTCTTGTAAACAGGAATTCAGCTTACAGAATGCTATGCACCTTAAATGAGATTGTGCATAGAAAGCACTTACCACAATTCCCGCACCTAATAGGAACCTGATAAATGGTAGGACATTTTATAATGTTTGCCCTAACATGACCATTTTATCAAAATATAAAACCTGTGTTTTTACATGCTTCTAATGGTGAATGGTGAACATGTTCCATCTGGGAAATGTATGGACTTCTACTGAAATATGCTTATTAATTCAACAAATCATCATTTAAATTGATTTACAATCTGGTGTGTATTGATAGGCTAACTGTAGTGTATTTAGGTATTAAAAAACACTATTTCTAAGCAACTGTCACTTGCTCGACCTTGCTGGCACATTCACAAGATATCATGGAATGAAGTGCTGTGGATATTCATCATGATATTGCAAAGTGGAGCACAAATTGGGTAGAGGAATATGGCATCTGACGATGACATTGGTGATGTCAGCTGTGGCCCCTCTCCATCCAGTACTGGAGAAAAACTCACTGGTTCCTTTTTAAAGTATAAAGTGTTTCTGAAGGAAAGATGTTATTTACTTTACTAAACTATTATTTCTAAAAAATTGTCTTTAGAAAAATCAGATGAAATTCTAATTGTGGATAAACCTGAGATGACTGGGTAAATTTCGATCTACTTATATTTATCTAAAGGTGAAATTAATTAATTTTACCTAGCTATTAAGAAGTGCAATTATTGTTATGAATCAGATATTTTAAAGCTGATTTTTTTAAATGCAACTTTCCTTCACTTTTGTAAGCATTTACAGGAAAAAGGGAACTAGCCCGTGTTCCATCTGAGGCCTTAAGATAAGAAATGATTGAAGACTTAAAAGCATTTTAAGTACCACTTAAAATAATGAAATCGACTCTGCTTACCACAGCATTGAACAATAATCTAATTCCCTCTATTGAAGACTCTGGGAAATGCTAATGCAAATGACGACTTTACTCTCCTAGATGTCCACAAACACTACAAATAATTTCAATTTCAAACATAGTTTCCTGTCACAATATATATGTTGGATTTCACTGAAAGAATAAAAATTAAGAAATGAAAATAATACAAAAATATTAACTGAGAATACATATTAAAAATAACTACATGGAGATATTTATTATAAAAATGACCAGTGTTGCTTGGCATAGTAATGACATAAAAAATTTAGTCAAGAAGTTATAATGAGCAACAAAATAAAACTGAAGATGGTAAATGAAGAAAAAATAAATGAAATTAATGAAATAGAAAACAACATTACAATAAAAAGGAGAAACAAAGTCTATGTTTTCTTTCTTTGAAAAAAACTAATAAAGTCAAGTCTGCAAGGTTTTTTCAAGGAACAGGAAAAAGAGAATGCACAAATAATATTAGGAATAAAAAAGGGATCCAGTGATTATTCACATACATATTCATATGACACACATATATATGTATATGTAAACACACACATGTATATGTACATATATATTTATAAACAACCCTTGGTAAACTCGAATATTTTTCTCTTAACAAGGCCTATCTACCAAATCTATTGCAAATATCATGTCTAGTAATGAAATGTTAGGACACCTTCATTTGAAATAAATTTCAATCAAGGATATGTGTTATTATCTCTCCAAAGTAATATTTTATTGAGGCTCTTAGTAAGTAAAAAGGCCATAAAGAATAGATCATTGAATGGAAAAAAAAAACCTTTATTACATGAAGACAGTAAGTACAGACAGATGATTAAGAATGAAGTTATCAAATTTGCTGGAATACAATCAATCTAAAAATAATTTACTATTCCCCCCCAAATATTTTTAAGGTAAACACTTCCAAATGCACTATTCATAATAGCAATAAAAAACTATAAAGTACCTAGGAAGAGAGAAATCATAAGATATATAGAAACTTAATATTAATGGCTATGTGTCTATATTCATGGAAAAGAATAATCAACATAATAACAATGTCAATTCTTTATCAATTCT
The DNA here is from genome assembly GCF_902686445.1 of Sciurus carolinensis. Taxonomy (NCBI): domain Eukaryota; kingdom Metazoa; phylum Chordata; class Mammalia; order Rodentia; family Sciuridae; genus Sciurus; species Sciurus carolinensis. The sequence goes on along the minus strand of NC_062216.1, from coordinate 46,767,626 downwards.
GTTCATAAAGATAATGCAACTTCAATAAAATATTGATAAGGTTTGATTGGCACTTGACAGGATGATTCTAAAAATGCACATAAAAGATCAATGTGTTCAAAAGAAGTGCAACAACTTTGAAAAAGAAAAGTCAGTGTTTGAGGCCAAGCCCAGTGCCGCCGCATGAGATTTCTGTGCCAAGGAGTCCTGGCCCAGAGAACTAGGCAAGACCAGCCTGGCCCCAGCCCACAGTCTAGCACCCGAGCTTCAGTTGAACATCTGTCAACATGTGGAGGCTTCTCTGCCCACTAGCAGGGATTATACTCCACCTGGAGGCCACCATCCCTAGAAGGGTAGCATCCTTCTTGAATCACTGCATTATTAAGTTCCACCAAGACATCAAGCTACTGAAAACTAAGAGGTTTGAACAGTACTGAATAGTTTCATTGTAGACTTTTTAAATTAGTAGTAATATTACAATTTTTTCTATTGTATCTACTATTATTTTCTATTTATTATTTATCTATTTATTATTTTCTATTGTATCTACTATTATTCCTACTTTTCTTTTCTTTTGTTAATATTTTTCTCATCCTCTGTATTTTCCTCTTATCTATCTGTCTCTTTGGAGACTCTCCCTTCTCACATGTTAACCAGTTTCTTTTAATTCCACTTTTACTACTCCTATGACATAGTACCTCTATAGACACACTTCTTATCTCATTAATGTTGTATCCTATACCCCTCCCCAGCCCTTTGTCCACCTTTAGAAATTGTGGTCCTTATTCCAAACATATTGGCTAAGCTGTAGACAATAATCAAACTCATAATCTATGTTTATTAATATGGTTAATATCTTTAAAAGGAACTATTTGAGTTAAGGATGCATATTGTTTGTATGGTGTACTGCTAATATTGATCTTTCACTTCAAGTGAGGTATTGGAAACCTGCAAGGACACTCTAAGTCTATAGGGGGAAAACTGCAATATCTCAGATTTGCACTCCTAGAGGGGAAGATACATGAACAATATGAGAAAACAAGGGAAGAAAGTGTCCCAAACAAGCCTAGATGCTACATCAATAAAATCCAATGACAGCATGGCAGAAGAAATGTCTGAAAGGGAGTTCAGAATGTACATAATTAAAATGATCACAGAAGCAAACAATGAGATAAGAGAGCAAATGCAGGCATTGAATGATTGCACCAATCAACAGTTAAAAGAGAAAATGCAAGAAGCAAAGAATCACTTCAATAAAGAGAAGGAGATTCTGAAAAAAAAAATTCTTGAAATGAAGGACACAATAAACCAAATTAAAAACTCCATAGAAAGCAAAATCAATAGTCTAGAACACCTGAAAGACAGAACAGACATAGAAGACAAAATATTTAATCTTGAAAACAAAGTTGACCAAACAGAGAAGATGGTAAGAAATCATGAATGGAACCTCCAAGAATTATGGGATATCATGAAAAGGTCAAATTTAAGAATTATTGGGATTGAGGAAGGCACAGAGAAACAAACCAAAGGAATGAACAAAATATTCAATGAAATAATATCAGAAACTTTCCCAAATCTGAAGAATGAAATGGAAAATCAAATACAAGAGACTTACAGGACACCAAATGTACAAAATTACAACAGACCCACACCAAGTCACATTATAATGAAAATACCTAACATACAAAATAAAGATAGAATTTTAAAGGCTGCGAGAGAAAAAAATCAAATTGCTTTCAGGGGGAATCCAATATGGATATCAGCAGATTTCTCAACCCAGACCCTAAAAGCTAGAAGGGCCTGGAACAACATTTTTCAAGCTCTGAAAGTAAATGGATGCCAACCAAGAATCTTATACCTAGCAAAACTTACCTTCAGATTTGATGATGAAATAAAATTCTTCCATGATAAACAAAAGCTAAAAGAATTTACAAAAAGAAAGCCGACAACATAATATTCTCAGCAATATATTCCATGAGGAAGAAATGAAAAACAATGATGTAAGTCAGCAAAGGGAGAAGCCATCCTAAAGGAATAGCCAAATAAAGGTGAAACCACATCAAATTAAAAACCAAAAATAAGCCAAAATGACCAGGAATACAAGTCATATCTCAATAATAACCCTGAATGTTAATGACCTGAACTCATCAATCAAAAGATACAGACTGGCAGATTGGATTAAAAAGAAAGACCCAACAATATGCTGCCTTGAAGAGATTAATCTCATAGAAAAAGATATCTACAGACTAAAGGTGAAAGGATGGGAAAAAACATACCATGCACATAGACTCAGTAAAAAAGTGGGGGTATCCATCCCCGTATCAGATAAAGCAGACTTCAAGCCAAAATTAGTTAGAAGGAATAAAGAAGGATATTTCATACTGCTTAAGGTAAGCATAAATCAGCAAAACATAATAATCATAAATAGTTATTACCCAAACAATGGCTCATCCATGTACATCAAACAAATCCTTCTCAATTCCAGGAACCAAATAGAATACAACAAAATAATACTAGGTGACTTTAACACACCTTCTTACCACTGGACAGATCTTCCAAACAAAAATGGAACAAAGAAACCATAGATCTCAATAACACAATTGATAATTTAGATTTAACATATATATATAGACTATCCCATCCATCAATGAGCAAATAAACTTTCTTCTCAGCAGCACATGAATCCTTCTCTAAAATAGACCATATGTTATGCCACAAAGCTACTCTTAGCAAATACAAAAAGATAGAGATACTACTTTGTATTCTATCAGATCATAATGGAATGAAATTAGAAATCAACAACAAAATAAAAAACAGAAACGACTCCAACACCTGGAGATTAAATAATATGCTATTGAATGATGCATGGATAACAGAAGACATCAGGGGGGAAATAAAAACAATTCTTAGAGGTAAACGAGAAGAAAGATACAACATCAAAATCTCTGGTACAGTATGAAAGCAGTACTAAGAGGAAAATTCATTCCATGGAGCACATTCAATAAAAGAAGAAAAAGTCAACAAATAAACAACCCAACATTACAGCTCAAAGCCCTAAAAAAAGAAGAACAGATCAACACCAAAAGTAGTAAAAGAAAGGAAATAGTTAAAATCAGAGCTGAAATCAATGAAATTGAAACACAAGAAATAATCGACAAAATAAAGAGTTATTTCTTTGAAAAAATAAACATAATTGATAAACCCTTAGCCACCCTAACAAAGAGAAGGAGAGAGAAAACTCAAATTACTAAAATTTGGGATGAAAAAGGAAATATCACAACAGACACCACTGAAATACAAAACATAATTAGATGCTATTCTGAAAATCTATACTCCAAAAAATTAGAAAATCTTGAAGACAGCAACAGGTTTCTAGAGATATATGATCCACCCAAACTGAATCAGGAGGACATACACGATTTAAATAGATCAATTTCAAGCAATGAAATAGAAGAAGTCATCAAAAGCCTATCAAGAAAGAAAAGTCTGGGACCAGATGGATTCTCAGCTGAGTTCTACAAGATCTTCAAAGAAGAGCTCATTCCAATAGTCCTCAAAGTATTGCATGAAATAGAAGAGGAGGGAACCCTCCCAAACTCATTCTATGAAGCTAATATCACCCTGATACCAAAACCAGATAAAGACACATTGAGGAAAGAAAATTTCAGACCAATATCCTTAATGAACAATAGATGCAAAAATTCTTAATAAAATTTTAGCAAATCGCATATAAAAATATATTAAAAGATAGTGCACCATGATCAAGTGGGTTTTATCCCAGGGATGCAACAGTTCAACATCTGGAAATCAATAAATGTAATTCACCACATTAGCAGACTTAAGGTTAATAATCACATGATTATTTCAATAGATGCAGAAAAAGCATTTGATAAAATACAGCATCCCTTCATGCTCAAAACATTAGAAAAAATATGGATAGTAGGAACATTCCTCAACATTGTAAAGGTTATCTATGCTAAGCCCGTGGCCAATATCATTCTAAATGGTGAAAAACTGAAAGTATTCCCCCTAAAAACTGGAACAAGGCAGGGATGCCCTCTTTCACCACTTCTATTCAGCATCATCCTTAAAACTCTAGCCAGATCAATTAGACCAAAGAAATTAAAGGGATACGAATAGGAAAAGAAGAACCCAAACTATCCCTGTTTGCTGATGATATGATACTATATTTAGAGGAGTCAAAAAATTTCACCAGAAAACTTGTCGAACTCATAAACGAATTCAGCAAAGTAGCAGGATATAAAATCAATGCTCATAAATCTAAAGCATTTTTATTCATAAGTGATGAATCCTCTGAAAGAGAATTTAGGAAACCTACCCCATTCCCAATAGCCTCAAAAAAATAAAATACTTAGGAATCAATCTAACAAAAGAGGTGAAAGACCTCTACAATGAGAACTACAGAACACTAAAGAAAGAAATTCAAGAAAACCTTAGAAGATGGAAAGATCTCCCATGTTCTTGGATAGGCAGAATTAATATTGTCAAAATGGCCATACTACCAAAAGTGCTATATAAGTTCAATGCAATTCCAATTAAAATACCAATGAAGTAACTCATAGAAACAGAGCAAGAAATCATGAAATTCATTTGGAAGATAAGAGACCTGGAATAGCTAAAGCAATCCTTAGCAAGAAGAGTGAAGCAGGGGTATCACAATACCAGACCTTCAACCATACTACAGAGCAATAGTAACAAAAACGGCATGGTATTGGCATCAAAATAGCCAGGTAAATCAAAGGTACAGAATACAGGAGAATGAACCAAACCCACATAAATACAGTTTTCTCATACTAGACAAAGGTGCCAAAAACATACAATGGAGAAAAGGTAGCCCGTTCAACAAATGGTGCTGGGAAAACTGGAAGTCCATATGCAGCAAAATGAAACTAAACCCCTATCTGTCACACTGCACAAAACTCAACTCAAAATGGATCAAGGACCTTGAAATCAGACCAGAGACTCTGCACCATATAGAAGAAAAAGTAGGTCCAAATCTTCATCATTTCGGCTTAGGACCAGACTTCCTTAACGTGACCCCCAAAGCATAAGAAATAAAAGCAGGAGTCAATAATTGGGATAGATTCAAACTTAAAAGCTTTTTCTCAGCAAAGGAAACCATCAGTAATGTGAAGAGAGAGCCTACAGAGTGGGTGAAAATCTTTGCCACACATACTTCAGATAAAGTACTAATCTCCAGAATCTATAAAGAACTCAAAAAACGTTACACCAAGAATGCAAATAACTCAATCAATAAATGGGCTAAGGAAATGAGCAGACACTTCACAGAAGATCTACAAGCAATCAACAGATATATGAAAAAATGTTCAACATCTCTAGTAATAGGAGAAATGCAAATCAAAACCACCCTAAGATTCCATCTCACCCCAATTAGAATGGTGATTATCAAGAATACAAGCAACAATAGGTGTTGGCGAGGATGTGGGGAAAAAGGTACACCTGCACATTGCTGGTGGGGTTGCAAATTAGTTCAGCCACTCTGGAAAGCAGTGTGGAGATTCCTTAGAAAATTTGGAATGGAACCACCATTTGACCCAGCTATCCCACTCCTTGGCCTATACCCAAAGGACTTAAAATCTGCATGCTACAGAGATACAGCCACATCAATGTTCATAGCTGCTCAATTCACAATAGCTAGATTGTGGAATCAATCTAGACGCCCTTCAAAAGATGAATGGATAAAGAAACTGTGGTATATATACACAATGGAATATTACTCAGCCATAATGAATAATAAAATTATGACATTTGCTGGTAAATGGATGAAGGTGGAGAATATCATGCTAAGTGAAATAAGTCAATCCCAAAAAACCAAAGGCCAAATGATCTCTCTCATAAGCAGATTTGATGATACAAAACCGGGGTGGGAGGGAGGCAAGAATGGAGGAACGATGGATTGTATAGAGGAAAAAGATGGGTGGGAGGGGTTGGGAGTAGGAAATAGATGGGTGGGAGGGGTTGGGGAAGGAAAAATAATAGAATGAGACAAACTTCATTACCCTATGTACATGTATGATTACACAAATAGTGCAACTCTACTTCATGTACAACCAGAGAAACAACAGTTGTACCCCATTTGTGTACAATGAATCAAAATAAATAAATAAAAAGAAAAGTCAGTGTTTGCATTATTCTACCAAATGTCAAGATTTATGAAGTTTTCTATTTAAAATTGATTCATATATCATAGAAACTTGAAAGATGAAAAAATTGACTTTGTAGATAAACAAAATTAAATAAGAAGATAAAAATAAAAAATAAAAGCTTTCAATTCAGTTAGAATAAAATAAATGAAAGTATTTAGACATTTTGGGATAAGAAGGATTTCTTAAGGCAAAGCACAAAGACTAAAGGAAATGATTAAAACATTTGACTGTGTTAAAACTAAAAATGTGTATGTGGCAAACGACAACAAAATGTGAAAAGACCAGGATAGTCTGTGGGAAGAAATTTGGAATGCAAAAAATTAACAAAGTCAGTATTTCAAATAGATTTTTGAAACCACAAATCAAAAAGAAAAAGAAAACAACCCAGTAGAAAAATAGAAAAAGATATAAAAAGGCAATTCACAGAAGAGAAAACACAAATAGCCAATGAACACATGAAAAAATAGTCAACCTCACTAGAAAGCAATGAAATGCCAATTAAGGTTACAAGAAGATGCCATTTATCAGACCTCAAATTGAGAAAAATCTAAATAGTCCAATAATACCTAATGCTAGTGAGGCTGTGGAGCAATAGAGTTTCTTTTCATTGATAGGAAAATATTAAACTTTGTTTTTTTTTTACAGTACCAGGGGTTGAATTCAGAAGCTTAACTTAACCACTGAGCTACATCCCCAGCCCTTTTTCTGTTTTATTTAGAGACAGGGTCTTGCTAAGTTGCTTGGGCCTCCCTAAATTGCTGAGGCTGGCTTTAAAACGTGCCATCCTCCTGTCTCAGTCTCCCGAGTCACTGGGGTTACACTGTGTGCCACCATGCCTGGCTATAAATTGTCTTATCCATTCTGGAGAGTGGTTTTTAAATACCTGGATTTTAAATATGTAGATCTAAGAGGTACATAATTTGTGTCCCAGCAAATTCCAGTTTCAAACATACTTGTATAGATATTACAGATTATGGAGGCATGTGTAAGAATGACTGCTGCAGCTTGTACGTCAGAACAAATAACTGGGAACATAAAAAACTTTCCATAGGAAAGTGAGTAGATAAATTTGTGGTAGATCCACCAAAATAAGACTTTGAAAAATGATTCATCAAGCATTAACATATACTTTTTGGATGAATTTCACAAATATGGTGAAAGTGGAACAGCAAGTTGTCAAGGAAGTTACCATATGTTATGTTTCATAGAAAGTTTAATAGCATTTGAATACACTTTATACAGTTTAATATATATGTGTATATTATGTGTGTGTATATATATGTATATATATGTACGTACACAGATATATATATATATATATATAATATCTGTGTATATAATAAAGGACAAAGGAATGTGTAGGGATGATAAGAACAAAATTCACCACACAGATAATTCTGAAAGAGATTGGGCAAAACATTTTGGAAGTGTATGTGGAAGTCTTCGATTGTATTTGTACTATTGGGCATGGAGTACATGGTTATTTATATTATTACTTATACCTTTTTGTGTGTCAGAATCATTTCGTAATTCTTTTCCCAAAAGGATACAGATAGTGAAAAGAAAAGGCTAAGCTGCAGCTTTGTTTCATTTTTTTTAAGCAGTAATTCAGTCCTGGAGGTAGGAAATAACCAGAATCAGAATTATATGTTAATACATATATATACAATCAGAAATTATGTTAATATATTCTACATATAATTATATATACAATTATATAATTGTGCATATATGTACTTATATATACACACAATTCTGATTCTGGTTTGATAGCATTGGTTTTATATATAACTTGTATGTATATGTATAAATAAATATATATATTCCCTGAAAGTAATAGTTGTGATTGGAATCTCTAGAAAAAATACCAGTTGGCTCTACTCGTGGAATAATACCCTCTGACTTTCAACATGGGGGATTCACATGCAGCACGTGGTGTAAATACCAAGAAAAGAAAGAGTAGAAAATATTACTCTGCCTTGTGAAGGTTCCTCTTATTGGGCACCTGAAAAAGGTCTTGTGATGGAATTGATGCCAGTAATAGAACAGGAACCAAGAGTAAATATATGACCAGGTGCGGTGGCACACGCCTGTAATCCCAGCAGCTCTGGAGGCTGAGGGAGAAGGATGGAGAGTTCAAAGCCAGCCTCAGCAATTTAGCGAGGCCCTAAGCAAGTGAGACCCTATTGCTAAATAAAAATATAAAAGGGGCTGGGAATGTGGCTCAGTGAATTCAATCCTGGCAATAACAACAAAAGTGTCTGTAGAAAAAGTACTTCTTGATTTCCTAGCTTGATAGCTTAAGAAAAGACTCAGAAAATCAAGGCCTCTCTTAGTTGTAGCCTCTGAGCCCTAGAGATGCCCCACCCAGGAAGTAGAGAAAACCCTCATTTAGAAAACACTCTCCACTAAAGACTCAAAGCAATTATTCTCCAGGCCATCCTAAAAAGGGCAGTCTTTGGAATTAAAAAAAAAAAAATGTCTAGTCAAAGTCAGGGAAGTCAGAGAGTGAGTCAACCAAAAATGAATTGGAAATATTTTAATGTTTATATTAAGAGGCAGAAGTCCAAATGCACCCAGCAAGTCCCCAGCTAAAGTTGCAGATGTTTTTATTTCAAAATGCCAACCACACAATTAACTCTTTAGGTCTACCACTCAGAAACTAACACTCACTCCAGGAGACTCAGGATTGCATTGTCAAAGCTGAGGAATTTTTACCACCACTATACTTACTGTTAACAGAAGAGGGACATTTCATAAGATGTGTCTCAAAGGTACTGAAACCAGCTCATGACCTCTGACTTCAAATGAATTAAAAGAGTTTGCTAATGTTTTTAGATAGCTACTAGGCAACATTTGGTTCTACTGCAATCTCAGATTCTAGGTTGGATATGATCTCTCATTTAGAAAAAAATTATAACTTGTGCACATCCAGCACATTCAAGAGTGATAGTTTAACTATTGCCATGAAAAATCAATTTACAGCATATATCCCCAGGAAAAATTAATAAGACATATTGAGCATTCACAACATAATCTAACAGAAGCCTACTTAAATCTCCATTGAAATTAAACCAATGTTAACATGTTACCCTTGCAGAACAGAGGTCTTTATATATTTTAAAGAAATTTTAAAAATACAAAGTCCTTCCCCAATCTATTTCCCACTCCTCTGTCCTCCAAGTAACCACTGTCTGAAAGTTTGGGTTTATCATTTCGATGTTTATTTCATTATTGCATATGCTAATAAGTGTTAAGACCTTTCAGAACATTATGCCTTTTGAAAATTACTATTGCAATTCAACAGTATGTTTATCTATTTTAACCTTGTTTATATTTTCATATGATTAATAGATTCTATTTATAATAGTTATGTTTATGTTTTATGTGTGCAGAGAACTTCAATGTACATAATGTAGTGTACAATTTAGTTGCATATCTTATGAAGTTGTTTATTATATGCAATTTCTTAATTTATTTTCTTATGCTTAGCTAGGTTTATATTCTTGTGTTCAGTTGATTGGATCTGATGTTTTTATACATTATTTTTATACATTGTTCATACCTTGTTTATTATTATTATCTTCTTCTTCTTATTATTATTATTAGTAGTATTTTGTTTAAGATTTTTTAAAATCTTATTGTTTGCAAGGATTGAACCCAAGTCAACTTAACCATTGAGCCATATCCCCGTCCCTTTTTAGAGTTAATTATTTATTTTTTGACAGAGAGTCTCACTAAATTGCTGAGTCTGGCCTCAAACTTGCAATCCTCCTGCCTCAGTCTCCCAAGTGACTGGGATTACAGGTGTGTGACACAGTGCCAAGGATGCTTGTATCTATTCTTTTGAAAGAGATTGTGCTGGAAATTTTCTTTCTTATACTCTTAATGGATTTTTTCATTAAAACTTTTCTATCATAGGATGAATTAAGGCCTTTTTTTTTTCTTTTCTTTAAGTGTTTGTGTAATTTTAGATAATTTTGAATGCTTACTAAACTTACTGTTCAATATCCTGGGCCTGGTGTTCTTATGTGTATGTGTATGCTGAGAAGTGGAGAGGGATTTTTAACTCTAAGTCCTTCCTCCCTAGTGATTGCTAGTCTAATCATCGGCTGTTTCTGGGTGATCACATATATAGCACACAAAGTTGTGTATGCATGTATATGAAAAATTCAAATACACACATTCAAGAATAATTTTGTCTACCCTTAAATATTACCAAAAATTATACTTGTTACATCTGTAGTTCTACTTTTCCATTCCTAATATTTGTTTTCTACCTCTTGTTTTCTTGACCAATCTTTCAAGTGCTTTGCCATTTTATTGTACTCCTTTGCCCAAACCAATATTTAGTTTTATGTCTTATTATTTCCTTGTATATTTATTCATTTCGCTTTCTCTCTTGTCTTTGCTGTTTCCTTTATTTTATTCTGATGATCTTAGTCTATTTATCATTGACTAAATTTTAGTACGAGTACTTAGCACTTTACTTTTTATTATTTCTATTTTATTAATGCATTAATTTAAGGTCACAACTTTTTCATTTGATACTACTTCAGTTGTATTTTCAAAGTTTAAAGATGTCCCTACCATTTTCTTGGTAATTCAATTTTAAATATGTTTTGTTTAACATTAGAATTTTTCTTTGGCTTATAAATTATTTTATTATCATATGCTTAACAGTTATTGTTTACTCGGTTCCCAGTGCTGTTCTAAATCATATATATGATGGATTCAAGAACTTACTTGTTACATAGTCAAATGACAAAACTACTCTAGTCTCTTTGCAAATAATAAACTAAGCCACGAAAAGTTAAATAACTTGTCCAGAACCGCACAACTAATAAATGATGATGTTGGACTTTTAACTTAGGAAGGCTCAAGAGTCTTTGCTTTTAACAGAGGTATACAATACCCTTCATGGAGAGGGAGAGAGGGAAGGAGGGAGGAAGGACAGAGAGAAAGAGAGAGAGAGAGAGAGAGAGAGATAATGAATATTAATTTTCCAAATAAGAAGCATGGAGTGTTTGAGAGGCTATTCTTTTGTTGTATGTTTCTAACTTTGTTGCATTATCAGAAGAGAATGAAGTTAATATGCAAGTAATTTGTTTGCTATTTATTGAAAGCAGATATTTTTAGCCTATCCCTTGTCTAAATTTTATAAATAATTTGTGCACATTTGAACAAAAATGGTTTTTCCCAACTTGCTAATGTTCTAGATACTTCTGTTAGATAAAACTTTTATCTGATTTGAAGTTTCAATATGCTTTCTCATTCTTTTATTCACTTAATTTATTTCCAAGAATGAATTATTGGTCATTAATTTCTAGAAGAGATGGAGTACTGTATCACTTATGACTGCTGCCTCTGAGCTCAACTTTGACACTATAATCGCACTTGGCATGTTTTAATTCTGATTTTTCTTCTATAATATTTACTTGCCTTTTTGATAGACAGGGTAGAAGATCTCCTGGGTAGCACTATAAAATAAATGACGATGAATGGACTTGCAAACTGGGGGAATAATGGTTATGACCAGCTACCAAGAAATACTTCACAGATCCCAGATATATTCCCCAATAACTGAGTGAGTACCATGCTAATGCTCTATGGGAGGCTGCAAATGGCATCCAATATGGCATTGTAGCAGAGGTAAATTCCCCCTATTCAGATGTCACTATTACGCCCCGTAACTCTCCACATGTGCTTTCTGACAAATGACTAGGTGTTAACTTGAACCTTGCTGTTTCAAATGCAGTACCAAGACTGGCAGAACAAACCCCAGATCTGTTGAACAAAAATTTGTATCTTAACCAGATCCCCATGCTGAAATTTGAAACCTACTGATTCAGAAGAAATATATGTGAACTGTGGACAGAGTGTAGGATATGGAGACACTCAAGATACAAGAATTAGCATCTTTGAAAAGAGCGAATCATACACCAGTGTTATGGTTTACATTTGAAGTTTTCCCCGATGCTCATATGTGAGACAATGCAAGAAGGCTTAGAGGTGAAATGACTGAGTTATAACAGCCTAAACCCAAACAGTGCATGAATCCCCTGGTAGGGATTAACTTGGTGGTAACTATAGGCAGGTAGGGTGTGCCTGGAAGAGGCGGGTCCCAGGGGGCGTATACATTTTGTCCTCATTGAGTGGAGCTCTCTCTCTATGGTTCCTGATCATCAATATCTGGAGCCACTTTCACTGCACTCTTCTGCCATGATGTTCTGCCTCACCTTGAGCTCCGAGGAATAAGCCAGTCTTTTATGAACTGAGACCTCTGAAACCATGAGCCTCCAAATAAACTTTTCCTCCTCAAATAGTTCTTGTCAGGCCTTTTTGGTCACAGCAGTGAAAAAGGTGACTAAAACAGACAGCATGACCTGTAAAAATGTAGCTAGAAAACACTTTACTTTCTTGCATCACAGTAAATGTGTACACGTGTGAGTATTACTGACTGTGGTGGCAGCAGCAATAGTAGCAGTAGCAATGGTAGCGACAGAAGAGAGGTGGGAATTCCTTACACAGAGTTTATGTTCATTGCAAATGTGATAGAATTTAACTACAGACTGATATAAAGGGATTTATGATTTTCTAAGTCATTTCTGTAGCAAAGTGTAGAAAAAGACGGAAGGAAAAGCGAGAGGCAGACAGACCATTAGCAGAATATTGTTATGATCCTGATAAAATTGATGAAGAGTTTGATTAAGGTATTGGCAGTGGAGATGTAAAGAAGGGTTATTGTTTAGAAGCGAGAGTCTGCACACTGAGTTCCTGCTATGTTAGTTTGGGTCTTTACATTGACTATGACCACTTCAAAGGAGATAGCAAATGTTCAAGGTGATTCTCTAGAGAGGGAAGATGGGGATTAGCTCTACCTGACCTCACTCTCCTGTCTTCCTGTATTATTTTTCTGGTGTTCTCCATTCAAACTCAATTAAAATTGGGAGGCAAAGGCTCTTTCTATATAGTAAATCCAAAGCAGAAGGAGGAGAACAGAGAGTGGAACTGAGGGATAAACAGAAACCAGCGCAATGTAGATGCTGGGTTGATACCCCAGGTGAAAAGGTCCCCTTTTCCCCTCTCCTATGCAAGGAGAATATTCTATGTCCATCAGTCAGTTCCCCAGACAACAAAAATGAAGAATTAGATGAAAAACCACAAATAAGGAAAATATGAGCAATGAGAATATAAACAAATTTCAACTTATAATGTTAGGAAGGTTCCAGGGAAGTGAATGCATAGTGAAATGTATCTGAGGAACTGCACATTCTTAACAATATGCAGATTAAAAGGATGACACTAGATGATAGAAAAACATGGAGTTTTAAAATTCATCAATTGCTTTTCTTTCTTTCTTTCTTTCTTTCTTTTTTTTTTTTTTTTTTTGTCTGAAGAAATGGAAAACAGAGAAGCTTGGAGATTTACCAGGACTGAGTTCCTTCACAGTCAACAATTGGCTCTTAAACTTGCAAAATATTTGGAGCATGTGTTTTTCTTTGCTTGTTAGTTTTCCCACACTACAGATTTTCTAGATTTTGCTAACCCAAGTGCCTGGCTCATTTCTCCTTCAGCATCCTTATGCATTTCCTCCATGGATCAAATTCCCTGTCTAAATTAGTGCACATTTTTCCTGAAGAAAGAATCAAATAAATGAGGATAAAAATGGGACATTTTTATCTTAACATAAAGGCAAATAGTCTTAGTATTATTTGTTTCAGTTTCTTTAATTAAGAATTATGCCAGAATTGTACAAGAGAATTAAGAAAAAAAATCATCTATGTTGATGTTCATTTTTTAATCATATTTAAAGTTACTTATTTGTTGTTTCCTTGGTAGCAGATACGTTTGCTTTTTGGGGTTATCTGGGGACAGAGAAAGAACAGAAAGAAGAGGGAAAATTCTTGCAAAGGAGTTTTATTTCTTTTTCCTTTCTGGTCCTGATTTCCTTGAGAAATAAAAGTAGACAGGAAATCCTATGTTGTGTGGGGCTGAGGAGCTGGGGAAGTGAGATGTAGAGAGATACCCAGGGAAGTCTACTGAGGCTTTCCTTGACTCACGAGACATGGGAAGACATGAGGAAAAAGTAGATTCTAGACCCTGGTGAATAGAGGGTGGAGGGGTTGCTTTAGGGGTCTCTTATTTATTTAATTTGGTATCAAGGATTGAACAGAGGCCCTAACCACTAAGGTACACCCCCAGCCACTTTTATTTTTTATTTTGAGACAGAGTCTCCCTAAGTTGTTTGGGCCTCACTAAGTTGTTGTTAGGGCTGACCTGCCTCAGCTTCCCTGGCCACTGGGTTTATAAGCATGTGCTACCATACCTGGCAAAGGGGCTTTTATTTTAAAGCGGCCACTGAAGCTGCTAGTCTGGGGGTAGCTTTCTGGAGGTTCCTATAGTTCTTTGATGTATAGTTTGGAAATATAAAGGAATTTCTAGGAGCATTGACTTCTGTTCCAATTATAGGCTTATGAGCATTTTCTCTAGGCAGTCTTAGCCCTCACTGTATGCTTGACCAATTACAAGATGTGCTCGAACTTAAAAAAACTTCATTACTCACATCCATGGGTGGATTGAGTCAGTAGAGAAATTTAAGCAATGTTATTAAACAGGTAAGACAGCTTTGATTTATCTTCTAATCACTCATTATATAAAAAAAATTAAAAAATATGTTTTTGTGGAGAAAATGGGGTGGACGAGGAGTAGATATATAAACTATCTTGTGTAAATGGAAAACCTGTCACTCAAGGATCCTACTATGGAAGCTTTATATCTTTGTGTCTAACAAGTAATTATGTAATCAGAATATACATCTAAATGAGAACTTCACCTTTGTAATAGAACCACCAATTTCAAACTTTAAAAATATCTAAAATTGATAATTTACTCATTCTATCATTTATTGTGCACAAATTATGTGCCAAGAAATGTTGGGTTCTGTTTATATAGAAGTGAACAACTTGGGAGACTGAGGCAGGAGATTGCAAGTTCAAAGCCAGCCTCAGCAACTTAGATCCTGTCTCAATAAAAAATGAAAACTACTGTGGATGTGACTCAGTGGTTAAGCACCCTAGGTTTAATCTCCAGTACAAAAAAAAAAAAAAAAAAAAAAAAGAAGAAGAAGAAGAAGAAGAAGAAGAAGAAGAAGAGAATGAGAAATTTCTCTGTTCTTATGAAACTTACCATTTACTGCTTAATCCTACAACCAGTGGAAAAACACACTCAGTTATAACTCTAGGTGTCCAATGTGAATGGCACAGAGCATCAATTTAGTCCTTTGTTGTATGAACAACAAAAATAACTTTTGCCTTGCAATGGAACCACCATTTGATCCAGCTATCCCACTCCAGGTTTATACTCAAAGGACTTAAAATAAGCATACTACAGGGATGTAGCCACATCCATGTTTATAGTAGATCAATTCATAATAGCCCAACTATTGAACCAACCTAGATACCCTTCAACAGATGAATGGAAAAAGAAAAGGTGGTACACATACACAATGGAATATTACTTAACCTTAAGAAGAATGAAATTATGGCATTTGCATGTAAATGGATGGAACTGGAGACTATTGTGCTAAGTGAAACAAACCAATCCCAAAGAATCAAAGGTCAAATGTTTTCTCTGATATGTGGATGCTAATTCACAATAAGGGGTTGGGGGCTAAAGAAAAATAGAGGTATTTTGGGTTAGGCAGAAGGGAGTGAAGAGAAGGGAGGTGGTATAGAGATAGGAAGAATAGTAGAATGAATTAGGCATTATTACCCTATGTGCCTATATGATTACATGACCTATGTAATTCTACATCATGTACAACCAGAAGAGTGAGAAGTTATACTCCATTTATGTATGATGTGTCAAAATGCAATCTACTGTCATGTATAACTAATTAGAACAAATTAAAAAAAATTTTTTAAAGTCTTTTGCTGTAGATTATGCACATTTTTCTAGTTAGGGTTGGACACAGGAAACATCTACTTTCAGTGTTTTCACATCTTGTGTATTAGTACTTTTGTTAGTTGTCTTTCCATTACTATTACAAATAGTTGAGAAAAACTTATAGAGAAAAGGTTTATTTTGGCTCACAGTTTTGACGATTTTGGTCTGTGACCTATTGGCCCATTGCTTTGGGATTATAGCAGCAAATCATGGTGGGAGAAGGTGGAGGAATAAAACTGTTCACCTCATGACCTGGAATGAAAGGAAAAGGAAGGATAAAAGGGGCTTTGCCCCCAATAACCAGAAGACCTCTTACTAGGCTTCACCTCAAAGTTTCCTTGTTCACCCAGCAGTGCCAAGGTGGGTTCTAAGCCTTTAACAAATCGGTCTTTGGAGACCAATCCAGATACAGTATCACTCTCATGACTTCAATGGAAGCTTCTTACCTTCAATCTGGAGTCCATCCTGTACCACAATATTAACTTGTACGAATGGGCATTAAGTTTAAAGGACGGATATTTCTGGAGTTACTGCCCTTCTTAAAGTAACCTATCAAATAAGAACAAAAGTTTTCAAAACTTTCTAAATTGTAAGAAGTAAAGTAAGACGATAATTTGACAGGCATTTTGTAGTTTCTATGTTTGCTTAAGGACCTGCTTTGATTAATTTGTTATTAAATATGAGCAAAAGCTTCTCCCAATGTTCGTTTTGTTTTGATGTGACTGAGTCTGTAACAGCAAAGCAAATACTTTTGGCATTTTTGAAAAGCTAGTAGAGACTCCACCCAGGTAAAGAGAATAATAAGCTTATGATGCTTTGTTCTTATTAGCAATGAGCATATTTTTAAAATGAATATCTTTATTTTCAACATCAATCCTATCATTAATTTTCAAGTTCTTCCTCTGAAACATCTTTGAATATCAGGATTTGGTACAGACTTTGAAGAAAGAAATCTTAAGCAGGATGTCTCTGTGGTATTCCAAGTGAACAGGATTCATCAACAGTGATTTCTATTTTTATAAATGTCTGAGATCATGTGAGGTTATGAAAAAGAGTTTGTCTATTTATTATAGTAAGTTCCTTCATGTTCTCCCATGACTAGAGCAGACACAAGACTAATGATTTATCTTTTCACTCTCTGTATTTACTTTGAGAACAGTAACTTTTCTACAACTGATTTATGTCTGTATCAAAAATGATTTCTGAACAGAATGAATCAAACACCATTACCCTATGTAGATATATGATTACACAAATGGCATGCCTTTATTTCATAAAAAAATGATTTCTGTTAAATATTTGCATGTTACATACACAGTCTTCAATTTTCATAACATTGATGTAATTTATTATAATATATATTGATTTTTCTGTAGTGTAAAATGCTACAAATTAAAACAAAATCAGACTGAATTAAAGATGTATCAATTACAAATATTTAAAGGAAGACAGTTTCATTACTTCCCCAAACATACAGAAAGAGTGCAATTGTTACTAATGAAATTCTTTAGATAATACAGTTTAATAATTAATAATGAATATCAGTTAATATCTATCCAGTATATGAAAATAGTTTAAGAACAAAAATCCTAAAAATGTGCTCTTAGCATTTCAAAGCATATTCTGAAAACATATGTTCTCTCACATGCAAAAATGTATTTTATCATTGGTTTAGGAGTTTTAAATCTGAACATATGTCTTCTCCAAATATCATGAATTTGAAAATGTACAATATTCAGACAATTTTTCATGTAAGAAATGTCAATACGGATGATATTTTAAAATATTTATAGCAATTGTTTGGGTCCCTTAAAAGTTCATGTAAAGCTCTATTTTATTGATTTGTTTGGATTTCTTAGATGGTTTCATAACTTGAAAGTATCTGATACATAGCACTGTATAAAATTGATAAATCTCAGGCTTGAGTCTATACTCAGTGATCTTCTGCAGCTATTTATACATACCTCAGTGTATCTGAAATCAGACATCATAGGCTTTAGATATGGATCTTGTATGAATAGAGTATACTGCCCTATTCCCATTGGATGTAAATAGTAGGAATGCCCTTTAATCAGAAAATTCATAAGCCCGTGTACCTACAATAAAATTCTTACTCACTGTCTAGAGTACCTGACTGCTCAGGACTTTTAAGGGTTGATTACAGTAGTGGACCCAATCATTAGCCCCTCCCTTTCTCTATACCTCTGTTAGGTTACTTTTCATCTTCTCCCATTAAAGGAGGCAGAAAAAATTTTTCTGTCCTTTAACTCTGAGTTCAACTGTGTGATATATTTTTTTTCAAAAGTGTTAGGTAGAAGTAGCAGTGGGTTTGCTTTAAGCCTAGGTCTCTAGAGAACTATAATGTTTCCACTTGCTTTCCTGCATCTTTGCAATCACCATGGTGACAAGTCTGAGCTAATCGGCAAGAGGATGAGAAGTGCCTCAAAGGAAGCCAGCCTGCATGTGCAGATCCGCCAGCACATATCCTAGAGGCCAACAAGTTCAGCCTTTACACACACATAGCAGCTTAGTAGGTCTGTAGCTGATTTCAGATACTCAAACAATAAATGCTTATTCTTACATGCCACCAAAACTTTTGTTTTATCGTTACACAGCAAAAACTAACTGATACAACTAGATAAGAAAACTCATCACATTCAAAGCATAAAAAAGAAGTTTATGTGATGGTTTCTCAAAGTGTAAACCACCCACCTCTGATTTCAAAATCTTTTTAAGTGTGCTTAGTAGAATGCAGATGCCCAAGTCACACCTCAGACCCACTGAATCAGAATCTTTGGGGAGAGGTAATTGAAAAAAATATATATCCCAGTAAGCATTTAATATCCTAGTAATTACTACAGACATTAAAATCCAAAGATTAAAATCTTTGAGCTTAATCTCTGGAGAAAACATCATTTTACCTCCCAGATGGTGACAGCAGAAAATTTCCCAAGACAAATATCAATGGGACTTTTTTTGGAGACCCTCCTTAAGTTGCCCTTTTGGCTAAATTCCCACAAGTTAAAAAAAAAAAAAAAAGCATATGAGTCACAGAGAAAAACTACCATATACAGAATCTCATGCCCTATTTATGAATACATCATGTCTGTTTCATCTTCTGTCAATAAAGTGCTTTAAAGTTCTGATGTGTTTTTGCACAATAGACAGATTTCCTGGCAAAAGCACACAGGCAAGATGAATTAAGTCCTCGGCTAACATTCACAGTGATCTAAGTTTTTCAAACTCTACATGATAAGAAAGTTATTTTCAGACTTTTCCTCACACACAAAGGATGTGGAAAGTCCTAGATTTTATAACTATAACTATAGATATAACCTCAAAAGAAATATGAATTTCCTTTTCTTCTTGTTTGTGAGCTTTAGACAGCTCATGTGAGATGGATGATACTAGATGTTCATATGACAGAGTTGGACCATAAAAACTCATAATTTTTGGACTTTGAGTTATTTATTTCCCTGGATTAAATTGCTTAAATAACTTACATTATTGTTCCTTTTTTATCCTGAAATCTTAATAAATGCTTTTTGTGTGCCTTTAGTTTTATGATTAACTTATTCTAATGTTATTATTAAAATAAAAATGCAGCTGACTGGGCATTGTTTTAGTCAGGATTTTCCAGACAAATAAAACCAAGAAGAGAATACATATGCTTCCGCCTACTCCTATCTGCAGACTAGGTCTGGACTGGAACTTACTCCATCGGATCTCTTGGGTCTCTAACTTGCTGGCTACAGATATTGGGACTTTGTTCAACCTTTGTAAATGTATAAGTCAATTCCTTATGATATATATATATTTAATACATTTATATGGCATAAATATATAATGATATATATTTATTTATATGGAGAGATTTATTATAAGACACACATATATATGAACTCATTGTAGATAAACCCAGAACTCACACACACTCTCTCTCACACACACACACACACACACACACAGATGCATATATGCACAGATACACACACACACACACACACACACACACACACACACAAAAGGAGAAAGAAAATTCTCTCAAATTCAGGCATTTTGCTCTATTCGAGCCTTCAGTGGAATGAAGAAAGCCCACCCACATTTTCTTTACCAGGCCTTCCAGCTGAAAAGTTAATCTCATTCAGAATTTCCTTCACAGATATATCCAAAATAATGTTTTATCAAATGTGAGGGCACCTCATGGCCCATTCAAATTGACACATAAAATTATACATCATAATGTCCATCACACTTGTACCAATTATGTTTAAATGACAAATACATGATTTTAGAGGTCAGGATTTTTGAGATGAAATATTTTTGTACATATTGTATTTGATGACTTTGTTAGCAACTAGAAACATAGTTTCCAAACCTGGTTGCACATGAAATAATTCATTAAAAGTGAATGGAAAAAAGAGTAGTTAAATTTCTTACCTTACTTCCATCTCCTAATTGCAAAGGTGTTTAGTTTGTATAATAATTAAATACACTTAAAAGATTGGTTAGTAAATAAAAGAAATGTAATTATCAGAGAAAGTTCTGATATAATAATGATTCAATCATAGCATTTTAAAAAATTAAAATCCAATTAATTAATTTTTTATAGCAGTATATTTAACTTTTCAGGACACCTGACAGTTTTATAATGCCTAATATTTTGTTAAATAAAATTAAAAAATAATTCTTAAATTATTTTAGGTGAGTTAGACATTCATTTATTATTATTATTATTATTGTTATTATTATTATTATTTTGAAGAATTTGGTATTGAACCTGATTGAAAGATTTATTTACAGGATGCTTATAGTCTCCTTCTTATAAGGCATATAGGTTTTTCTAATTGTTACTGTAATTAATTGCATGTAGTTAAATTAGCATCTTGATGTATCTTAATTATGTTTTTCTTTTGAGGATGATGGAAACTATATATAACTTTTATAACAATATGGTTGTTTGTCCTTGAAATGTTTGTTCTAAGTGAGACTAGAGCTTCAGGAAAAATATGTGACAGTAATTGAATAGTTGCAAGTTATTGTGATCAGTATTTTTCAAATGCAAATGGGCAGAATCCCAATTTTTAAAATTATACAAGAAAAAAAGTGGGGGCATATTTGCTCACATAACTTAAGAAACCAGAAGTAGATCTTCAGATAGAACAAAATTCAGATGTTTAAACAATGCTCATAGAAATACATCTTATATCTATTATAGAGATATTCAATCTCTCTCTCTCTCTCTCTCTTTCTTTCTCTCTCTCTCTCTCTCTATCCACCCATCCATCCATTCATCCATCCATCCATCCTTTCATATGTTTGTATGTATTGTGTTATTCAATTTGATCAATTTGAGCTATAACAGAACACCATAGACAGGGTGGTTTGCACAGAAGAAATTTTTTTCCTACAGTTCTGAGATCAGGTTGTCTGCATGGTTAAGTTCTGGTGAGAGTCTTGTCCCTGGTTTGCAGAAGGTTGTTTCCTTGCTGTGTCCTCCTGTGGCAGAGAGGGGAGAAACAAGAGACAAATGTCTTGTGTCTCTTCTTATAAGGACACCAGTCCCATGGTGAGGGCTTCACCCTTATCACCTGATTATTTCCTACAGGCCCTGCCTCCTAATATCATCACCCTGAGGTAGGGTTTCCACATGGATTAAGGAAGGACACAAGTTTACAGTCCATAGCATGTAGTCTTTCACTTTTAGGTTAATTATTTTCAATCTTCACCTCTGGGCTTATATTCTCCTTGGTTCATGATTTCAATAAACACATGAATCATTTTGTCTCAATTGTTTTAGTAAAACTGGTAAGGATAACATTCACTGCTCTAACTGAAATTCATTCCTTTTGCCTGAGGCTAAAAGGAAGAGATGAACTCTGTAGCCAAGCAACCCCACATTCATGTTCTTTGGGGATGTGGGATGGATTTATCTTAGCACAACCATATGAAGTAGAGGTGAGGTACATGTGGTTAACCAGAGAAAACTCAAGCTGCCATACAAGAAACTGAGGAAATGGGTTTAGCTAAAAACAGCCTGTGTTAAACAGCCACCATAATTTGATTGATTTATATTTTATAGATTTCTAAATTAATGTTAGGTAAATATATTTCAAAAGCTTATGGCCAGGAATGGTGGCCCATGCCTGCAAATCCAGTGGCTCAGGAAGCTGAGGCAGGAGGATCTCAAGTATAAAGTCACACTCAGCAACTTAGCAAGTCCCTGTCTCAAAATAAAATATAAAAAGGGCTGGGAATGTGGCCCAGAGGTTCGATCTTTTGGGTGGGGAGATAAAGAAAACCACAAAAGTATTAAGATTAGTTCAATCCCTGTAGATAATTACTATCCTTGCAAAACTTGATTTGGCTAAAAACTAAACCAGGACACAATGTTCTTGTCTTCACAGGACTCTTACCAAACACCTTGGAAAAATACTGTCTTATGAGACACTGAATGAAAATAATCTACAGAAATATAAAATTATCCTGAAAAATGAATATGATGAATGTGCAGTATTATCAAAATATATGAGCTATCCTTCCAAAATATCAATTTTAATGAAAGTTAAATAGGGTGTATTTAAGAGCTTGATTTAAATTTGTTCCAGTGGTTACACATTCCAGAT
This sequence comes from Sciurus carolinensis, assembly GCF_902686445.1. Classification (NCBI taxonomy): domain Eukaryota; kingdom Metazoa; phylum Chordata; class Mammalia; order Rodentia; family Sciuridae; genus Sciurus; species Sciurus carolinensis. Next base: position 46,744,885 of record NC_062216.1, on the reverse strand, counting down.
GTTTACATTTATTACTTGCTTGTTAATAAACACAGATTTGGAGTTAACTGACTAATTTGTGCTTTTCATTTTGTTCTATATTTATGGCTCTGTGTGCCAAACTTGCCTTCCTAGAATACTGTGTAATTCTTTTATTCGGAAAGGAAATAACATCCACCAGATGGTGTAAGTACACATGCATAAAGCCCAGATGTCACTATGTTCAAAACTTCTGTTCTGATGAGTGGAGATAAATGCAAACATGCATCACACAATGGCTAGCGCTGAACATTATTCAAATTCAAGGGGGATGTTGAGAATGTTCACTACTATTAAAATTGTTCCTCATTTAAAATAATGAAAAATTAGATAGTTTAGGATCCTGGTAAAATCTTTTTTTTTCTTTCTTTTTTTTTTTTTTTTTGCCTGAAAATCCAGTAAATTTTGAATTAAGGTTAAACTGTCATCCTCAACAACAACAACGGTATTATGATATTATGTAACTAAAGCCATACAGTGGTAAGATTTAGGAGCCTCTCAGGGGTCTTTAGATGATGCCACTTGAAAAAGTGAAAGTTAATGTGATGACGGGTGAAATAAATTTAGGAGGTGTTCCACTGTGCCCTGGCGTGAAAATCCTTGGGGGACTTGGTGAAGTTCTGTGCAATAAGCACTACGTGGAAAAAATCACAAACAGGAATTCACCCAGAAAATAGCAGCTGTGTCCTCTGGGGAATGCTTCTTAAAAATGGGGATAGTCAAACTGCAGCAATGAAGACTTACAAGAGACAAAACACTGTCACAGCCTGCCATGTGAAAGGATCCGTGAAGTGGACATAGGTCCTGGTAACATAAACTAAAGCATCCACATATTAGGGTTGATTCAATACATGGAGTATTTTGGAAAGATTTGAAATTCCTGCATCGGGTGCTGTTATGGTTTGGATATGAGGTTCCCTCAAAGTGTTATGGAGTGTGGGAGAATTACAAACCACCACCCAGATTGAGCCAAATTGAAAGGAGTAAAAGGTCCTTTAATGAGCATGCCAGCAAGGGGCTGGGAACAGACTAAGGTCTCAAAGAATTTCCAGCACCTGAATTTTGGAAGTACAGAGTTTATAAAGGCAAAACCCACAAAATTCACGAGAACAATTGAGGTACACGTAGATCAGAAAGACCCTGTTGAGACAGATATTTTGATTATGTGAGAGAATTGTTTTGATTATACATTTCAGAGTCATTTTGTTATACATCAGGGCTATAGTCTGGGATGTGTGAAGATCCTACGGTACTATCAACATAGATACAGCTGTCAGGAGGCGGAGAAGAAGACATTTTAAGCAAGCATAAAATGGAGTCAGGTCAGAACAAAATGGCATTACTTTGGTTCCTTTCCATTTCCAAAGCTCCCATGTTAATGAAGGAATGTTCAGAGGTAAAATGATTGCATTATGAGAGCTGTAATGTAACCAGTGAATCAATGGCTTTGATGGATTAATCATTTGAAAGGACTACTGTGTGGGTGATAACTGTGGGCAGATGCTGTGTGGCTGGAGGAAGGTTGCTGGGGTTGTGCCCTTGGGGATTGAATCCTGTCCCCAGGGCTCCTCTCTTTCTCCTTAGTTCCCAGCCTCCATGAGCTGAACAGCTTTGCTCTGTTGCCTCTTTCCACCATGATGTTCTGTCTTACCTCAGGTCCAGAGCAATGGACTCAGACCACCATAGACCGATCCTCTGGAAGCATGAGTCAAAATAAAACACACAGGCTAATTTACCAATGATTGCAAAATAAACGGTGACCCAGAATTCCTTCAAAAGTTTTTCTGATGCAAAACCCAATCATGCTCTACATAGGTAATTTTTATGATCAAGATTTTATAATCCATTGTTCAATATAGGAATTACTGAAGTGTATTTCAAAGGGAATGACAGATGATTGATTATGCAAGAGTGCACAGATCCTATTGTGTCCAAGAGCAAGCCTAATGTGGTCTGAGTCACATGCTTGATAAAGGCTGTTTATTACTGGTTGGGAGAACAAATTCAATACTAACAAGGGCGGAAACAAAGAGATCGCCAGGAAAAATGCTTAAAAGTAGGCAGAAAGTGAGAGATAGTAATACAGATGGAAAGGAGTGGATAGGTTCTAGTGATAAAATCAGCTTTACTGAGGTATAATTTATATACTATAAAGTGAAGATAATTTAAATCCAATGGATTTTGGCATATTTATGCATGCTTAGTTATATTTTTGAGGAAACACAATCAGAAAATAAGGAAGAACTCTTGAGTAATAGAAAGACAATTTGCAAAATAAAAATGAAGTGTTGGGAAATAAATTGAGGGAAACTTCCAGACTGCAGGACAAAGAAACAAAGGAACTAGAAATATGGACAGAAAAGATGGCAGATTATTACTCCAGGTTGCTGCAACAGAATACCACCGATTGGGTGGCATAAATTTATTTCTCACAGTTCTAGAAAGCACCTCTGCTGTTAATTTTCTTATGAGAGAGCACTGATACTATGCTTGGAGGCTCTGCCCTCAAGGCCTGATTGCCTGCCAAAGCTCCTACCTCCTAATACCATCACACTGGGGGTTAGGAATAAAACATGAATCTTACAATAACCTACTCTTTGAGGTTATAACAGAGACATAAAGGATCATTCCAACTCCAAACTATAGTTTGAGCATCCTTTACTTGAAAATTGGAAATCAAATAAAATCCTAAGCTTTTGGAGCACCAACAAGATGATACAAATGCAAAATTCTACAACTGATCTCATGTGATGGCTCACAGTCAAAACAGAGGCACTAATAATATTATACAGCCTTCAGGCTATGTGTATTCTGCGTATATGAAATAGAAACAAATTCGTGTTTGAACTTTGTACCTATTCCCAAGATATCTCACTTGTATGTGCAAGTATTTCAAAATAAACATCAAAATAGGAAACCCTTTTGGTCCCAAGTATTTCAGATAAGGGAAATTGAATTATAGTAATTTTTAAAAAGTGAACACAAGGTGTAAAAGTTTTATGTTTGTTTTGCTTAAAAACAAACAAAAAGTGAACACAAATGATATAAAATATGTTCCACAAATTTCATAAGGGAAGAAATGACTCTGAAAGGAACAATAATAGTTTTCTCCTCAGCAACACTGATTAAATGACAGGTAACAATACCTTTGCAATTCTGAGATGCCAATTATTTCCAGCCTATATTTCTTTCTTAATTTTTTTTTAAAATTTTTACTGACTGCATTTTGATTCATCATACACAAATGGGGTAAACTTTTCATTTCTATGGTTGTACACAATGTAGATTCGCACCATTCTTGTAATCATACATGTACACAGGGTAATAGGTAATAATGTCTGTCTCAGTCCACTATCTTTCCTTCCCCCAAGCCCCTCCTGCCCCATTTCCCTCTACACAATTCAAAGTTCCTCCATTCTTCTCTTATTGCCTCCTCCCCCCACCCGACCCTCGTTATGTATCATCATCCATCATCCACTTACCAGAGAAAACATTCAGCGTTTGGTTTTTTGGGATTTCCAGCATATATGTCTACACCAAACTACTAATTGAGTATGAGGGTAGATGGATTTTATTTTTTGATATGCTTAATATCAGAAAATTTACATTTTGCACATCCTGTCTTTGAAGTTTGAGAATACTTTGAAAGAAAAAAAAAGAAACAAAAGAAAAAGAAAAACCAAATACCAAAAACAAACAAACAAACAAACAAACAAACATGGAATTCAGAAAGTGGTGGATCCAAATAAAAGTAGTAAAGGGGAACATTGTAGAGAGTCGTAAGGGGAAGGCCCAGAGTGCCAGAATCAGAAGAGATGATGGAATTATCTTGGAATTACCTTTCTGGGAATAAAACAGAAACTTGGGAATAAGGGAAGGGGAGTTTAGGGGAGGTGGGAGGAAGGCAGAGTATGTCTGCTACTCAGAGGCACAGAAGACTTGATGCTTGGCCTGTATAGGAGTAAGTCACTTCCCACATACCACGTGGCTCTGCAGTACACATTATTAGCAATGGTAAAATAATTGAAACCATTTTTGTTAGTATCCACTAATCAATCTATTTCAGAGATTGACTCGACAAAACAATATAAATACCATCAACTCCAATGATATGAAAGTAAACAGTGGAAATATTAGATGTGGAAGGGGTGGGAGGCTGGAGGGAAGGGGCTTAATGATACTTTCCTCAGCAAGGAAGAAAGAGAAACTATCAATGATGGATCCAGAAAAGGTGGTTTAAATTCATTTTTAAAATTTGCAATAGAAATCTGGGAGACATCAGTAAGCAATGAAATAACTCCTGGAAGGAAAGAACAAGAAAAGTGCAGTCTGAGGTAAATTTCCTATCAGATGAGAAAGTCGGTAAATGATATCTATGAACAATAAATCAAAAACATCAATATTAACACATAATTCAGAAAAATAGAGATGTTTCCTAAAGTCATTCAGGGCACCCAATGACTTTTGTCTGGGAAAGCAGAAATGGAGAAAAGGAGAGGTCAGACCGATACTGATTTTCATCCTGAATTCTTCATAAATATTTGGTTTTAAAAAATAACATATGCTTCCTGTATATGTCAGATAAACATACTTTTTAAAATGCAAAGCTCTGATACTGCTAATTAACAATAGTTTTTAAATATTAAATGCATTGAAACTCTTAATTGTTATGATTTGCCTTATATTCATTTATGACATTCATCCAATAATTTCTTAATAAATTGAAAACATATAAACAGGATTAAAAGTATGCCAGGATACAAATACATAAAAGTGGTGCTATTGTCTTTGATGAAGAAAATAAAGGACATGAAATAGATGAGAGGAAAACCCTGTGATACTTTTCTGGAGTGTGCTTCAGTTGATAAATATCTTATTTGTATGTTCTTTCCTATTGCTAGGCAATAGAGATATTTATACAATTACATCACCAATTTTTATTATTATGCACTGGAAACTTCAATAATAAATGAGAACTCATCTTGCTCACTGAACTCAATTCAGAACAGTTTCAGTTTAAAAAAAAAATTGGAAGAATTATGGAAGCAACCAGCCAAGCACTAATAAATATCACATGTACCACAAATTACACAAGATCTGAATATAATCTGTTCTTTGTTAGCATCAAATAATTATTCAGTAGTATGAGTTTTCAATTAACTACATATTAAGGATATTCAATAGTTGTGGGTGATAAATCTCATAGCAAACATAAATAAGTTTAATAATCAATGATCTGTGCTTTATTGCCATTTCTTGATGTCATATTAGCCATTAAATTCTGAATATTTTTTAATTGGAAGTATTTGTATAAAAGTTAAAAGGATATGATCTTTACTATTCAAGATTATTGTTGGTTAATATTGTTGGCATATTTATATTCTAGGAAACTAATATTACACAAACTGAATTGGCATACTCTTATTTCTTGGCTAACAATAACATTCATGGCCTGTGACTGTGGAAACATGAACCTGAAAGAACCCCAAAACTTCTACATCTCAGTGGAACCAAGGAAAGAAACATGCAGATTCTGACTAGAGATATTTAATTTTTAATAAAAAAGTACATCTTAATTAAAATTTTACTTTGATTAAATTTCTAGACCTTTAAAGAATGCCCTTGAATCACTACATGATATTTGACAGGGATTTTGATTAACTTGCCTTGGGACGTCCTCTTGTCAGGCTCCATACTCAAGTTGACTTCTGTTTTGACTCTTCCGTTTTCTCTTTGACTTGTCACACACTATTTCCCTTTTTGATCCTTCTATATAAAATTGATATTATATAAATCTCAAACACTTTCCTCAGTGGGTATACTGCCTACACTACCACTGATAACTGATGGGCACTTTCTGATTGAATTGTCCTTTTAAATTTTTAGCATGTTTAATGCAACTCATTTTTATTATGTAGAAGATAATTATGTAAGAGCCTCGGATAATATGAATATCACACAAACACCAGATGGTGGTAGCACAGGGAGAGGAAAGGACTGCTCCAGGAACCTGACCTAGGCTAACATTTAATAGCTGCATTTTTGTATCTCTTTCAGATAAATTATGTCAAATTCCCAATTTTTGTTTATTTTGAAGAAGCACAATTTGGAATAATATCAATAAGATCCAATTACAGTGGAATATGTTGCTTTTCCTTGATAATTACATATTACCGGCCTCCAACCTTAAGATACATAAAAGGAGAAAATATATTGAGAATTTTTAAAGAGAAGGAAAAGAGAAGGGAGACAGGAAAATACAATTCTAATGAAGATCATCTGCTTAAATATGGCCCAACGAAGTCATCTGAGCATGCATTTAACTTCTGAACTACTTAGAGAAATTCACCCTTTATATAAAGATAAAGAAGCCAATCTTTTGTAAGATTCCATGCATGGCATGTGTGATTGGAAATTAGAATTAGAATGTGTTGACGACATGTGGGTTAATGGTGAGGTGTTCTCTAAATACTTGAACTGATAATTTATTTTTTATTTTTTATTTTAGAACCCAAACTTTAAAAGGTTAAATTATTGCTCATTATGGATCATCCATCAGCAGGCATTCTCTGGCACAATATATGGTCTTTACTAGATCTTTCTAGAAGGAACTGATCCTTGGGCTTTTGACTGGGCCATGAAGCTACCTGATTGCAGGTATAGAGAGAGCTGGTCAGGAGCCCCTGTGTGCTAGCAGCACCTAATGTGCTGAGTCTCTTTATGTCTTTTTATTCTACTCTTAAAATTTCATTTCCACTTGAAAATGAATCTCAATTTTTAAAATGTCCTTGAAGGAATTATTTTTTCAAACCCTTTAGGCATGTGATCTCTAAAGCACTGTTAGATTTTGGCAGAGATGTACTGCAGCATCACCCACTCCACCAAATAACCAATCAGAATTTCAGAACAGGTATGAAGCACAGGAAGCAATTATCTCCTCAGTCAATTTATAAAAGTGTAACTAAAGATCTTATTTGAACATAGGAAGGTAGTGACTGTTTATTTAGCCAAGTGATTGAATTTTATCAAGCAAAACATATAACTTCCTATTGAAAAGTAGAAATAAACCCAGAAATAAAAAAGTCATGGTTTCTTTAGTCTCCAAATGTCATGTAACTTTCATATTTTTTATTACTTAAAAAAAAAACATTAGTGAGATTACTTTTGGTAGAGTTTTCATAGAGCACTGGGGCTTTCTTTCTTTCTTTTCTCCCCCCCCCCCTTTTTTTTTCCTGTCCCCCATACAGGCAGTTCTTCTCTGTTCTTTAGTTATAAAATCTAAATAATGACATAAAAATTTTTAATTACTTATAATGCCAGAAATCTATCAAGGCTATTTTGTGTCCTCCTGCCTTATCTTTGGCAGAAGCATTTAGTGGCACAGAAACATAACTTAAGTCCTTGTTAGCCTGATAAGAGAAAGGGAGTTTGAAAAACGAAATCAAGGGGAAAATAGAGTACAAGGTTTACTGTTTCCAGCAGGGCCGTCTTTCCAATAGTAATTCTTACTAGTCCCAAATCAAAGGGACTAGATCAGGACCTCCTACCACCTTCCTGGGAAAAGTGCAGAGCAGATTGATTTTGCAATGTACTCCAAAAGGACTGTGAGAATCATGAGATTGGAAATGCAGTCAAGGTGAGGTTCATCACAGATCACTCATTCATTCATACGGACCTTCACTGAGAACCTACTATGTGCTGTGCTTTGTATTAGGCACCCAGAAGGCAAAGGTGACTAAAATGAAGCTTCTTTTATTGAATGGTTCTTTTTAATTATACATGATAGTAGAATCAGTTTTGATATAATTATACAAGCATGGAATCCATCTTATTCTAAATAGGATCTAGGGAAGTTCATAGCCCACGGGAAGATGAATTGCAGATAAGCACCAATAGGACACCACAAGGTTGTAATGGAAGAATCAGCAGTTTGGTTGGAGCAAGGGAAATGGATAACTCAGTTTGATTATGGGATTTGGGAAATTCTTCAACAACAACAAAAAAGTATTCCTGAAGAGTAAATGAAGATTGCTATGCAACAGGTGAAACAGTGGTGAGAAGGGAGGGACATTCTAAGGTATTCAGTAAAATTAGTTCTTGGGTGGCAACTTGTCAGGCCTCACACCAGATCTTGGAAAGAAACAAAAGAATAGCTGTCATTTATTTTCCAGTGTGTTAGAAACCAAGATTGCTTTATGTGCATCATTTCATTAATTTTTACCTCAATCATTTCAAGTTACATATTATCTCCATTTTACCAATGAGGAGGAAATCAAACACAAAGAGATTAAGGAACCAGCTAAAGGTCACACATTCAAATTCACATTTCTTTGGTGTCCTGTGATCAATATATATATTCTTTCAGTACAACAGTTTTTTTTTAGTATCCCCAAAACTTAAAACCTGTCCTGGGTAGCCAAAGAGAAACAGCATCTTAACAATAGACATACAGATTTTATTGTCATGAAAATAACACAAGGAAAATTGAACTCAAAACTGGGTGAGACCAGGTATATGCAAACTGACTTGGAGAATTCCTTGAAGTCAAATAAGCCACCCACAGGTGGTCTATCTGGGCTTTAAATAAGAATTCTTTCCATTTTGACCTTCCTGGTTAGATACAACCTGCTTTAATTTCCACTCTGCTTAGAGATAAATTAAATAGGCAAAGGTTGTATATCTGGCACTTTGATTCAATAGGATTCATTTGACAAAATCTATTGCAAATAGAAACCTGTATAGATAGCCTTTGATTATAATTTTAATGAGACATTGCCATCTAGAGGTTCTCTAGAGAGCTGATCTTGCCAAAGCAAGATCTGAGTTCAGGGTAGGTATCAGAAGTTGGAGTAATTTCTAAAATACTTTAAGGACATTATCATATTTATCATACATCTGATAAACTGCCTGCTACAGTTTAGATATGTGTTGTCCCCCAGAAGCTCATGTGCTGAATACTGCAAAAAAGTTTAGAGGTGAAATATTGAGCTCTGAGAGCCTTAACCTAATCAAGTACTATTCCCTGATAGGAATGAACTGCGTGTTGACCATAGGCAGGTAGGGTGATGCTGGAGGAGGGGGGTAATTGGGGATGAGCCTTTGGGGTGTATATTTTGTCCCTGGAGAGTGCAGCTTGCTCTCTCTCTCTCTCTGCCTCTCTCTCACTCTCTCTCTGATCATTATGACCCTAGCCACTTTCCTCCTCCCTACCTTTCCACCATTCTCTTTTGCCTGGCTTTAGGCCCAGAGCAAAGGAGTTGGCCATCTATGAACTGAGACCTCTGAAACTGTGAGTGCCAAATAAATGTTTCCTCCTTGGAAATTGTGCTTGTCAGATCTTTCGGTTGCAGCAGTGAAAAAGCTGATTAAAACCCTGCCTATAGCAATTGCCAATGATTCTTTAAGTTCTTGTTAGCAAAAAGGTTAAAAATATCTTTAAAATATACTGGTCGCATATATAATTTTTTTGTGCTGTTTTCTTTCTTTTAAATAAAATATTCACTCTTTTACCTGTGTTTTCTCTTAAAACCAATGCATAATACATTTAGGCTAATTATGCATTTTTTAAAGCAAAGACAAATATTTACAGGCCATCTTCCAACTGTTAAATGATTGGCTACATTCCAGAAATTATTTTAAGAGACTGTGGGAGCACACTTTTCTTTTGAAAGACAGCTGTTGGTAATAGAAAGTCACAAGGCAGTTCATTTACCACCCAATTGTGTTGAAATGTTGGATATTCTCAGTGGGAAAAAGGAGTCCAACATTAATATATAGATGCATAATGGTATTCACAAAGTAAGAGTTGAGACGGTGAGTGTTGGGGTATTCATTAAATTAGAAATAGGTGTCCCTTACCCTGCAGATACTGGGGATTGAACCCAGGGCCTCCTGCATGCTAGGCAAGCACTTTACTGCTGAGTGACATCCCAGTTTCTTCTATTTTATTTTGAGACAGGGTCTTGCTGAGTTTCTCAGTCTGACCTTGAACTTGGATCCTCCTACTTCGGCCTCCTGAGTGGCTGGGATTATAGGTGTGTACCACCATGCCTGGCATAAATAGGTTTTTATTTAACATCAAATCTAATATTTTTAAGTGTTTTCTCCAAAACTTGTTTCTTTCTCTCCTCTCTTTGAAATTAACATTAGGTTTTCTTTTCTTGTTTTAGGTCTTAGGTCTCAACTCTTTAACAAGAACCTTGGGTCCAGGTGACTTGAGATCCTACTACACACTGTCCTCTCTCTCTCTCTCTTCCTCCACTTTAGCAACCTAAAGCTTATCAGTGCCTCACTCTCATTTCCCAACATTGCAAGGTGATTCTTTTTTTTTTTTTTTTTTGGTACTGGGGATTGAACCCAGGGGCACTGAACACTGAGCCATATCCACTGCCCTTTTTGTATTTTATTTAGAGTCAGGGTCTCATTGAGTTGCTTAGTGCCTCGCTAAGTTGCTGAGGCTGGCTCTGAACTCATGATCCTCCTGCCTCAGCCTCCCAAGCTGCTGGGATTACAGGCATGTGCCACTGCACCGGGCTGCAAGGTGACTCTAGAAGAACTTTTCTTTTTTATTGCAAAGGGGGTGGGGAGAATGTACTGGGGATTGAAGCCAGGTGTGCTTTACCAACCAGCCACATCCCTGGCCCTTTTTATTTATTTATCTTTTTTGAGACAAGGTCTCACTAAATTGCTTAGGGCCTCTCTAATTTGATGAGGTTGTCCTAGAACTTGCAATCCTCCTGTCTAGGCTTCCAGAATCTCTGAGATACAGGCTTGCACCACTGTATCTGGCTGCATATCCCAATGTTAGAGAAAAGAACATCAGTTGAAACTGAATAGTTTGACCTCCACTTCCTGCCAAATCCATAGGAAGCTAAAGATTCAAGCTTTTTTTTAAAAATTGATTGATTCACTCCTCATTCCTCACCATTTATTCACTCATATAACATCGATGAATTAAGCATTTGTTATGTGCCAGACATTAGCTTTAGTCTTTTTAGTTTAGTATTAAACCTGACAGCAGAGGTTCATATACTCATCAGTCTTTCCATCTGGTATCACTAATCTCTACTGAATGTCTTCCCTTCCCGATGTTTCTCTAAGGTCTTCCTTCCTCTTGCCTCCAATTAATCTCTTCCTATTCAACTATGTTAGATCATCAGAGCTCTAGTCTACTGTCCTTGAGATTAGGACAGTCACATTTCAGGGTAGGTTTGAGGGAAATCTTGGATATCTCTTAAAAATGGCAGCTCTATCCTAATCTATAGCACCAACTGCCAGCATCTTTACAAAGTCTGAATAGTTTCCTGTTACTAGTTCAGTTTTCTGTCAAATGATTGAATTCTTGAAGAAATTACTTTTTCCCTAAATCTTCATCTACTTCTTCCATGTCCTTATTAAATATCTGACTTAACACTGACTTGCTTGGTATTACTTTGAGTAAGTAGGAGAATGACCACCTCAGTTTTGATGACTTCTCAGTTGGCCTTAGCTGCTTTAGGGGGACTAAGACAACCCTACTAGACTTCTGTCCGTCCCACCACCCTCTGTTTGCCACTTAGATTTACTTACTTGTTCCAGGTCAGGGGCAGCTGGGGTTCCTTACCCAGCAGGAAGAAGGCACCTGGGATGAATGGCTTGTGGTTCCTTGTCTACAAAAAGTCACTTAAAGAATAAGAAAGTTGAGTGGGGAAAGATAATCCCTTAGGGGTAATGATCACTAAAATCTTAGTTCCCCTCCACCTCCACCTCCCCACTACAACCTTCTAGGACAGGAAAGGGGGTCAGAGGTTCTGTGGAAGCAAAGACAGAACACAAGGAGTCTCCTTTTAATTCAGTGGGGTTGTCTTGACCAGTGCTTCATTAAGGGCACCAGGCATCTGGCAGGGAATGTGTTGAACTTCATGGAAGAAAAGCACCAGAAGGTAGAGAGGGAGATACACGGAGTGGGTGGAGTTGCCTACTGTGGGTGTTTCTGTTTGGTAAGTTCCTTTCCTACCTAGTAATTTAGGGAAATGGACCCATTCCGTCTTGTAGCTTTCCCATCTCCTTAAGCCTAGTTTTCCCAGGAGAAGAAATGGAAAAACATAAGGAAGGAAACTGACCAATGTCCTGAAAGCTGCAGCCCAGAGGAGGCTGACGTCCCTTCTGCTCACATCCATGCTTGTTGGGGGACTGCACCTCCACTCCACACAGGCCGAGCTGAGGACTCGGAGAGACAGCGCCACCTTCTGGGAAGGAAAGCATGCACTTTCAGAGGACAGCCATTATTTTGGAGAGAGGAAAAGATTCCTATCACTATGTGGATATTAATTGAGTAATAATTTCAGTGCTTTCATTGCGGTCTGAAGATTATTTAAGTCACCCTTAAAGGATGTTGAAATCATAAGATTAAATGTTTATTCTTTAATGCCCAGAAAGCACAATGGTCTTGGTTATAAATAATCTGTAGTTTGAAAATTATGAAGGAATGTAACTGAGCAATACAATCCATCATTTATTGCTTGTATCAAGTATGAATCTGAAATACACATGAAGTAATACAATTAAGTTACTCTTCAACTTAAACTCCCGAGACAACTCATCTCAGAGCAGATTCCAAGCTGCCTCAGGGCCTTTGCAAACCTGACAGTGAAGTGGTCCTACAGGCATTCCCAGCTGGTCTCCCTCCACTCTCTCACAGACTCAGTATGCTTTTCTGATTCTTTATGGCTTTCTTTTCTGCCTTCATTCAGTTCAAGAGACTTACATTGCCAGGGCCTTTGTTGCTCCTTGTTCTTATTACTCTTTTTTGCCAGATCATAGCATAGATGCCTTTTCCTTGACATTTAGACTTTCATGTAACTATCATCTCTCAGGAAGCCTCCCTGGGCACCCTACATTCCTTCAGTGACTACCACAACATACGGGTATTGTCTGGCTTCTAACAGGGTAGATATTCTTTCTATTTGGTTCACTGTTCTTAAAATAAAGGTGCCTGGGATATAGTAAACACTCAATAAATGCTTAACTAAATATGATGAAAGATTTTCATAATATCCTCAATATGGTATGTAATTTCATATTGTAATTTTATGGTCTAGAGGAAAGATTTTATGTTCAAAAATTTATTGTGCAAAATTTATTTCAGAGAATAAATGAAGATCATTGTGAAATAAAGATGAATATCTGTGTGTCAGCATTTAAGGATGTGTGCATGCATAAAGGTGCCCCTGTTTAAAAGTCTTGTGTTCAGTGTTTATATACATATCTAATTTAACAACCATAGCAACTACATGAGGTGTACAAGATGATTATTATTTTCTAGATGAAGAAATTGTCACCTTAAGTTTAGCAAGTGTTCAATTTATTGAGGAAATAAATCTAAAAAACTGGAATCCAAACCCAGGCCTTCTGGCTGCACAGCCAGTGCTCTCTCCAATGAAGTACTTCCGTAAGCAATTTTATATACGCAAAAATACCTCTTCACAAAAGCATCATTTCTATGAAAAACACTTATTAAAACTTGTAGTAAAATAAGTTGTCTTGGTCACTTAACAATGACCAGCCAAGCCAGGCATCATGGCACATACCTATAATGCCAGTGACTCAGGAGGCTGAGGCAGGAGGATCACAATTTTGAGGCCAGCCTCAGCAACTTGGCAAGACCAAAGACAATCAGCAATGTAGTAAGACGATGTTTCAAAATAAAAAAAAAATAATAATAAAAGGTCTGGGGATGTGGTACAGTGGTAAAGAGCCCCTAGGTTCAATCCCTGTCACCAAATAAATAAATAAATAAAAGAAGTGACCAAAACACCAAACTACCACAATTACCTGAGATATGGAATAAGAGAGTAAATTTTTGAGTCCCGGTTTGGAAATTTAACACATTTTAGAGTAATCTAGATTTTTAAAGAGGTTAGTATTAAGATATAGTACCACTTTGGGGTACTATTTATACAAGAGGAACCCTTGCCTTCTTTGAAAGTTTTCATGAAAGGTATTATAATTTTTCATTTTTGCCATTTCATAGCTTTGAAATTTGTAGGCACAGAAAGTACAATAACACTCTACTGAAGACAGAGAAAACAACCACAGGCTTGGAGTTGATCACAAACTAAGCAATAGTATACATCACCTCAAATTTCTAAGCAAGAAAAGTTTCTATTCTGTGCCTTGGTGTATATTAATTACTTTCTAGAAAGGTAGGGCAGGCTGGTTTTCAGTACACGTCTGATCTCCTATTTGATGATGTTGGAATCCAAATGGATATTACCAGGAAAAGGGTCGGGGAGAAAGATGCTGGCAATTAATAGAGATGGAAGCTTCATCCCTACTACACATTCTTTTTCTGTCCCAGCTCAGGGAATGTGGCATGACCCTTACATAGAATAGAAATAAGAACCTAATTACAAAGTGACTGTATCACTTACAAAAGCAAGCTTTAGAATTTTTCTGACATCAAATGAAATTAGTTATGAGAGAGGCTCAGTCTGATCTTCCTTTAAAGAAACGAACACTCTGACATTTACCTGGAGTTAGTTTTTTCTTTTTTATGGAAAATTTGGAATTATTTTATCAAGCCTCTTGTTTAATATTTGTAAGTAAGATGCATCAGGACAGGTGAACTTCATTTCAAGTAAGAGAGATAATATCGAGAAGCAGGAAAAGGCTATACCTGAATAATCTTTATTTCCAGTTTCGCTGAAAATTATTCTGGTTTGTTTTGTAGGTATTTAAGGCTAATTCTTCCTACTTAGTCCCTCAATTATGGTGTGGTTAGATGTCACCATTTAACCTGCGCTAAGGTGAGGTATTTCTGCTCTGCGGGAGATAATAAAAGGGATCAGAAAGCATTTTGAGTTTGAGGCTGTCACTTTACTTTCTATACAAAACTGAGCTGTTGGCTGAGGCCAGCTATCCCCACGAGCTTTGACAGTTATCAGGTCCTAGACAGTGAGGAATCTCACCCTGAGTGACGGAGGCTGTGTAGACAACATCAGCATTAACTCGACGTTTTATTGACAGCGATGAACTGATCATTTTCTGGCAGTCTCCAACACGTTGCGATGAAAACAAACTAACTAAGACCTAGTTCGCTACAGAGATATGGTGCCCGTCTTTGCCTGGTCCTAGGTTGAAGGAGAAGCTGATGTCTTCATTGGCAATTAGAGACAGTGCCCTGCTGTTCCAATGTCAATCTGGAATGTACCCCAGAGGCTCCTGTGTTGGAGGCTTGGTCCCCAGCAGGTGGTGCTACTGGCAGGGAGGAGACTTCAGGAGGAGAGGCCTAGTTAGGGGAAATCTGTCACCAGGGTCTTAAGGTGTATCTTGGCCTGGGGCGCTTTCTCTCCCACTCTCTGCTTTTCAGCTGACTTGAGGTTAGCAGCTTGGCCTCCTTATATCCTTCCGCCATGATTTTCTGCCTCACCACGGACCCAGACACAATGAAGCTGGCTGAAAATGAACTGAAAACTCTGAAACTTTGAACCAAAATGTCTTTCCTCTTTTAGATTTTTCTTAGGTATTTTGTCCCAGTGATGAAAAGCTGATGAACACCCGACTAATCTGTCTGATGTAATTACCCACGGTGGGTTAGTGGGAACTCAATATTGGAGTCCAAAGACCTGCTTTTGAGTCCTGTTTCCGTGCTAAGAGCATGAGAACTTCAGTTTTCTTATCTGTGTAATGTGGATAATTGGGCTGACCTCATAGGGTGATTGTGAGGATCAGTTGGGATACTGTATGTGGTTTGTCACTAGTCAGCATTAAAAAATGCTGCTACTTTCATCAGAGTTGTACGGATCTTTCATCTGACTGGTTTCCTTCTGTTCCGTTTTGCACAGCTTTTAAATAGCACTTCAACTTCCAAAGCACATTTACATTTATGGTATTTTGTCTGAAACCAACCACAAATCCTGGAAGGATGGAATTGCTGAGATTGTTTTTGTTTTTGTTAACGGATAAAGTCCTCTTGCTGACTTAAAGCAGGTCAGGGTTCTGCTGGCCTGATCACAGTTCCTGGCATGGTGTCACATCGCCCTCTGCTGGAACTGGAGGAAGTTGCCAGTAAAGACTAAAAGACATCCGAAAGCTTTAAGGCGCTTTAAGTCTTGTGAGCTACAAGTCACTATAAACTTTACTTGAAAGAGTGACTCTCTTCCTTCATAAATTATGCTATATTCATTAAAAAAAAACTATGCGAGACTTAAAACAATGAAATAGCTCTGAAAAGAAAGTGATTCCAAGACTTGTTAGAACATCTGAGAATCAAGTGTTTTAGTGTATTGTTTTCATTCAAACATAAGATATGTATGTTAATGTGGATATTTTAATATTTAAATAGATGATATTGCTTGTTTTGACATTTTAACTCTTAATTGTGTTTACTTTGGAACAAAAGGCATGGAGAAGGTGAAGATTCAGTAGTTTTTAAAATTATTCCTGTCTACCTTGCTGGAATTTCTGATTTTGAACACGTTACTTTATTTTGTTTTGCATTATTTTAAAATGTCAGCCAGGATTATCTGAATAAGAGTTTGGGGACATTGTTTTACTTTTACATTTGCCTGTTTAAAAATCACATTAATAAATGTGTTTCTTGAAAGTATTATTAACTTTTTATGTCCCATAATTTTGTCTATATTTGTTTTAATATTTACATTAATCTGATTCTACACTTACATTAATTTGTTACTCAATGTACCCTAAAATTTCCAGAATAAAGCCCCTAATTCCAAGTTTTCTGGTCTTTCATCCTCAAATATGAACTCTTGATAATATAGAAGTTTTTTCTATAATTATAGAAGTAGCTTTTTGTAAAAGCCATATGATCTTTAGCAAAGTTACTTAATGCCTAGGTGCCTTATCTTATTTCTTATCTGAATAAAACCAATAATGCTGTTTATCTTTAAGTGTGGTTATGAAGAGCATGAAGCCCATAGGAAGTGCCCCTTCATTAAGCTTGCGTTTGTGTGTGTGTGTGTGTGTGTGTGTGTGTGTGTAAGATGAAAGAGAGAGAGAGAGAGGTTCATATCTATCTATCTATCTATCTCCCTGTTTAGTTTGAGAGCTCTTTGAAAACTGGAACTGTCTTATTCATCCTCACCTGCTTGAAAACTAGCAGAATGTCTTACATATATAGTAATAATAATTCTTTATGAATAAGTTTCCTAATAATTTTGGAGAGAATTGCAAGAAAAATAAGATTAAGTATCAAGAGAAACCCAAAGTTTGAATTTGGGTACCAGATGTTCTTCTACCTAAGAAATATTGTGATTGATGGATTCTTATTTGTTTATTTGTGTATTTTTCAAAATAACTGTTATAATCCTTTCAACAGTGTGTATTATTTTCTTCATCACCAATGAGCAAAGCAGGCCAGTGCATTAAAACTAGTGCACAGGTGCACAGCAATTTATACTAACAGTGCAGCTGAATGATATCATGCAGGACAGGTCTGGTTTATTTACCTTTATATTCTAACATCCAGCAGACTGATCAGAACTGAAGCAAAGTGATTCAGCTTAAGCATAATTATTAGCCACAATGATTTGTACTGTCAGAAAATTTGATAAAACTCCCTTTTTCTTTTTTGCTGATACACTGAGACATCAAATTAACTTGGAAGGAAGGGACATAAAAGAGACCATGAGAAAATAAAGCAGGAACTAAGTGAATTCTAATCAGGCATTGGAGAATAAAATCCTAAAACAAGAAAATCTCCATATTATAAACACATTAAAATGTATAGGTTGGCTCTAATAACAAAAATATTAAGGAAAAAAGGTGATAGAACAATGGGGCTGTGAAATAATGTTGAGGTTTATTGCCAAACAAAGAAACTCTTTTAGACAGTTATATTGCATACTTTGAAGTGCACGATGTGATACATTTGGACGTACATGCACACCCAAGAAATCATTATTACAATCAAAATGGAGGACATATCCATCACCTCCCAAAGTTCCTGCATACCCTAGGTCATCCTCTTTAGCTCTGTCCCACCCCTTCCCTTTGCCCTGGCAATCACTTAATGTGCTTTTAGTCACTGGGGCTTAGCTTGCATTGTCCAGAATTTTATGTGTATGGATCCATGCAGCATGTATTCTTTTGGTCTATTTTCACTTGCTCAACAAACTTATTTTAAAAGCTATCCTTGTTAATGCAAGTACTGATAGTTCTCTTTTATTGCTGATGGACAGTGTATTACGGGAATATATTTTATCTTGCTCATCCATTTACCCATACATGGACTTTGTATAGTTTCCAGTTTTTAACCGTAGTATATCAGAATATCATCTATGATGATATTTATAATCGTTTTATATGCGATTTAACAATTTTTTGGCTCTGATAGAAATTCATATTTACAAAATTACGTTAGATTATTCACTTGCAAATGGTATCTTATTTTTTGGCGCTAAACGTAAGAGTCAGTCTTCCTAATTCATGCCATTATTAGCACCAGATTAGTCATCCTAAAAATGCTACTGATTTGCTTTGAAGAGATCTTTGATGACTCTTACATCTGGGTGGAATTCAATCATTCCTTTGAATAGTAAGGAATGTTCTCTCTTTGTTTGTTTTTTGGCAGTAAGACCCTTTTCTATCCCCACTATACTTAGGTGGCATCTGGCAATAGGGGAGGTGGTGGGGGTAAGATATGTTTTCTTTTCTTTGCTCAGTGAAATCTTCCTCCTTATCACCAACCCATCTCCTTAAGAAGGTAACCAAGCTTCCTTTGCCTTTTACTTTTGGGGATTGTATGTTGTGTAGTCAAAATGAGAAGTAACCAAGCAAGATAAATACTACTAATATTCAAGTTTTCAAAGCTTAGGCATATTAAGAAGATTTTTAGGGAGATAATTCCAGAAAGGAGAGATAGGAGGCAATGGTTGGTTATTTGGGGATCTGAAATAGCTGAGCCTAGAAATATGTGCATACCTTACCCCATGCTTTGTGGTAGATTGACTCTGGAACGTCCCCCAAAGCCCTACATGTTAAGGGCTTGGTTCTCGCTTGGTGCTACTGAAGGTGGTGGAATCTTTGAGAGGTGGGGGCTGATGGGAGGTTTCAAGTCTTTGGGAATGTTTCCTTGAAGGGGTTGTGGGACCCTTGTCTCTTCTTATCTCTGTCTTTTGAGTTCCAGTCATGAGGTGAACAGTTTGCTCTACCAAATACTCCATACCATGCTATTCTTGCTCACAAGTTAAAAAGCAGCAGTCATATTCTAACATCCAGCAGACTGATCAGAATGGAAGCAGAGTGATTCAGTTTAAGCATAATTATTAGCCACAATGATTTTGTACTCTCAGAAAGTTTGGTAAAACTCCTTTTTTCATTTTTGCTTTCAGTCAGCCAAATGTAGACTGAAACATCCAAAACTCTGAACTTTTTCTCTTTTTAAGCTAATCGTTTCAGGTATTTTGGTATAGTAATAGAATTCTGACTAGCACATACCTGAACATCTAAGGAGACTTCTGAAGTTTGTAAATCCTTTAGTCCACCTGGCTGATTCCATGTTGAGCTATTCATGACCATGTAGAAGAATGTTAAACAGGACCAAATAGTAGGTTTCTTTAAGATCAACATTGACGATCCAGGCACAGTGGCCCATGACTGTAATCTCAGCAGCTCTGAAGGGTGAGACAGGAGGATCATAAATTCAAAGCCAACCTCATTAAAAGCGAGGTGCTAAGCAACTCAGTGAGACTCTGTCTCTCAGTAAAATACAAAAGAGGCTGGGGATGTGGCTCAGGGGTCGAACCCCTGAAAGCTTTGGAATTTCAATGTATAAACTATAGTTTGGACTACTCAAATCACATCTAATCCCAACTCCCTTCTGTCTGGTCCATGTTCACTACAAAAAGATCAACGTTGACAAGAAAACACGGACAGATGTGTATCAGTGCAACTATGGAGGAGAGAATTTATGGGATCCTTTCCTCTAATGTGATTATTTAAAATACCATGACTTACATTTCTCTAAAGGTGAAAGTGGTTTATTCCCATGATTGACTCATGATTGAAAACACGATAGAAAGATAAAAGGAAAGTGATGCTTCTTTCACACTAATGGTCCTGAATTAAAAGTAACAGTCTTTACATTTGTGAGGATAAATTAAGAATATGTCTAACTGCAAACAGTTGTGATGGGCTGACAGATCTGGCTCCATTAGAATGTTATAGATCAGACTATAAGGGAAATGACTAAACAGACTCCATTTTGCTCTGAGACTCCATGTTATGCAGGAAATAAGCTTCTCCCATGGGAACACCCCACCTCTGTACCCATCAACAATTGCTTAGCTTCTCCCATGCTTAGCATTCCGCCTCTGTACCCATCATCAGTTTCTTGGAGTGAGATGTTAGCAATACAGAATGACAATTCTTATGTAATGAAAAATTGCTCTCTTTTGATTCCTATTTCTCCTAAACAATGTACCATGTGAACGGTGATTGTGTGGATGTTAGTGACCATTCTTTAGTTTGTACCTAGGTAAGGGTTGTTTTGAGCCACTTCCCCCTCTGTTGATGATCTCATGATGTTAGTCTATAATTTGGAATCATAGCAACAGACACTTATGATTGATGTGATTTTTGGTATAAGAATCCCTACAACCCTATGGTTGGGGCTATTCTCCCAATAGCCAGTTTTTGGGGCATTGTATGAGACAGTCAGCAGGCCGGCTTAATAAAGATTCTCAAATTCGGACTTCTCAGTGGTGATCAGTCTGTTCTTAAGTTGTGCCGCATAACACAGTAAAAACCTCAACCAATATAAGTTTGAACAATATGGGTACATTTTTTTTAGAGTCAGTTGGGGGCACAGGTTCAGCTAAACTTCAGTGATCACCTACCATGCTAAGCATGCTGGTTCTAGTTTCTTATTAATTTTTTAAAACTGCAATGGCCACAAAATAGGTCATGGCAGATAAAAACACTGTGTTAATGTGAAGGACAAGAGGAGAGAAAAGTGGACTCTGCCACCTCCATTTTCTGTCTTCATAGAAAAACAAAGGATTTACTTGAAACTTCCCAGAGATTTAAAGTATGTCTCTTTTTCAAGAACTATTTCATGTAGCCACCTTTGTGATGCTGGGGAAATTGGTTGATATTTTACACATGTTTTTGTAGTGGACATGGACAAGACAGAAGGGAGTTGGGATTAGATGTGATTTGAGTAGTCCAAACTATAGTTCATACATTGAAATTCCAAAGCTTTCTGCTTAGTCTTTGGGCCCTCCAAAGTATAGCCATGACTTAAGTTTTCTATTCTTGACTTCTGTTGGATCAATGAGAATTTTTTTTTTTCCCAGCTGGGATCCTTTATCATCCTCTCCTCTGCCGCCCATGTCTGATCCCTTCCTTAATCCTTCCCCAAGCATCCTCATTTATTTTATTTATTCAAGTCCTACCTGTTTCATGAAATCTTCCCCTGTTCTATTTCACAATGACTTGTTTGCATTTTAAAAGGCACAGGTGGAGTACCATATGAAATAGATGCTATTCTTGTAGTTTTTAAATTTTAGAGTGTGAATAAGACCTACATGCTTTATGAAAATAAATACATAAAGCCATGAATTTGAGATAATAATTTTTAAAAAGGAAAAAAGTCATAGAACTCTTAGAAGTCCCTGCTTCCTATAAGAAGTTGTGATAGCTTCTGCCTAGCAATATTTAAACTCCTTCCCAAAGGACCTAGTAAGAAGGAGAATAAGTGCCAGAATAAAACTTTTATTCCACAAATTAGTGAATCTTGATCATAGAAGAACCTTATTAATATGTAGATTTCTGGACTCCATTCCTAAACATAATGATCCAAATAAGTTTATAGAGTCCCTCAGATGCCTTTTTATGAGAGTCTTGGGTTATTTTGATCTAGGTGGTCTCATGCTCATGTTTTGGAAATCACTATTCCAGAGAAAGGAACCATCAGACAAGCATGGTGACAGACACTTGGGTGGAAATGTGAGAGTCACAGCCTTTGTGCCATTGGAGTTTCTAAGCAAAACCCATTACTATCTGTAAATGTTTGTCTAGGTTGACCAGACATTGTGGGACAAAACTGTTAGGATTTGGTTATCACTTAGTTGTTCAATTCGAATGCCTCCCCAAGAGTCCATTGTAGTTTATGCTATAAACTTCTTTTGAGAAGTGATAGGACCTTTGGAAGGTGAGGACACCCTGTCTTTATCTTCTGATTTTCTGTTTTATGTATAAGCTATTCCACATGTATGTACCTCTGTCATGACATTCTGCATCTGGGAGGGCCTTCCCAGATCTGAACTGATTCTGGCAACATGCCCTTAACCCCTCAGACTGAAAGCTAAATAAATCTTGTCATTATAAAATTAGTTCCCTTTGATATTTCATCACAGTAACAAAGCTAAGAGAACGTTCATTATAAGAAACAAGAAAAAATCTATCAACCAAATGTTTTTTCTTTAACTACTATATAATAAAATTTATAATTCTTATCATGGAAATGGGAGTTCAGTTATTGTTCTTTTTCTTTTTCAAGGAAATGTAATTATCAAATACATTATATAGTTTTAAAAGGTGCATATGAATTTTTTTGAATATGAATTTTTATTTTCACCAGTATGGTAGACTGGATGTTCAGAAAAATTCTTACACTATGGTGTCCCGACAAATGTTGAACACAAATATTAAGAAATAAACAAAGGGGCTGGGGAGATAGCTCAGCTGGTAGAGTGCTTGCCTCACAAGCACAAGGCCCTGAGTTCGATCCCCGGTACCACAAAAAAAAAAAAAAAAAAAAAGAAATAAACAAAGGTGTAGATGAAAGGAAAGGTAGGTAAGGAAATTCTTTGTAGGAGATAAATAATGAGAAATTATAAGTTCTAAGAAATTGTCAACCACTGAATAGAACCCTTAGAATATCTCCCCAAATCTTCAGAATAGTATTGATCAACTAAAGCATAGAAACTGAACTTTATTCGGAGTCTTAAGAATTGCAATTCAAGTGAAAACGATTTAGGTATCTGTGAATAAATGTTCTGAAGGAGGCAGGGAAAGTGGGATCTTATATAAGGAAGCAGTGCTGAGTTACTCCAAAGCAGTAAGCAATTCCTTTGTAGGAAGCCCTTATTGAATGTTGAGAAAGAACTGTGGGTATGTGACAGGGACTATGTGACTGATAGAGGATAAAGAAAAGAATGAACATGCTTAGTAAAAATGAGTCCAATAACCTATTGACATCTTTTGAGTCTCTGGACACAATGCAATTATCTTGTCATTCCAGATGCCTGTGGCCTAAGGGTGAAGGTGCCTGAAGTTCACATTTCCAGGCAGCATCTTAAGATGTGTATAAGTCCTGTTCTCTTAATGGCCTCCTAACTTCATTCTGGAAAGCTCTCTTACTATTGCTTTCATCATGACTTTCCTTCTATTGTCACAATAGATAGGGCAGAGAAGACAGCCTGAGTGGGAGGAGGATCAGGGACTTGACAAAAGCTGGACTTCTCCAAAGGGAACTTCATGACGTGGTTACCCAGGAGAACATCCGACCTACAGAAGAAGGTGGCACGAGTAGTTGCATGTTTCAGCCTTTACAAGGAATAAGAAAATAACAAATAAACATGTCCTTTGAGAATTCCCAGCCACGGGTACATTTGGAGTCAAATTTATGACTCGTATGGCTTAATTACATTAGCTAGATTGATAGTATTTCCTTCAGAAAAGATTTACCATCACTTAGATCAAGCAACTACCAATGTTATCTAGAAAAAAACAATTTAAACATGGGTTTAAACAACCCCTACAGTTAGTATTTCAAGAACACACGCACACACACACACAACACACACACACAATCACAATCACAATCATGAGGGAGTCAGAAGAAACCATAAAAAGCAGAATCCCATTCTACAAAGACTTGGGTATTGGAATGATCAAAAACAGATAAATAAAATCAGCATTTTTTTTGTAGTTAAAACACAAAAGAGATGTGGTTTACCTATATAAAATGTATCCAAAGGATTTTTAAAACATCATATAAAACTCTAAAAATAAACATGACCTTAGAATATCAGTGGATATAAAAAGAAGATTAAATAGCTTTAAAATAAAAAAATTAAAATTAGAATCTTAGTGGATATATTTAAAGAAGATTAAATATAACTTAATAGAGAATTGATGATCTGGGAAGTAGATTGAAGAAATAACAGGAAACCCCATACAAAGACAACAAAATAATGTGAGACAGAGAGTATTACCAGATATTTTATATTTTCTGTATGCACTTATGTCCTCCTCCATTCTCCACTTCTGGTTGGGGCCCATCTATGGGGAACCCTGGCTCAGAATTGGAGGGAGGAAGGAAAAGGAAGCAACCAGAGTTCATCCTCTACCTACCTTTACACATTGCCTTAGTCTAACTTCATCTTTCTACAGAATGCCACCAGTTATTTCAATGTTATTGCTATCTGGTAACCAATCCATCCCATCCCATTGTCCTTTAAAGCCCTACTCAGTATTGCTAGATAGAATTGAATCCTGTCTCATCCATTCAGCATTTCCATTTTTTTTTTTTTTTCCTGAACCCAGGGTCTTATGCATGTGCTGGCAAGTGTTCTTCCACTGAGCTGTGGCCACAGCCTTATTCAACTTTAAATAAACACTATATGAGCAACTTTTGAATTTTATTTTTTATGCTTTTATTAGTGCATAGTGTATAGTTATACATAATAGTTGGGTTTATTTTGACATAATCACGTATGCATGGAATTTAATTTACTCCATTTCTAGTGCTGCCCTTTTTCCTTTCCTCCTCCCTCCCCCTATTCCCTTTCCTCTGCTGGTCTTCCTTGCACTCATTTATTTATTTAGTTTTTGGGTATAGGGGATTGAACTCAGGGGCACTCAACCACTGAGCCACATCCCCAGCCAGTTTTTGTATTTTATTTAGAGACAGCATCTCACTGAGTTGCTTAGCTCCTTGCTAAATTGCTGAGGCTGGCTTTGAACTTGCAATTCTCCTTCCTCAGCCTCCTGAGCTACCCAGATTACAGGGATGCATCACCACGCCCAGCTATTTATTTATTTTTAATCGGTGCTTTATAGGTATACATAAAGGTGTAATTAACTGTGGCCTATCCATACATGTACATAGTGTAATTATGTCAAACTCATTTCATATGCAACTTCTGAATTTTTCTAATTTATGTATGCCATTTATACATTCTTATTGATAGGAAGAGAAATAGGACAGAGAATCAGTTTAATATGAGTATAATCTGAATTTTGTGAGAAAACGAGAGAAAAATACAATGAAAAATAGAATAATATAAAAATACAAACATAAAAATTGATAAATATCTAGAACTGATGAAAGATAATAATGCACAGATAGGAAGTTAAATGAATGCCCAGTAACTTAAATAAAAATAAATTCAATCTATCCATAACGGATGTAGCAGAAAAGAATCAGAGAAAAATGAAAGATCTTAAAGGCTGTCAGAGTGAAAAATGTATTACACATAAATGAATAGCGGTTAGATTGATGCCTTTCTTCTTAATAGCAACAAAGGAAGCCAGAATGCTGTGGAATAATAGATTTAAAAGGGTGAGAGAAAATAACTATCATTCTAGAATGGTTGGCTTGGGGAAAATGTTCAAGGCTGAGGGTGAAATAAAGACAGTTTCAGACAAATAAAAACTGAGAAAGTTTATTATTAGCAGAATATACTAGAGGAATTTTTAATGAATATGGTGGGGGAGAAGGAAAATGATTCCTGAAGAAAGATCTGGGAAGCAAAAAGAATGGCCAGCTTAGAAAATGGCAGAACTGTGGGTGATCAATTAATAATAACATGTTCAAATTGTGGAGTAAAAAAGACTTAAAATCTTGGACAGCAGTGACATGCAATTTGAGAGGCATATATTGTAGTGTATTAATAAAGCCCCATTTATTGTAAAAACTCCAGTTCGTATTTATTGTTGGTAAACATAGACCGATCTTGTATTTACACAACAGATATTTGAGTGACTTACGGGTTGGGGGTGATAAAATAGGGAGAAATATCACATGCAATTTGAACTGTATCCAGAGAACTACCTGACATTTTGCAGAGGTATCTCTTCCTAGAACCAGTAAAGTAAAGCCAAATCAAACTGTATCTGTCTGCAAGCAGGAGGAAACCTGGTGTGCCGCTACCTTTTGCTGATTATTTGGGAGGGGTCTCCAGAGCTGCTTCTTTTCCAGATTATACATCCTTTCTGGTAGGTTAAGTCAACTTCAAATCAGAGAAGGGGTTTATAGGCTGAATGGATAGTGTGATGATAACTGAGAATGGGATTAGCAACCAGAACATGGCTTCCTTGGCTCCACTTCAGGGTTTTCCTTAATTGAAATAGACTTCTATTTATGTTTTATGCAGTTCTGAACCAAAGAATACTACATTTTATGAGCAAAAAAGAAAGGTCATGGAATTTATTCTTTGATTTACAACTGTGGTTGAGTCCTGCACTAGAAAGTACAATGAATTCTGCTTCTTTGCAGTCCTGGGCCATTCCAGGTAGTCAATTTGGTTCCATTTCAGTTTGAATGCTTCCTATGGACAGAGTCTGATTTCTTCCAATAATCATCTTGGCACATGCTCAAGGACTGGCTGGCCCTTCACTTACCTTGTTATTTCTTAATGCTCTATTAAGCCTAAAATTCAAAGCTCAGACTTTTACTTTCTGTTCCGCAGAAATAACTGACTTTGGGCCCCATGTTTCAAGGGCAATATAAGCAGTTAAATAACCTAGAAAGGTTTTCATCATTTCTTTCACTCAACATTTTATCATTACCCATGGGATATAAAAAAAGAAAGAGCCTGCTTTTCACATTGATTTTCTTTGCTCAGAGCAGAATTCAGTCTTTGGTCTTACTTCAGAGACAAGTATAGGTCCCAATGCATCCAAGTGCTTTCCTGGAAGCCTAACAGTTCTCAGTTCACTTCATGAGTAGCGTCAGAGGTGTGTGGCACTTTTGGGGACTAAGGTTAATCTTCTAAATACAAACATTCAAGCTACCTATACGCTGCTTATCAGCATTATGTTCTGACATGAGTAGAATTTGGTCTCTAAAAACATTCATTTGTATTTCTCAAAGGAACTTCTCTCTGTCTCAGACCTGAATTTCTTCAGAGGAGGATTTTCATAATACAATGCAAGGAAAAAATGCTTTTTTCAATCAAAATTTCCAAAAACAATGCAGCATGGAAGTTGAACTCTTCTAACGTCCTTTACATTTTAGAATTAACAGGTTTCCCAGAATTAAATACTTTCCATGAAGAAGATATGATATAGACAAATACTAAAATGACCTCTGTGCAGCATGAGATTATTTTTTTCTATTCTCATCTGTTGATAAAAACACTTATCCTTGGTTTTTAACCAATGAAATACAGTCCATAGAGCTCTGTTGTTATGAGTTGGCATGGGTTTACGTATTCCACAAAAAGAAGTGAAGGAGTTTCATTTTGTAAACCTGAAATATCTATCTACTCAGATAACAAATCCACTTCATTTGGAAATAGGGAAAAAAAAAACCCATTTATTTAAAAAATGAAGTTGTTAAAATATAAGCAAATCTCCTAATTTAGAAATATTTTGCCTCAGGGTTTTGTTTTTATCACGAATGATGGCAAAGTGCACAAAAATATAAAAGTACAGCTTAATAAATTTCTTATAAGTTGAACACCATTGGAACCAATGCTGGAGTCAAAAATAGCCGACAGCACTGCAGATCTTGTTCTGTGATGACTCCCACACACTGCAACCCACTTCGGGTCCCAAAGGTAATCACCATCTTGCTTCTAAAATAGCATTTTAGTTTTCCCTGCCTTGGACATATATTTAATTGGAATTATTAAACACACATCCATATGTATAGATAGATAGATGGAGATGTGTATGTTCTGTTAGTAATACACTTAGGAGTAGAATTATGTATCTTTTGTTTATGTGTCTGTTCAAATCAAAAGTGCATAAAGACTTTTTCCAAGTAGTTGCAACCATTTATTCTCCTAAAAGGGCTGTGCGGGTCCCTGTGGTCACACATCCTTGAAATTGCTATATACATCTTTTATACTATTTTAGCCCTGCTAGTGCATATGTAGTAATAGCTTATTAAGGTTTTAATTTGAGGGACTGGGATGTAGCTCAGTGTTAAGAGTATGTGCTTAGAAACCCCTGGTCCTAGGTTCAGTCCCCAGCACATATAGGGGAAAAAAAGGTTTAATTTGAATTTTCCTATTGATTAATAAAGTTTAAGTACATTTTCAATTGATAGTCTTCATGTAACCAGTTTCATTTTTCTATTCTGTTACCCGAACATTTTCTTTCTTTTCTTTTTCCCTCCCTCCCTCCCCCTTCCTTTCCTCCCTCTCCTCCTCCTCCTCTTCCCTCTCTTCTTCCTCCTCCTTCTTCTTCTTTTTCTCCCTCCCTCTTCCTTCCTTCCTTCCTTCCTTCCTTCCTCCCTCCCTCCCTTCACCCCCCCCCCCTTTTTCTTTCTTTCTTTTGTACCAAGGATTAAAACCCAGGGCCACTTAACCATTAAGCCATAATCCCAGCTCTTTTTCTACATTTCTTTCTTTTTTTTTTTTTTTTTTTAATTTTGAGACAGAGTCTCACTAAGACCTTATGGCCTTGCTAAATTGCTGAGGCTGGCTTTGAACTTGTGCTCCTCCTGCCTCAGCCTCCTGAGTCGCTGGGATTTATAGGTGTGTACCACTGCACCTGGCCATTTTCTTTTGATGCATGTTTTAAAAAATATTCCAGTTATGAGATTTTTCCTAGATACATATGCTGCATACTTCATTTCATATGGTGTATTTTGATGAACAGACATTCTTAATTTTAATGTAGTTCATGCTGTTGATATTTTCCTGTAAGGTTAATGATTTTATATATATTGTTAAAATCTCTCTCTATATCAAGACAATGAAGACGTTTTCCTGTATTATCTTCTGGAAGTCGGATTATTTTGCTTTCCTTATATAGCTACATATCATCTGAATTTTTTTGTATTTTATGACTTGACATTCAAATTTCATTTTTTTTCCATTTGGATATAGAGATTACAAAAGTCCCAGCATTTTCTCTTAAGCTTCACATACATAGATACTACACAGTCATCCATTATTTTCCCTGCATAAAAATACAGCAGTCATACTTTATGAGTTAGCATTTAGTACCCATTTATTATTTAACAGTAACACTTCAGCAAACCTCGTTTTGCCTACAGGATGGAGATGGAAATAAAAACTGAGGAGTTATAAAA
The DNA here is from genome assembly GCF_902686445.1 of Sciurus carolinensis. NCBI lineage: Eukaryota > Metazoa > Chordata > Mammalia > Rodentia > Sciuridae > Sciurus > Sciurus carolinensis. The sequence continues at coordinate 46,715,589 of NC_062216.1, read as the reverse complement.
ATACTTTTAACTTTCCTGAACTTTCATCAAGCAATGCAAATTCATTTGAATTTAGATTTGCAAATACCAGTTCTGTACTGTATAAGTTATATTGAATTTAGTAAACCTATTGTTGGAATTTAGTGATTGTTTAGTTTCTTTCTCAAAAAATATTCTCAACATCCCCTGATATATCAGTTTGACATTACTAAATTATATGCTACTTCAATCAAGAGCAACCTGACTTATATTAAGATGAAGGAATTACTGAAATTACCTTTTTATAATTGAAACTTTTTATTCTTGAGAATGACAAGAGCATTGTTCTAAATCAGAGATAGGACAATATAGATAATCATCTCTTTCTTTCTTAAAAAAAATAAAAAGCATTTGTTTTACAAGGACAATATAGAATAATGATTTCACTTAGTGGCTTTAACAGTTAATTGATAGAAATATTCTATGCAAAAATTTTAATTGCAAAAGTTCAACTTGTGCATTCATTGCTTGTTAATTTGGTAAAACACATTGTAAGCAATTTATAGTACTAGAAATAAAGAAAAATACATTCAGTTGAGTTAAAATTAAAGTATTTAATCAGTTGGTAAAGTTCAAAATCTTATATTCCCACTTTGTGATGAAACCAAACTTAGAAGTTAATAATTATATTTTATATATATTCTGATTTATTACATCTGAGAATATTATAATAAAATATGGTTCATACGAAATAATGACTAAATCATAGTTAATTAAAATATGATAGTTGAAATTTAAGGATTGAACAGTAAAAGGTAAAATTAATTTGAATGTTTTTTGAAAAAGAAAAAGAGTTATTCTGTAATGGCATCTCTGTGCACATGTATCTTTTTTTAAAAAAGTAAACTGAAAAAAATTAAACAATTCGAAACATTTTTAAACATACTGAATTTCTAAATATGATTAGATTAAAATATCTTGTCCTAGCCCTGTCCTCTATTAAGTCCTGTTCTATGCCTAGGTGACATTTGACTTGATTGTTCAACTTAAATTGTAATGTATCTGAAAATAGGCCTGTAATGTTTCCCTCAAAATCAGTGTTCTTCTCAATTCTATCTCTGGTTTGAAATTCTAGCTGTCCTTTGACTTCTCATTCCTTTCACCAGCTCATTTGCCAAAGGGCATGATGACTTACTGATTCTAACCTATCTTATCTGTCTTTATGGTCCCCATCAATGCATCTGAATTCAACACCGATAATCCATTAGTTTCTCAGCCTTCACTCGCCCTTTTTTCAATCCATCTTTTATACCACTGGGAGAATTTATTTAAAAAAAAATAACATTTGTAAAAGGTCATGCTCAGAATAAAATCTTCAAATAACCAGATAATGTTTCTGAACATGAATCCTGGGGTTTAAAAACTTTGCCTCTTCTCCTGGGAGTCAAATCCCATGAGGGCATCCCTTTCCTCTGCAGTTCTTGATGTTTGCCCTTGCACCCCATTCTCCAGTCAAGCCAGTTTTTTGTTCCCCTTTCAAAACCCCATGCTTTATTCTTCACATCTAGTCATAATCCAGTTGTAATACCTGACTTCTATAGAGAAACTGCAGATGATGAGGGGAGAAAGAGAGAGAGAGAAACAAACCAGGAAAAGAATTTGCAGTCAGTAGTTATCCACCTCATGATGCTGGTTCTGCATTTTGTGACACATTTAATTCTGTCACTCTCCAAAATCAGGAAGCCTGTGTTCAGACTCAACGGAGATGTCTCTTTTCTGTAGAGGTTGAGATATTATTGGCACTCACAACTTAGTATATGTGTCTTTAGAAGAACATAAAAAATTTCTCAGGGTTTCTGGGCATATCTTGATGGACATGGCAATCAAAACAGGATTTATTGTCTTATCTTCTGTGAGTATTTTAAACAGAGCATCTTTAGCTGTCAACGTCTTCACTCAGGGTCATGCACTCCTCAGGACTGTTAAGAATTTTAGATCCAGAGTTCTTCATGTGGTCAGGGAGGTTACAGTCCGACCTACATTGCAGCTCAGCATCTCATTCTGACTAGCGTGGCTTCCCTTTTCCCTCCCTGGATCAAGTTTGATCCCAAGAACATTCTTCAATAAACATTGTATACTATAAACTCCATCTCAAAGTTGTCTTTCCAGAAAACTTAGCCTCTTAATGATATTTTTATTGGAATTAATGAGCAGCTCCTCAATTTGATATGCACTGTGTTTTCAAATTGATCTGTCTCAAATTGTCCCTGTGGTTGAGGTACCCCTCATTTTTCCTTTCTCCCACATTCTCACTACCAATTTTCATGATGCTAGAGTGTAATACTCTCTAGGGTTTGGGAAAAAAAGGAAAATTTGAGATACCAGTATCATCACCATAATCCTACTACACGGTTTTATATTCTTATATATATTTGATGGTTTGCAGAATGATATATTTTGGTGTGTATTGGGAATACATTGCAGTATGGGTTAGAAGTTGTGATAATAATATTTCTTTAATGAATCATTGTTTTCTACTCTCCCAATTACTGACACAAATGCAGGATTTCTGAAGAAGAGCCTCATGAGAGCAAAGCAAAGAGACCATCAGCAAGAAATAATAAAAAGAACAGAAAAACCCTATTACAGCCAGGAAGCAAACTCATTGCAAGTCTCCATGCATTATCTATTTATTTATCCTGAAACACTCAAAATTTACCTAAATCATGATGCAAAATACTAATCTCCTACAAAATGTGCTTTCTGAATTTTTATCATTGTCATAATAGGGAAGCATTTGGTGAGCCTTAACTCTTCTCAACTGCAGGTGTGTGTGTGTGTGTGTGTGTGTGTGTGTGTGTGTGTGTTTATGTGTGTAAGTGATTTCAAGAAGTAGGGAGAGGAGGACATTCCATGTCAATTCTGACAGGTCAGTGCTATTTCTTCAAATAGAAAGGCCATACATTAGAGATAAGTCAGTTTTATTATTGAACAGTGATTCAGTGATTCAGTTTCTGGAAATATTTTTTTGTTCACTTTTCTAACTATATTACTGGAGACACTAATTTTATTTTTATTTGGGTACAAGCTTCTTGCATGCTATAAGCCATCAATGAGTTCTCTCTATGGTCATATCAAGCTAATTTGTCAGTTGTTTTTCCTAAACCAGAACTTGCTGTTCACTGACCAGTGAGGTTGCCACTGGAATGGACAGCGTGCTACATCAAGTGCTTCAGAGGGAGCAAAGCTGTTGGTTCCCATGGCGTGCCATCTCCTGATGGGCCTGTATAATGGATCTTAGGGGTGGGAGTTTGTGAAACCGTGCGTATGAAAGACTAGTGCTATTCTCATCTGTGTTTCCATAGTTTGCATGAATAAATGTTCTCTTTGGGACAGTGTGTTTACCCAGTGCTGAAATGGTTCATCTTGACCCTTCAATTCAGGTTAATGTTGCTTTCTTGGGGAGATTGATTGACCCCCTTCCTCGGTCATGCAAGATATCTTATTAATATTTGAAGTCACCAAACAGTGCTTTTAAAAATTTTCTAAATTGAATGTGTGTGGCAAAAGATGCTAATTAAAGATGAGTATTCAAGGATATGAAAAATGTGAGATGTTAGCATTTAGCTATGAGGCCATAAAAAGGAATACAATCACTTGGGAAGTAATTACAAACACAAAAGAAAACCTAGAACTGAAGATGGGAATGTTTGGAGGTTGAGTTGTTGTGGAAACAGCAAAGAAGACAGAGGAAGAGTGGACACTCATATATGAAAAGACAAGGAAGATGTCCTATACACCAAGTGGGGAAAAAAAAAAGATCTCCAATATTGGTTATTAGAGATCTCATTCAAGGACATTTCTACAGAGGGAGCTTGATAGCATCCTTACTGGAATGAATTTATAGAAATGAATGAAGAAAAATTTGCACTAAAAGTGTAAGTAATTCTTCTATGAAAATAAGAAAAAATGACAGTGGTATACAAGGATCACATAGGATCAAGAGGAATCCTTTTTGATATGAAGTTAGGAAAGAATAAGATATGGTTATATGCTGATAGGCAAAATCGAACCAGAACAATTGTTACTGGAGAGATGAGGCTGGTTGTAAAGTTAGTGCTTCTCAAATTTTGGAGTGCATTGGAATCACTTGGAGGTCTTGTTAAGATAAAGATGGTGGGTGGGGTTGGGGTTGTGGCTCAGTGGTAGAGCGCTTGCCTAGCATGTGTGAGGCACTGGGTTTGATTCTCAGCACCACATACAAATAAATAAATTAAGGTTCATCAACAACTAATAAAAATATTAAAAAAAAAGATACAGATGCTGGGCTCCACTGTGAAGGTTTTGATTCATAGACTGGTGTAGAGCCTGAAAATTGAACTACTGAGAAGCTGCCAAAGGGTGCATAACTATTATGCTAAAGCCATGGCCCAGCACAATTTTTCTCTATGTTTATGTAGGACTATTAGAGGGATTAGGTCTGGATAAAGAGGGAGATGTTAGGAAATTCCCTGGGGAATTATAGACCTGTGAGGCAAATAAGAGGAGTTGGATTTACATAGGAATTTATCCATAGCAATAGAAAAGAAGGCAAAGTATTTGGGCACAGATAGAAGATATCATATGTGACGATAAGACCTTCTTGAAGTTTTGTGACTTCAGTTTTATTTATTTTTATATTTTAATTTTTTTTTTTAGGTCTAGAACTTGAACCCAGGACCTCATGCATCTAAAGAAATGCTCTTTCACTGAACTATATCCCCAGTCCTGAGTGCTTCAGTTTTCTTTATTCAAAAGGGAGAAGATTATCTAAGATTGAGGATAGAAGAGGTGCTAGAAGTTGGAAGAGAGAGTTAAAGTCTAAGTTGAGTGGAACATTTGGTTAATTCCCTCAAATAGACAACTTGTGTTGCTAAAATTACATCATTCTGTGCATCTGATACTGAAAGACCAGTTTTGAGAATTGCTAGCTTTTTACTCAACAATTCTTATTTATTCCAGATACATTTTAACATTTAGATTTACTAGGCTTTATATTGCCCAACCTCAATCATCTCCATCTGTTCAGCATTAATTAGAGCAAGAAATAATTATGATTTCCACATCACACTTTGTACTGTCTAGGCTTCACAGCAGGCGCAGAAGCCAGTGTGAGTTGTTTTTAGGATCATGATGTAAATATTATGTTTCTAAAGTGTGAAGATTTTTCTAATGTAGTTTGATTAACCAAGATTTGAGAATAAAGGAAATGCTATCATGTTATTAAATGTATCATTTTACTTATTAATATTTACAACCCATTTATTTCTATTTATAAATTAAAACCTGATAGTAGCTGGGCATGGTGGTGCATGCCTGTAAACCCAGTGGCTCAGGAGGCTGAGGCAGGTGGATCTTGAGTTCAAAGCCAGCCTCAGCAACTTAGGGAGGACCTAAGGAACTCAGCAAGTCCCTGCCTCTAGATAAAATACAAAGAAGGGCTGGAGATGTGGTTCAATGATTAATTGTTGCTGGGTTCAATCCCTAGTACCAAAAAAAAAAAAAAAAAAATCAAATGAATTAAAAAAAAAAAAACCCAATATCAAAAAATAAGATAGGGGGAAAGCCACAGTAACATACCTAATGGGACTAGGAGTAACAAATTCTAAGCAGTCAAAAGAGTGAATTATGGCAAATGACTACTTATACTAATTGTCTATTTCTTTTACTACCAAATCATTTCCAGATACCTATTCCTTCCTCTTCTTTAGAAGTGTGTTTATTTTATTTTTCATTGTGCTCCTTTGATAAAAGGCCAATTAATGGACACACAATATGCATTGTACTCTCCATTCACTGTTATTAATCTCTGACTCTAAGGAGTCATGCTACAAAGAAAGTAGGTATTAGTAAATTATGAATTTGTTAAAAGTAAAGGTAAGAATGTGGTAAAATAGAAGCGGGTTGCTAGTTTAGAGACTATCTTAGGTAACTTTGTCACAGAAGACATCACAAAATGTAGTGATTGACCAAGCAAGCCTTCATTTATTGCTCAGGAATTTGAAGTTGAGTTCCTCCATCAGGGGGTGCTTTTCTGGTCTTGGTGGAGCTCCTTCTTGTGTGTGCAGTTAGTTGTCAGTGGGGCTGTATGCTGGCTTGCTAGTTTGTTCTGCTCCTCATGGTCTTGCACACTACTGAGCCAGGGCTTGATCGCATCACAAAGCCTAGTTCCAAGAAAGAACACAAGTGTGCAACATCTGCTGAAACCCAGAATTGGGACTGGCCACATCACTTCTGTCACATCTTACTGGTCAAAGCAAGTCACAAGGCCAGTTGGTATTTAAGAAGTAGAGAAAAGTTCTACCTCTTGATCAGAAGAGCTGAAAAGTTACGTTGCAAAGAAGTTTGTATACAGGAAGGTGAACAATGTTGGGTTTTTTTTTTTTTTTCAAAAATTCTAGCACAGTGACAAATTAATTCAATGCATAATTATATATGATAATTATAATTGGGCAAGAAAAAAGAACCTGGAAGAAGATAAGAGATTTACTGAAGGAAACAAAAATACTTTTAATTAAAAAAATTTTTTTTAGATGTTGACAGACCTTTATTTTATTCATTTATTTATATGTGGTGCTGAGACTCAAACCCAGTGCCTCACACATGCTAGGCAAGTGTTCTACCACTGAGCAACAACCTTAGCCCAAATACTTTTAATTTTAAAAATACCATATAACAATGTGATTTATTTAAAAAAAACCCTTTTTTTTATTTGAAATTAGACTGGAGAGTATGAGGCAAATATGATGTGGTGTATGTGATTTTGATCATACTGTTACTTCATTTTTGTCTCCTTCTGTTTCTTTAAATTTTCCCTTGTGGAATTCATCTTCTCTTACTCTTGAATGAAAGCTCTAGAAAATCTGATGACTTTTTTTACTTACTCTTGTTTAAGATCTTTGGTCATTTTAAACTTAAGGACTTAGTACCTATTAAGCAATTAAAGTGTTTAGGTTATCACACTCTGCATTAATCAGATGTCTATTGCTATAACAAAATATCTGAAATAATTAACTTAAAAAGAGGAAAGGTGTATTTTGGCTCATGAATTTGGAGGTTTTGGTTCATGGTTGATAGGGCACATTGCTTTTGGACCTGTGGTAAGTCAGTACTTCATAGTTGGAGTGTAGAGTTGAAGGAAAGTCTGTTCACCTTATGGCCAGGATGAGAAAGGAAGAGATCAGAACACCACACTCTTCTTTGATAAGTCTCCAGTGACCTGAAACCTCCCATTTGCTCCACTTCTTAAAGTTTTCAACAATTTTCAATAGTGCCCAGATGAGGAAAGCCTTTAACACATGGGCTTTTGGGAGACATTCCAGATTCAAACTATAGCAAACTGCAAACCTATGATGGAAAACTCCTCTTATTCTTGAGGAATAAGAGGAAGGCTGATGTTCCAGGCTGGAAGCCTGGACAGGGGGGAGGTCATTGTCCTCCCACCTTTATGTGTCTCACACTTACCTTCTCCCCTACTAGTTGGCTGCCAGTGTCTAAGGGAGCATATTGGATGATAGGCATATGAGTGTGTCTCAGCTGCCATAACAAACTGCCACAACTAAGAAGCTTACAAAACAGCATTTTATTGTCTCATAATTCTGAAGGTCAGAAGCCCAAGATCAGGCTTTTGAGTCCTACTGAGAGGTATGAGGGAGAGACTGTTCCTTGCAGAGTCATGCTGGCTATCCTTGGTTTTCCCTATTTTGTAAAGGTATTCTCTTGAACTCTGCATTCATGACTATAAGATGCTTTTCCTGTGAGCTCCATGTCTTTTCACGTGGTGTTTTAGTCAACTTCACATTGCTGTAACCAAAAGACCTGACAAGAACAACTTAAAGGAGGAAAAGTTCTTTTGGCTCATGGTTGCAGAGGTTCAGTTCATGGTCAGCTAACTCCATAGCTCTGGGTCGGAGGAGAGGCAGAACACCATGATGGAAGAGCATGGCAGAGGAGAGCAGCTAAGGACATGACAATCAGGAAGCAGAGAGAGAGCGCTATTTGGGAAGGGCAAAGTATATACTCTGAGGCACACCTGCAGTGAACCACCTCCTTCCGTCACACCCTACCTGCCTATGATTACCACCCAGTTAATTCACATCAGGGCATCAGTCCACTGATCAGGTCATAACTGACATCATCTAATCATTTCACCTCTGAAAATCCTTGCGTTGTCTCACACGTGAACTTCTGAGGGACACCTAATGTCTAAACCATAACACATGTTTTTTAAAATTTTATTTTATTAATTACTAAGGTCTATGGTCATATTGGAGAAAGGATTTGCCTTGCTCCAGCATACTCTGTACTAATTACCTGTGCAACAACTCTATTTTCAAATAATGTTGCATTCTGAAATACCAAGGATTAGGACTTTAACATCTAAATTGTGGGGAGAAACAGTACAAGCTATTCAATAAGTAAGGGGATTGCATTTTCTGACATAAAGTGTTGCAATCATGAGCTAGTTTTTACTTACTGGATCTAGAAAGTACTCACACTGGTTTCTTGCATTAAGACCAAATCTCTCCTAAGCTTGTTATTTTTATGTGCTCTCCTAAAATTCCCTGGACTTTCGGTGCACACTTTTGATTGTTTGGTTTGGATGGACAACCGGAGTGAAGCAGAAAGAACAAATTGAAATGTAATTACCTAACAATGGCTTACCTAACAATGCATTTTGGTTAGGGGGTTGCATAGATTCAGACAAAAGATATTCTCTTAAAATAAACACATGCATCCATACATAAACATTATCATTTAATTGCTAAATAAATTGTCTATAAGACTACATCCCACAGAGGGTGTTACTCTGTTTTTCTTATTTTTACAATGATATAGTGCTTACCTAGCAGTAAGTGTTGGTAGGACCCTCTGTCCTGTGATTCCCTTTTCACTTCTCTTAGGTCTTAGTACTAGTCCACTGTGTTTTAAGACTTCACAGTTCTCCAAATAATGCTCTTCATATCCTCCTACAGCTTGGAGTTCGGTAACATCCCCTCTCCTGTCATAACAGAGTTTTGGGGGACAGACTGGAGGAGGAGTAGATGTGTATCTTGTCATTATTTTCTTCACAGAAACCTCTATCTGACCCTGACCCTCATCTTGTTGAGAACCTAGGATTCATGGATATACATGTTCTCAGGGCTATTTTCTTTACAAACTTGCATGTGATTGATCTTTCTTACTGTCTCTGTTGTAGGCCATTCAATGTTTTCTTGGCACCTCGGTTGAAATTGATACTTGGTAGACAGCATGTCTCTTAAGGCTTGTGTGTGACTTTCTTTTGGTGACAGTGGTGGCTGGGTATGTTTTACAGGGTAGCTTTGTGAGACTCGGTTCCTGCTGAGGTCACACCCCAGAAGCTGTCTTCATTACTCTGCATTGCTATTTAACTCTTCTTTGGGTCCTTGTGAACCCATTGCTTTTTGAAATAACAGGGTATTCTGTAGAATACAATGTGCTGAACCAGATATCTTGAGTGTTCACTTCAGTGTGACTATGGGTTTCATTTTACTTTTTATAAAATGGTGCTATTGGGCTGAGCTATATGGTGCTTCCTGAGTCTGATTTTCTATGATTTCAAGTGAAGTGCCATAATTTACTTCACTCTGAATATGTTTCTGGGCCATGTGCCCTTGAATTTATTGAGTGATGTTCATGTCATAGTGCATATGGAACACTAAGTTGAAATCTATATTGCAGCTAATGGAGAAAGATGAGTTGTATAAAAGAGGATATTTCTAGTCTGTCAACCTGCTTTAAATGAGGAGTTTTTGAAAAGTTGTTATTGCTTTCCTATTACTATTCATAAATGAAGTCTTTCATACCAAACTTAGAGAGTTTAATTGAAAATATCATGAAAGGTAACACCAATATATTCTAATTTATAATAATGAACCAAACCACATGGATAGTGTTAGAGAGATTATAGATTTTTAAGAAACATTTTCTAAAGCAAAAATATTTGTAAATGTGTGTGAAGAGACCAAAAAAATGTATTTATCTTGCATGTATAAGTTATAAGTTAAGGAAGCTTATTCTATACTTTGCTTTAGGTTTAACACTGTCAGTAAACAGGGGTAATTTTATGATTTTCTTAATAAATCTTATTTAGACTACTATGATTACAAAGACTTGGCTTTCACTCATGTCAGTCAGAATAGAAGCAAGTAATATTTTTGTAGTTTGCATATTGACCTTACTTTGGACCTGCATAGACAAAAGTAGTATGTATAATAGATTTGATTTACTGTAAACTCATTTTAGGATTAATCTTTTACTAATATTCTTATATTTCTAAAGAAACAATTTCTTATAAGTTCCCTATAATTTCTATCTAACTTGTACAGAATATATTTGCTTTAATCACTGTTCACCAATAGCCTTGGTTAAAGCATCAGAAATTTAATATAATCTAAACAATTAGAATATTTACAATAATAAGTTGTGTTAAATAATGATCTCTTTATACATAGGTCTTATAATGTGGTACTAAAGTAAGCTCCTTAAGCATCTTACTATGCAAAGGAGAATGATTTGTCCATATTTCACCCAATATTAAGTCAAGGTAAACTAAGTCACTAATAGAATTTCAAAAATGATCATTTAAATTTTCTTACAACTAGTCTTTAAGTGAAACAATTAAATACATTCACAAATCCCTTTTTATCTGAAATTTTACTGAAGAAGATTCAGCTACATTGATCATTTGGAAATGAAAGAAGAAAGAACTCAAGATCTCCTGTGGGTGGCAGTCAAACTCTAAATTATGAATTAAAATTTTCTGCCTGTTACAGTCTATGGTTATCCTTGGAAAATACTTCCAGTTTTAAAAAGTCAAACAACACTTTACAATTCTCTTTACTATGATTTTGAAATGAATCTGAATTTTTAAATCACATTACAGTGATATAAGTAAGATGTACTATGTAAAACCTTTTGAAAACTAGAATAATTTTGAGTAATAGTTTAGTACTCTATAAATTGCATTTGAAAGATGTTTATTACATTTCTGATAACATCATAAGCATTTAAGGTAATATAATAATTACAGTATAAATCTATTTTTGCTTAAAATTTCTCAAAGAATGCTTTAAATGTCATTTCAAAGTAGTAATCACTTAGAAAGCTGAAGTGTTAATGTTCACCTTATATTCCAATAAGAGGATGTTGAATAATTGTTTAGATTATATTAAATTTCTGATGCTTTAACCAAGGCTATTGGTGAACAGTGATTGAAGCAAATATATTCTGTACAAGTTAGATAGAAATTATAGGGAACTTATAAGAAATTGTTTCTTTAGAAATATAAGAATATTAGTAAAAGATTAATTCTAAAATGAGTTTACAGTAAATCAAATCTATTATACATACTATTTTTGTCTAGGCAGGTCCAAAGTAAGGTCAATATGCAAACTACATATTTATTCAATATTCAAAACAATATGATGATCTTCTTCCAATATTCCTCTCTTAAGTAAAAGAATATAGACTTTGCTTTTGAAAGCACGCTGATAGCTCAATGTGTTATATATCACATATAATAGTAATTCAAAGAAGGAAATTATTGAAACTTCAAAGATAATCTGCTTAATTCCTCAGAAAATCCAATCACATAAATATCATAAGGATTATTCAAAATGTTTAACCATGTAAATGACATGATCGCTGGCTAGTCAGAGGTACTGTTAACTATAAACAATATGTGTGGATATACTGGTGTATGCCAGTTAGGGATCACGCAGATCAGATATTATTGTTCTGTTGAGGATACTGAAAATAACTCTGAGTCTACCATTTGTTTGACAATAAAATGCTAAAGCTAGAAACGAAACCAACTTAACTTCAATCCTGTTGTCTTTCCTGTAAAAATGTAGATGTGTACAAAATGTCATACACATTAATATCAGTGGGTTTTTTTGGAGGGGGCTGCAGTTGTGAAAGTAGAATTGAGTTAACCATAGAAGTTATAAATAAAACAAATGACTAGTTCTAGTGTCTTACATCTCTAGTCCATTCTTCTTAGCTCCATCAGAGATCTTTCTAAATTATAGGACATTATGACTTAATAACTTAAGACCCAGGATTATTCAACGTAAAGACATTGAGTAGGCTTTTGTTCTCAAAAATTAATAAAAAGCAGGTGTTATTTACCATAGTGATATAGATTATAATTTAATGAAAATTAATCAGTTTATAATAATAGAATTTCAGAAAAGAGTGAATTAGTTGTCCTTTGGTAAGAATAACAATAATAATATTAAAAATTATATATATGTGTATATATATATTATATACATATATAATATATATATAAAGGATGTTCCTGGGAGGTGACGTTGGTGAAGAAATGGGCAGATAATTCCATTGTTTTCACAAAGAGGTGTGTACCAGAGAATGTTACATAACTAACACTCATTGTCTCATTTTCTAACTCAAGAACATTTTATTCGAAGTGTTACTGCGCAGCTACAATACATTTCCAGATTTCCTTGTAGCTAAATGATGCCTTTTATCCCTTCAAAATAGGAAATAAATCCTGCTTCACTCCAGGCTTCATTTGATATTTATCAAACCTCTAATATGTGCTGGTTATTAGTGTCCAGAGGTTGATGGGTCAGGAAAAATTTTAAAGATGTAAACAAATACATATTCTTTAAAAACAAACAAACAGAAAAGGTTTTCAAGAGACAATTGAGAAGATAGCAAAATACATCTACAGGCACAGTGAGTGACATTTTTGAAGTTTACCCTTCAGTCCTGAAATGATCCCTCCTTATAATTATTGTAATACAAGTGAATACCTGTTTTGGGAAAGATAACCACAATCTGATCCCTATTGAGATTACTTCTAAATACGTGCAGGGGAAATAATACTTTGGGCTTTGTAGGTTTTTTTAAGTGTCTATGATAATAGAAAAGATAATACTCCTGGCTACATGGGTGCCTGCCTGTGTTGCTTGTTATTTTTTTTTTTTAATTCAAATTTCCAGAACATACTAGTGACAGGAGGAAGAGGCAGAAAGCCTTTTAAGAAATACGTCTTGTATATTCTCTGTTATCTCCCATTCTCTTGCAAATAATTATTTTGCTGTTGTACTTTTTTTATGATAGATACTCATTTATCCTCTGTGTAAGACTTTTATGCAATTGAGAACTCTTTTTCCTTTATTTAAGCTGAATAATCTCCTTAGGTTTATCCATTTTAGTGGATATGGTTTTATTCTATTTGGATGGTTGACTCTTCTTCAAATTGTTTATCACCCTCTTCAGTTTTAGCCATAGAGATAAACATTCACCATTAGTGCAGTTTCCTAAAGATCTTTCTTTCTTCATGGAAATTTATTTTGCATTTCTTAATTAGTCCTTTGGAAAATCATAGTATTTTTAAATTTACAAACATTTTTGTAAGCCACCAGAAATATGTGAAAAGTGGCACTTAAACTTTTTTTTTTTCTTTTAGTACACTGGGATACATCTACAAAGTAACATAAATCTAAATTTAAATTTTTATTTTTAACATAATTCCTTTTCTTAAACTTTCATCTCCACTCTTTCAACTGTATTAAATTTTTTTTTTTTTTTTTTTTTTTTTTTTTTTTTTTTTTTTTTTTTTTTGTTCTTAGCGCACTATTCTTTGTAAAATGGTAGGTTCAGAATTTCAACTGATGTACCATGGAATGTACTCAGTTTTTCAGGTTTCAATTTCTTTATCTGGAAGACAATGAAGTTGCATTAGATGACCTCTCAGATTCCTTTCAGCTTTAGGTTAGAAAGAGTCAAAAGTGAAGAGAATTCATTTTATTTTTCTGGTATATCAGATTTATATTTCTCTTTTTTGTCTTTGTAAGTCATGGAATACTCCTACTTTATGGTTCCCTTTGTGGTCCTTCTCACCATTTCATTTTAAATTAGAGGCATTTCTATTTTTATCTCAGCTCTTTATGTAGTTTTTTAATATTCAGAGTAACCTTGATACTTTTATTAAGAGTAAGATGGCTTTGGGTCTGGCCCCAGGGCTATGGCAAGGAAGAAATCAGAGGGTCTCACTTGAAAGAATTGGTATGTTACATTTTATTTCTGGGAGGCAATGATTTTGCCAGAGGGAAGGAGTCATTCTGTGTTGGTAGTTTCTTTTTCTTTTTTTACAGTTTTGCTTCTGCATCTTTACCCTTGGACCTTAGTGCCTGAACCTACAAGTCTGCTAAATCCTTCGATGACTTTTTATCATACTACATGCAGCCTTGTTTCAAATGCAAGGTCAGGGTGTAAGTCTTTTTTGATATCATGGTTGTAAAATGAGAAGTGGGGCTTATTTCAGATAAAACCTCTTTTTACCTTTTCATAAAAGCCTTCTTCTTCCACACATAATATCTGATTTTTACATTTCAGTAAAAAGTAGAGTAAAACTGAGGAGATGGTGTAATAATGTTGTGACTATTGGACTCTCAGAAATATATGGGCAGAATGGTACATCCAAAGACCATCTATTTCAATCCTCTATTTATCAAATAAATTTGTTTAATCAACCATGGAATGGGTCTGAAATATTTTTATACTGGTCTGTGACATCAAAATCTGCTGCTTCTTTTTCAACACACAATATTGTTAACTTATTAATTTAGGTTTTAAAATATACCAGTCAGTGGGTTGTCAGAATAATCAGAGTTTTTTTGGAAAGTATTATTAATGGGCTTGACTCATTAACTCTTTAATAAATTTGACTTACAATTTCCTTCATGCTTTGAGGAAAAACGGAAGAGAAACTTGCATATGTTCCCTACAATCTTCTCTCCTTTTAAACCTGCTTTATTAAGAAGTATGAATTCCCACTGCCAAGTCACTTGGATTCATAGTTCAAGACTTACACAAAAATTGTTTCTTTCTAAAAGACTGCAGAAATATGAGCGTGTTAAAAGAGCTCATTTCTTCTTCTCTTAGCTTACTTAAAAATAAATTATATAAAGCAATATGCATATAATTGAAATGTCTGGTGGATAATGTAGAGAAATGAAATACATTTGACCATAATAGTACAGAGGGTGTAAGTGGTAACAGATTGGGACTAATAAATGATATCAGATGGTAACTTAAATCCACAGGGACAAATGAAATAGCCAAAAGTAGTATGTAAGAAGATATAAATAAATAAATAAATAAATAAATAAATAAATTCAATATACATTGGCTCTCAGTTTCTTTAATAGAAATAAAGTTATATAAGATAATAGTTATAGTAATGCATTTGGTTTTTATCATACACAGATTTACCATATATACCATTATACAACAAAAGGGGGTGGCAGAAATCAAGATATGTAAGAATAATGTTTCTATATCTCAATGAGTTTAGCTACTATGAATCTAA
Organism: Sciurus carolinensis; assembly: GCF_902686445.1. Taxonomy (NCBI): domain Eukaryota; kingdom Metazoa; phylum Chordata; class Mammalia; order Rodentia; family Sciuridae; genus Sciurus; species Sciurus carolinensis. Next base: position 46,700,225 of record NC_062216.1, on the reverse strand, counting down.
AATAGTTTCTGGTACTACAGCAACCCAAAAATAAATAACTTAAAACAGTGAAGAAAAAAAACATAATGGAAATTCAAAGGTTACATTGAAAGAATTTACTTGCTTAAAAGAAGGAATAGAAGGGTAAAAGACAAAAAAATATTATGGCAGATATAAATAAAACTATACCATTAATAACATTAAATATTAATGAATAGACCCAATCAAAAGGTAGAGAATGTCAGATTGGATAAATAAAACATGATCTGACAATGTACTGTCTTTAGAGGCATTCTTTAGACACCAACGCACAAGCAGATTGAAAGTAAAAGGTTGGAAAAAGATTTCACATGAGAGCAACCGTAAGAAAACTGGAGTGGCTGATTACAGAAACAATAAACAAACCCCAAAACAAACTTTAATATTGTTTTTGTCAGCTTTTTTCTCTGCTGTGACTAAATGATTTGACCAGTCCAAGCATAGAGGAGAAAGGTCTATTTGAGGGCTCATGGTTTCAGAGGTCTTAGTCCATAGAAGGCCAGCTCCATTCCACTGGGCTCCAGGTGAGGCAAAACATCATGGCGGAAGAGTGTGGCAGAGGGAAGCAGCTCACATCATCAGGAAGTGAGAGAGAGACTCCACACTCCAGATGCAAAAAATATACCCTAAAAGTTACACCCCAGTTCCAATCTCCTCCAACCACACCCTATCACTTCAATTAATCCCGTCAGGGATTAATTCACTGACTGGGTTAAGACTCTTACAACCCAATCATTTCTCTTCTGAACCTTCCTGCATTGTCTCACATGTGAGCTTTTGGGGGGACACCTCACATCCAAACCATAACAAATGTTAAGAATGTCACTACAGACAAAGAACTTTTTATTTTTGCATGTTTATTAATTTACATTTCTGTATAGAATTACACTCTGTAAGTGTATCACACATTGATTTTTCTGTTCAGAGACAATTAGGTTTTCAGTATTATAATAATGTTCTTATAAATCCTCATAAATAGTTCCTTAGATACATATGCAAGTGGTTCTTTAAAGAGATGCTACAAAGTACATTTGGTGGACTATGGAGTATTTGTATCTTAAGCTGTTTGTTTTTATAACATTATTTTGATAGTAATAAAATACATGCTATTTATCATACTAACTGGTTTAATTGTATATTTTGTGGGTAAAGTACAATCAGATCATGCAAGAAATCTCTAGAACTTTTCATCTTTCAAAACTGAAGCTCTAAACCCAATGAACAATTCCATGTTTTCTTCTCCCTCTACTCCCTGGAAAACAACACTGAGCTTTCTATTTTTGTGAGTTTGACTCCTTTAAGCATCTCATATAAGTGGAATTATACAGTATTTATCTTTTTTTGCTGACCTGATTATTTCACTAAGGAAAATGTCCTCAAGGTTCATCTGTGTTTCAGCATATGACAGATTTTTCTTCCTTTTCAAAGTTGAATAATATTCAATTGCTTGTATTACCACATTGGATTTAATCATTCATCTGTCTATGGAAATTTGAGTTTCTTCTACTCTTAGATCTTTTGAATGATGCTATTGTGAAGCTTGCTATTGTGAAGTTTGGGTGGCTCATGAACCTTGTCTACTCCTTTGGGACATGACCCTTGAGCAACTCTTGTGGGACATGACCCTTGAGCAGCTTTCTCCTTGTGCTCATTTGCTGATTGCCTGTCAGCCTTGTAGTGTGCATGTCTCACTAAGTGCTAATCCCCATGTTTCTTTATTTTCTATAATAACCATTTCCTCTGGATGTTGCTGCTGTCTATGGTTTGGAGTGTGGTGGAGGAAAGCGGTCAGGATGAAGCCACCAAGAAGCAGAGAGAGACTAAACTCAGCTCACAAAATATATACCCTAAAGGTATGCCCCTAATGACCCACCTCCTCCAGCCACACCCTACATGCCTCCAGTTACCACTCAGTTAATCCCTATTAGGGGATTAATTCAGTGACTAGGTTTAGGTTCTCATAACCCAATCATCTCACCTCTAAACCTTCTTACATTGTCTCGCACACAAATTTTTGTGCAACACCTCATATCTAAACCATAGCGCATCCTTTCTAGTTTGTGGAGGATATGTACCTACTTTTAATACCTCATTAATTCTGAAACATTTTTTTAGAAACAAGAGAGATATAACCTGGTATTAGAAAAGTTAAAGACTACATCCCACTAGCAGATTTTTTTCTTTCAACAATTTTTATGAGATGTTATCAGGATATGTTGTCAGGATATGTTGGAAACATATACTTAGCAACCTCTCATGTAACTATTTAAGATAGCTGCTATGTAATTAGAAACACAGGCACTTAAGCATTTTAAATGTTATAGAAGTTCAATTTGTAGTTTGTAAGATAATGCTTGTAAAGGTCATTAATGTTTTATAACTTGAGGAGGAGAAATCACAAACCAGAAAGTGTGAGATTCAGTAAAAAATAATTAAAGACCTCAAGCTATTTTCATTAAATGGAGTTAAAAATTGTAAAGAAATTTTATTTCTGAGTCAGGGTGTGACTCAGTGGTAAAGTGCTTGCTTAGCATCTGCTTTGGGTTTGATGCCCAGTACTGGGGAAGAAAAAGAAAGAAAGAAAGAAAGAGAGAGAGAGAGAGAGAGAGAGAGAGAGAGAGAGAGAGAGAGAGAGAGAGAGAAAGAGGAAGGACAGACAGAAGAAAGTAAAACTTTCTTCCCTGATACCAGTCTGTAAAATAACCAGTTTACCAAAATGTAATATTTCCATTTTCTAATAGTCTAATGAATTGAAAAAGTTCGTGTTACATGTTTTTGCAAGCCATAATACCTTCTCCCTAGCCTTTGACCTACACTTTTAATATACCATTTCCCAAATCTTGAAACATATTGCTTTGATAGTGCTACAGAAACTTTGGCCTGTAACTATTTAAACAAATCTGATGCAGTCAAGTTTAAGTGTAGAAGTAGTGCCATTACTTAGGTGATTTACCCTAAAATTTGTACTTTTCAAGACAAAACACCAGAAAAGAAATTCTCTTTAGGCAATAAGGGCCTGTGGTACAATGCCAGTGGCTCAGGAGGTTGAGGTAAGAGGATCGTGAGTTCAAAGTCAGTCTTGACAATTTAGAGAGGCCCTAAGCAACTTAGCAAGACACTAAGTAAAACAGGAAAAGGGCTGGGAATGTAGCTCAGGTGGTTGAGATGTTGAGTTCAATCCCTAGCACAAAAAAAAAAAAAAAAAAAAAGAAAGAAAGAAAAGAAAAGAAAAAAACAAGAAACAAAGGCATATCTACCTGCTGTATTTCACTGTTGAAAGTGATGGGGACTATCAGGGTTACAACTGGATACAAATTTGAGACTCTCCTTTGGACATTTTTTGGACATTTTCTCTCATGAGAAAAGAGAAATATATGGACAACACAAGCCTTTAGAGACAAATTTACCATTGGTAAGGAATATTAAAGATGGAGTCATTTGGATGAAGCTGAATATTTTACAGTGATATAAAATGACTCTCTCTTCTTAACAAGTATAGTAACTTACTCAGTACACTCGGATTCCTTCCAGACGCCATTCATGTGGAGTACCATGTTTGTTTTTCGGCAACTTGAAAACAAGCACGGATCAAGTGTGTAAATATTTCAGTTACTGAACTTCATTTCAGTATCATATGACAATCTTCATGTTATACATATTCATCTTTTTAAAGTGGTTTTATGAAATCTGTTTGTCTATGTGTGACAGAAGAAAAGTTGAAATAAAGTTTAAAAATGTATTTTAGTAAATATACACATATATTGTAGTGACACTGAAGAATAAATGTGGAAATTTTTCCTTCTAGGAGAAAATAAGAGCCTTTTGGAAATTTTATACTCTTTGAAGTCATGATAGCATTTAAATAAAAACTTTTATTTTTATAAAACATAGTTTTATTTAACTGTTTTAGATCAAATTTTGGAGTTTCCAGTAAGTATAAAAGACAACTTACAAAAAATGATCAGATGCATAAACATTTGGAGTCTGATATTGAGAAAATCACTAAAAACTAATTTACACTAATTTCTTATATGGGTTAGAAAAAGTGTATCACATAAATATTTGAATTATAGGACCAGTGACCCCTTCACTGAGTCATTGAAAGCAGATTAAAATGTGTCTATGCTTAAAGGCTATCAGAGGAAATCCCTTCATTCTGTGGCCAATGTGGGTAAGAGCTGTCCCTTAACAGACTCAGTCCTTTGGACCTGGTTATCACTTGTATGGCTGTGGCCACTCCAAAGATATTGAGTTCTCTTAGAAAGAAACAGTCCTAGAGAACCCAAGCAGCCCAGATCCTTCATGCTTTATGTTGGGGGAAAGGGTACGAAATATTTACTTTTATGGGTAATTTGGTATGGTAATGTATGGTAATTTGATACATGTATACAATATCTAACCATCAAATCAGCATAATAAGCACTTTTGTCTCCTTAAACATTCCTCATTTGTATGTGTTGAGAACTTTCATGTTCTTCCAGTTACCTCAAAATACATCACAGATTTTTGTGACCAATAGTCACCCTCCAGTGTTGCAGAAAACCAGAACTAACACCTCTCTCACTGTGTGTGGTACCTCATATCTTTTTTCCATCCCCTTAGATGCCATCATCCCCAGTCTCCAGTGTCTACTATTCTACTCCATTATTCTATGAGAGTGACTTTTTTATTTTCCACAAATTAATAAAGAATTGTGTTCTTCTTGTTTCTGTCTTATTTCACTTAACGTAATGACTTCCTTTTCATCCACATTGCTGCAGATGACAGGATTTCATTTTTTTTAAATGGAATAAGAACATTCCATGTGTATATATACCACATTTTCCTTGTCCATTCATATGCTGAGGGATGCCTAGTTTGTTTCCTTATCTTGGCTATTGTGAGTAGTGTTGCAATAAATGTAGTAGAGCAGGTGGCTCTTTGATATGATTTCATTTTATTTTCAGATCCTTTAGGGTTTTTTAAACTTCATGTCAAAATACAGTAATACACTGCATGATGACCTTTTAGTCAAAGGCAGACTGCTTATAACACAGTTCTAGAAGATTATAACGGAGCTCCAAACTTCCTATCATGTAGTGATGTGGTAGCTATTGAAACATTTTTGCTTGGTGACCTTGCTGCCCAAGTCCCCCTTTACTCTGTTGTGCTCCCAAACTTTCCATTCTTAAAAAATCTCATTGTCCTTAGTCTTAAGTGTCTTCGTAGGGAGATGAGCATTTAACAGAAATCCAGTGTTTTGCAAGAATGGTGACCGAATGGTTTCTCTTGTTACTCCATTATGAAAATACAGACATTTTAAAGTTTGTCTTTCAATAAGCAAACAAATGAATAATTTATGTGCAATAGTCCTGTCATTGGTCAACCAACTAAAGGATAACTAATTGTGAGAACAGAAGAGCTTTTTCTAGCAGCTATCCTTATATGCTCAGGTCTATGTGGTTCATACAAAATCTCACACATATTGTTTTTGTCAAGTCTTTTCTAGAAGATTGTGGGTTACACAACCATGAAGAGGGGAACCATTTTCTTATCCACGAGTTGGCTACATTATCCTACTAATTTACAACTTTGGATCTGTAGCACACATTCAGATGAGGTTAACTTTCTGGGGAACCTATAACATACCAGGTTTTGTGTAGGTACTTTTATATTATTGCCAAAAAAAAAACAAAAACAAAAAACAAAAAAAGATTTTTTAAGTCCTTACCCTATAATATACTGGTAGCTACTGACCTAGACAATAGTGTGTAATGATATTCTTATAATGTTCTTCAAACTTTTACTATCATTTAAGGTTTTGCAGAGATGATGACTCTCTTGTGCCTTTGAAAAAATATTCCATTGTCTTAATAAACAAATTCAACTTTGGATATTAAAAGATTTTTTTGCCCTAATTTTTCCACTGGCTATATTTCAAATGAGTCGTCCAGTTAGTATAATGGCATAGAACATTTGAAATAGAGAATACAAGCTTGCTAAATAATGGTCAGACCCACATACTCATTGTAAAATACAATGCCATACATAAAGAAGACCACTTACTAAATGTTTGTTTTAAAAATTATAAATTATGGTGCTTTGGGTCCCTGCTAATATCCCTACGTATTTACAAAACATTTAAAGCTGTTTTTAAGGTTTTTTATCTTGAGTAAGGTGGGAAAATGCTGTACCCATAGAATATTCATGTCATATACACAGTACATCTAAAATTTGTAAGAAGAGGAAAGAGATGAAGGTCTGTGGTAGGAAGAGGAATTGTTTCCACAGATATCCATAGTGTAACCCCAAAGCCTGTGAATATGTTACCTTATAGATGTGATTAATGTCGGACCCTTAAGAAAGGAGATCATCGTAGATCATTCAGATGAGTACGGTAAAATCATAAGGTCCTTGAAAGATGGCAGCAGAAAATTAACAGAAGCACTTTTAGGTGACATGATGCAGAAAGGATATAATCTGTGGGTGTTGGCATTGGAGATGGAAGTAGGACCATAAGCCAAGGAATGTGGGGGGCTTCCAGAAAAGGCAAAGAAATAAATTTTCACCTGGAAACTTCAGAAAGTGGATGCTTTGATTGCAACACAGTGAACCCTGTGCTAGACTTCTGACCCTCAACTCTCTAAGTTAATACATTTATGTTGTTTTAAACCACCAAATGCATGAATTATTACAGGAGCAATAGAAATTGAATACAGAATCCAATAGAAATTATGTTTTTAATTTTGAAAGGAAAAGTTACAATTTTACAGGAATGTTCCATTTTTGGAAAGCAAAATGATTAGTGGTGATGAAGTCGAGGGCTCTGGGAGGTGAAGTAGTGGTGCAAAGGTCCAATGGAAAGTCAAAGCACTCCAAAATTGGCAACTGAAAGCTTTTGAAATGGCTCTAGCATATACTGAAGCTAGAGAAGACCCTGAACAGATAAGATGGAGTCAGATTAAAACATATTTTGTGAACTGTGAAAGAAATTTGAACTTTATCAGAGACATGTAAGGACTTAAGTAGAAGATTGACATGATTTTTAAAAAACTTCTCTAAAAAGATCAGTTTTTCTGTAGCACAGACAATGGATTAGAAAGGAAAAATGCTGGATACAAAGAAACAAGTTAGAGAGAAGGTTATCAATTAATTCACCATGCAGCTTATGACTCTAGAACATGAATAGTGAGGATGGAAAAAGATTTGTGAATCTGGGAAATGTTCAGGAGGCAGAAGATGCTGGTAAGTGAAGGAAGTTGAAAGAGTCAAGGATATCAGCAGGTTTCTTACTTGAGACACTGTAAAACAGCACAGAGAATTAATCAATTTTGTAGAAGAAACAAATGAGTTAGGTTCTCAGAAATGTTAAAGTCTATATGTGCTTGAGATATTTAAATGAGAGGAGTATTGAGAATGAGGGCTTGGAATGACGTGGTGAGTTTTAGGCTGATGGCATAAATGTGAAAATTCTAAGGGCATTAGGTGATGTTTTAACTCTGAGAATGAGAGTTTGGCTTTTGTAGAGCATTGCCTAGAAAGCTGAGGAAGGCTATTAGAGGATTGGTAGAAGAAAGATCTCAGTGTTCTGATAAGCATACAAAGCTGGATTGTATGTTTGTAGTATTTGCCAACTTCTATGGGATGAGCATCCATTACATATTTATTTTATTTTACTTTCTGTGGTACTGGAGATAGTTCTACCATTAGAACAACCCCAGCCTTTTTTGTTTTTTTTTAATTTTGTGTCAGGACTTCATTAAGCTGTCCAGGCTACCCTTGAACTTGCAGTCCTCTTGCCCCAGACTCCAGAGTCTCTGGGATTATAGGCATTGTACCTGACTCACCTTTACTTATCTTTGAGCTACTCATGGTACATCACAGTAGATTTAGAAAGTGACATACCCAATTTTCTGTTTCAAAGCAGTGCAAAGTGACTCCATTACATCCTTGAAAAGTTTAGAAGGAAAAGCAGAATCAGGAGGCCTGGCCCATGAAATACTGCAAATAATGCACACGGAACACCATTTAGGGACTTTGATAATGAATGAAGGAGAAAAAGAGAGAGAGAATGAAGAGTAAGTCTTGATTTGGTTTTAGTTGGTGAAGAATTGAGTAGATTTAAATGTTTAGAGTAAGTAGCCAGTACAGAAGAGAAGGGTGAAGACAAAGCAAAGTCTCTAAAGAATTATAAAGTGTATGTTGAAATGGGAGAAATGGAATGATAAACACAAGATGAAAGTTTTGGACATGAAAAGAGTAAACTCTTCTCTTATAAATTCAGGTGTCAGAAAGGAATAAATGCAAATCCAAATGACTCTATATATTTGTTGCAAGAAATTATGAAGTTTATCCTATGATGTGTTGCCTATTTTACAGTTTGCATCAGAGAAAATATGAGGCTGAAGGAAAGGTAATGAGGATGGAAACTTTAAAGAGACCCCAAATGTGAAACAAGATCAGAGAGAGTTGAAGGGGAGGAGGTGTGTAATTTTTGTTGTGTATGGAAGGGTGCAAAGGTTTCTTTGCTAAACACAAAGAAAGCAGGTGAACTAAGAGAACTGGCTAGGTTTAAAAAAAAAAAGGCATAAGATGGAAAGCCAATTAAGGATTCTGTAAGCATGATAACTGTGAACAGAAAGGCACAGGTCTAGATTTGAAGGGTAAAGCTAATTTCAAAGATATAGCCAAGTGTAACCATGTGAGTAGGTGACTGAGCAGGGTATAGTTGAGGTTGTCAGAGATGAAATTTCAGGACCATAAGGTCAGTGGTATTGGTGGGTAAGTGCTATTAAAATCAGTGATGATGATAATGATATGATGATCATGATGATATTGATGGTGACGGAAATTAATGAGAAGACCATTAGTTTTTAGTGAATGGATAATAATTAGAAGGAGTGAAAAGGGTGAGGTATGAGTAACATGAGTCTAAATCTAACGAACCTTCAACTTGGGTTGGAAAACAACCCTCTGGGATCACCAGACTTTCTCCTGTGCACAGGGAACATGGAAGCTTCAAGGTAATTGGTATTTTGAGGATGGCAGCAAGGATAGGAACCAGTTGCTGTTGCAGTCTACTAAGTGCAAGAAATATTTAGGGAAGTAGCAGCCTAATTGGTATTTTCTGAAATTTCAGTCTTAGAATTTTTAGAATTTTCTATAAAATTTTCTCCTTGTCTGAAGACTTATAGCTTTAGGCTTATAACAACCTCAATGGATTTATTTTAATAACTTTTAAAACTGTAAATATTCTGTATGGTGAAGGGATCCATATATACCACCACTCCTTTTATCTTTTGAATAAAAAATTAATCTGTTGCTTCTGTGTTACGAGGCTTTGGCGTGAAGAACAGAGCCAGGTGTTTCAAAGATGATTGACAGGGGTGCTGCATAAGGAGACATAGGAATTGCTACAGAACACTTTTAGGTGTGCAATGTTACTGCTAAAAGACCTCCTATAAAAATAAGCCTCAGGTCTGAGAGAATCAAGAGAGATACTCAGAGATTGACTGCTTTCTCTTTGACTATTTCTAAATAGCTAGATAGCTTTCTATGCCTTGTAGCATTTACTATCTCTGCCTTGAGTTGGCTATTAAGGGGATACATTGTTTTTATTAAAGCTGTAACCTGTTTTTCTATTCAAAAGTATATCTTGTCATTTTTTATTGCCCATTCTCACTGCCCTTGAAAGAAATGGACACCTACATTAACACCCAATGAATTTATAACACATAAAGCTGTTACAGAAATTAGTAAGTTAATATTGATGATGAAAGGTGCTACCTTTTAAAGGTATTTGTTTGAAAAGATTCTCAATGCATGTGTTCTTTTGTTTAAAGTTTGTGGGGGTGATTACTTAATACTTGATAGTGGAGGGGAACCATTAAGTCAAATCAATTACATGGAGAAGTTTTTACCTTCCAGCTAGGTGTTAGTGAGTTTTCTGTCCCTGTGACAAACTATTTGAGCCAATTACTTTAAAAGAAAGAAAATTTTATTTTGGCTCATAGTTTCAGAGGCTTCTGTTCATGGTTGTTTGGTCCCATTGCTTTGGACTTGTGATGAGGAGCACAAGGTGTAGCAAAGCTGCTCCCCTCATGGCACCAAGAAGCACAGAGACAAAGCAGAGGGGCCAGGGTCCCAACATCCCCTGTAAGAGCAGATCCTCAATGACCTAACTTCCTTCTATAAGCCACCACCTCCTGGACACACCAACAGCGCCACAGGTTGACCACCGTGCTTCTCATGGCCTGTGGGAGACTTTTGAGATCTACACAATCTAGGAAAAATGATTTTCAGAACTCTTTTGATCTTGGGAGTGCAGATGACATTTAAGGTCATCCCTACTGAAGGTAGTTTATAAATTTTTTTATATCTAGTGAATTTTATGATATTCAATAAAAATTCACTACTGATGAGGATAACCCATAGAGACAAATGGGGAACATACCCTGTGCTCAAATATGCAGAATTTTGCATGTGGCTGTACGTATCTAGACTATCAAGTCTGTTAAAGGGAGAAGCTTTGATAACACCATAGGAAAGTATAGAATGTGTTAGGAAGCATGAATGTAAGAAGAAATAAATTTAAAGAATGTTATATTTGAAAACAGAATTGCTTTTATCAAAGTAATAACAATGTCAGTTTATGAAGTATATGAAGCACCCAGAAGAATGTCTTCCACATAGAAGCAGTCTGTATTAACTATTATTATTTATTAGCATAAAACAAATATTCACAGAAGTTATGATTAGTGATATCACTGAATGTTAAACAATGGGAAAGTTGTTAATAACTTTTTTAATCCTTCAATATCTTTAAGTGAATACAGCATCCCTGTCACTGTTGTACATTGACCTCTGGTCCATGTGACCTTCATTTTCACTTGTCTCTATAATTCATGTATCTTCTTGTTCATATAATATCATATAATCCATAAAGGCAAAAATGTATATTTTATACATATTTCTGAACTTGACTTCTATTTTAAAATATTGCATAAAGTGAAAATTGATATAGTCAGCATTTTGATCACTATTTGATTAGATGGAAGTCCCTCAAATAAAGAGAAAATTGGAAGGGGTAGGTCAGGAAGTATTTTCTATCATTTAAACAATATTGAGAAAAAATTGCATATTATTTATAACTTAGAGACATAACACAGTAAGTCACAAGATTCTCATCATCTTGCAATTTCTTTCTGTTAGAGGAGCTCTGCATAGTGTTTCCTATGCCTTCAAAATCTCTTTTATACCAGTGCCTTTGGTTTTCTTTTCAAATAGATCAGGGTTCTCAGTTGCTAATAACAGAATGCACTGTAGCTACTCTAAATAGAAAATGAGCTTATTAAGAGGATGTTAGATACCTCACAGCAGTACTGCACCTAATCTATTTTGGTATTTCCTCCAGAATATGATGGAACTATTTTCAGTAATAATTACGAAATGAAATAAGTGGTAATTTTGACTAGAAAGAAATGCAGTGAAAACTTTCTTTTCCTGTTTTTTGAATATGCAATTATGACAGTAAAGTTTTTAAAAACAAAAATTAAAAGTAGATATTATAGTATAAAACAGGAAAATATCATCAATTGATACTTTTTAAATCCATAAATACAATTCTTTAAAAATTGAAAATTATACTGATATGTCATAGTAATTGATAAAAATATTATAGTTTCTATTTTCATACCCAACTTGGGAAATTTGTCAATGACCTTATCAAAATGGATTTTCTTTGCATATTCATATTTAATAAATCATACATTAGATGTGTCAGTCTTCATAGTTCATTGAAAAACACTTTTTATTAATTTTAAATGTTGAAAGTTTCTTTTACACAAGCTGACAGCAATGCAAATAACATGTCCATAGTATATTCATATATTTATAGCCTGGGAGTTTTGAGACCTGACAAGGCTACTTAAGGTCACTGACCCCTTCTTGTGTAGAATTTACAAATGGCTAAATTTTTCTAAGGAGGAATTAAGTTGGGGTTCATTGACATCACTTCTGAGTGTGCCTCAACTCAAAATAGGGGTTTACAGGATAGACTGAGCTTTATCTGAAGTACTTAACCCAGTATTGGTCACTCAGTTGAGTGATAACTAAGTAACAGTTGATGTGCCTGCCTGTTTTTCTGGTTTGCATACTTAATTTTTGCTCAAGAAGAAGTTTGAAATATTAAGAAATATTTGGTTTTCATGATCATGTTCTTATTCAGCAGGCCATACACTGAAAGGGCTTTTTGAATAAACAACTGCACTAATGCTTGTTACACACACACACACACACACACACACACACACACACACACACACACACGGTAATTCTATTCTGCATGCCCTCATGCTGTGGCTTGGCCTGTGGCTTCGTGTATTGACTTACTCTGTGTGATAGGACTCTGTTGATCTGACAGCCTCTGGCCTCCCAGCAGTGTGCCTGGAGTCTCCTGTGCCATTGGAAAACTGTTTACACCAACCTCCAAACAAGCAGAACTTTTAGGAGCCCAGATTTATTACAGATGCTTTTATATTAGAACCAGAAACAAATTTATGATTGTAACAAACAATCGCATATCCTAAAGGAAGATATGCTTGGAAATTTGGATGATGAAAAGAATAAAACATTTGGTTAGACAGAGGAGAGATGTTTTCAATCACAACTGACCAGCATGAAGGAGAGGGATTTTATTTTATTCTAAATTGAAGGAGAATGATTTTTATTTTATTCTTGTTTTTTGGAATTTTGGACTTTCCTAAAGAAAGGCAAAGTGCAAATACTCTTAATTTTGGAAGTTTGGGAGTCCTTGATAATGTTTTCTCTAATAATTGCATAATATGCAAGTCATTGCATATTCTACCATTCTATTCTTGTTAAATATAAAATTAAATGTACATAACAGTTTTAACTACCTAATTTTAACTAACTAATTTTAGATTGGTAACAGAAGATGGAATGGTTACTTCTTTCCATTCACTGTTTTATTTTTATTTTTTTCAAATTCAGGCAAGTTACAACTGTTCATGTATAATAATTCCCCAAAGAAGCTTTCTTTGGTGAGTTGCTAAACACATAGAAGTGCAAATGACTAAATTAATAATGCATGTCAGAAAGTATCAGGCAGAAAATGTCCCTGTAGTCTCTAATCCTTTCCAAATAATGATACATATTTAGCATTAAACAAACTACACGATGAAGTGTCAGCTTTTTAAAAGTTTTTGTTTGGATTCCTCCTCTAGCTTTCCTCTGGAGGGTGTTAAAGACCCCTGGCAAATGTTTGATGTCACTTTATTTTTAAACACTTCTGAACTTGTTCTACCAATAATTACCATACTGGAAGTGTGTTGTCAACTATACTGCCTGATAAAAATTTCAGAAAATGCACTGATCAACAGGTAAGGATATCACAACACATGACTGAGCATGCGCCTCCAAAGTAAGACTCAAGGCTGCTTTGATGCACAAAAGTTAAAGTAAATAAACTGGGCAACTGCACTTTCAATTGAACACCCTCCCAAGTTTCTCCAGTGAGCTGCGTTTCTTGCCAGTATTAAGGAGTTCTCCTCCTCTGGTTCCTGGAGCCAAACTTGAGTGCTCCAGTGAGTCATGCAGAAGTAGTATCATTTTTCATAATACAGCTTCAGAAGTGAAAGTGTCACTTTTGCTGCATCCCACTGATTACTCATGATTCACTAAGGCCAGCTCAGATTTTAAAGGAGAGGGTAGAGATGCCACCTCTTAGTGGAATGAGTTGTCAAAAAAAATTATGGGTATGCTTAAAAACTAGTACAGGCCAAATATACATTAGCAAATAGTAATAACGCATAATAAATTAACTTACATTACCAATGTTGAAATTTGAACAAGAAGCCAAATGCCAAATATGGTATTGCCAAGTAGATATGCAGTTTGGCAAACCTACAGACAGCATTCTGAATAACTCATCATTGATCATATTCTTACTGATAGTGACACCACTATCAGAAAATAGGTCAAGGAATAAGATAAGAAACTCTAAATATAGATAAATTAAGGATGCATGAACACAATTTTTTAAGTATATTGAAATTTTTGATATGAGATAGAGTTTCATGGGAATTTCAGTAGGGGAAATGAGGTAGGACAATTGAGTATTTATCCTACTCACAGTGAGGTAGACCAGCTGTCTTCCAAAGAAACTGGCCCAGCACAGTACCATATTTGAGTTGTGATGATCAATTTAGTGGTCATTGTGCAATTAATCTTGTTCATTTGAATAATTCATGTGCTTTGTGTTCATTTTTGATAATTATTTAGATTTATAAATAAGCAACAGCATAAAAAACTCACCAGCTTTGTGATTATACATGTTAAGTGATCATTATGATAATAATTAAAATTTTAGAAAAAAGAAAGATTTGGGGAACACGGATACTTATCTTGAATATAAGAGAGCTGAGACATTATGAGAAACACAGGCATTTTCAAAATGGTCTGTGTGAAACTTTTATTAAGAAAAGAATGTTAATTGCCTCCTATATCTACACCAACAAAAAATAATAAATTATTGAATTTTAAAATCCTGGGTAACTTATTTAGAACATGTTACTTTTAACAAGTGATTATTTAAGTGATGCCATATAAAAGAACTTCACTAAAATATAATCTTCAATTTTATGAACTGAAAGCATCATTACATGTTAACATTTAAAATACACAGTAGAATGGGATTACAAGTTTCATCATAGAGATTTCTTTGGATTAATGAGAAAAAGTCTTTAAAATAAATCAGTTTTTCCTGCAATACTTTTTAAAAGATGCTTTCTATTGTTGGTTAAAAATCAGTAAACAACTCTTGAATCCAGTATTTTGCATGTCCCCTGCAATTTTTATATGAAATTATCAAACTGATGGATTTGCCTTCTTGGAAAACAACTCAAGTTTCCTGGATCTTGAAATTAATCCTAAACTATTGTGGAAACATTGTGAATTTTTACAGTGCTGGAATTTAGGCTAGATATAATCTGAGGAAAGATGATAATGATGATGTAAAGTAAGATTGTCATATGAATCCTCAAAAGCAGTCATGTAACCTGGGTCAGATATATATATATATATATATATATATATATATATATATATATATATATATAAAACCTGCAAAAACACCATTCTAATTCTATTTCTTCTTCCAAATTCAGTTAGGAAAGTTCTAAAGTGGTAACAAAAACAGTAGAGTTTTATAAAGCTCTTCTGATTTCTTAATTTCCAAATGAATGTTTTTATAAGCATAAGAAGTTTTAGTTTCTGTCATTATATCTCAATCAAATGAAAGAACGTAACTACTCATGTCTAACGCCTTCTGTGATTTTTAATACAGAATGTTGATAATCTCTTAAAAAAGACTATGATGTAAAACATTTTTTTTTACCCTCAATTCCTTTAATCAAGTTCCTGTTATTATGGAAATAGTGAACAGAGGGCAGTAAATATGACTGTAACAAGGATCGACTAAGGTCCTCTGTCTCAAGTATTTTTTTTATTGTGGAGTTTTTGCATAACTTGTATTTCAAACTGATTTAAAATATTTATACTATTAAATAATCTCAAATACAAATAATATTATAATTATTAAAGCAAAGGTTATAGTCAAATGATATGCAATTGGTAATAAAAATCAGAGCTAGCATTTATCAAGCACTAGTTTACATGCTGGATAATGGGTTAGTTCCCACAGATAGTAACTTCTTTTAAGCATCACAAACAACCTGTAAGATGGAACCATTATTAGACTCATACCACAGTGCAAGATGCTGACACTCAGGTTTATAAAAACTAAGTATCTTTAACATAAAATTTGGTTAATGTATGAAAGTCATTACAGTATTAGGTTTATTATATGTTTAAAAGCTGTCCACCTGTGTTTTGGTCAGCTTTTCCACCGCTGTGATTAAAATATCTGACTAGAACAATTTTAGAGGAGGAAAAGTTTACTTGGAGGCTCACAATTTCAGAGTTCTCAGTCCATAGACAGCAGGCTCATTCCTTGGGGCTCAAGGTGGAAGAGTGTGCCAGAGGGAAGCAGTTCATATGATAATCAGGAAGCAGAAAGAAACTCCACCCACCAGATAGGAAATTTATACCTCTAGGTCATGCCCCCAGGGAAATACCTCTTCCAGTCACACCCTACCCACCTTCAGTTACCACTCAGTTAATCTTATTGGGGGCTTAATTCACTGATTGGGTGAAGACTCTCATAACCAAATTATCTCTCTTTTAACCTTCTTACATTGTCTCACACATGATCCTTTGGGGGACACCTCACATCTAAACAATAATGACCTGAAAAGGTTATGAGAAAATCAAGCCAGCTAATCTTTTCTGAGTTGATGAGAAAGTAAAATTTGGAAAAGTGAGATTCTTTATTTTGTAAAGACGACAGATGTAAAATAATAGCTGCGCAAAGGAAAAATATATTTGTTGTACTTTCAATTCAAGATTTTTTGTGATGAATTTGTAGAGTTATGTTGTCCTAGATATGAACATGTTCTAGATATGAATATGTTCTAGTTATGTTGTTCTAGAATCAACTTCATTCAGATGATAACTTTTAGCTATATTTTCCTTTAAAACATTGATGCCAAGTCTCCCTCCACTGAAATATGTCCCACTTCTTGATACTGTTCTACCTTCTAATTATCCATTTAAGTACATGCCTTCCAGTTTTGAAGTATAAGCAAGGAAAGAAACTGGATTGAGAAAATTTTTTAAAAAAACATAGAAACTAAAGGAGAAAGAAAGTGATTTGCATATAAGACTGTGGAGCCTGGACTGATTTAGTCTCAGTTGTATCTATTGTCTCTAGATAATTGCTGCTATGTTTCAAAAGAAGGTGCTGCAACTCTGTACCACTGACCAAGGAATTTTCCAAATTGGCTTTGTTATCATGGCCATTTACCTACTTGCAGCCTATGAAACACTTTTGAGGAAAGATTGAAGATGTGAAGAAGTCCTTGGAGAAAAAGAGCTTCCTGTTATTTTAGAGCTAGTCAGAGCAGAGGATGCTTTAATCTTTCACATGCTCTTGATAAGAGTCAGGTATGTGAAGTACATGGAGTGGACTTGCCTTATTTTATCTGTAATATGGCAGGCTTGAGAAGCAAACAATTTCACCAGAGAAAGCAAAAACAAACAAAAACCAAAAACTAAAAGTAGAGGTGCCACCAGATATTCACCATCCAAGAAAGTATATGTGATGTTGGTCAAGTGTCATAGAGGTCAAATTGCATGGATCAAGGAAACTTCCAATGTGTGAGCTACCAAGAGGAAGTGTGCATGCACTTTGAAGACCTCTAGACCCAGAGAGCATCAGTGTAGGCCATCAGTCAAGTATGCAATTTCCACCAAGTTTTTTTGCCTTTCTCTCTTCCTTTCTACACTCCCCGCTAAAGGATCCTGAGCCACCATAAAAGCTGAGAAATAAGTAGGGAAGGAAAATAGGCAGAACACACCCTCCTTTTCTGCTTCACAACACTCTACATATTTAAATGAAGTTACAATTCATTGATTATTAGGTTGAATTGAATAATGTAATTGCTGAGCTGATTATGTGTTTTGTGTGACAAAAGTGACAGGAAGAACTTTTATCACCTGAGTGACTTAAAGAGTCATGAACTCTTTAAAAGCAGGGACTTAAAGAGTCCCTGCTTTTTTTTTTTTTTTTTTAAGTCATGGTGTGAGAAAGTAGGGGAAACCATATGAATTAGTTTTCTGGTTACAATCCATTACTCTCCCTTACTTAAGATAATAGTTACTGATAATATTCATGCAAAACTAATCTATAGAAATTCAGTTTTCTTTTGCAGTACTGGCAATCAAATCCAGGGGCATTTTACTACTGAATTACATCCTCAGTCTTTTTAATTTATATATGTGTGTATATATATATGTGTATATATATATATATATATATATATATATATATGTGTATGTGTGTGTGTGTGTGTGTGTGTGTGTGTGTGTGTGTATTAAATTTGAGATAGAATCTTGCTATTTTGCTCAGGTTGGTGTTACACTTACAATCCCCCTGTCGGCCTCTGTACTAACTTGGATTATAGGCACACACTACCATACCTGGCAATTGGGAATCTAAACCTAAAAACAGAATTTTCAAACATGTAAACTGAATTAACAAGATTGTAATGCATTAAAATATACAGGATAGGATCTGAATAATTTGTGTCTCATAGAATATCAAGCTTATACTTTGGTTTAATGAAATATTTGAGATAATTATTTTATCTGGGGCATTATGTAACTAATAAAAATCATATGATTAGAGAATATTTTCTTAGGTTTAATTTAGCAATGTGTGTGTAACAGATTAAGCTCAAGAGATAAATTATTCATTTAAGGTTCATTTAAAAGTATCAGTTGGTGTGGTAATTTAACACTTTTTCTCTCTGCCAACTGCAATTTAACCTCATATATCAGGCTGAATTACACAGGTTTCTGGAGATTGCAGTGTAGTTTCTGCATGACTCATGAGCATGAAGACTACTATTATTCCTACAGGATACATACAATAGACTATCTGAGTTGCTTTAAAATCATCACAAATATTTCTGATTTATTCTACCTGGTCAGTTAGTTACTGATTCCATTAACCATAGCAAATCATAGCTGTTGACTGCTTTTATTCAATTCCTATAAAAGGTATATAAAGGTATATTGAACATGAATCAAGAAACCATATTTTTTATTGTACAGTCAACAATCAATTTTAGAGCTGTAGATGATTTAAAAGAGAACACAAAGCAATAAAAGCAACATTTTCCCTGAAGAAAAACTTACATATAACAGGAAAAATCAAAACCACAAACAATATCATAAGGGAGAAATTTCTAAAAAATCTCCAATTTACTGAGCCTTAGTTGTCTGTTAGGTACCAAGCTTATATTATTTTCATTTTATAGGTGAGGAAAATGTGGCTGAGTTGAGGGGGTGGTGGTTAAACAAAATACCCAAAGTCACATAGGGATTGAGTGTGAGGTTGAATTCTAGAATTGTGTAACCACAAACCTTGTTCATTAAGATACAGCACCCCTCTCCTAAGATGGAACCTCAATATATTGAGGTAGAACTTCAATATCTATACAGCTGACTAGACAGAAATTAAAGGATAGTAACAGTAATGATCAGCAGTTTTATAAGTTTTGATAATTCTATTTCTTGAATTATTCTTAGAAGTTTAACTACTGTCACAGAGATCCAAAGTAACAAAACTAAATTGAATTTAATTGTTTTAATTATCTTTCACCTCCTTATCTAGGAAGATATTTACCAGGACTGTTTGGAGAAGACTGTGGTATCAGGATCAAACCTTCTTCTCTCTTGCATCCTCCTTAGTGATTTGTCTTCATCTGTGTGTCTAAGACTTTTCACTACCACCTGTGGGTATTCTAGGAGGAAAGTGTAAAGAAGAATCAAGGAAATATTCCTTCTTTATAGGAACTAGTAGTTGCTGGTTGCCATGGTCTGAATGCTTGTGTCCCCTTGAGTTCTCATGTTGATGTCCTAACCCTCTAGGAGGTTAATCTTTGGGTGGTGAGTAGGTCTTTAGGGTGGAAACCCTCATGAATGGGTTTGGTGCCCTCAGTAGAGAGGCATGGGGAGTTTATGTGCTCCTTCCACTATGGGAGAATGAAGCAAGAAGGTGCCATCTACAAAATCTGCCCTCCTCAGACATGGAATCTCCTGGCACCTTGATGTTGGACTTCTTAGTGTCCAGAATTGTGATAAATACATTTTATTGTCTATAAATTACCAGTTTATGGCATTTTGCTAGAGCAGCCCAGATGGATTAAGACACTAGTGTTACTTTAAAAATATTTGGGAAAAATTCACTATTAAAAATTTTAGAGTATTGAATTTAGTGGTAGTTATTTTATTTAGAGTTGTACAACCATCACTACTGTGTAATTCCAGAGTATCTCCATCACCCCAAATCAAAACCCACCCTCTGTCCTACCTGTTAATAGTCACTCCCTATTCCCCCTTCCCTTCGATCCCTGGCAATCACTGATTTCCTTTTCCTCCCCAAATATTGGCCTATTTTGGAGATGTTGTATAGATAGTCATATGATCCATATGGTTATTTTATGACTGCCTGCTTTTGTTTAATGGAATGCTATCAAAATTCATTCATGTTATAGAATGTATCACTACTTTATTACAAAATAACATCCCATTGCAAAAATAATATTTATTGCAAAATAATATTCCATTGTTAGGATGTGTCCACATTCTGTTTATCCATTTATCAGCTGATGTGCATTTAGACTGCTTATACTTTTTTTGCTATTATTAATAATGCTTCTACAGTCAATTGTGCATAAGTTTTCTGTGGGCATGTTTGAAATTCCTTTGCATATGTACATAGAAATGGAATTTCTGGGTCTTGTGGCAATTTTGTGTTTGACTTTTTGAGTATTCCATGTTGTTTTCCTCAGACATCATTGGTCAAGTCTTTTTGAATGTCTAGAATAAAAAATTAAAAAAAATTTAAGGTTATAGTCTGTATTCTGCTAACCATGTGTTCAGCTAAAATATGTTAATGAATCTATGTATCTATTTCTTTCATTAGACAAGGAAAAGATAGGTATTTGGGAGCAAGAGTCTTCACATAATATGTTCTTTTGTCCATACAAATATCAACATACTCCTCTTCTTCCCATGTATAGCACACCGTCACTTCTTTTCAAGAAAGACAATCCAAATTTCTGTACCAAGAGTAACTCCAAATAAAAGACTTGGAAATTTGAGAGGTGTGCTTCATATGGTGCATTACCTGTACATTAAATGACACGTTACCTGCCCTACCTATATATTAAATGGCATGTTACCTGCCCTGGGTATACCCAATGTACAATGGTTTTACAATAGGGAAAACGTAATGTGAACTACTTGGAAAAGATAAGAATGACTCTAGATCAGTCATTTACAAAAAAAAAAAAATCATCAATTACTGTGCTGAAATGAGAGGAGTCCAGATTCAATAACTGAGCAAGTTCCTTGGTTAGGTCATCTCCTGGTTTGTTTTGAAAGAATCTTCTCTGTGAATTCTGATATGGCTATTGGAGGAGCCTTCCTTGTCCATTAATCTGTACAAGTTTCCTTAGAAGTGAACATAAAGTCCTTGGCTAGAAATCATCTTTTGTTTGTTTATTTCTTTCCTTCTTGTTTGCATATGTTTGAAGTTCATTTTGTGGCTTTATTGGTTGAATGGAAATTTTTAGGGGTGTCTCCTGATTTCTTTAACTATACAATTTACTCAAAATCTTCTGAGAAATTTACTCATGTTTAATTTCCAATTAATTTCATGTGATAATATTTGGAGCAAAAATATCATTAGGTTTTTAAGCCTTAAAAATGAATTTTCTTGCCTATCTGTTCTGCCCATTCCTCTTTAGTCTGGTACAACACTGATTTCCTTACAGCTATCTAAGAAAGAACATTCAGGTATTAAGGCAGTGATCATAACTCTGATTTTTAGTGGTTCAATTGGCTTACATAGGACAAAACTTTAGGGTCATAGACTTACCTCTTTCTAAAACTTCCTTTTTAGAATTACTTACTAAAATTACCTTACTTGGCTTTATCAGTAGTATAAGGCCCCAAGTTACCAGGTTTTTAGTTACTTTGGATTTCAGATTTCCAGCTGAGAAAAATCTAAAATTATGGGTTACTTTCAATTTTAGCAAGTTTACTTGCTAGCACTGGTCTTAGTTATTACTCTTGTTGAATTTTTTTGAGAATGCCAAGAAGCAACTAATACATACAGATTTTGTGGTCTCTCCCGTGGTTTCCTATCAAGTTTCAATCTCAGCTGTGCGTGGTCTGTCCTCCATGGATTCAGATGATCACCCCATGTGCTTTCCTATGGCATAATGAAGAATGCTAATCTTCCTACTTGTAGTTTTTGGGTTGATGCAGATGACTTTGAATGATAGCTAACTATTCTTGGTCTTGTTAAGTCCAAAGTTCATTAGGATACAGGCACTGTAATAGAGATTTGAAACTCACACTGCCCTAAGAAAGGTAAGTATATGTAATCTCTTCATATATGATCTGGCAATAACCAGGCCAGGGGTGGTATGAAAATAACATTGTGCTAGGGACCGAGATCATTTTACATTATTATGTTAGCATCTCCAGATTGTCCTTCGCCACTTACTTCAAGAGGCTCATAATCTTGCCTGCATTCTAGCCAATGAGATGATATAAGGAAATAGAAAGGGGTATACTTTGTTTTAATGACATGGCTCAAAATTACATAAATCACTTATGGTTACACCCCATAGATCAGAAATTGACCATATGGTCACACTTAACTGCTAGACACTTTGGGAAATGTAGCCTTTATTCAGAATGATGACACACTCAGGTAAAAACAATTTTTTTTTTTTAATGAAAAGGAAAAGACAGATGTGGTGGAAACCCAGCAGTCTCTTCCCTATTTTCATACCTGTTGACATGAAAAATAGTTGTAAGAATAGCAGTAGCTCAAAATATTGTGTTTATCCAGCAAATCAAATAGTATCTTTTCATTATAATATTGGCCTCTAAAACCTGATTTTTCTTAATTCAAACCCTTTTTATTTGAACTTTAAGCTTCTAATATCATACAAATGTAATACCTACTAACATGATACTAATTTCAGTAATAATGTTTAAAATTAGACACTGAGGATGCATTGTTAGTCTATATTTTTCCTGTTAAACTTTATTTGCTTAATTTCATGCTCTAGTTTATAAAGAGATACTTCAATGGCATAAAAGTACAAACATTGTGGGTGTAATTATTTCTCTTTGACTTACTGAGCATGTAAGAAATGAATGAAAAGGATTTAAAATATAAGACAACAAAATAAGGAAAAATATTAACACTCACAGATTGATTTTAATTCACACATTAAATGATTGAACAGTGCTTCAGACCCAGAAGAAAGTCACCACAACTGAAATGGGAAATTGTCCACAAGTGAGTCTTCTAATCTAGTCACAGAAGTTCTTTTCAGTCATGGTTCATCCTTTTTAGTTAGTACTATAGTTAATTTAAATGTTTTTCTTCTACTTGACCATTAATTTATGGAGAGTAATATCAAAAAATATAAAGATTATATTGTGAACATAGGTTTCACATGTTGTAGTTTCATTTCATTTGATTGTTTGAGAATGACCAAAGTTTTGTTTTGAGACTGAATGCA
This sequence comes from Sciurus carolinensis, assembly GCF_902686445.1. NCBI lineage: Eukaryota > Metazoa > Chordata > Mammalia > Rodentia > Sciuridae > Sciurus > Sciurus carolinensis. Next base: position 46,676,976 of record NC_062216.1, on the reverse strand, counting down.
TTTAAGATACCTCATGATTGCTTTAAGTAGGGTGATAATTTTACTCAAAAATCTAATTTTCCTCCAAATATTTTCATGGAAATAAAAATGAAGTTAAATGACTGGTGGTCTAGATGATTATAGTGCTCATGTCACTCCTTCAACAAATTCTAAAGATAAATCATAAAAACAATTCAACTTGATTATAATAATGTTTGGAGAAATAATGTATCCTGCAAAAGCCTACAGAGCATGAGGCTCCTCAAATGTCATCTTAAGATCTATTTAAAAAGAAAATAGTTCTCTTACCACATTCTGGCTCAGGAGAGATGCAATTTTATATTGTGTGTTAGAATTTGGATCAAGACACAGATTGCCAATTAGATGCCATGGGTTATAGACGGTTTGTAGATACATTTCTTTTGGTCAATATATGATTTAAAAAATAAAATTTAATTAATTGTCAAGGTTTTAAAAATTCAGTTATATATAAAATCTATATTTTTAAATTTTCTTTGAAAAACAAATGTCAAGGCTATGTGAATAAGGCAAAAAAATAAATGTTTGGCTATGTGAGATCTCTATTGCCATGTGAGCTGAGAAAAGATTGCTCTCCTAGGAGAGGTATGTTTCTCTGCCTTAGCCTACTAATATTGGTCCCTAATTGCTTTGGGGAGTTTCCCATCTGTCCAGATCACTTGATGGAATTTCAATAGCATTAGAAGAAGGAGGAGAGAGTGGAGGAGAAGCAACATCAGTAGTTAAATCTGCTCTGTTTTAGTTAGCTTTTTCACTTCTGTGACCAAAATATCTGACCAGAATAATTTTAGAGGAGGAAAAGTTTATTTGGAGACCCACGGTTCCAGAGATCTCAATCTGTAGACAGGATTCCATGTGAGGCAGTATATCATGGCCCTAAAAGAGTGTAACTGAAGGAAACAGCTCACATGATGATCAGTGAGCAGAGAAAGACTCCACTTGCCAGTTACAAAATGTATACCCCCTCATAATCCACCTCCTCCAGCCACACCCTACCTGCCTTCAATTACCACTCAGTTAATCCTGTCAGGGGATTAACTCACTGATTGTGTTAAGGCTCTCACAACCCAATGATTTCTCCTCTAAACCTCTTGCATTGTCTCACACATGAGCTTTTGGAGGACATCTAATATCTAAACTATAACGTGCTTTTTACTGAGATTTCTAGCAACGTCCAAACACACCTTCCTGCCCATTATTCTATGAACCCCTCCAAATAACTTCCAGTCCTCTCATCCTTTCCTCCAGTGTGCCTCATTAGGGGCTACTGCTAGTGGGATAAACCAGAGTCTCTGTTCTCTCAGTGCTTTTTGGATTCCTACTGCTATGCAAACCATCTCCAGGGCTCGCTGTCCTCTACCTCATCTACCTCATTAAAAAAGATAGAATGTGCTTTTTTTTTTTTTTTTTTTTTTTTTTTTTTCCCAGCAGAAGTATCTTTGGCACAGAGCTGGGATTAGACATAGTATGGTGATAACGAGTCCCACGATAAATTGTAAGGGAATTTTGAAGTTACAGCAAGCAGTAAAATCCTGGAGAAGCTATTAAATCTAACATTTCTAATTCAAATTGAAATGTTAATTCTACTTAGCAAATACAAGTACAAAAATAGCATTTATTACACTCAAGAAATGTAGACATATAGCACTTCTATTGTAGACATTTGGGCTCAATGTAGTATCCTGTGAGATGGATTAGACTTCCTGATTATAGAAAGTATTCTGTTGTTAGTGCCCTGCAGGACTAGCTAGGTACAGTCACACATACAGAATGATATTCGTAGACTCTCAAAAGTTTCAGAGTTTGATAGGACCAAAGTGACTATGTAGTCCATCTCCTAAACTTATGGAAAATTGATACTGAGTCTCACTGTCATCACTTGTTAAAGACAGAGCTGTTGGATTTGACAATTTATAATTTCTGTAGGTTGTAAATATCCGTATTTTTTATAAAATAAAAATAATAGTTTACATCCTAATGATGATAAGAAAACCTTCAAAAGATATATAATAAAGGAAAATAGGTATGCATAGATCCAGGAGAGCAGGCAAAAAATAAAATCAGGCAGAAATAGAACAATGAACTTGTGGTTTATGCAACAGAGTTACAAAACCATGACCCTTTTCATTCTACATTCCAGAGATCAGATATTGATGCTTTAGAACTGCTATTCTCAGCCCCTGATCCAGTGCCTCAAATGTGTAGTATAATGTTACATACTTGGATACTTGAAAACCTCAGGAGTATGTGAATTCTGCTCATCATGGCTGTGTCTCGCTTGTCATGCTATTTTTATCTCTAGTCTTATTATTTCATATTTATTTACTCGTGCTGAGTTACATGAGTCAATAAATTATTTCCCTGGACTCCAATTCTCTCAAAGTTATTCTGAATTCAGTTATGTTCTTCTAATTTATCTCCCTTCTTCAGGTTTTTTGTTTTGTTTTGCTTTCCTTAGCAATTGCAAGCTTCATTGCTTTTACTGTTTGCTTCCACTCCGGCTTTGGAAATAAATAAATAAATTTTTAAAAAAGGAATCAAAGTGGTCTTCATATTGATTCCCATGGCACTTCACTTGTCACTGTTCTTCACCTTCAAGTGCCTCCTGACTCTGAGTCATTTGTCTCTGGATTCACTCTCCTGTGTTGCACACAGCACTTGTTAACCTTGGGGATCAATCTTGGGTTGGTGATGCATTTTTTAAAACTCACTGAAGTTCTGGTGCTATAATTTATGACTGTGGTTTACTTCAGTTGGATCAGAGATATTATTCTTTCATAAAAATGTCAGCATATAGGTGCTGCAAGCTTGTCTGTCTGAATAAAATTATTTTCTTTTTAAACATCTTTTGCTTCTTCAGGATGACTCCATCACAGGGCATTTATCCTAACACTCATTATCCTTCTTGGGGCAATAAATAGCATCTCTCTCTCTCTCTCTCTCTCTCTCACACACACACACACACACACACACACACACACACAGAATATATATCTATTCTAATATATATCATCTGAAAGTGCAATTTATATATCCTACATATAGCATTTCAATTTCCATATACATATTCCTATGGTATTATTGTACATTGAATATAATGCTATTAATATATTTGATTCAAATAATCTAAGTTACAATATGGGGACCTGGATTCTAGTTTCAGTTCAGTCATTTATTGATTGTACATTTCCCTTGCCTTCACTCTTTCTTAGTTGCTTCATCTGTGAAACAGACAAAATATTAACTGCCAATCTTATTGCATAAGATTTTTAAAAGGAAAATACTAGGTATTTGTGAAAAGAGTTTGAAAGTTTGATTGCTACATATAAATAAATAACAGTATACATCATAGGCTAGCAAAGTAACTTGCACAGATATTAGATAGAAGATAAAAGATTAAATGAATGAATATATTCAAGTCATTATGGTTCTTCATAGATTCACAAAGTCAAGAGCAATCTTTTCCTATGCCCTTGCGTGTAAGGTCCGGCATGGCTCCCTCTGCTAATTAGTGGCAAATTTAGGGTAGAATTAATTCCTGAATCATACCTTGACTCATTTAAAGCATACTTTTGGGCTATTTATCATTTGTGGCTATATACACTCTGGATGTATTTAGATTTATTAATGATCACTGCCAATTTTAACACTCCTTGGTGGAAGAAATGAGAACTTTTAAATTTTTTACACAGATTCTGAAAAAGAAGAATACATAGAGAGCAAAATCACTCTGTTCATCCAAGTTTACCTTTCCAAGCAATCTTGACAGTTTTTGAGAGCTGGTTTAATTTCTTGGAGTACCCAATCCACATTCATCATGCCTCCAAGTCCAAAGCCCTCACCCAAATTTTCACAAGTTCTTAGAACTGTGGTGTGATATGTTCTTCTGACTTCTCCATGTAACTTTTGCTTCCTCATGACCTCAACCTAATCTATAATTCACATTCAGAAATGAATTTCTGATATCTAGCATTCATCAACTTAGTGGATTTTATTGGAGATTGTTTTGTTTTTGTGTTTTGTTTTCTGTTCTTTTTATTTTTTTATGAGAAGGATCTATTTATAGTGTGAGCTTGATTGCACAGCTTGCAGCCTCTGCAATTTTGCCAGTTTCCTTTTTTTTCTATATTTCATTTTTTTCATTGTCTCTATTTATGATGATCTCAAGAACTTCAAAAGCTTTCCTCTGTAATTATCAGGGTCACTTAGTTCTCCTTTAGGAAAACTTGTCAAGAATCAATGACAGAGTCATGGGTTAAAAGTAGGAGACTGGTTCCTTTCATCAAGCTGTTTTCAAGGGATTTTGTAAGAAAAATCTTGGTGCCACTCTTTGTAAGTAACATTTCTCTGCTTTCAATTTCAAAACGCTTGTTTTCCTGTGATTATACCAGTGCCAGCATTTTGAAGCCTTAGGCCAAGTTGACTATTCAGACTTGAATTTGTCAGTAATAGACTATTCAGCATAAATTATATTAAATGATAAAACTTCAAGGCTGATTTAATCTAGCAGTATAACAATGTCAAAACATTATATTTGCGTGTGTGGGTGATTTTTTTTTAAATGGGTGCAAACACCCACTAAGCCTGCATTCCTCATCTTTGAAGTTACAACTCTAGATGTCATGTCAATTACAATAATTTATTTTATATGCCTGTTTCTTTATCAATCACTATAAGGTAGATAAGATTATCATGATGATCAGGCAGATTAATTTAGTTCCATAAATTCTCACCATTTGATTGATCATGAAACCAATTCCATCCAAAAAACATAGTTTTGTGTGGGGTAGATTAGCTCCTCCATGAAAAATCTTTAGGTTGATTGGTCACTGGTGAACATTGTTTGGTATAAACTAAATCCATTCTTCACTTTTTTTAAGAGTACGGTAGACATTATTGCTGCTCACTGAATAATGGCAGCTTTCTAGATTCTGGTTACAAATAAGGTTTACAAGTCTCCTGGAGTTGGTTCATACCTTTTTCATGACATATTCTGGCCAGTGTATTTTAATTTATTTACCAATGAAATTTTTATGAAAGTGATATGTTGCCATTGGGCCACACCGTATATACAACAATGCAAGACCCTTAAGAATTATATGTAATTTTTCTTCTGTTACAGTATCTGGCATAGGTAGTAGGTAGCAGGCCACATCTCAGAGTTAGGTCAAAGAAAAATGTATGAGTAGAGCTCTCAGCTGAGTAGAGCTCATGATGGACATGGAGAGTGTGTGAGCAATAGTACTTTGTTCTTTTAAGTCATTGAGCATTAGAGATATACTGTGATTATTATCATAGAATAACCCAGCCTATTCTAACCTACACATAATTGAGTTTTGGCTTATTATACCACCACCCAGAAGGCTAGGGGTCTACCTTTTCCAGAACTCTTATGGTCATCTGACTATATTTTTGAAAACAGAATTGATGTTTCTAACTTCTATATTATTTGATTGAAAGGAAATCTGTTTCCCTTGACTTGACTTATTCAGTGCTGGCTGGGAATGGAACTATCTGCAGGAGCCCTGAGTATCTCATGTGGAGGAGAACAAGCCACATCTTTGGCCCATGGACAACTTAATGGACCGAAGGTGGTCTATTAGCTCTGTGCTCTACATGAGAGAGAAATGAAACTTCTACAATCTTTAAATTGTTGCATCTTTTTCTTTACTGAAATAGTTCATCCTTTAACAAATGTATCAACCTAAACATGTTACTAGTCAGCAAGAATTTATAAACATATTTATGCTGTCTTTTCACCCCAAGGATTAGAAAATAAGCAGGAAATGTGGTCTTTATATTTATTATTTAATTTTTTCATTCAGATACATATTCAAAAGATCTTATTAAATTGCTATTGTATGAATGGGATATAGTGTGAAGAGGGATATTAAAATTAACAGTGCATGGTACTTCCCCTGAATATGCTTATCATTTAGTAGGAAAGGTAAAATGTATGTAAATCAAGCATTTAGAGGAAACCATGAAGCAGACTCAAGTCAAATACATCAGGCTATGGTGAAAAGATCAGCACTTTGAGGTAGACAAACATAAAGTATGACTTGACTTTAGATTCTATGTCTAATTATAAGATGTTGAGCAAGTGATGATCACATGCACAATGGTAGCTATTTCATATGATTGATATAGTTATAGCTATCCTGTAAATTGCCTAGAAAAGTTCATGGCAAAATAGTAGGCACTCAATTGACGTAGATAGCTCTTAGTGGCATTTCACAGAAGTTTACATAATCAATGAAATTTCAAAGAAAGGATATGTTTATAAGGGGCAGTAACATTTTAAAAAGCTTATATAAGCAACAGGAAAAAAAACAAATCTGAAAATGATAAAGAATTTGACCCAGGAGAGAAAGCAGGTGACTATAGGCAGATTTAAACAGGTATGTGGGAGCATAGTATAAAATGTATACAGGATAAGTGGAGCATGGAAGAGATCACATGAAAGATAGCAGAAAAGATGGCAGAGAATGATGGAAAGGCACCTTCAGGCTTCTCTCACTGTTTTTTGTACATAGCAAGGGCAAGGATTGATCCCATTTGAGGAGGACTTGAAAGATATGATTTTGGAGTGCCTTTTTTGGGAAAAAATTGAAGGATACAAATGTGAATTTAGGCATTGAGAAGTAAATGGTTGGCAGGAGGTCTATCATCCATTCTGTTCCTATTCCCGGGTAGGGGATACTCCTAAAAGAGAGAGCAGGTATCCTCATCAAATTTCAGTATAAACCTACTAATGATAGATCTCTTGGCAAACAAACCCATGGTATTTGCTAGCAGGAGAGTTAGTTTCTTTGGAATGTTTTTCTTAAGAATAAACTTGGTTCTTTAGTATCCTTTATGGTAAACAAACATGGAAGTTATACCTTTATGGGACCTGATTCTGGGGAAAATGTCACATTAACTTTAGCTATATGGAAAATGGAAATGTAAAGACCAGTGGATTCCTTGTGGGTGAGGAGCGTGATTGTGCACATCACTCCAAGGGCTTAGTCATTGCTAGAGGTCCACAGCACATCTGGAGAGCTACACTGGGGGATTTGGAGTTTCCCTTCTTTCCTGTGTCTCATGTTTACTTGACTTCTTTAAACTGGTAGTAACATTTGATCCTTGGTAAGATATCTAATTTGTCTGAGTCTGATTTTACCCTAAGATCTTTCATGTTCTTTCAGATCATTGAGTTGAAAAACATTGTATTTCAGATCCACAAATCACAATAGCCCAGATCTTTATTATAATTATTATTACTATGGTAGAGTAAAAGAAGATAGGTAAAATATAAGGAGAACTTGATGCCAAGTTGGCTGCTCTGTATGAAGTGGTAAAACCTGAAAATTAGTGGGATAACTCTTACCAGTGGAATTTGTAGGAAATCAATAGAGAACTGAGGAAAATGGCTAAGTGGTGAGACAGAGAATGACTGGAAAAAGGACAAATTAATAAAAACTCTATTCACTGTGCATTGTCAATAGTCCTGATAAAAATTTTGACTTCTAAGAGAAGAGGAGGTGACAGTTGGAAGAAAGAAAATCAGTACATTTGGATTTTCCAGTTTCAGAAAGCCTTACATGACTCCTGGATAATCAGGGGAAAAGTTACCTTAGCTTACAAAGTAACTCAGTTATAGCCATGATTAATCAAGAAACAGGGTAAGTACCTAGAGACCAGGTTCAGGTAACAATGGAACCCAGGGGGATTCTTTCTGTTCAAGCCTTAGTACACCTAAAAGTAAAATGTTAGGAAAGCCAGGAGAATAATTACCGAAATGTTCTTGTAGGAACAGCAATCAAGGGAGCTTCATGATATTATATGCTACTGAATAGAAGTGATTATTTGGGTTGATGGCTGATCCCCAAGTGGCTGCAATCTTTAATGAGCAAAGGCATCTGGATGGTCAATCAACTGACAACTAACAAACAGCGGTGGGTGAAGAGGGAGGTGGTTCCAGCACCCCTCTTTTCTCTTAAAGGGCCCTGGTGTATTTACTCTGCTATCTGGTCTGGAGGAGTTTGTTCTTAAAATTAAAGACTGACCCACAAAAATCTGAGGAAGACTAAGAGGTCAAGATCCACTTGTGTAAGCTCTGACAATAGATTTTACAATGCAATGATTAGGTTATGTGGCCTGGAGGGGGTAAACAAAACTTTCCTAGAAATGTTAGATTTGGGTATCCAGTGTAAAGTCATTGGAATAACAGATTTGGTCTGGATGGCATAGAATTAAATCTGGTAGTGTTAGAGGTACTATTTTAGGCAACCAGAGCAGGATTGAAGCTTTGATTTCTAAAATGTGGCTAGATAAGGTAGGTACACCACCTATTTTTATGAATGCAAGCTCAGAATGGGTACTTTGTCCAAATAGGCCGTACTGTCCTTTCCAGGGAGGATATTTGATATAGAAGTGATACACTAGCAGTGATAAATGGGAATGTCTAAGACCAAGCCTTCCTTAGTAATAATCACTAAGCAACAGAGGATTCAAGAGAGAAACAAAGGATTGTTGCTCCCATTAACAAATGGTTGTGCTGAGAGTTTTTCTCTATTTTCCCTTTAATAGCGCTCTCTGGTCAGTACTAATAAGAAAGTTTTTACAGGTAAATAGCAAACTACTGGAGTCTAGATAAGGTAATCTTGCTGCTTGTTTCAGCTGTACCTGATGATGTAGGACAAATGAGGCTAGACACCTGAGGATTAAGAAGGAAGCAGGTTTATTAGCTGCAGTGGTCCAGAGTGGCTTTGCCTAAAAACCTCTGGACCTTGAGCGTGGAAGTTCTTTAAACTTTATACTCAGTGGGGTGTTTACATGTCAGTGGATGGGTAGATAACTGTTACTCTTTGTCCCATAATTTTTAGTTTAGACAGAGGTTTCACAAGTTTTTACCACAGAAAGCCAAAGTACCAACTTTTTTGTACATCATCAAGTTTGCAGGCAAATTTAGCTCTTGCAAGAAAAAGAAACTTAGCCCTTACAGAAAATAGGAAAGTTTCAAACCACATTGAGTTCTTTGCAGAAATTTTTGCTGATACCATGTTGGTAAGAGCAATTATGGGGAGGGTCTCTGGAGAAGCTTAATTATGACTCTTTGGTGGAGGAGAGGGTGCCAAGGAGGTGCCACTATACTGATACAACGGACTACATAGGAAAGGCAACAAACTAAGGGGGACTTGTACTATGTGACCTACATGGCTGAAACATTCTTTCCTCCCGTTTTGAAGTCTGGGCATTGTAATTTGCAAACTTGTGAAAGGGACATCAGCATGTATTCACTGTTTCCAAACAAAGAACTTTGAATTCCCAGGCATAGGGTCACAACATAATGAGGTAGGACTTGAGCTTGGTGTGGAAGCAGATGAGTCCCTGGTTATCGACTGATCCTGCGGTGTCGACAAAAGTCAAGCCTGGGAAACATTCCTTGCCAAAAAGCTGAGGATATTATCAGCCTTAACTCACAGCTCTGATTCTAACGGTTATCAAATGATCCAGGACAGTGGGCTTTCTGGGTGCAGAAGGATAATAGCAGAATGTTCCCAGCATTGCAACAGTAGGAGAGCTGCAAAAAAAAAAAAAGAAAAAAAAAAAATCTAACTCTGTAACTTTTAATGCACAAAGAAGCTTCTTGATAACTAATAAGCCCTGAACAATTTATAAGACCCTATAGTTAACTTCCAGATTATCAGACCCTATGTAATAAACTTATTGAGCTAGTTCTGGGTCACTTTCCTCCATCAGAGTGCAGTGTTCCACCTGGCCCCAGCTTTACTTGGAAATGTCTCTGTGTTTTCTTTGTCTCTGTGTTTTTCTCCTTCTCTAGTTACCCCTACTCAAGATCCTTTGTTGATGCTGAGCAGGTCATGGCAGGTTGGTAACCATTAGGGAAAGTTGATGCACTGCATTGATGACAGGACTATCACAGGTTTCTGAAAGGAAGGAAAGAAGAGGCTGGTTGATATGTCCAGCTAAAATCAAAGGTGCTGCCAGGTGTAGTGGTATGCTCCCATAATTCCAGACTCAGGAGGCTGGGTCAGGAGGATCACAAATTTGAGGCCAGTCTCAGCAAATAAGTGGCACCTATCTCAAAAAAAAAAAAAAAAAAAAAAAAGATATGGGGATGTGGCTCAGTTGTAGAGCACTCCTGTGTTCAATCCCTGGTAATGAATGAATGAATAAATGAATGAATGAATAAATAAATAAATAAATAAATAAATATAGAAAGGCCCAGCTCAATGTGAGAAACTCCTAGGAACTACATGGGCTTGATGAACTAAGGATATCCTCCTAGTTGAGAAATAAGTTCTCACAGACTCTGCCAAGAAAATCATACACTAGAAGGTTAGAAGATCTATTAGGATTTTGATGAAAACTTCTGTTCTAGGCATTCTGATGACTCAATCACAATGTTACCAGAAAAATCTGAATGTATAGAGTGCCTTGAGCAGAAATAAACATTATGAAATTTACAGAGGATGGTGGTGCAGGCAGACCCACTTGATCCTTGTGATCCATAACTGAACCTGTAGAGCAGTAATAGGGTCTATTCTGCCTTTGGCAGAAATCAAGGCCCAGACCTCTTGGTAGGGCCATCTACATATTCCCTGACTTGTACTTGTCATGATACCAGGTGATTCAGTATGTGTTTGGTAGAAGTGTCCCTGGGAGCCATTCCTACACAGGTGGCTGGATATAACAGGAATGCATGGTGCTAACTGTGAGCTGCACAAATGCATCACACTAAGCACAAACCGATGTCCTGTCAACTTATCTCCCCTTAAACTGGATTCTCTAAATCCCTGCAATCATTTCAACAACACCTGACACAGAGTAAGAATGACAAAGAGGAAATAGGGATTGAAAAAGCAGTGATCCTAACTATGGTAAAACAATAATCTCCATTTGGTCAATTTCACTTATAATGTGGGCACATAGTGTTAGGGCTCTTCCCAGGGCCTTAGAAAGTACCTGTCCAAGTGAGAGACTGGACTATAAAACTTCATTACCTTCATGGCAAGTCTGCCTATGAGTGAGGACAGATTATGGAAGGATTCAAAAACTCATCAGAGAAAGCTGGATTTGATACAGTCTATATAGGCAAGGGACATTGTTATGATGAGATAGTTCAGAAATTCAGAGACATGGAAGTCCAAGATATGTGATATGGATAAGTGGTCTCCACTAAAATTATCAATTCAGTCCTCATCAAATTCACTTGTTATAATATCAGAGTTCTTCTAAGACAAATGTTTCATCTTTGCCAAGGTTTTCCTAATGCGTGGATATCAGGAAGGAATGGTTGATAATGAAGAAGTATGATCAGTTTTACCCCAGTTAAATACATTAGAAATGCATTAAATCATCCTCTGGCTACATCAAATGGTTATCACTTTCCTAAAGCATTACCAGTAGAATTCTAACTCAATCTTTTATCAAGGGCATCAGATATTTCAGACTATTAAAATCCAGTGCCCTCACTCTGATTTATTTTTTCATCCTATCTGAACAAGTTATTGAACATGGACATGTTTCCTCACTTGAAGATCAGAATGTGTTCAAAGACATTATCAAAAGATTTGTACTGTAGCAGTGGTACCATGGAATAAAACCAGAATATTCTTAAACAAACAAACAAACAAACTGAATGCATCAAATCTAATTGTCTATAATCAACTTAAAATTAATTACTGGTTTCCCCTTTGCCATCAGTAACAAGAACCAGTTTTTATAGTCTTCTACAAGGATACCTATGTTCTGGTCCTTGCCAATTTTTCCATATTACCTTATTGTCACCTGCACATTTCAGTATATCTAAATACTTATTTGCTTTTAAATCTCTATACCTTTGTGTAGCTATTCCTTCCTACCTGGAATGTTTTCCCTTCTCCCTCCTACAAGACTAACATTTCTTCACCCTTTAATATCTTTTTCCTTTATGCTTTTAAGTAGTCTCAGTATGTTTTACTTCTCTCCTATGAGCTTAGCACAGTAGATTAAATTTTGTGTCCCATTGTCTGTGAGAACAAGAATATTATTTAATTTTCTAGTATCCACACCACTCTTGAAATACATTAATTGTTCAAAAATAAAGTGAATCAATCTAGGCTGCACAACTAACACAGACCACTACTAGCCCACCAAGAGAGATGCCATTGTTTTATTCAACAGGTATTTAAAAAGAAAATAAATCTCACATGCATACCAACAGAAAATATGATCAGTCAAAACTAATAAGACTAAAGATGATTGGACAAAATATTAAATACCAATGCATTCTAATTTTTAACCAGCCAGAGAATTACCGTGTCAGATTCATTTGGA